>NC_141670.1:71100175-71847675 GCF_028749965.1 Puma concolor
TGTGGACCATAGCAGCTCAATGGTCTCTGCTGTAAGAAGATCCAGATGTCCTCCCCCCAAAATACTTCACTCTAAACCTACATGAGTTCCTTACTTATTAGTAATTCTTTAAACATCTATATCATCTAAACTATTCTTTCCCTAAACCACTCTTTTTTTTTTAATTTTTAAAAATGTTTTAACGTTTATTTATTTTGAAAGAGAGAGGGAAGGAGGAAGGGCATGAGTGGGGAAGGGGCAGAGAGAGAGAGAGAGAGAGAGAGAGACAGAATCTGAAGTAGGCTCTAGGCTCGGAGCTGTCAGCACAGAGCCAAATGCAGGGCTTGAACTCACAACCCCCAAGATCATGACCTGAGCCCAAGTTGGGACACTTAACCCGCTGAGCCACCCAAATGCCTCTTATCTAAACCATTCTTAAATCTGTTCCTATTTCTAAACAGTGCCCCCTCTTGCGATAACACATTTAAAACTTAATTACCTAAGGAATCAGGCTTCCTCTCTGTTGTGACAGTACATCCACGACTATGAAAATCCACCAGGTCCCCGATTAGGGAAATTTTATCTTCATAACCCTCACAGTGTCTCATGCATCTTGCATGTAAAAGATTCGTAAGTAATGTATGCTAATTGAACACCCCGAGAATTGGCTAGAAAGGAGACTAGTTTTGCTTTCTTTTCATCTTTGCCTACTATAGAAGATGTTTATATTGTTTTTTTCTCCTACATTTTTCCCTCATAGTCTCTACCAAATTAAAACATGCTGAAATACTTGAGTTTGATTATGTATCACACAATCTCATTAAACTCCAAAGTCTTTTTGTAACATGAATTTCCACAAAAGTAGGTAATATCAAAATGTTTTGAAATAAAATCATATGCTGGTAAGGAAGAGCACAAAATTAAATTATATGATTATTTTATCCAATCAGCCATTAAATATCAATTATTCTAAGCTTGAAATATCAATTTTGGTACATGAAAAAATATCTTGTAAAATGCTTCACAAATACGTATGCCCTTCAGGAAAAATCCAAAAAGTAGCAATGATGTAAAAGGAAAAATAGAAATTAAAGTCAAGATGACTTCTCTCTCTCTCTTTTGTTAAGTTTATTCATTTATTTTGAGAGAAAGAGAGAATGCACACAAGGGGTGAGGGAGAGGAAGAGAGAGAGAATTCCAAGCAGGCTCTGCACTGTCAGCACAAAGGCCGACCCAGAGCTCAACCTCACAAACCATGAGATCATGACCCGAGTTGAGATCAAGAGTCAATTGCTTAACCAACCGAGCCACCCAGGTAGGTGCCCCAAGATGACTTCTCTTCAAAGACTTTCATTTTGTTTAGATTTACATATTCAAGCTGTTACAAAGGTACTTGCTTTTGTAAATTCCAGTATAATTAACATACAGATTTATGTTAGTTTCAGGTGTACAATACAGTGATTCAACAATTTTATACATCACTCAGTGCTCAGCACAATATGTAATCTTAATCCCTTTCACCTACTTCACCCATTCTCCCAAACACCTCCCTCCCTTTTGGCAACTGCCAGTTTGTTCTTTTTTTTTTTTTTTTTTTTAAGTTTATTTATTTATTTTGAGACAGAGAGAGAGAGACTGTGAGTAGACGAGGAGCAGCAGAGAAATCCCAAGCAGGCTCCTCACTGTCAACACAAAGCCCTATGACCGAGGGCTTGTACTCATGAACACTGAGATTGTGACCCAAGTCGAAATCAAGAGCTGGACACTCAACCAACTGAGCCACCCAAGCATTCCTGTTCTCTATATTTAAGAGTCTGCTTTTTTGTTTATAAAGACTCAGTTTTTGAAGAGATATTTAAATGATTTGGATTATGTAGAACATAATATTGGTGAAGTAAGGAAAAATTTCCAGTTTCATTCATAAAATATTTCCGCTGAAATATATTTTTCAATGTATGAATAAAACAATATTTCTAAGGAGTAAAGAATTTTAAAATGTAATCTGGAAAAAAACATATCTATATGACAGTGTTTTGACAGGGCTACTCAATCTTGGGAATGTTGAATCATTTAGAAGATATACAATTCTGACATGGTAATCTAGACATATAAGTTCTAGTAAGTTAAATCAGTCACTTTTTTTTTTTTTTTTAATTTTTTTTTCAACATTTATTTATCTCTTGGGACAGAGAGAGACAGAGCATGAACGGGGGAGGGGCAGAGAGAGAGGGAGACACAGAATCGGAAACAGGCTCCAGGCTCTGAGCCATCAGCCCAGAGCCTGACGCTGGGGCTCGAACTCACGGACCGCGAGATCGCGACCTGGCTGAAGTCGGACGCTCAACCGACTGCGCCACCCAGGCGCCCCAAATCAGTCACTTTTTGTGACTGGGCTTCACATGTATTCTGGCATATTTTTTAACTGACTAGGATTTTATGATATAATTATGGATTACTTAAAAAATCCATAAATTAATATAATCTATAAATTATAAAGGATCTATGCTGATACTGCATAAAGCTAAAAGTAATTTTTTCAAAGGTCAGAGTTTTTGAAAGATGCACCCATTTTCCCAGTGAGTTCATTCATTTGTCTTCCAGTAGTTCGTTTACTGTTTACTTCCTTAGCAAAGTTAATGAAATGTTTTCATAACCATATCTGTTCAAGAACCATGTGCTTGGACGGGGCACCTGGGTGGCTCAGCTGGCTGGGCGTCCGACTTCAGCTCAGGCCATGACCTCCTGATTCGTGGGTTCCGGCCCGCGTCAGGCTCTGTGCTGACAGCTAGGGGCCTGGAGCCTGCCTTGGATTCTGTGTCTCCCTCTCTGCCCTCCCCACTTGTGCTCCCTCTCTATCTCAAAAATAAATAAACATTAAAAAATTAAAAAAAAGAAAGAACTATTTGTTTGGACAGATTTGGCTAAAGGTGCACAAGGAGGGTAAATTATGAACAGTATAATACTGTTATGTTGAAAACTTCATTCAAGGCATTTGAACTTTCTAGCTGCCTTCAAAAAAGAACAGTAACAATCTGACTACATATTCACTGAGAGACAGTTCAAAGGATCTGCGTTTAATTTTTATTCGGTTTCAGAAAAATTATTAGTCTGAACTAAATAAATAAATAGATGATGCCTAGATATCCTGTTTTTTTTTTTTTTTTCCCAAAACCACAGCAATTGAAAAAAGAAACCAGCAGAAAAGCGATCCAAAGGCAAAAGGAAATTCTCCCAAGGCTTCCCATGCAAGAGCCTGCATGAGAAATTATAGTTATTTTTATTGCCAGGTAGTTTAGGTGACAATGTTTAATTTGGCCTGATTTGTAAGTTAATGGGTTATCTGATACCCTGGAGAGTACACTATAATCTTCCTAACCACTCCAGCGTCTTGACAACTCACTTCTTATAATATATTTACAAATAGACTAAAAAGAAAAAAAAAATAGGGATTTTTTTTTTCCAAGTTAATGCTATCCCATGTGTTCAATTAAGGTAATGTAAATAAATAGTGTTTCCTATTAAAATTCTGTATTCTGGCAATGTATGGTACAGACATTATTCTACAGCAAAAGCATCTAGAAAATTTAGGTAATTACCTGAAAAATGTAGGTCGAACACTGATCAAATGGACTCACTTAACCCCGGTGTGTGAACTTTGAAGATGAGCACCGGGACATGATGATCACTACCCTCTTAAGCAATGTCTAAATGTGAGCATGTTTCAGCATGGCAGGAGAGAGAACACAGTCAAAACATACTGACTTTTTAAATAAAGGACACACTTTCTTATCATTGGTAATGCTGGTCCCGAGAGATGAGAATGATACAGGGCAGAAAGAAAACGGACTGGCATTGGTTTCGAATCTTCCGGGGCCATCTAAGCCTTTACTAGGAATCATTATAACTCCCTTTTCCACCCATCCCCCAAATCTAAGTACTACAACAGAGCCAAAAAAAAAAAAAAAAAAAAAGACTATGCTTTTTAAGTTTAATGTTAAATTAACTTTTCAGTTTAATGTTCAATTAAACGTTCTTTCAGGAAGTATGATAAAGTGAAATAGGTTTCTTCAAGATGTCATCTGCCATCACATTTTGATGAGGAGATAAGTGATGCCTTGTTAAGAAGAGATAAACAACAGCCTGGTCAGGACAACACTCCGGACTACCCTGTGTTTCTTATGGAGTCACGGCTCTTCGAATGTGGCTATTCAAATCTCTTTCCATGGTTAGATGTTAGTAATGCGCATATCAGCTTGACTAATAGTTCACAGAGAATAACCGTGTGAAATTTTAATGTTTACTTAAAGAGAAACTAAGGCTACTGTCTAGTATTGTTGGGGGAAAGTTCCATATAAACTCAACAGACCAGATATAATTATATCTAAAGAAAAGATGGCTCCTTTTCTATGAAAGAAGCCAACAGTCACTTGAACTTAGTTTTGTTTCTTCCTCATATATAGTACTACAAGCATTAATTTTTCTAACAGCTAAATAAGCTTTTTCCCCCTAAAGGGGGAAAATGAGTTTTTAAAGGAAATGGTTATTATCATTCTGAAACATACACATTTACTCAAGAATGAGTAGGAAGTATAGATGCTGCATTGTGGGCATTCTTTACTAGTCTATTAATTCTTTCAACAGTTTCCTTTTTAAAAAATCTCATTTACCCACTAACTTCTATAAAATATCAAAATACCCACTCACAATTTCAGATTATTTGTTGCTGGGATGGGAATTCTAAATGATTGCCAAACACAAATGATGTCCAAACGTTATTAGTGGAGATTTCCAAATGGTTGACATGACTGCATC
This sequence comes from Puma concolor, assembly GCF_028749965.1. Lineage (NCBI taxonomy): Eukaryota > Metazoa > Chordata > Mammalia > Carnivora > Felidae > Puma > Puma concolor. The sequence goes on from NC_141670.1 coordinate 71,104,967, forward strand.
AGGAGCGAATTTACACAGTTTTTTGGATCTCTAGAACTTACTTTCCCTTCAAACATAAATAGAGATACTCTTCATGAAAAACTTTTTTTTCTAGAAAAACTACAATGTCTGAGGTGGCATAGTAACTAATAAGGTAACTGTTTCCGTGAGTGAAAGAATTTACCTAAAGCAACCTGAATGTATAGATTAGAGTGTCAATGTGTGAATTAATAACTTTCTTCCTAGTCCATTTGGGTGACTGACATTCTGTAAAAATTTACATTTAGGACAAAAATAATTCCCTTCATTTTAGTGTTTTCATGTTTTGCTTGGCTCTTTTTTTATTTTTTAAGATTTACTTTTGAGAGGGAGAGAGGGAGAGAGAGAGAGAGAGAGAGAGTATGAGAGGGGGAGGGGCAGAGAGAGAGAGACAGAGTATGAGAGGGGGAGGGGCAGAGAGAGAGAGAGAGAGAGAGAGAGAAAGGGAGAGAGAGAGACAGAGTCCAAAATGTGCTCCAGGCTCTGAGCTGTCAGCAGGGAGCCCGATGTAGGGCTCAAATGCATAAACCACAAGACCATGACCTTAGTGGAGCCGTATTCAGATGTGAACCAAAGTCTGATGCTCAAATGACTGAGCCACCCAGGTGCCCCAAGGATTTTACTGTTTTGCCTGATTCTTTAGCCTTCCTGTGGAACTCATAGCATGGCCCATTGCTTCATTACAGGTGGCTGCCAAAATTAAAACTCTACCTGGAAACTACTAGAGTGGGTACTTAAAAACAAATTTCACATATGTCCCATTCTGTTATTCTTTACTGCTTACAAATCTCCAATCCCTGCAAAAAATGCTTATATATTTTCTGAGTTACAGTCACTTATTTGAGATCAGAATTTTAAAAATTCACTAGCATACACTGGAATTTTAATTTTTTAATAGTAGAGTCCCCCTGCGTATAGAGTGCATCTGCTGTGCATCTTCTATTTAGATGTAATTTCCAACATGAACAACATATAGTCAGATTGAACAAAGGGAATCTTCATTATTTTAAATTGAGTGCTCCCTGTCACTTTCTGTATCGTGCATCATTTGAAGTCTTTATGTCCCACTATCTCTTTGAATGAAGCTAAAATAACATTGACTCTTACAGCTTCATGCTTCTATGGATGCCATAACTATGTGTATTAAATGTGAATGGTATTTGAAGATAAAGGTTGTAAAACTGTTTTTCTGAAACAAGTTGTAGGAGGACAAAAGCATGTGGCCTTAGTAAGGACAAAACAGGATGGCTTAGAGAAAAAAGAAAAAATGTGAGAAAGCACTGGGTTTTCATGAATTAAGGGAGGAAAAAGGCATCAAAAGAATTTGCACAACGGTATTAAATACAGTACAGCTTTTTACAAAGCATGAAAACACACACAAAACATTTCTATTTGGCTAGAAAGGCATTAAGTGGTTCTTTTAGGGAGGCAATTTTCAGAGTTCTAGGGGAGACCAGATTTGAAAGGAGAAAATGGCTAGAATGGAATAAAAGGAGGCTCTAGGAAATAAATTTACAAATTGATCAGCTCAAGGGAAGGAAGAAGAGAAATAGAAGATAAAGGAGAACATTGCTACAAGAAAGACTTTTCAAATTATGGCACATCTGAACACAGACTGAAGGCCAGGAAGATGGAAAGACTAAAAACATTACTAGGGTATACATTTTAGAGCAACATCTTTGATCATCGGAAAGAGCTGTTTCCAAAGGCCCAGACAGAGATATTAGCTTTATAGTAAAACGGACAAGTCTTCCTCTGACACGGGCGGAATAAAAGCTTGAAGATAAAAATAACATCATATTGGCAAACAGAAGAGCAAATCTACTCTCTGCCTTTGTCAAGCACTGAAATGGTTTTGTTTTAATGGGGATTTCCCCAGTGAAAATCCCATTCATGAAAATTGTGAACTGGAATATAATTTATCTTTCCAACATACTTAAAACATATTTGATTTAGGTTACTTACAAAAAAGTAAAATTACCTAAAAGATAAGTCCATCTTTTCTCCCTTCCTGTGCTCCATTCCTACAGCACATGTGTCAAGAAAACCATGTATCTATATTCCAAATGCAAATCCATTTTTAAGGATAAGAGTTGAGAGCATTAAAAAAAAAACTCTAAATATATACTATAGCATACTAACCACATTAAAATTTCTATGCATTTATGTGTATATAAACCTCATCATTTTAATGATTGGTATATTTAATATTGAAAAAGGATAAATATCCATACCTGCCTCTCATTTTGTCTTATTTTAATACTAATATGTAAAATTTATTTGAATTCTTGTCATTATTTGTCAGAAGGAACATCAACCATAAGATTCGAGAGAGATCTTATACATTTAAATTTTTACATACTTCAAAACACCCCATAATAAGATTCTTTCCTGATTGTTTGTTTTGGTCTGTTGTGTGTGTGTATTATTGGGGAAACTTTTTTTTTTTTCTATTGTGATTTAAAGAAACACATGACATGAACTTACTCTTAACAAATTTGTAAGTATACAGTACAGTATTAACTATATGCATATTATTGTACAGAAGACATTTAGAACTTTTTCATCTTGCATGACTGAATCTATATCCACTGAACAGCCACTTTCGATTTCCCCCTTCCTCTAGCCATAACATTTCTACTTTCTGCTTCAGTGAATTTGACTGCTTCAGATACCTCACCTAAGTGGAATCATACAGTACTTGTCCTTCTGTAACTGGCTTATTTCACTTAGCATAACATCTTCTAGGTTCATCCACGTTGCACAGTATGTCAGGATTTCCTTCCTTTTTTAAAGGCTGAATAATATTCCATTGAGTAATATACCACACTTTCTTTCTCCAAATATCCATCAATGGACACTTAGGTTGTTTCCAATTCTATATTGTGAATAATGCTGTAATGAAGATGGTAGTGAAAATATCTCTTTGGGATATTGATTTCAATTTGTTTGGATAAATACCCAAAAGTGGGATTGTTAGATCATATGGTAGTTCTTTTTTTAACTTTCTAGGAAAACTGCATATTATTTCCCATAGGGGTTGCACCATTTCCCATTCCCATCAACAACACAGAAGGGTTTCAATTTCTACACATCCTCACCAACACTAAAAATTATTTATTTATTTATTTATTCATTCATTCATTCATTCATTCATTTTCTAATGGCCATCCTAACTGGTGTGAGGCAATACCTCACGGTGGTTTTGATTTGTATTTCCCTGATGATTAGTGGTATTATCTTTTCATATACCATTGACCATTTGTAGGTCTTCTTTGGAGAAACGTCTATGTCTTTTGCTAATTTTTTAAATGAGGTTAGTAGGTTTTTTTGCTATTGAGTTGTAAAAGTCACTTATATCTCTGATATTAATCCTTTATCAAAATTTATGGTTTGCAAATATTTTCTTCAATTCCTTAGATGTGTTTTCATGCTATTGATTGTTTCTTTTGTAGTACAATACCTTTTTATTTTGTCAGTTTGTATTTTTTCTTTTTCTTTTTCTTTCTTTCTTTCTTTCTTTCTTTTTTTTTTTTTTTTTTTTTTAGGAAAAGTACAAGTGGAGGAGAGAGGCAGAGGGAGAGAGAGAGAGAAAGAGAGAGAATCTCAATCAGGCTCCACACTCAGCCCCATGCAGGGCTTGATCCCATGACCCTGGGATCAGGACCTGGGCTGAAATCAAGAGTCAGAGGCTCAACTGACTGAGCCACCAAGGCGCTCCACAAGTTTTTAATTTGATGTCATCCACTGGTCTACATTTCATTTTGTTGCCTGTGCTTTTGTGTCATCTCCATAAAACCTTTGCCAAGACCAAAGTCATAAAGCTTATCCCCTACGTTTTTTTATAAAAGCTGTATAGTTTCAGATCTTACTTTTAAATCTTTAACCAATTTTGAGTTGGTTTTGTACACTGTATGATTCTTATTTCATTTCTTTGCATGTAGGTATCCAGTTATCCCAACACGGTTTCCTGAAGAGACTGTCCTTTCCCCACCATGGAGTCTCGGATCCTTGTCGAAGATAACTTAACCATACATGCATGGGTTTACTTCTGGGTTCTCTATTCTGTTCCGTTGGTCTGTAAGTCCGTCTAGGGGCCAGTGCCATACCTTTCTAATACATTTGAAGTCAGGAGTGTAAGGTTTGTTTCTGGTCCCCTAGATTGGTTTATCTATTTCTTATTCTTTATGATTCTGTATGAATATTACGATTTTCTTCCTATTTCTGCAAAAACCAGCATTGGGATTTTCATAGGAAATGCAGTGCATCTGCAAATAATGGGGCAGTATAGACATTTCAACAATATTAAATCTTTCAATCCACGAACAAGGAATTCTTTCCATTTATTTGTGTCTTCTTTAAATTTTTTTTTTTTTCCAACGTTTATTTATTTTTTGGGACAGAGAGAGACAGAGCATGAACGGGGGAGGGGCAGAGAGAGAGGGAGACACAGAATCGGAAACAGGCTCCAGGCTTTGAGCCATCAGCCCAGAGCCTGACGCGGGGCTCGAACTCGCGGACCGTGAGATCGTGACCTGGCTGAAGTCGGACGCTTAACCGACTGCGCCACCCAGGCGCCCCTATTTGTGTCTTCTTTAAATTCTTGCAGCAATCTTTTGGAGTTTTCAGTGAACAATTATTTTGCCTCCTTAGCTTAGTTTATTCTTAAGTTTTTTTTTTTTTTTTTTTGATGCTATTGTAAATAATATTGTTTTCTTAATTTCCTTTCAGAAATTGTTAGTGTATAGATACGTAACTGTTTTTTTTTATGTTGATTTTGTACCTTGCAACTCTACTGAATTCATTAGTTACAGTTTTTTTTTGGGGGGGGGTTGGTAGAATCCTTTGAGTTTTCTACATATAAGATCATGTGATCTCTGAACAGAGATAAATTTATTACTTTTCCAATTTGGATGTCTTTTATTTTTTTCTGGCCTAATTGATCTGGCTAGGATTTCTTATGCTATGCCAAATAAAAGTGGCAATAACTGGATATCCTTTTCTTGTTCCTGATATAGAAGAAAAGTTTTCAGTTTCATCATTGAATGTGATGTCTGTTGTGGGTTTCATACATGGACTTTATTATGTTGAGGTAATTCATTTCTCTTCCTCGTTTATGGAGTATTTTTATCATGAAAGGGGAGTCAATTTGGCAAGTGCTTTTTCGGCAACTATTGTGATGATCATGAGATTTTTATTCTTCAATCTGTTATTGTGGTGTATCACATCAATTAATTTTCATAGGTTGAAACATCCTTGCATCTCAGGGATAACTCCAACTTGGTCTATGATCCTTTTAATGTGCTGTTGAGTTTGGCTTACTGGTATTTTGCTGAGAATTTTTGCATCTATATTTTTCAGGGATTTAGGCCTCTAATTTTCTTTTCTTACAGTGTCTTTGTCTGGCACAGTATCAGGGTAACACTGGTCTCATAAAATCAGTTTGGAAGTGTTCCCTCCTCTTCTATTTTTTGGGAGAATTTGTAAAGGATAATCCTTTATAATTCTTAATTCTTAATTCTTCTTTAAATGTTTGGTAGAATTCTCCAGTGAAGCTATCTTCTCATGGGCTTTTCTTTATGGGGGGTGTTTGATTACTGATTCAATCTCCTTAGCAGTTATAGATCTGTTTAGATTTTGTATTTCTTAACGACTCAATCTTAGTAAATTGTATGTTTCTAGGAATTTGTCCATTTCTTCTAGATTATCCAATTTCTTGGCATGTAATTGTCCATAATGATCTTTTATATGCCTTTTTATTTCTGTGGCATTAGCTATAATGTCTCTTCTTTCATCTCTGATTTCAAGTCTTCTCTCTTTTTTTCTTAGTCTTGCTAAAGGCTTGTCGGTAATGTTGATCTTTCCAAAAAAATTGTCTCTATTTGATTTTTTATGTTGTTTTTGTATTCTTTATTTCATTTACTTCTGCTCTAATCTTTATTATTATCCTTCTTTCTGTTAATTTGCATTTAGTATATTTTTCTTTTTCTAATTCCTTGAGGTATAAATTTAGGTTGTTTATTTGAGGTTGTTTATGCTTCATGTAAGCATTTACCACTGTATAGTTTCCTCCTAGTACTGCTTTTGCTGCAGACTGTAAATTTTGGTATATTATGTATGTACTTCCATTTGTCTCAAGATACTTTTTTATTTCCTCTCCAATTTATTCTTGGATCCATTGGTTATTCAAGAGTGTGTTAATTTCTACATATTAGTAAATTTTCCAGTTTCCCTATCCTATTGATTTCTAGTTTCATTCCACGGTGGTCAGAAAATATTTTAGTCTTCTTACATTTGTTAAGACTTGTTCTGTGACCTAACATATCATCTATCCTGGAGAGTGTTTCATGCTCACTTAAGGAGAATGTGTATTCTTCTGCTTTTGGATGTAATGTTCTGTATATTTCTGTTAAGTTCATTTGGTCTACAGTGCTGTTACATCCTCTTTCCTTATTGGTCTTCTGTCTGGATGATTTTTTTTTTTTTTGTTCCTTATGGAAAATGGGATATTTAAATCTCTTACTATCATTGTGATGCTATTTTTTCCTTATGTTCTGTCGTTTGCTTCATATATTTTGCTTCATATATTTTGCTTCATATATTTTGGAGCTCTGATGTGTACAACTATAATGAGACAAATTATATGTCATTTTATATATGTTTTTGACTTAAAGTCTATTTTCTCTGACATAAGTATAGCCAGCCCTGCTCCCTTTTGATTGCTATTTGTGTGGAATACCTTCCATCCTTTCAGTTTCAGCATATGCTTGTCCTTAAATATAAACTGAGTCTTTTCCACATATGAGTGAGAGCACTGTAAGTTAGACAACTTGACATAAATTATATAAAAAACTAAAAAGTAAAAATAAATAACGTTTCTTATAAACTGCATATAGTTGGATTTTTAAAAAAATATATATATTCAACTACTCCAAGTCTTTTTGTTGGAGAGTTTAATCCATTTACATTTAAAGTTACTGATAGGTTACCCCTACCATTTTTTAAATTGTTTTCTGACCATCTGGTAGTTTTTCATCTTTTCATCTCTTGCCATCTTTCTTTGTATATAATTGTTATTTTTTTGTGTGGTGACAAACTGATTATTTTATTACTTTTTTGTGTGACTTCTAAAAGTTGTTTCTTTGTGGTTACCATGTAAGTTACACTAAACATCTTATAGCCAGAAATATTGATTTTAGGCTTATAAGAACTTAACTTCAATTGTATACAAAAATTCTACTCTTTTACTTCCCACTCAAAATTTGTATTACTGATGTCAAATTAATCTTTTTATATTGTGTCTCAGTTAACATACTTTATATAGTTATTTTTATACTTTTATATTTTAATCTCTATAGGAGAATTAAAAGAGACTAGTGCTACACTGTTATAGTATTATGGTATTCTGCATTCATTTATATATGTACTTGTACCCATGAGCTCTGTATTTTCATATGCTTTTGTGTTGCTGTCTAGCATCCTTTTATTTCAACTTAAAGGAGTCCCCTTAACATTTCTGGTAAGGCTGTTTTAGTGTTGATGATCTCTCTCAACTTTTATCTGAGTCTTTATTTCTCTTTCATTTTTGAAGGACATTTTTGTCAGATATAGTACTCTTGGTTGGCAGTTTTCTTTCTTTTCTCAGTTCTTTGAATATATCATCTCATTCTCTCTGACCTACAAGGTTTCTGTTGATAAATCTGCTAGTTGTATTATGGGTGCTCACATGTATGTGACAGTAACATTTCTCTTGCTGTTTTAAAAATTCCTTATCTTTGACATTTGACAATTTGATTATCATGTTTCTCAGTGTACAGTTTTTTGGGTCCTCCTACTTAGAATTCCTTGTGTTTCATGAACCTATTCCTTTCCCCAGATTTGAGAAGTTTGGGGCCATTACTACCTTAAATAGGTTTTCTGCTCCTTTCTCTCTCTTCTCCTTTTATGACTTCCATAATGTGTATATTAGCCTTTTTGAAAGTCTCTTAGGCTTTCTTCCTTCTTTTTCCTAATCCTTTATTTGTATAATTTCAAATGATTTGTCTTAAATTTGCTGATTTTCTTCTTCTGCTTGATCAAGTTATGGTGTTGAATCCCCACAGTGAATTTTTCAATTCAGGCACTGTATGTTTCATTTCCAAAATCTATTTTTTCAAATTTTTCTTTGTTGACATTCTCAGCTTGTTCATGCATCATTTTCCTGAGCTTTTTTTTTTTTTTTCAACGTTTTTATTTATTTTTGGGACAGAGAGAGACAGAGCATGAACGGGGGAGGGCAGAGAGAGAGGGAGACACAGAATCGGAAACAGGCTCCAGGCTCCGAGCCATCAGCCCAGAGCCTGATGCGGGGCTCGAACTCACAGACCGCGAGATCGTGACCTGGCTGAAGTTGGACGCCCAACCGACCGCGCCACCCAGGCGCCCCTTCCTGAGCTCTTTGAACATCTTTGTGACAGTTATTTGGAATCCTTTGTCAGGTAATTCATGCACTTCCATTTGTTTAGTGTCACTTTCTGTAGATTAATTTTTTCCTTTGATTGGGCCATATTTCTTTGTGTTTTTCATGTGCCTTATAACTTTGTGTTGGGAATCACGCATTTTTAAAAAGGGCTACCTCTTCCAGTCTTTATGCACTAGCTTTGTATAATGAAAGATCTTCACCAGTCAACCTGGTTAAATATTCTAACACTTCTCAAATCTTCTCAGTGGGTATGTCTTCTTTGGACTTGTGGATGTAAATTCTCAGAGGGATTTGTCAGTATCTTTTTTTAGGAGCTCATAATCTCTTGTTCCTTTTGGTATTTGTATACAATATTGCTGGTTCTCTAGAGCTGGCATAAGCCACTCAGATCTCTTTTGTTCTCAGCAGCCCAGGGCTTGTAGAGTATGCTGGGTCCCATTAGCACTCCAAGTCAGGAAGACAAAGACCAGTCCCTTGGGTACTTCTCCAAAAGGCCAGAAAGTTGGATGTTTGGATGCATACTCCACTTTTCTCTTCCCTCCTCCAAGGGAGTGACTGCCAAGCTGTATTGGCTTCTGTTTGCTGTACCACAAGTCCTCTGAAACAGCAACAAGCCATCAAATTCTCTTTTGTTCTCAGCAACCCCAAGGCATCTAGTAGCTGCCAGGTGCCATCAGTGTTCTACGACAGGAAGACAAAAACCAAGCCCTTGAGCAATTCTCCTCCCCTCAAAAAGCCAAAACATTGAAACCATACTCCATCTTTTTTCCTTCCCAAAGGGAAGCTGGGAGTTGGAGGTTTTCTGCCATGTTTCTTACACTGAGCTGGAGGAGGGCAGGGTCTTTGGCGAGTGAATGTGTGCTAGTCTAAACCTTTGCCTTTGTTCTCAGCAGTCCTCAACCTGATGCCTTTTTGTCAGTGTTTAGAATCAAGCAACAGTCCTGTCTTCTCTTTCTCTCCCCCTGGGAGAAGCCAAGAGCATGCATTTCCTCTAATTGTGATGCACTGTGCCAAGGAAGAGATTATAGTGAATGCCACAAATTTTCCTACAGACTTTGATATGGCTAGTTTTATACTCACTTGGTTTGCACAAGCTCCTTAACTGGTTTCTGGATTTCTCACAAAGAAAACTTGTTCTTGAGGCAGTGTCTCTGGTTGGGGGAAAAGAGGGTCTGGGGTTTCCTATTTTACTATCTTGCTGACATCATTTCCTTGGCCCTACTTTGTTTCTTAAAATGAAATCTTAAGTATCATTTTTTGGGACTGTGACAATATTTGGCAATGTGCGATTTTTCCAATTACCATTTTATTTCTAAAATCTCATTTCCGCATGAAAATAAGCAGCCACCTTTATTAGCAACTTGTTTTGGGTAATCACTCAATATGATCTGGAGCAAAATTATATGCTGGAAACATGAACTGTAAATTACTTTAGCATCAAGTATTTCTTCAAATATCAAAAGTCTAAAGAATTCTCAAAATTTTGTCAACAGTATTTACATTTAGTTCAGATTTTGATTCCAATATATTTAAATGATTACAGAATTCCATTTCTCTTCTCTACAAAGCTCTGGGACTGACTGCATTAATTACTAAGGCAACTGATGTGAACACCACTCTAGTTCTTTTGCTAGACAGTGGTTCTTTTACCTAAACACAAAAATAAAGTGAGTTGAACATTATGTTATCTTAACTACCTCTACAGGTTTATACTGAGATCAATCTCTGAGGCATCTAAACAGGAATTTGGTGAATGTTTTGAGATGAAAGTCGAATTTCAAAATTTCTCCATTGTTTGAAACTTTTCCTGGAATAATTGTCCTCATGATTTGACAGTAGTGAGAAAAGGGGCATTTTCTCTTTAATATGGACAATAATAGAAAGCCTCTATAATCTTATTAGAGTGAAATTAGTCGCCCAGCAGATAATGTGAGCTCTCATACCCCGTTTGTACAACAAGGGTGGTCTCTAAATGAAGTGATCAGATGGAGTGCACACTAAATTTACCAAGCATTGCCAATAGAAAGAAGAGGATGACCAAAAAAACTTGTATTTACCCTGAAAGAAGCTACAACTTTACACAATAATAATTCAGCAAGTAGACACATTCTTTTTTTTCCCCCTTCCATTTCACTTTGATCACAGAAAACATGATTCAATATGGTTTCTCATACATTTATTTATACCCCTACAAATTTAGTAAGTACTGACTACACTGCCTTTAAATCGGATACTAATTTTTAAAGGAAATACTTGGAAAGTCTTCCAACATTTTGCCCTTTCTTACACTGTTAAACTAGCTACAGTTAGCTGAAATGAAAGAACACAGGCTTTCTCAGCAGATTAGACTAAATGTATTCTTAAAGTCTTGGAGGATTTAAGACTGTTCTCAGAGGTTTTGTGTAATGGTGAGAAAAATTTAAATATCAGAGAAAGAAAAACTGACAACCAGGGAGGAAAGGATTTCAACTGGTTCTGGATCATCTAGAGAAGCTTTAAACATACAGAGCTATCAGCTATGCAGATTGCTAAGCAATAATCAGGCTCCCCCAAGAAATAAGGAAAGAAAAATTTATAATAATATCACTAACTGATGAGGGAGCATAAGGCAAGCTGACAGGCCGCAACCCCTCCCCCTCACCCCTGCAGGTGGTATATGTGTGATATTCCTCAGGCACTCCTCACTGTCTGAAAACAAAGGAAAGGGCATAAACAACTGGTTAGCTGATAGAGATTCTAGTCCTGTAGGACTTAAGTCTCCATCATCCCTCCATAGTGATGTGGGAAACAAAGGCAGAAGGAAATGGCAGATAGAATTAAATTTCCTTATAACCTGCAGCCCATTGACAAATACTTGAGCCTGGCAGAGTAAAACATTTCTCCAGAACTCCCTACTGTCTTAATGCTAATGGTTTCCTAGAGGGAAAAACAACCTTAACTTGACAACAGCTAGGCCTCCAGTCTCCCTGGGTCTTCTTTAGCATATGAAAATCTCACTGGAAACTTCCCTTGGATTTTACCTTCCCCTACCCCATAGTATATAATCAGTCTGTCCTCATGGTCCTGGGGCAGCTCTTCCTGCCCACAAGTCCTGACCCTGTGCTTCAATAAAATCATCTTTTTGCACTAAAGACACCTTCAAGAATTCTTTCTTGGCCATCAGCTCTGGACCCAACAAACCTCACTAACACCCCCCAAAACCCTCATCACTAACCATGCCACGAGTGACCTACAACATATTCATATAGTGCTTATTGCTAATTTATTCACATCCAACTTTTACTTCGTATTTGGTATTTTAGAAAATATTTAAATATTTAAGCATGAATGAAAGGTCTATAAAAGGTCTAGTTTGAAATCAGTAGCTACCTATATGTCTGTGTGTGTATATTTATATACACACACATACACAAACACATACATATATGGCTATACCCATTTCGTTTCCAAAACACTGAAAGATATGCATATGTATATGCATTAATACGTAGAAAGCTAGAAGTATACATATATTCTTATATAAAAAAACTGGAAGTATATATACAGGTTTCTATCTACACAGAAAGAGATGATGTATTAGAAACTATGGTAGACAAGTCATTAGTCAGATATAATAAGTATAAAGAACCACCACATTTTAGTGAAATCTGTTCTATTAAATATCAATAAAGAAATTATGCTGCTTTATCGCTAACTAAAAGCAGTAAATGGAACAAAACTCAACTTTAGTGAACTAGCACTTTATGTGTTTCACAGGAAATCTGTTATAATGGCTCAAATGTTTTTATTTGTAAACATATTCCAATCAATGTTTTTATATATGAATATAAATAGGTGTATTTATGCCACAGAAGGAGTTGAAAAAGGTTTCAGCCTTAAAAAAAAAACAATTTAAATTACTGTAATTCTCTGGTAATTCTGATTATTTATAGTAAATTATATATATATATATATATATATATATATATATATATATATGATCATGCCATATAGTAACAAATTATACATATTTTATATATTTGAATATTTATATACACATAAATGAAAGGAAAATTTCAAACTAGTCCTTTCACTCAGGTAAGAAACATCAGCATTAATATTATTTATTTACCATTTATACTATTTGTAAGCTCTATAAAAAGTCTACAATACTGGGTAACCACAGTATAGTTTCATGGATTATCAGACTAAATTTATCTTCTGAGAATGGAATAATTAACTTCATTAAGTGAGAAGGAGAATACTTTTATTTTGACAACATTCTAGAATCTTTTTTTCCAAAGTCAGCAAAATTAAAGTAGATCGCTTATTCAGACAATACAGTCTGTTCCTCATGTTTCCTTCCAGAGGAGAAAAACAGAGGAAATAAACAGATTGCAGTGTAGGGGATTTAGAATAGGCATGAGGAAGTACTTCTAATCTACAAGTAATAATTGTGTTTCATAGACTGACTGGTTAATGACAGGTTTATTTATAAAAAGCATTTCCTATCCTCAAAGCTTACCTTTCTATAAGAACATAATGCATATCAGTCCTATAAAATAATTTTCTACTCAGACTCCTCTAATTCAAGACCTGTCCTCTTTTATTGAAAGAAATGATCAAAATGTGAACGTCTAAAAATAGTGGTTTATAATTGAAGGCCTAATTCTTTCTTTATTAGAGGTATGCTACAGCAGCACTATAATTAGAGATGATCGGCGCTCCAAAATGAGTCAGAATTTATCATTCACTCTGTACAAGGACGTACACGAGTTTTATAGCAGAGAACCCCGGACAATGAAGATGCAGGGTCTTTTCCCTTATACCTCTTGGTGGCTATGTTACAGAAACTGGTCTGGATCACCGGACAGAAGCAGCAAGTGGCACTTGGAGATCTTGGAAGGAAGGAGGTTTATTTTATACCGGTGGGCCCAGAGGAGATCATTCTCCAGAGATCTGAGCCCAGATCATCAACAGATGGGACAATTTATAGTCTGTTACTTCCGCACCCCTCATTAGTAGTAATTTGGTGCCTGTGGCAAGCAGGTAGGAAGGAAATCCCGGAAGGGTAGTCTTCTGACTAGGACTGGAATTCCCTTATCAGTCCTGTTGGCCATCTTATTACACATTTTTCCCTAATGGTTACAAGACTGTCCTCCATTTACTGTCTTTCTCTAGCAGAAGAAAGTAAATATTTCATTCATACTTGTTTTACTGTTTACCACTGATTTTAAGTTAGAAAATGTATAGCTGAAATTGGAATTCTAAAGCTAATGCACACTCACTGACTTTACAAAGGAATATAATTACAATACAGTATTTATTAAATTATTTACCTGAAATCTGAAAATACTTTTGACTTAAATTGAGTAACTGACATCACCTTAGGACAAAACAGATAGATCCCTACAAAGGGGATAAAACATTCATCTTATAATTTTAAATAACATGCTTTCATTCTAACAAAAATACACTTTTAGGAAATATTTGTTAACATTCAGACAAAAGACAAGTTATTTTTCATTCTTTTGTTAGTTATATATCTTCAAAATTTAGACAATGACCTGACTTCTCGAATCAATTTCTCCAATGACTAAATCCAAAGCTGTTGCTGTGGTAAACACAGAAAACTAGCTTCATGAACCTTATGACAGTAGAAAACTTTTCATAATATAATAATAAAATTCCTAATCATAGACAGTGTAATAATGAAAGAGCTATCAATAAAGCCAAATTAAGCCATGTTAGGAAACATAAGATAACTGTTAGAACTCTAAATATTAGCAAATGGGAAAAATGGTAAATGCTTTTTCTTCCACATGTAATTAGCTGTCTGAGATCTGAAAGCAAGCACAACAGATGTCTAGAGAACATAGAGTACAATACATGTCTTCAGTCTAACTTCAGCCTAGTCCATCCATATCACTTTCCCTGGCAGACTGGGCATCATGTTAATCAATCTGCCAGCTGTCATCCTGTCCTGAATCCACCTTACAGGAATCCCAGGCATGCCTAGAGCTGAAGCACAACTGAGAGAGAATGACCCAAGATGTGCGGTGACTATTAATTTTAGGAATAGAAGCAAGGAGAATTTCCTTTGTAACATTTTTCCATCAGAAGCTTAGAAGTTCAACCAGACTACAGCTAAGAGAAATTATACCCTGGGATTGAAGGGAAAGAATGTTAGTGGAAATCAATTATATTTACTTTTAGAATGTCTATAAGTTAGCTTCACCGTATTCAATACATATTAGATAACAATCTAAAGAGAAATTATTTTTTTCAAAAGAGAATCTTTTATTCAGGCTCCACATGCTATTGCAATAAGCCTTATGTGAAAGGTATGAGGCATGAGAGATACAGCTGGAATGCCACAGTTCTCCTAGAAAACTTTTTTGGGGGGATTCAAAGCAAAACCAAGATTGTCCTATTTTCAACATGGCACCCAATTATCAAACATTAATACTTTTGATCATCAAAATTACTCTTGATTTAGCAGCACCTTTTTCTTTAATCCAACTTCCAGAAACAAACCTTTTGTATACATAATTTCTCCAATTGCCACCAAATTACAAACAAATTACAATGGAAGAATTAAGATGCCAAGCTCCTATTCACTTTGCTGAAGTGTGCTGTTTTGTTAGCTTCCCTTTACTGGGAATAAATACTAATAGAATAAATAGTGTGGTCCTTATGTATTTTTGAGCCCATGCTCTTCTTCCTCTAGATAAGGAGAAGCTGACTATGATGCTATATACACTGACACCTAACCACAGTTGATTCACCGTCAGTTTCCTTTTGAAGTTATGTTGAGAGGAAGGTGAAGCCCTGCCCAAATTTCTACCATTATAATTCTCTAATATCACACAAGCAGACATGGATGTAACCCAAACCGAGCAAGGGTGCAGCAAAAAAAAAATCCAGAGACCTTTCTTTGCATGTGAAAATGGTTTATGGAAAGAACCCCTCAGCACAATTATTAGCTGCCTGAATTTGGTCATGTCTGCAAAATTTACTTTAATAGTGCAAAGTATGCCAACAAAAATCATGACTCCGAATATTAGGCAGAAGTACTGTGAGATTCAAAAAGATAATGGGATAAAGAAGATGTGGAATATACACATGATGGACTATTATGGATCTCTCATAAGAATGAGATCTTGCCATTTGCAATAACGTGGATGGACTGAGAGAGAATAATATAAGTGGAATAAATAAACATAGAAAGACAAAGGCCGTAAGATTTCACTCAAATGTGGAATTTAAGAAACAAACCCAACAAACAAGGAAAAAAAGAGAACAGACTCTTAAATACAGAGAACAAAATGGTGGCTGTAGGGCAAAATAGATAAAGGGAATTAAGAGTGCATTTATCGTTATGAGCACTGAGTAATGCATAGAATTGTTGAACCATTTTACCATACACCTGAGACTAATATAACACTGTATGTTAATTATGCTTTAACAGAGATAATGTATAAGAAAATGCTTTGGAAAGCTATGCTAATAAAAGTTATTAGTTTGCCTAAATACTCAGTATCACTTCTCTATTACTCTAGGAAAGGTAAGCTCACTATCTTACGTTGGCAAATGGCACAGCACAAATAATGTTGGCATGTGTGTATGTATACACATCCATGAATATACTGCACATTGGAACCATGGTCTCCATGCTCATGGTTTTGTGTGCATTGCAACACAAGAGTAACAGCATTCTTCTCCAGAGTCGTCTAGCTTTCTTATCTTGTCTACTAGGAATTTGAGTATACTGACCACAGAATCTTGGCATCTTGATTATTACACATACACATTCTATGACTGACTGAGTTAAGGTATACTGCAAAGCTCTGGAAATGTGAATGTAAAGTAGTTGAGAGTACTTGGTACTTCTGTTGTGCAAACGAGCTAATGACAGTACTGTAAGAGACTATATGGAAACGAGATTGTTTTAATCAATATTAGTAGCACTAAGTAAACCATGATAGAGCAGGTACTTTGCCTCATTCACATATTTCACTTACTTCAAGATGGAGGAATAGTAATGAACTATACAAATAAAATAAATGCAAGTCTTATTGGGATACAAATAATAAAACATGCTTAAAAATATGCTTCTAATTAAGAACCATGCAATATTCTAATTTATTTTAATAGATCCATTGTTATGATCAAGCTAGAGCACTGTGGTACATTAAGAATATTTATTTGTATACAGGGCACCTGGGTGGCTCAGTTGGTTAAGCGTCCAACTCTTGATTACAGCTCAGGTCATGATCTCAAGGTTCTTGAGATCAAGCCCAGTGTCAGGATCCACACTGACAGCATACAGCCTGCTTAGAATTCTCTTTCCTGCTCTCTCTGCCCCTTCCCTGATCTCTCTCTCTCTCTCAAAATAAATAAACTTTTAAAAAATAATATTTATGTACATATTCATGTATGTTCATAAATGAAAGCAAATTGTCATCAGTAGCAAATCTGTATTATAACATTCATACACAGAACTGCCTTAAAGTCAAAGTAGCTGCTGAGATATTGACCACATCTGTGTGCTTAAGTTGCAGTGCTTACAGAAAACATCAAGGTCCTGCCTTCCCTACACATACCCAGATTATTATCTGTTATCAACTGTGGTCTGCCCCCACCACTTGTTCTATCATATTTCAGTTCAACTGAAGTTATTTGGACAAGAGACCAGAGACAATGTAGACGAACCAGTCTTCAAATTATATCCTCTACTACCTTCAACTGGAAAATGAAGTCCTAATCCTAATTATGAAGTAAATTTGCCTAGATTTCACTCGAGAAAATTCAGATGCATTCAAAGATACTGTTGGATAATCAGAGATCATCTTATGTTATATATATTGGCTGAACTCCTAAGTTTATCAGCTGTATTTAAATATTTTAACATAATAAGTTCTTATATAGAGAAAATAGCATAATGAAAGAAAATTATACCAACATCAGGTTATAGGGCTTGTTCTATAAACAAATACCAAAAGGGCACAATGTTTTTGAAAAGTAAAATACACTTAATCGACACATTATAATCATGCTACCTACTTTCTTTTTAAAAAGCTAAAGACCTTTGTTAGCCTTTTCTTGGAGACTTTGACAAAAATTCGGAATTTTCACACATTAACATAATCTGTTTTCTGACAAGAAATTAACATAACTGATTTGAAAGTGAGTTTTCAACTGTAAACTATTTAAAATATATGACAGTCATGTTCATTTAAAATAAAACCAAAGACAACACATTTTTGTTTCAAAAATAGTAACAACCTAAACTTAATTATACTTTGCTTCAATTCATTCCAAAAGGACAATCAATCTTCATAAAATTCAATTAAAAATGAATAATTATGAAATAATTCTATTGCAATGCTGTGTTTTTCTCCTAAGGAGTTAGGCATCAGAAAATAAAGATGGAGCTGAGGACAGGGATAGGGAAAGGTGTGGGGACAAGGTCAAGAACAGAAGTAGAGTTAAGACAGAGAGGGAGGTTACTATCGCATAGCACCTTTGTGTAGAGCACAGGAGTGCGGGGGGAGGGGGACAAAGTTTAAAATGGTTACATTTTAAGAGCAAAATCAGAAGATCACAAACAGAATCTCTTACCCTGAAAAACTCTTTGGTGGATCCAGAGTCTAATGTTCCATAAGCAATTTCTGTTTGCTTAGAAAGATCCTCAGCACTTTCGATGGGAGACACCATCCTCTCTACAGTCAGGAAGGCAGCTAAGTTAGCCGTGTAGGAGGAGATTATGATCAGGGTAAAGAACCACCACACACCTCCAACAATGCGCCCAGAGAGGGATCTAATAACAAGTATGAAATGGATTTGTAAAGTGAAATGAATGACCTAATTAAAAAAAACAAGTTAGCAGTATTATGCAAATATTGACTTATATGGGAATATTTAACTTTATACTTTTCAATATATCTGCTAGTTAATAAAACTGGAAACTATTAAGCATTCTGGGGAGGGAGTACAGATAAGCTGAATTTAATGAGATACCCAGAGGCCAAAACTTCAGATTCTTCAGATTCTTTCATAGTAATAATGCCCAAATTGTTTATGGTATGAAATCTCATAACGAAGCAATTTCAAGACATGTGCAAATAATCCATCCAATTCTCATACTACTATCCATTCATGACATAAGCAAACACGAACAAGAGAATTTAAGATCACTCACAAAATTCGCAATAATGTTGAAAAACAAAATCAAATATTAAAAATAAAAGAAGGTGAACCACAGATGTAGTTTTAAACTGATGAAACCCTCCTGGTAATTCGGCCAATGAAGTTCTCAAACTCTCAAAAAGGGCTAAAATTTCATTGAGGGTTGTGTGTGCAAAAACAGGTTTTAGATACAGTGCAGGATAGAAAATGGAAAAAAATGATATTACAAACAAAGGTATGACACAAAATATAATTCTTAATGAATAAAAATCTGATGCTTCATGGCATGGACTGCTACGACCCTGTTCCTTTGTGCCTCCTGCTTAAGAAAAAAAGAAAACTCAAGGAAAATGAAATTAGAACATTTAAAAGTTTGCCAAAATACAAATTTCTAATTTGCAATATAATAAAATAAAAATATTTTTTAGCCATAAATTCCTATTTAAAATACTTTTTAAAAGCTTAATAGATTCCTAATAATTAACTTTAAACCCTCAATAGATAAGCATAGATATAGAAATAGATATTTATCATATTATTTTGAAAGATTTTATGGGATTCTACATATAAAGGGATTTAAGTAATATTAACAATCCAAAATAATACTTTTTTTGTTAATAACTTCATGTCTAACAATTAAACTTGTTACAGCAAAGATGTAACATTTCTAAAAAGTTAAATTATGAACATTTGGTAATTTATGGCCTAAAACAGACCTCCTGATATTTAACAGTAAGAAATAAACCTTTTGATGAAACACAGAGACTATATCAAATCATTGGGTAATATTTGTAGAATAAACTACTCTAGCAGTCAAGAAAGAGTGAGGAACTAATTTAAAAGTAAATTTTTTTTAAAGACAAGACCATCTGTTGCTAAAGGATAAGAGTGAGCAAGCAATGAAAAACAAACAGTATAAATAAGAGCCTTTATCACACACAGTCTCTGAGAGATGCAAAGAATTAAATAAATATGACAGGATGGAAAAAGTTAACTTCTCTTATATTCTGTAAAGGATATTAAACACATTTTAAATTTAAGTAACCTCTTGTGTAGACACAGCCACTCTCAAAACGTTCACTATTTATTCCATAAAAATGAAAGGTGTAATTATATGACATGTACCCCATATTTAAGAGGGCAGTTGAGATCCCTTAAAACAAAATTGACTTCACAGTAATTGCTTTGACACTATACGCTGCATAGTAATTGGTAATATATTTGAGAATCATTTTTATAAGTAATTCTTTTCCACTTGTGAAATAAACACAAGTTAAAGACATAAGTTGCTTTCAGTTCCAGTGCTTATGTCAGATTTAATAGCTGAAATATGCCAATTGATTTAAAGTTTTATAAGATATCTCAAAAAATGTATTGAACTTATACAACATTCAAAGCAGAAAATTCTTGAGCAGCTTATTATTTACTTGTAAATGTTTTCAAAGGATCAATTAATGTTCTGAAAGAATTCCCAAGAAATTGTTTGTGGAGGAGGCAAATGCAATTTATGTTTTAGGGTGACAGACAAAAATGGTTTCTGTAAAAAAAAAAAGTAAAACAAAACAAAACTAAACTAAAAGCAACCTTCACCTCTCTGCATCTGCCCTAAAGAAGCAAATACACATACGTATTCTATCATTTCCTTTAAATCTCTATTAAATAATTATTTTAAGAATGGTATTTTTATTCATTTTAATCCTTTTGAGATATTGGGGATAAAAACAGAGGCAAGCAGGAGAATAAAAGTCAACTTACAGCCTTTTACTCTTCCAATTTCTGTGGTTGTAGTCTTCGGAAAACTATAGTTAATATATTCTAAACTTAATTTCAGACAAATGACCAATTCAGTTCAATAAATCGTTCCAGATTAAAATTTAAATGTTCTATTAATATTAATA
Organism: Puma concolor; assembly: GCF_028749965.1. NCBI lineage: Eukaryota > Metazoa > Chordata > Mammalia > Carnivora > Felidae > Puma > Puma concolor. Next base: position 71,125,514 of record NC_141670.1, read on the forward strand.
ATATAGTTCCACATAATATTTTACTTGAAAAGAGGTGATAAATATCTTTGAAGATATTTAAAGAGCATTTCAAAGTGATCTGTGCATTTCATGCATCATCATCATCATCATCATTAGATACAAGGCTTTTCTATTCTTCTTTTCTACACTGGGGTCACCACCATTACATTGCAAAAAAAGTAGTTTGGTTTGTTTAAAAAAATCATTAAATTTTCCAATATCGTCCAATATGTTCAATTTTTAAATGTACATATAACGCAGAATGAAAGATATGTACACTTAAAATTTTTTAATAAAGCAAATTTTTGTTCACATATACTCTGTGGCAAAAAAATAAATCAGTTGATAGCAAGAAAAAATATTCTATATAAAATCTTAGCAGGACATAAAAATTATTGCATGTGAAATTGTAGTAAGTCATGACTCATGAATGAAATCAAGAGCACAGAAAAAAAGGCCATATTTTAGGAAACAGGCTCATTGAAATTTAGACGTTATCTGTATGTGATGGTGGACACTGGGGTAAAACAGATTATGAAAGGTGCCTGTGCTTCAGTCCCTAAATATATGTTGTCTGGGCCTTGATAAGCACTGGACACCAAAACAAATAACTTCAGAGCCATGATGCGTGAGGATCGCAAACCTAAGGATCGACATATGGGAATCTGGATCAATATGTTTTACTTTATAATGAACCTCATATGCTTCTCCTTACTTATTCAAAAGGCAGAGCATAGTTTATGTTACCCTAGGAAAATTGCCTTATATCTCAGGAATAAAGTAGTTTTATACTTCAGTAGCTTTCTTACCAAAGATGAATAATTTTATTATTATTTATGGACCAGAGTATTCTCAGAAATCTCCATTTGGTTAGGATTTTCTCCCTCATTATTAAAAAATTCTCTTTATGTCTTTAACTTAAATCAGATAAACTAAATATAAAACTATGAATCTTATATATTTTGTCAGAGGTCACCATAATTATATATTATTTTATATACAATTATTCTATATTTCTATATTATTCTATATCATTATATATTAAAGTTATTACACATATATGCCATGTAAATACCACTGGCATATTTCTATTTTAGAGCAGTTCCATAATGTCACAGGGAATTTATGGAATTAAGATTTGTTAAAGTCCAAATAATTCTTAACAATGTGTCCTACTAACAGAGAAGTAAACCACTAATAATTTCTACATACAAGATATATTTAATTGATCTCACTGGGTGGAATATACAAAAAAAGACTGCAAGAAGGTACATATATTTTGAGTGTCTCACATAGTTTTCTGAAATTAATCACTTATCTCCAAAGTGCTCAAAAACTAACAATATAATGAAATAGCATTAGAAAAGTCACCCCTTTTACTAGTCATTAAAATATCCCATAGAATCAAAGGAGGGTAATCAAACCTAGATTAAAATGTGCCAGAAGATAAATAAATTTGGCTTTAAATGTGAAAAGAATCACATTAGAAAAAGTATAATTTATTCTTCTTAAGCACCAGATATGGCTATCATTCTTATTCATGTATGTCACATGAACAAAGGCAAAATGTATTTTGTGACATATTTGTTATATTTAGGGATTCTAATGCAGGAATTAATATATCATAATGAGACTAAAGGTGCATAAATTTATTCCATTATGTGTGTGAATTACTATTCATTATGGCACAAGCCTTTGTAATGAATCAATCATCATTATTACCCAGCCATGTATTTCTATGTACTTGGGAAATAGGTTATTGTATATTCCCTTTCATCCAATGACCTAATCTTTAAAAAAAAAAAAAAACAAATTTTATAATACCTTTATGATACCATTTGCATGAGCTAATAATGGGAAAATAAAAGAGATGGGATGTGTGCCAATGAAGTTTTGAAAACAAGTTTTTGTTTTTGTAGTTAATAAGTAATGTTGCCCATTTTCCCATATACAGGTCTGTGGATCAACACACAGATGACTGTAAAATGAGAATATGCAGCAAAAACACGGTACCCCTCCAAGAAGGCATGGAATGATAGGAACCTTATGCATTTTATAGCCTCTCCATGGTGTGTATAATTTCACCAGGAAATATATGCTCAACATTCAAAGAACATTGCTCAAATATTTCACAGGCTTATGCCGATGGTAAAAGCCTGTCCTTAAGAGTCTCAAACTGCTTGGACAGGTAGTTGGCAGCTGTTTACTTCTTTAAGTGAATTCATAAACACCATGAATATCCACTTGAGACCTAAAATGCACAAAGTTGAAGCAGGTGAGTGACCAACCTTGGCGAAATATCGCATCCTTGCTGCATAAAGGCACCCAAGGAAAACCAGAGACTATTAAAAATCCCAAATTCATTAGTTGATTCACTACTTTGTGTTTCTCTTCCATCTTCAAACTCCTCAGTGTGCCACTCGTAGGGGCTAAATCTGCTGACCAGGAATAAAACTACACTGACCCCAATGTAGGCAAAAACAATGCACATCCAGATCTCATAGGCTAAAGGATCAAGAAATGAAAACACTCCTGGTTTGGACTTCTGAGGCTTCTTGATCATGATAGATATCCCGAGGCTCATAAAGGGCTTTGAGAAGTCAATCACCTCTTCTCTCACAAGGGTAATAGTTAATGGAGCAATTGCAATGTCAGCTTTCTGTAAGGGAAACAAATGAAAGTAATAGTACCTGGAGTCATGGTCAAAAAGGAATCATGCTTACAGTATTGGATCAAAAGGGAAGGAAAGGAAATAAGGGAAATGTCAATAATTATTTCCCTGGTAATGTCCCAGTAAAGAATAAGCAAACAAACAAAAAACCAATCTGTTCTCCAAATATCCCTCCTTTTTATAAATACACAGTACACCCATCTGACTTGATTTTTATAATTACATCCCTACACCGCGTCTATGCCTTTGCTGCCTCTGAACAATACATATGGCCCATAGGCCTCAAGACAGATAGAAGGCCTATCACATTTAGTGTGCGTGTGTGCTTCTGACTTCATCCTTAATCTTCAGATGTTCACAAGGAAATAGAATAATATTCTTAAGTGATGTGGGAAACCAACAACCTCAGATATAGGCACTTTGCAGGGAAGGGAGGCATTCTGTCAACAAAAGTTCACTTGAATGACTTTATTTGGGAGAAGAGCTATACTTACCCCATATACAAGTTCTCCAACCATCCCATTCCAAATTTTCGTGTCAGCATCCCTGGCCCCATACTTGCCATCCCCAACAATTGTCAACTTGTACTTGAACCCACAATGTTTGGCGATTTCTGCAGCCAAGTCAACACAGTAGCCCTCATAACGCTCATTGCCTTCAAGCATTTCATGATTTTTCTTCATCATAACATATGGAGATTCCTATATGGAAAGACAGTGCTTTCATTGATAAAAATAGCTGTGTAACTACTCTCACTGAATCAAGTCTTGTGGTTTAATTATTACCTGTTAGCCAGAGAAATTATAGAATATAAATGGCGGACAATAGTAGCAAAAAATGTTTAAGCGTGATACTTTTGGAAAAAGGTTATCAAACGTCTACCGTTATAGTTTATTAATATGGTTTGTACCTAGCCATACAAAAGTAAATAAGAACTAAAAGCACAAACTGTTGGCTTGTCCCCTTGTCATGCTTGTTAACTCCTAGAGCTTAGAGGGGAATTATGCTGCTCAACATCTGTTTTATTCAACTCTGGATCCACCATGCTCTTATGTTAAGGTTATGCTGTCCTCAAGAAACAGCATTCACCCAAAACTCTGTGTACTGTTTCTTCAAGGGTGAGGTTCATGGGGAAATGAGGCTCATGGTCAGTGATGCACAGACTAAAACAATCACTGGCATGGTCATGTGCTGATGCCACCCTCTGACATTTCATGTCTCACTTCATCTATGAGATATTCTATCCTAGAATAATATTACAAGGATAGAGAGCAGCTTCCCCCTGTAAACATAAGAAAAGGAGGTATGAAAATGATTCAAAATAGCCCAATATCCTCCCCTGGAAAGTGGCACCAAGCATATTTGGGGGCTCAGGGATACAGTTCCTCTCAATGGCATGATTAAGGCAAAATCCCTCAAATGTCTAGCTTCCTTACCCTTATTAATATATTTCCAAATGCCAATGTTTTTATCCAGATCTCTTATTTTATTAACCTGTCTATGTTGTTCTTCTCATTATTGTCAGAATAATGGATCCCACAAGTTTACTATATCACTGCTTAATAAAAGAAAATACAACTGTTTTGTCATAAAACCATGTACTATTAGTGAACCCCATTTCCTCCATTTCATTTCACCAACAGCTTGTCACGAGGATCTACATCTTCCTTCCATCTATCCAAAGCCTAGATGTTCAAGATTCAGTTCAGTTTTGTCTCATTCATTCAGCACTGGCTCTGTGCTAACGACTGTGTTGAGTTTGGGGGTTTAAAAAAAGGGAGATTATCTTTATCTTTAAGACCATGTAACAAATGTAAAAAGAGAATATACCCACAACTGCATGGGAAGTGAAAGGTAAAGCACTTGAGGAAATACAAGGAACGCTCTTCAAGACTTTCCCGAGTCGTTCACACTTAGTGATGCACCACTGTATGAATTACCCGTCAAGCTAAATTTCAGTATTGAAGAGGATAGGAAATATTTTGAATGCTTTACTTAATGCCTGTGTAGTCCTTTTGACAGAGTAAATATGCTATACGTGATTAAAATGGTGCCAAAGCAGCACTGCATTAGTTATCCTCAAATGCAAACAGCAATTCTAGTTGGCAGATGTTTTCCATAAGAAAAACTAAAGTAAAGCATAGGCATCTGTAGCTAATTACCAAAATTGTAGTGACAACAACAGTCTTATTCTCGAGCCCAGAGGTATCGTTTCCAGAGGGGAGCTCAGTAAGGGTAACAACCATTTTGTCTACTTCACTCCAGTATCCAATCTGAAAAAGGTTACAGAAAGGCACATGGATAAGTGATCTTTCTATTAGCCAAGAATTTAATAATTTCAAACTCATGTCTGCATCCAAAATTACATCTACATTAACTAGGCTTCTTCTAAACAGACATGTGTCTTTGATATATGTGACTCTGATAGAAATAGGGCTTATATAAACAATGAAACAAAAACAATTCTTAAAAACAGCTTGTTTCTTCATGTTCGCTTCTCATATTTTCCCAGGGTAATCTGTTTGGGAGTGATCGTATAGAAATAGAAATAAAATCCAAGCAATGACACTGTATCCATAACAGTTAAAAGGAAGGTGTTGAGCTAAAACGTTAACGCATATTTGCACCAGCTATGTTTTGTCTTCTGAACCATAAACTGTCAGCGATAGCTCTTTCTCTTCTCATTAAACTTCTTATACCTTGATAGAAAAAAATACATATAAAGAGTTCTATTCACAGTTGTTTAAAGATTACATTTCAGTGTTACTTACCAGAAAGGAATTGATTATATTTAGGAAACAAAACATTTTAAAATACATCTGTTTCTGGAAGTAGTTAAACTCTACCTACGTGAATACACTTTTCCAGGACTCTTCGGAAGAAGAGGTGATGGGTAATTAACTCACCTCCTCACAGAGAGAAAACTGCCTTTAGATCCCTAATGATTTACCTTCCGGGGCCCATTAGTTTTGAGTTCCATGATGTTAATTGTATAGTTTATTCTTTTTCCATTCTGGTCAAACTTTATATTTCCTGAGAGACCTTCAACCTGAACCTAATGAGGAAATGGGAAAGCATCACAGTTATCAATTTACTTCAAGCAAAGATACAAACGGGGTACAGATTACTCTCACTGGGCTCCAGTCGAGAAAACTACATTTATAAGGTTGTTTTTCACTCTGCAACCTACCTTTGTGCAGTCAGGAAATACTATTCACTTTATATTACACATAACAAGGAGACTAATGTAGTAGAAAACTACAGTGTTCGTTGTTAACTCACATTCATAATCATTTTGAGTGACTAACCTGTTTGAGGGCCCTTTCTATTTCTACGCCTTGTCCCCAGGGGACTGCTGGGTTTGCCAGACAGTCTCCCGCGTTTCCCCTTCGGGAGATTTCAATTCTCTGCTTCCGTAGGTTGCGGAAAGCTTCAGTCATCACTTGAACAGCGTCGTAGGTCAGAGCAGAAGTATACTGAAAAGCATCACACACACTTCATAAGAATGGGAAAAAAACTCCAAGGTTCACTGCACACTGGCCATCTAGACTGCAGCCGGCCACCATACAAAACCAGTTCACAGTCCAAGAACTTAGAAACCATTCCTGCATCTAGAAGTCTAAGAATCTAATAGAGGTAATACGGAATATTGGGACTATAGAGTGTGTTCTTGACCATAAGTATCTCCCGTTATGTTAACGTCTCAGTTATTTCAGGTGACAACTTTCAAAATTGTGTCTTTTCTTTCCTAACGAATTTCTTTTTAGAGCATCACTCTATGGCCTGATTTGGGGATATAGGAAATGATCAAATTAACAAATAAATATCCTACCACTAACGAAAGGTACATTTGACAATAGGGAAAGAATATTGATTAGTTTAAGTGTCTAATTCTACCTCAGTGATGCCCCCATAGATCTGCAATAGTCTTTGCAATGTTTGTTTTTAAGATCCCGTCAGTGATTATGGTAATCAAATAGAACCACCAAATTTCATAATTTCTATGTCCCCTTCATGCCTCAACAGTTTATGGTAAGATTGGTTCCAAACTTATGGTATTCAGATCCCAGTAGGACAGTAGTATTATTACAGGATCTGGGGGCCAAATGGAAAAAAAAAAAAAAAGGTATTAATTGTGCTAAGCATTGTCAGTGGCTAGATCAGTATTACTTGATGCATGTATATATACCTCCATCTATCAAATGTATCACGCTACTATTGTTAATGATAAACCATATTTTAACACAACAGCTTTAATGAATGCTGAGGAAATTTCTGCTATTAAGTATTTTTCAATCTGTAAGTAACAAAAGTATAGTGAATCTGGGTAAAAAACACAGTATCATACTGAATTTGAGATACAAAAATTCTTGACCACAAGTCCCAAATGGGTACTTAGTATTTCCAAGTAATCCCCCTCACTTCTTTAGTAAATTAGTTCCTCCACTCTCAAAATTATTATTTTATACCTTCTCTTCTCTAATATCCACAGCTATCCATCTTGCCTTACATGTCACTGAAAAAATAGAAGCCATAAGACAGAAAACTTTTATCTTTCAACCATAAAACTGCCAAGAGCACACATTCTCTGTGACATCTATTGTAAAGATTTAGAAGGAAGGAAAGAATTCAGGCAAGGGGTTCAGAGATCTTGACATGGACCCTGGGACTCTTTATAGGACTTATATTCTCTTCCAGTCCAGTGAAAAGATTATATAAACAGATAACTGCAATCTACCTATTACAGTGTTATAAATTGGTCTGATGGTGGATAGATGTCTGTCTGATTTATCCTTTTAAATGAGAGATATTACAATAAGGCAAATGAAAAATAGTTTATGTCATATGAATCATCGCCTTCATGCATCCAGAAATTTCTTGAGCCTCCATTTTTTTAAATGAGAAAATGGCAGTGTGAGGTTATCAGTCATTCAATCTTTGCGTGAATTAGTTTAGGTGAATTGTTTTCATTTGATCATACAAATGAACCAAATTTAATGGGAAAGTTGGTAGGAAGAAGAAAAAGAGAAAATGGTTTGGAGGCCATGTGCTCTGTGACTGAGTGCTATAAACTATAATAAGATATTCATATTTACCTCTAGGTTTTCTTACTTATTTCTTCTCATGTGATACCTGTTAAACAATGTCATTGCAGGCCTATCTGTGAGTCCTTTACATATTTAGATGATCTTCTGGATGCTTGTACTTGAGTTGCTTACAAATATCTGATCAGCTATACAGATCTAAATAAAACCCATCACCATTTTTTCCAAAAATCTGCAACCTTTTTCTTCAAACTGTACATGTGAGGAATTAGCAAAATATAGTATGTAAGAGGTCCAACTAGATTTAGAATCCACCTAAATTTCTGACAGTAGAGGAAGTTTAATACTATACTTTCTGCCTTAAGAAAGTATTATGCAGCCATTAAAAAGTGACACTAATGAAGGTTATATAACAATATGAATGTCAATTATAAAATTAGTGAAAATATTACTACAACTAAATTTTTTAAAAACCCTTCATTGATAAATGAGAACGATTAAAAAATAGTAATATACCTTCAACAAATAAGGGAAAGAAAAATAAGCAAAATGATTATAATAATAGGAAACATATTATTGTATTTCTTTTCCAAGTGTTCTAGAATATTCATGGACTCTTTTAAGAAAACCTGTATTATATCAAAGCACTGGTTTTTTTTTTTTTTTTTTTTTTTAATTTTTTTTTCAACGTTTATTTATTTTTGGGACAGAGAGAGACAGAGCATGAACGGGGGAGGGGCAGAGAGAGAGGGAGACACAGAATCGGAAACAGGCTCCAGGCTCTGAGCCATCAGCCCAGAGCCCGACGCGGGGCTCGAACTCACGGACCGCGAGATCGTGACCCGGCTGAAGTCGGACGCTTAACCGACTGCGCCACCCAGGCGCCCCTCAAAGCACTGTTTTATATCATATCTACTTAAGCAAAGACCTGGAGAAATAAGATAACACACCAGAATTTATCTGGCATACATATATGTTTGTTTCTATTCTCCTAGAGGAAAAAAAAAATGATTAATTTGCCTTCTTCTACATCAGTTAGTTCATTGACAGTGTGATTCTTAAAATAAAGTCTAGGTCACTGAATAGGAAACAGAGCTAAATTGAATAAATTGGATGTGTAAAAAAAGAAGTATTGCAACGTCTACTAAAAAGTTACGATAATAGTTAAAAGCCAAAATCTTCTTTGAGTCAGCTTGCTCACATTACTATGAGAAATCTATAAAGTCATCTGCTAAATGCTTTAGAGGTCTATAGATGTTGGTGAACTACATTAAAAAATAATATTAGGTTGAATGAACTAAAAGCATTTAGGTCTGTGCAGCATGTTACAATTATGATTCAGAGCATGAGCATACTAAGAAGAGAAAATCCTTTCAACCTTTTTCAAATGTCCAAATTTAATCAAGTCTCCAGCCTATTGTCATTCTTAATTAAAAGTCACAATCATAGAAACACAATTCTGGACTGAGAGAAAATAAACAGACACTGTCTCCAGAGTTCCTTTTTGTTTATGTGCCACATATGTGGCTCGTTTATTTTTCTAAACGAATATATTCATATTTTTGATTGGATTGTTAGATATTTCAGTTTTATTCTACCATTCACTAAACTAGGTGCAAATTAATTTGAAGGGAACATGATGCCAATGTAACTATCTCCTTCCTTGAAAACAAATGCATCATCTCTGCCCCGGTGTTTATGTTCTGTGAAATCCCTCAGCTGAGTTGGAAATTTATAATTCAGTGGGGGCCATTATGTTTTGCAGCACTCATATCACAATTGCATCATATCCACACTTTAAAGAAGAAATCTGGGAAACGTTTTTATGGTCCATTTTCCAAATGCACTTTTTATTCCATTTTAAATTAGATTTATTGAGACTTATTTTTCAAATATAAAATGAAATACACATTTTAAACATGTTTGTTATGCCCAATAGTCATCAGACATTATTCAATAATACATTACCATAATCACTGGGACCAGAAAACGGTTTTCTGACAGTCGAAAAAGAGGGAATAAAAAGAAGTTCTATGTACATTTAGAATTCAATGAACATACAAAAAGGATAAATAGGCTATAATATAACATTTTATGGGTCATTATTATGATAGCACCTCCTCCTAAACATGTTATCTGCACTGTGCTAAAACAAACAAAACAATTATTCCAAGAAAAAGTACTAGGCTTTAGGTATAATGAAAGTGTTAGAAACCTTGCTATGAATGGTCATTTCTGAAATTTTCCTTGACATTTGAAATTGGATTGTATATAGTTTAGAAAGCATTGAATGGAACATCAGAAGACAGAGCCTAAGTCCTGATTTTATCATTTACTACTCAGTTGTCTTGGGCAAGTTAAGAAAAGTAAGAGTGTCCAAGGTTTCTTGCCAATGAAATAAGGAAAGCAATGTCTCTCTTATGTCATAGTAGTATTGGAAAAGCTCATGAGGGAGAAAGAATTCATGTCGACCTAGTTCTCTACATGCCAAACCTGAGCTGAGTGGTTTCCTAGCAAGTCCTTTTTAAAAAGTCGATGCAACAAATATTTTTATTTCAGTTTTAGAGATGAAGATTTCAAGTTAACATGTTATATTTTTCCCAGGGTCACAAATAAGGCAGGTGGAGTTTGAATTCAGATCTCTGTGTTTCTGGAGCAATGACGGTGCTCAACCAGCCTGGTTTGGTGATAGCATCCCCATTTTAAGCAGAAAGTCTGCAATCCCAGGAAACTCCTCAGTACCAAGCACACTGGGACAGTGGGTCCCCTTGTTTGGCAAACACCACATCAAATGAGTAGAGTTATAGGAAATGAGAAGCCAGGTGAATTATAAAATGTGCTAAAAAATACAAGTTATTAATCAGTGTGTTTGCTTTCTTTTTTCCTTGTATTACTATCTGTCCAGGTATAAAACTAGCTTGTTTTGATGTTTTGAAAACCACTATCCTAATCTACAAAAGAGTCTATGATTCATTAAGTTCAGAAAATTATTCTCACATTGGCGTATTAAAAGCCCTGAGAAATCCGGCAGTGACAATCCCAGTTTAGCTTTGTCTGAAGAACATTCATTGTCCAAACAAATTACCATTTAAAAAATTTCCTTAACACCAATTATTTTCCATAAAAATAATGTCTTGTGTAACATACTTTGGGCTATTAAAAGTTTTATGGCATGAAAAATTTTATATACTCATTTTTAAGTGGCATCCCTTATTTGATTAAAGTTATTATACACCAAATGATATTTCCCTAAAGAATTTTATAATATACCTCTCAATTTCTTCATTTTACAAAGTTATCAAAATGGTCAAAAATGATGAGCTCTAAGAAAAATAAGTAAACCTATAAGAAAAACTTGAGAAAGTCTTTCTATCTGTTTGTTTATATATTCTGGGCAATGACCAAGAATCACCTAGAGCCATAAAAAAATGAACAGTATTAGGAGATATATTATAAACTTAAGTTTATTCATTTGCATTAATTTCAAATTTAATTGCACTCTGGACTTTTCCGGAGCTGTCTGTGATAAGGCTGTGTAAAACTTGTTGAACACGTGCCCTTTGAAACTTTACTGCATAAAGTTATGATATCATCACAGAAACTCAGCATCAGTGAAGCAGCAGGAATGCTCATTTGTTTCTGGTGAGAACGCAAAATGGTACAGCCACGTTGGGAGACAGTTTAGCAGTCTCTTACAAAACTAAACATACTCTTACCATATGATCCAGCTATTGCACTACTTGGTATTTACCCAAATGAGTCTAAACCATATTTCCACTCAAAAACCAGCGCATAGATATTCACGGTAGCTTTATTCATAATTGCCAAAATTTGAAGCTACCAGGATATCCTTCGGTAAATGTTTGGATGAATAAATTGTGGTACATGCAGACAATGGAATATTATCAGTGCTAAAAATGAGTGAGCTATCAAGCCATGAAAAGACATGGAAGAAACTTGGATGTACATTACTAAGTGAAAAAAGCCAATCTAAAAAGGCAGTATACTGTATGAATCCAACTATATGACATTCTAGAAAAGGCAAAACTATGGAGACAGTGAAAGATCAGTGTTTGCCAGGAGTGGGAGGAGAGATAAATAGGTAGAGCACAGAAGATTTTCAGAGCAGTGAAAATATTCACTATGAAACTATAATGATGGAAGCATGTTATTACACATTTGTGCCAACCCACAGAATGTACACACTAAGATGAACCATAATGTAAACTATGGACTATGGGCAACTATGATATATCAAAACAGGGTCATCAATTCTAACAAATGAATCACTCTGGTGAGTGAACTTGATATTGGAGTTGGCTATGCAGGTCTGGGGGCAGAGGTATATGGAAATTCTCAGCATTTTCTGCTCAATTTTAGTGTGAACCTTAAACTGCTCTAAAAAAGTTAAATCTTTAATTACAAAATTTAAAAATAATCAACATCTTTAGTAAGCACACTGGCTGTATCACATTTCCACGGGTGAAAAAGCCAACTCCATTGGTAAGAAATCAAAATTAACATCCTTTATTATTCTTCCTGAATAATAAAAATAATTTTTAGTCCACCATGAAGGAAGATTTTTCATGTGAAAGGAACACATTAAAAAACTACATATTTTTTACCTAAATTATCCAGTTGGGCTACTGACTCTGACTGAAAGTCTTGCTTAACGACCAATACTTTTAATCTTCTAAAACTTTGCATTCACTTAAGAACCCAAATTTTCAGATAAAACTAATTAGGTTCATCAAGATGGAAAAAAAGCTGGTTTTGAATCACCCACCAGTTGGAAGAGACTAAGAGGCAGATCTCTTACTTTGTTGGTTGCATAAATTCCTCCCTGAGTCTCCCCACTTTCTAGGAATCTTCTAACAGCTTGAAAGTTCCTTATCTTTTATAATCCAGTAAGAAGAAAACAGATATGTTCCAAGGTTATTTAGGATTTGATTTCAATTTCTGGAGTTCGGAGATGACTGCTTGCAAGTCACTACAATTTTTGAGAGACAAAGGAACCATTTGAGGTGTCACAGATTCAGCAAAAATTAGAACTGTTCATGTATGTTTTACTGAATGCCTAATCGGCACTTCACATAATCATGGCATTAGAGGAATCTGAGCTGAGATCACCTAAATTTATTCCCTTTATAGATGAAGGAATGTGGAAATGAGATGAAGCCAGATATTGAGACTTATTATTATATAGTAGTAGTGCCTTTTTAATTCTGTAATACACATTTACAAAGTAATATGATTTAATGCCATAATATACATTTGAATAGTGCAATGCACTATTTTTCAATCACTTTTTATAAAATATCCATATCAAAATTTTAATTTAAGGGCTTATTTCAGCCATATACACACTTTTTAAACCACAGATTATAAAGTGGTGCCTGGATGGTTCAATCAGTTAAACCTCTGGCTCTTGTTTTGCCTCAGGCCATGATGTCATGGCTTCCTGAGTTCCAGATCCAAATTGGGTTCTGTGCTGATAGCACAGAGCCTGCTTAGGATTCTCTCTCTCTTCCTCCACTCCTCCCCCGCTCACACTGTCTCTGTCTCTCTCAAAAATTAAAGTAAATTAATAAATTTTAAAAATCAATTAATCAATAGTGGTGAGAGTAGATATCCCTATTGTGTTCCTGATCTCAGCAAGCTCTCAGTTTTTCTCCACTGAGGATGATATTAACTGTAGGCTTTTCATATATGGCTTTTATGATGTGAAGGTATGTCCTTCTATCCCAAATTTATTGAGGGTTTTTATTAAAAAAGGTGCTGTATTTTGTCAAATCCTTTTTCTGCATCTATTGACAGGATCATATGGTTCTTGTCCCTTCTTCTATTAATGTGATGTATCACATTGATTGATTTGCAAATACTGAACCAGCCGTGCAGCCCAGGAATGAGTCCCACTTGATCATGGTGAATAATTCTTTTAATATACTGTTGAATTCAACTTGCTAGTATCTTGTTGAGAATTTCTGCATCCATGTTCATCAGTGATATTGGCCTGTAATTCTGCTTTTTAGTGGGGTCTCTGACTGGTTTGGGAATCAAGGTAATACTGGCTTCATAGAATGAGTCTGGAAGCTTTCCTTCCGTTTCTATTTTTTGGAACAGCTTGAGGAAGATTGGTATTAACTCTGCTTTAAATGTCTGGTAGAATTCCCCTGGGAGGCCATCTGGCCCAGGACTCTTATTTGTTGGGAGATTTTTGATAACTGACTCAATTTCTTTGCTGGTTATGGGTCTGTTCAAATTTTCTATTTCTTTCTGTTTGAGTTTTGGCAGTGTGTGGGTGTCTAGGAATTTGTCCATTTCTTCCAGGTTGTCCAGTTTGTTGGCATACAATTTTTCATAGTATTCTCTAATAATTGTTTGTATTTCTGTTGTGTGGGTTGTGATCTCTCCTCTTTCACTTATGATTTTATCTATTTGGGTTCTTTCTCTTTTCTTTTTGAGAAGTCTGGCTAGGGGGTTATCAATTTTATTTATTTTTTCAGAAAAAACAGCTTTAAGATTCATTGCTCTGTTCAACTGTTGTTTTTTTTGTTTTTTGTTTTGGATTCTATATTGTTTATTTCTGCCCTAATCTTTATTAATTCTCTTCTGCTGGCTTTGGGGAAGTCCTAGCCTCAGCAATCAGACAACAAAATGAAATAAAAGGCATCCAAATTGGCAAAGAAGTCAAACTTTCACTTTTCATAGATGACATGATAATCTACATGGAGAACCCAAAAGACCACCAAAAAGCTGCTAGAAATGGCACATGAATTCAGCAAAGTCACAGGACATAAAATCAATATACAGAAATGGGTTGCATTTCTATATACCAATAATGAAGCAACAGAAAGAAAAATCAAGAAATCGATGCTATTTACAATTGCACCGGGAACTATAAAATACTTAGGAATAAACCTAACCAAAGATGTAAAAGAACTGTATGCTGAAAACTATAGAAAACTTATGAAGGAAATTGGAGAAGACACAAAGAAATTGAAAAACATTCCATGCTCATGGATTGGAAGAAGAGATATTGTTAAAATGTCAATACTACCCAAAGCAATCTACACATTCAATGCAATCTCAATCGAAATTGCAACGGCATTCTTCTCAAAGCTAGAACAAACAATCCTATAATTTGTATGGAACCACAAAAGACACTAAATAGCCAAAGTAATGTTGAATAAGGAAACCAAAGTGGGACGCAGCACAATCCCAGACTTTAGCCTCTACTACAAAGCTGTAATGATCAAGACAGTATAGTATTGGCAAAAACAGACACAGAGACCAATGGAATAGAATAGAGAACACAGAATTGGACCCAGACATGTATAGCCAACTAATCTTTGACAAAGCAGGAAAGTATTCTATGGAAAAAAAAAAAAAAAAACAGCAAAAACTAAAACAAACAAACAAACAAAAAAACAGTCTCTGGATAGCAACATGCAGAAGAATAAAACTGGACAACTTTCTTACACAACACCCAAAAATAAACTCAAAATGGGTGAAAGACCTAAATGTGAGAAAGGAAACCATCAAAACCTTGGGGAGAAAACAGCCAACAACCTCTTTGACCTCAGCTGCAGCAATTTCTTGCTTGACACATCTCTGAAAGCAGGGGAAATAAAAGCAAAAATGAACTATTGGGACCTCATCAAGATAAAAAGCTTCTGCACTGCAAAGGAAACAATCAACAGAACTAAAAGGTAAACGACAGAATGTGAGAAGATATTTGCAAATGACATATCAGATAAAGGGTTAGTATCCAAAATCTATAAAGAACTTACCACACTCAACACCTGAAAAACAAATAATCCAGTGAAGAAATGGGCAGAAGACATGAATAGATACTTTTCCAAAGAAGACAACTCAAATGGCTAACTGAACATGGCTAACGTGAAAAGATGCTCATCATCACTCCTCATCAGGGAAATACAAATCAAAACCACACTGAGATACTACCTCACACTGGTCAGAGTGGCTAAAATTAAGAACTCAGGAAACGACAGATGCTGGCGAGGATGTGGAGAAATGGGAACCCTCTTGCACTGTTGGTGGAAATGCAAACTGGTGCAGCCCCTCTGGAAAAGTGTGGAGGTTCCTTAAAAAATTAAAAATAGAACTACCCTACGACCCAGCAATAGCACTACTAGGAATTTATCCAAAGGATATAGGAGTGCTGATTCATAGCGGCACATGTACCCCAATGTTTATAGCAGTGCTTTCAACAATAGCCAAATTATGGAAAGAGCCCAAATGTCCAGCATCTGATGAATGGATAAAGAAGATGTGAGATACACACACACACACACACACACACACACACACACACACACACACACAATGGAATACTACTTGGAAATGAGAAAGAATGAAATCCTGCCACTTGCAACAACGTGGATGGAACTGGAGGGTATTATGGTTAAGTGAAATACGTCAGTCAGAGAAAGACAGATATCATATGTTTTCACTCATATGTGGAACTTGAGAAACTTTTTAAAATATAATTTATTGTCAAATTGGCTTACATACAACATCCACTACTCATCCCAAGTGCCCTCCTCAATGCCCATCACCCATTTTCCCCTCTCCCCCACCCCCACATCCACCCTCAGTTTGTTCTCTGTATTTAAGAGTCTCTTGTGTTTGCCTCCCTCCCTCTCTAATTGTAACTATATTTCCCCTCTTCCCTTCCCCCATGGTCTTCTGTTAATTAAGTCTCTCAAGATCCACATATGAGTGAAAACATATAACATCTGTCCTCTGACTGACTTATTTCACTCAGCATAATACCTTCCAGTTTCATCCAGATTGCTGCAAATGGCATGATTTCGTTCTTTCTCTTTGCCAATTGCATACATTCCATTGTGTGTGTGTGTGTGTGTGTGTGTGTGTGTGTGTGTGTGTGTATCACATCTTCTTTATCCATTCATCAGTTGATGGACATTTAGGCTCTTTCCATAATTTGGCTATTGTTGAAAGCACTGCTGTAAACATTAACAGAAGACCATGGGGGAAAAGAAGGGGAAAAAATAGTTTCAAACAGAGAGGGAGGCAAACCATAAGAGACTCCTAAATACAGAGAACAAGCTGAGGGTCCATGGGAGGACGGTGGAGAGGGGAAAATGGGTGATGGGCATTGAGGAGGCACTAGCTGGGATGAGCACTGGGTGTTGTTATGTAAGTGATGAATCACGGGAATCCACCCCCAAAACCAAGAGCACAGTGTATACGCTGTATGTTAGCTAACTTGACAATAAATTATATTAAAAACTAAATGACTAAAATAAAATAAAAAGACAAAAAAAAAATCAATCAATTAAACCTACAATATAAGGAACTAAACATGTCAAACCTCTAGGACGTTGTGTGGCAAAATAATAGTAGCAGTAGGGGACACCGACGTGTTAGCAGTGGCTTTGGTCAGGTAAAATGTTCAAGAAGCAGAATTAATTCTATTAAGTCACCAGGGTACTATATAATGCACGGTGCTAATTACAAAACTGAAAAAGATGATGCTATTTTCAGACAGGCCTAGTCACTCTCTTAGGACAGCAATTAAAAAAGTTTGGGTCTGGGGGCGCCTGGGTGGCGCAGTCGGTTAAGCGTCCGACTTCAGCCAGGTCACGATCTCGCGGTCCATGGGTTCGAGCCCCGCGTCGGGCTCTGGGCTGATGGCTCGGAGCCTGGAGCCTGTTTCCGATTCTGTGTCTCCCTCTCTCTCTGCCCCTCCCCCGTTCATGCTCTGTCTCTCTCTGTCCCAAAAATAAAAAAAAAAAAAAAAAAAAAAAAGTTTGGGTCTGTGCTTTCAGTTGTTTCCTGAGGAAAATGAGATTCTGGTGGGAAAGTCATTATTTAAAGTGCCACAAAAATGTCAGTCACGTATTATTGTTGAATTCCTTAACATCAGCAGAACATTACGGACACAAAAATTGAACTAAGGTTCAAATTGTCGATGCGACAAGATAGAATGGGTAGTTGTAATCTGGCAAGTTGTTGAAGACACTGAAAATACTGAAAACCTATCTAAAAATAGAAGTATTTATAAATTATTTTTGAGATAGTGGCAAATCATCTTCATTATCTGCCTCTTCTGGAACGTTTTTTATGGAAAGCAAAATGCTCACTTGAATTGTCCCATTTAAATCGAGAAGCTTCATGTCTGATGACTACAGTCATTCTACATTTCACCAATAAAGTAACACTACTTTTCTGCCAGGGCTGAATAAGGGACATAACAAATGCCAGAGCAGAAATTTTAACCAAATTTCATAACAACGATAACTACTTTTTTTCCTTTCTTAGTGATTTGTTATTTTCAGAATTTATATTTTTCATTTCATTAGTCTTCATTTCAATAAATATCTATGTGTCTACTGTGTGCAAACTAGTGTATGAGATTTGGGGCCAGTAAGATACCAAAGATACAGACTGCCTTTCAGAGTCTTGTTTTTAACCCACAAATATCTCTCAACTGAATTTATATTCCTATATAATAGAAGAATCATCATGAGTCTTGCAATAATCATTTATTTTGCAAATAAGAAGATCTGAAAGAATTGCCAACTGTAACAAGTCCATTGATTTCCCTCCATCTTTATGCTATGACCACATTTCAGAATTCCCTGGATTGTGATATCTTCCTAAAAGCTTACCGGACCATCACATACACAGGCTACAACCTGTTGTCACCCAGGTAGTGTAGTCAGTAATCTTCTTGTATCAAAACATGATATTCATTCTCCTCTGGTTGTTCCCTATTGCTCTCTGAATAGGATAAAAAATTCCTTCGTAAATCTACAGGGCACACAAAATCTAGATCATACATATTTCTCTTTTATTTTTTAAGTTTATTTATTTATTTTGAGAAAGAGAGAAAGTATGAGTGGGGGAGGGGCAGAGAGAGGGAGAGAAAGAGAGAGAGAGAGAGAGAGAGAGAGAGAGAGAGAGAATTCCAAGAAAGCTCTGCACTGTCAGCACAGACCCTAATACAGGGCTTGAACCCACGAACTGTGAGATCATGACATGAGCTGAAGTAGGACGCTCAACCGACTGAGCCACTCAGGCACCCCTGGCTAACACATATTTCAAAAGAAGTATTTGTCTGAATTCCCTCAAAACACCTCTGTCCAGACTCTGGCCTTATGGAAATATTTACATTTTCTGTGCCCCGGAACCTTACATATTCTATTTCTCTGTGGGGAGCCACTGTCCTTTCTCTCTTAATCCCTACCATCCTTTCAAGTTTTGAATTCACTACTGCTTCCTCAAAAAAGCCTTTTCTCACTTCAGACCTTGGAGTAGACCAGCTTATTATGGGTACTACTACAGTATCTTTGATTTCCTCTAAAGCCTTTATTAAATAGCAGCTATGTGCCAGGCCTCATTCTAGGAGCTTGGAATATATCAGTAAACAAACAACAAAGAAATCCCTGCCCCCGTGGCACTTACTTTCAAGTTGGAGTAGACAGACAATGAACAATGTAATGAATATATTAATTATGAAAGCAGTATACTAGAAGGTAATCATGACAAAAACTAGAGCAGGGAAAGCTAGCAATGGACATACCCTGATGGATGAAGAGATTGCAGTTTTACTTATTTATTTCTTAAATGTTTATTTATTTATTTTTGAGAGAGAGAGGGAGATGAGTAGGGGAGCGGCAGAGAGAGAGAGAGAATCCCAAGCAGTTTCCATGCTCAACAGGGAGCCTGATGTGGTGCTCTATCTTATGATTGTGAGATCATGACCTGAGCTGAAATTAAGAGTATGATGCTTAACTGACTGAGCCACCCAGGTGCCCCGAGATTGCAATTTTAAAGAGAAAGCCTGCCACTTCCTTCCTTGAGAAGATAGCATTTGAACAAAGATCTGAAGAGTGACGTAGGCTTAGCCATGCAGATATTTAGGGGAGAACAGTCCAGAAGAGGAAATAGCCAGCACAAAGACCCTAAGTGCCTTCCGTGCTTAAGAAACACCAAAAAGGCTAATGTAGCTGAGGCTGCATGAGCAAGGGGGAGAATGCCAAGAGATGAGTCACTTGTGACTGGGAGACAGAGTATTTAGGGCCTCAAAGAGATAACTTTGGCTTTTACCCCATGTGAAACAGAGGGCTATTGGAGGGCTTAAAGCAGCACAGTGATAATGTTAATTTATGTTTTAAAAGGACCACAAACATGAAAGATAAGGGCAAATGTGGAATCAGGGAAACCAGTCTAGGAGACCATTGCAATAATCCTCGCAGAGAGACGATGGTGATTGGTTTAGGGTGGTTACAGAAGAGGGGTTAAGAAGTACAGCAGAGCCTATAGGATTTCCTGAACGATTGGATGTGGACTGCAGGGAAAAGAGAGGAGTCAAGGCCATTTCCAAGTTCTTGGTCAAGTAACAACTGAAAACATGGAGGTGTCATCACATGAGGTAGAAAGATTGTTGAAGGAAGTTTGCAGGTGCTGAAGAGGGAGCAGCAGTGGGAAATCAAAAGTTTAGTTTAGAATATATTGACTTTGGGATGTCATTAAGACAATTTCCATCCTTGCTAAAAGGCAATTGCTAGTTTCTAGTCTGAAGACTATAAATCCCCAAAGACTAGAACTTTGTCATTTCTCTGACACCTAGAACAGTGCCAGTCTGCAGAGTAAAAACTCAATAAATAAGTATTGAGTGGATAAACGAATTGATAAATGAATAAATGAATGAATGAGTGTTGCCTGAAATTAGTGAATTGGTGAGCCAGATTTAAAATCTCAGTGCCATGACTCTAGAGTTATTTTTTGTACAGAATATAAGAATGAAGAAATTTAACATTTGTAATTTATATTTCATAGTTATTGACATGTGTTGATATTGAAACATTTATATTTTACTTTTATTCATCAAATAAGAATGATTTTAATTAAGAAACTATGGAAGTTTCATTAACTTTTGGAGAAGACTAAGACTTTAAAACAATGATTTACTTAATACTCTTATAATTTGCAATATTATTTCTAAAGCCTAGCCATAGTGAGAATTTTATGTAATGAATTGCATTTTTGCAGATTTTTATATCTATAATTTAAATTTTTATTGTAGTAATAATAAAATGTGATTTAAGTGATCAGGCAATGTACCTGGTACAATGACCCAAAGACAACATAAAAATAAATAATCTCATTGGGAAATATTTTTACTCTCCTTCCTTAAACAGATCATATATTGAAAATATGCTACTTGTTTGTATTAGAAAATGCTATATCATGCCCTATATTGCCTTTCTTCCTTTCTTCTGCCCATGGAAGCAGAAAAAATCTTGAAAGCCCTGTTTTCTAATCCCTACCTTTTACGTCTGTTGACAGTTGAAGAGGCTTATCTCTTGACAACTCCCACAGTTATGTCCCTCTCCCACCCAATCCAAATATCTTAAATTCCTACAGTGGAAAAACAAACAAACAAAGAAACAAACAAGTACAGTTTCCTGACTCAGTCATGCCCTTGGGTCACTTCTGAGTCTGTGTACAGGCTCCTTCACACAGGCACACCCTTTTCTCCAGGCACGTCCCTGCTCAGATGCCCCATCTTCGGAGAGCCCTCCTTCACATCCCTTCCCCCATATTGTCCTAATCATATGCAGGGAGATGGCGTATTTTATATGCATCATCCTTTATCGTATTTGCTTATTGACATGTTAGTCTCCTCCATTAGATTACAGATTATCAAAGAGCTTTTTTTTTTTTTTTTTCTTTAATTCAGTCCCTGGTGCTTTAGTAAATGAGCAATATGTCTGTGTTGAGATGAACTCCTACCCAAAGCCATTTGGTTGCACAGACTAATTTTTATCAAGCTTCAAAGGCTGTAAAAAATGTGTCTCCTATGGAAGCCTTTGTTTCCAAAGCTGTGCTGTCTTTGTAAATAGTGTTGAATCTTTAACTGGGGTCAAACACTGAATCAGAACCTACATTTTTTTAAACTTATAACCCTATGTATGCTGTTTGCACACCGAAGGGCCATCACGATCTCTCTGAAACTTGGCAGAAGCAGCTGAAAGAAAGGCACTACAGGGGGAAATGCTACAGCAGGAAGGGAGCAAGCTTCCAACAGAGCAAAATCTGGAGCTAGAATCTGGCAAGATTGTTAATAGAATGCATTGCCAAAGATGTCTCATACCCCAAGTTTGCCTTGTATTTTGATGCATGACCCATGAACTTCCATAATGATACAACTTCCTTGGGACAATAATCATCTCATTTTGCTCTCATCCTCCTCACGATAGGCAGCAGTGGAGGAACATGATGACTACCAGAGTATTCAAAAGGAGCATGTTAGTTCTATTTGGGGATGAATGCCACGTGCAATGTTTATCTGACAGATAAAAAGGCACCATCTTGGAATGGGTAGAAACCTGCAATTCCACAGAACAAGGGTCAGCAGTCAGACTTCTACTGAGCACAGGTGTAGATGTACCCTGACATCAACGAAAAGACTAGGTGTCCATTTTCCTTCTCATCAGCCTTGCTACATGACGGCACTCCCACAAGCCCACAATATTGTTATAAGCAGTGTGAATGTGGAGTATGAGTCAAAGTCACTAAACAAGAAGCCTCACAGTTTTGAGAAAAAGAAAATGAACTCTGGGTTATTCTTTAACATTCTATGAGATGCTGTCTGGAATTTAACTTAAAATTAACAGGATCCATTTATATACCCCAAAGTAGAGAACTTCAATCCTTACGTAGGACCAGTCTCACAGCCAGACCCAAATTTAAAGCCAAACATCCATATCTGTTTTTTTTTTTTTCCATTATGTGCAGAAAACAACAAGAAAACCTCTCTCTGATGTATAAACATAACTGTGAGAGTAAATGAAATAATACTGTCCCTGACTGGTTGATGCACAATCTGCTTAATAATATACAAACAAGCAAACAAAATCATTATTCCTTTGAAATACTTTGCATTATGTTCTGAAGCTCTTAATTTTCAAAAATCTAGTTGCATAAAGAATGTGATCATCTCATTCCACTTACTCTTTCTTTGATCCACTCTTGTCTCTGCTCTCAATAAGGTGACCAAAAAAGAAAAAACAACAACAACAACAACAACAAACAAACCTTCCTATCAACAACAGAGACATTTAATATTTGGAGGTAAATATATGTATGCAGGTGGACACATAATAAAATACACTGAATAAACAAGTAAAGTCTCCATGGGGAGAATAAAAGACGAATCTGGGTAGTGCTCCCAACAGAACAGTGCACTGCATTTAGAATTCAAAGATTCTCTGTTTGGTTGCATGAAGCATTGCATTTTTTATAAGTACTAGAACAAACAGATTTTTATCTTCCTAGAGTGTTGCAGAGAACAGGCTACTTGCTAGCAGTTAGATATAGACAGACAGATACAGATACAGATATATAAATACATAGACACAGAGGTAGATGTACATATTGGTAGGTAGATACATACCTTAATTGTAGTCGTGTGTGCTCCAGGGTATTCTTTTTCTTCCAGCGTTGACCATCTTTCTATAAATTTAGATACCAGGGAATCATCATAGTCCACTATCTGAAATCCAGAGACGTTTGCACCTCCAAACTGAATTTTTAATAGGTCTCCATCAGTAAAGCCCTAGACATAGAACACATGTCAGGCTTTCCATTAGGAATCAAAGAGAACATTTACAAAATAACCTATACATTGAGGTTTTACAGATGTCAAAGAGCACACGAGATCAAAAGCTTATAGGAAATGTTTCATGCATCTATCAGCCAGTACTCGGCACCAATACCTACTATCATCTTGTAATCACAGTAGGTCCTTAATCAATGAATGTTTATTGGTTGTACTCACATAAAAGTTCTCCATTTTATTGAGAAATCTTCCATGGATAAGGACGGGTTTTATTTATTGATTCTACAACAGAGCACTACCACATGGTTACAGATACTTGATAACGATAACGTAAAGCTAGTTCTCTGGGAGCTACACCATTGTGAGCAAGTTGTTGTTATTAAAATTGTTCATTCTCTCAGGTGATAAGACACCTTTAAAATAAGAATGGAGGGTACTAAATGACTAGTCATTATTTGAGAACAGTCAAACAATTTCATATTAAGTATGTAACTTAATTTTTTATAAAATGTATTAAATTTTAAAAATCAATCTCTTGCATTATTAGAATGAATTCAGTCATTACTAAAACTATTATTATGTGGTACTTCCATTGATTTCAAATTTTGTGCTGTCATAAATTCTATCTCAATTTGAGAGTATTCTCTCAAAGATGAAATCACAAGAGGAAATCACAATTTTAACAAATCACAATTATTAACTTTTTCACCTCATACATTTACTCCTTATTATTGTGCATAAGGATTGAAATTATCCCTGAATCCAAAATATAGGAGAATCTTGTCTTTGTTATTGATATTAAGAAAGTATATTTTATTTTATTTCTTTTTTTCAACGTTTATTTATTTTTGGGACAGAGAGAGACAGAGCATGAACAGGGGAAGGGCAGAGAGAGAGGGAGACACAGAATCGGAAACAGGCTCCAGGCTCTGAGCCATCAGCCCAGAGCCTGACACGGGGCTCGAACTCACGGACCGCGAGATCGTGACCTGGCTGAAGTTGGACGCTTAACGGACTGCGCCACCCAGGCGCCCCAAGAAAGTATATTTAATATATTTGTGTAAAGAAGGATAATTACTTTGTTATTGGTTCATAATTTTGTTTTTTCTTTTTATCAAAATAATGAATGCAAACAGTGCAAAAAAATATATAACAAAGTTGCTGATTCTCTGCTCTGCCCAACCCTGTTTCAATTAAGCTGCTTCAAAACAATCAATTTCAATAATTTTTGTTTTTCATATATTTATCTCCATATTTCTGCATGACACATATGCTTTCTTTTTTTTTTTTTCTTTAATTATAATTTTTTTTTTGTTTGTTTGTTTATGAGAGAGAGATAGAGACAGAGCATGAGGAGGGGCAGGAAGAGAGGGAGACCAAATCTGAAGCAGGCTCCAGGCTCTGAGCTGTCAGCACAGAGCCCGATGCAGGGCTCAAGCCCACAAACCATGAGATCGTGACCTGAGCCAAAGTCGGAGGCTTGACCGACTGAGCCACCCAGGCGTCCCCACATATGCTTTCTTAATTTATCCATTTTAGATATTTTTTATTGAGTTTTTGCTTATGTCAGATGAGTATGCAATTCATTCACATTTACCTCCTCATCCATTTCACATTCATGCTTTTCATATTTGCAATTCTGTTATTCAGAGCAAAGCCAGATAATGTGCTGAGGCTGCATTTTCCTGCATGAAAGGTATTTCATTCTCACATTAATAATTGCTTCAGTTTTTCACTACTACAGTTTTCACTACTTAGTATAGTTTTCTATATACCTATCTTTAGTTTTTTTCCAGTTGCTCCATGGGAACTTTTCATGTTTATACGAGTAAATCTTTCCTTTTCTAAATAACATATTCAAACATATCAAGTAATCTGCTTCTCTTTTTTTTTTTTTTTTTCTGAATATTTAATTTACAGGAGAACTTCTTAAACGCTGTGATCTGAACTGGTTCCTCTTTCCGTCTTCTCTGCAACAATACCCTGGAGTGTCCCTTCACCATGTTTCTGACTAGTTCCAAATCTGGCTGCCTTGATTACTATTCTTTCATGTTTTATTCCCTTCTTTCAGAGCCCCCGATAGTTTCCTGAGACACACTGGAGGTAAGTTTTTTGAGACACTGAATGTCTCAAAATATCTTTTTTTTTTTTTTTTAATTTTTTTTTTTTCAACGTTTATTTATTTTTGGGACAGAGAGAGACACAGAGCATGAACGGGGGAGGGGCAGAGAGAGAGGGAGACACAGAATCGGAAACAGGCTCCAGGCTCCGAGCCATCAGCCCAGAGCCTGACGCGGGGCTCGAACTCACGGACCGCGAGATCGTGACCTGGCTCAAGTCGGACGCTTAACCGACTGCGCCACCCAGGCGCCCCTCAAAATATCTTTAAATTTTTTTTTTTTTTTAAATTTTATTTTTAATCTGGACACACTGGAGGTAAGTTTTTTGAGACACTGAATGTCTCAAAATATCTTTTTTTTTTTTTTTTAATTTTTTTTTTTTCAACGTTTATTTATTTTTGAGACAGACAGAGACAGAGCATGAACAGGGGAGGGGCAGAGAGAGAGGGAGACACAGAATCTGAAATCGGCTCCAGGCTCTGAGCTGTCAGCACAGAGCCTGACGCGGGGCTCGAACTCACAGACCGCGAGATCGTGACCTGGCTGAAGTCGGACGCTTAACCAACTGCGCCACCCAGGCGCCCCTCAAAATATCTTTATTTTGCTCTGACACTTGATTAGTATTTTGGCTAAGTACAGAATTTTAAGTTCAAACTTTTATAATCTGAGGACATTGTTCCTCTGACTTCTATTGTTTCTATTGAAAAATACAATGTCATTATTCCTTATTATTTTTGGTAATAAATACAAAATTTTGACCTCCTTTGTACCCCTCTCTGCCTCCACCTCCCACCTGTCCAAAATCTTTAAGATCTATCTTTCCCTGAAATGTCATGATGACATCTTCTTTGAAATATGAAAGGAAGTCTCTTTTCTTTCATTGCTTTCTGTACTCAAGGGGCACATTTGTGTCATCCAGTACTGGGAATGTTTCTGAATGTTCTTTGACAATTTCTTACCCCCGTTTTCACTACTGTGTCTTTCCAGAATGCCTATTATTACCACATTGCAACTTTTAGAGTAAATGTCTAGGTCCCTTTAGAGGTTCCCCTGCATTTCATACGGTATTGTCATTTTGCTACATAATCGTAAAGACTTTTTTTTTTTTCCAACGTTTTTTATTTTATTTTTTGGGACAGAGAGAGACAGAGCATGAACGGGGGAGGGGCAGAGAGAGAAGGAGACACAGAATCGGAAACAGGCTCCAGGCTCCGAGCCATCAGCCCAGAGCCCGACGCGGGTCTCGAACTCACGGACCGCGAGATAGTGACCTGGCTGAAGTCGGACGCTTAACCGACTGCGCCACCCAGGCGCCCCTGTAAAGACTTTTCTTAAGCTTATCTTCAAAGTCACATAATTTTACTTGTTACTTTAGGAAAAAAAAAAGTTAGCTTCCCATAGCTCTTTCTTATTCTCTGAGGTTTTTTTTTTTTTCTTTTTTTCTTTTTCATAATGCACTCTTTCTCTTCTTTTTGGATAAAATGTATTTTATTTCTCTGCAGATATCCATTATAACTTTAAACATTTGTCTTGTGTTATCTGCCTGCCCTGTTTTTGTTTATTTTACTTTATTTTATTTATTTATTTATTTATTTATTTATTCATTCATTCATTCATTCGTTTATCTGTTTGTTTTATATTATATCCTTCATGGCCCAGACTTTTCACAAATGCCTAATTCTACTCGGCTATTTAAGAGTAAGACACTAAAAAAACTTTATTGGAATTTCCATGTGCATGGGGGAGGCTCCCTGATGAATGTGCTTCACACTGTAAGGCAGATAGTCTGGGAGGGATGGGTTGGTTGCAGCACTTTTTGTCCATATCTATGGATTGAGGAAATTAAAAGTAGATCCCTTTACGCCCACTTCTTGGTCACATTATGCACAAATCATCCTCTTAAGAGCTGTATCAAGAACTTAATCACAACCTGTGTTTGGGAGCTTAATCAAGCATTTACCAATTCCTGAGGAAATTAATCAACAGTGGTATCTAAAGGGCTTTACTATCTTTTGTAACCACCACCTTTAACTCTCAACACACACTGGATAGGAAAAAGGGGACATTTCCAATCAAGATTTTGGAAGACCAAAGCGCTTCCACTCTGAATGGCATTCTTCAATTTGAAACGTCAGTGGAATTTTCAAATGTCTTCTAGTTCTCAGAAACCACAGCTTTTCTCAGATTCTTTGAATTTACTGATTCATTAGAAGTTCCATATGGTGAAGATACCAAGTATTCAGAAAAGGAGGAACACAATTTGAATTCAGATAAAGTATTAGGCACTTTTCTCCCTAGAAGCATGACAGCAGCATGAACTTGTTTTTTGATTTTTTTTTTTAAATCTTTTTACTTTGGTCATTCGTACATTTCTTTCCTTTTTCATAGAATCAGATATCAACTCTCAAATTGATGAGCCACCTTCTGTCATTATTTTTCAATGTTCCAATATAATCTTCTCCATCTGGACATTTTTAAAGATCACGGCTTTCAATGTGGCTCTGTGTTGTTCATCAAATGGCACAATTCATACAGGGGACTAACTGTCCAGGCTGTTCCCTGCACAGAATGTAGTTCTGAAAAGAGTGAATACAGAGTTTTATCTATTTTAACCCTCGCTGCTCAGGTGGGAAGTCATTTAGGATCTGTAATAACATATTAATGGGTAAGTTCTGATGAATTTTATTGTAGTTAGCCATTTCATGGGCAAACAGAATTTTTACCTGAACAACCAACTTCTAGCAGTAGCATGTAAGTTTGAGATTTAATATTTTAAATCACTGCGGCCACCTTTTAGTGAAAACAGTATTTATCAGTTGTGAGGTGTTTGTTTGTTTGTTTGTTTTTTTCTCCATGATTACCAACAATAATGTCTTCTGGTACAATAATCTGATATTCCAGAAACCATGAAATAAATCTACACTTATGTAGATATGAAAACCTTCCCAAGCCCTATTATGCTTTTTAGAATAAGCTCTTATTTTTTCCCTCCTTTTCCCACTATTTTTCAGAGGTTGGGGAAGGTGGTATTCTCATCAAGAAAGATCATACCTCTTTAAAGAACATAAACCTTTGCAGTGATAAAGGCATAAGATCATTTTACTGCTGATCTAAAAACTATTTTGAAAAAAAAAAATGTCTAATGATAATTCTAAAGGGCTCTGATTATATTTAAGAGAGAGATACAATTAACCACTTGGATATTCAGTATAATCATAATCTGAGAGAAATCCCAATGAAAAAGTCATCAGCTATAGGAATTCAATTTCATTGTGTTGCTTACATAGTAAGTAGATAATCAGAAATAAATAATATATTAATATTCTTGACATTTCCAGCTTTAATTTTTCACTGAGATATTCTCGCAAATGGGCATTTATTTCAAATATTATATATACTAAAAACTTTAAAGGAATGAACGAAAGGAAAAATATAAAAACACCATGACAATGAAAACCAAGAGGAAATTTGAATAATTAAGCTTTATGTATTTTTGAAACTTTTCCATAACTAAATATGCTTTTTAAGACAATTTATAAACTTGTCAAATATCGTTCTCTAATTTCTTACATAATTTATAATAGGAGATTGATTAGAAAATGTAAAATAGGAAATAAATCCAAAACATAACAAATTCAGAAAAATATCATTTCTAATTGATTAATAGAATCACAATATGTTTTTAAAAATACCACTGATAAATGCTGATCATTCACAACTATTTTATAATTAATAAACATCTCTATTAAAATAATAAATATCAATTAATTCACCTACCAGATTTGCAATGATATAATGGTAACCTTTAACATGTTTTCCAATGGTAATAACCTAACAAAGATAAAGAAACCATTATTTAATAAGTGCAAATAACATAAATGTAAAATTATTGATGTTATGGCCCAAATGAGAAAAACAATAGAATTTTATCACTATGTTTTTTGATATTCTATGAGGAGTCATATTTGACAAGATATAATTATCACAACAGTGACTATTTCTCTCAGAAAAAGGTAACAATACATTTTAGTGCTTTATCATCACTTCTTTCAAGAAGTCAATAACTAAACATACATAATTACCTCAGTTTTGTCAATAGTGAAAATTAGATCATAAGATCTTAAGAAATATAAAACTAAAAACATGTATGAATCCATAATAAGCCATAGTTTTCTTCCTACAAAAGCTATTTTTTCATTAAACCCTTAAACAGCTGAACCCAACATCTGAGATTTTATATTCACACTGACACGCAAATTTATAGTAGTACATACATTTAAAAAATATTAATAAGTATAGAAAAGAATTCTTACATGAATCTATAAAATAATATTCCCATCTTAAGAATCTTGAAATGCTTATAATTTAGTTCCAATGAACATTATTATTTCCAGCTCGAGGCAGCAAAGTATCAGAGAAGCTAACATTTCTCCACAAATCTAAGTCAAAAATCAATGGTGAGATACACACATCATGAAAAAAGTGGTCATTTTGGTAATGCTCACGTCAGTTTGGGATATTACTGAATCAATGTGACTTTTCACTGACCTGTACATCAACTAAAGAGAGTTGAATTTGGTAAAATGGTCATGTGGTAGTCCTAGCACTTAGGTATGAAAACGTAATTTTTATTTTTAAGAAAAGTGTCACATCAATGGAAAGCATGAAATACCTGGGCTATAGACAAACATTCAAATCATTAGCGTATTTGCCTAATTAAACTGTTTTGGTGGCTTCCCATTGCTTCCAGCGTTAAGAGACAAAATCCTTAATTTATGCTGAGAAGTCCAATGATCTTGCAAGCTTCTCCAGGCTTTTACCACTCTTTACACTGGAGCCTCGTCGGCCCTGTTTTTCAGTAATTTTGTGCACAAAAGGGCTTCTTTCCATCACCTCAGGGCTTTATATATTCTGTTTCCTCTGCTAGGAAAGCTCTTTCCACTATCATATCATTTGTCTTATTAATGCTACAAGCACAAGGAATCTCAACCCAACGTTACCTCCTGGGATAAACTTCTCTGACCTTCTCTTATCCTGGACAAAGTCAGGTACTCCAAAGCAATGCATTTAGTTAAAGAACAAGGGCAAAATCCTAGGAAGGATTCCACCAAATATCCCTTTGAGGTTAAGTGATAGCTAGTTGGAAGAGAGTTAGGGCTTGTATTATTTTTAACCCATTTTTAGGTAAACTAAATCACCTTCTTTCAAGAAAACGAACCCTCTGTATTGAAGGAACAGATGTCCTTCTGGATGAAAAATATATTAATTAGCATCACTTGAATTGAGTTGATTGTGTCCCTCACATACCCTACTGACATCTGTTGATTCTGCTTACTGTTCATTCTACTTTCTGACTCATGCATGTCTTTCTTCTAGGAACAACAACAACAACAGAACATTGTATAAACGGTGCTACCAGTAGCCCTTACTTGAGTTAAGTGTTCCCTGGGAGAAAGCGGGGAGATACGACAATTCACTAACTCTACCCGTAAATAGGAATTAGTGCTGGTCATACTAACTCACATTTTTGCTTTACAATAATCATTAGCATTGCACTAACAATAGCAAATTTATATTGATTTCTCAATGTTTCTAACGGATCAGTTCTTTCCCATCTAACCACAACTAGAAATAAATAACTCTGAGGTTTTATTGAATGATAAAACACGCATAATCAACAAAGTGATTCTTTCTAACTTTAAGCTATTATGAAATAAAGTTTCAGCAATTCTGTTCTCCTATAAGTATTAATAGAGTGAAAAAGTAAACAGTGTTTCCTTTTCTTGAAATGGACTTCAACCTCACTTTTTTGCTTGGTAAACTGTTTTCCCCAAAGGCCTTCCATGATCTCCTAATCTAAATTTTTTCTGTTGTTTTTTTCATAACATCCTGTTCTCATTTGTCAGATATACCATTATTATACTTATGCATTAATTTCTGTAAATATATCATAAATATTCACCTTAACAGGGTTTTGACTGTTTTGCTTAACATTACTTTCTTGGATCTACACAGTGCCTGTCTGGCAAACATTAGAAAATCAAAGAAATGTATTGAATGAGTAAATGAAGGAACCCAAGCCAGACACATGCTGCCAGTATGTGCATGAACCCTTCATTGATCCTCCTACCACCGTTAAGATAGTTTTTCTCTTCTAGGCTCTTCGACCACATTGTTGTATAAATTGTAATACTCTAATATGACAAGTAAAATTGGTCTTCATCTCTAAACAATAAGTTCATGGGGTACAAATACCACTCTTTCTTTTTTTTTTAAGTTCGAGAGAGAAAGAGAGAGAGAGAAAGGGAGAGAGAGTGGTGGGGGAGGGACAGAGAGGGAGAGAGAGAGAATCCCATGCAGGCTCCACACTGCCAGCACAGAGCCTTATGTGGGACTTGATCCCACGGACTATGAGATCATGTTCTGAGCTGCAGTCGAATGCTTATTAGCCTACTGAGCCACCCAGGTGCCCCAAGTTACCACTCTTTCTTCCTTCTTTGCGTCTCTCATTCTAGACACAGAGGATGTCTGAAATAAATGTTTGCTGAATGATGCAATCAACCACTGTACACACTCATTTAATACATTCAAAAGTGTCTTATGAAAACACAAATAACATGCATGTGCAAAATCTCTGTACATTTTGAACGGATGTCCATATAGACATGTATTTAATCATCGTATATTTGTTTCAAAACATTACATTCTATGTATTCCCAATTTCTCTTATAGTTTCTCTCTTCTAGTATTAGAAATAATTATTTTCAAAACAGCTTTCACCAACATTTAATATGATGAGTGATGAATACATAAATTCTTTAAACAAAAGACTAATGACTATTATTAAAATTCAGTTTTAATGAGAATCTCCTATGAAATTCAAATGAGTTGTTGAAGTTCACATTTGAACAAGAGGCCTTCAGGTTAAAAACAACCCTAACTTCATCTCCTGAGACAGGAACCAAGACTTTTCTACTGAAATGTTCACCTCTCTGGCATATAACATTTAGCCCTTTCTCATAACAAGTTAGTTTTATCCAGTTATTTAATATTTTATGTGAGATCCATTTTGTATGTCTTAGGGCCTGTGTTATTACATATCAATTAAGGCTTCATCAACATTTATGTTTTCAAAATGCTTTGTGTTATACAAATTAGTGAATCTAATTGTCTCCTCAAAGGCTGAAAGGGCCAAGAAATGCATGCTTAACTGCATGTTTTTCTTCCAATCCTATATTATCCCTAGAAGCTACTACACACACACACACACACACACACACACACACACACACACACACACCTACAAGTTAGGAAAACCAGATATCCAGTGAAGCAAACCTTAACTTAGTAAATTATGATGCTGCTTCCGCTGCTTCAGCAACATCCCTGGTCACTTACCTTATCTATGTGATACAGTGGATTTTATTTTTATCAGTAAGATATCACTGTACGGCTGCCCTATCCCCCCAAAAAATCTTAAATGGAATCAAGGTGGTGTGGTAATAAGCACAGATAAAACATCCTTATGTACGGTAAACTTCTCAAACAGCAAACACAGACTGAATACGACTCTCCTACATATTTTAATTTCATAGATTAATAGCTTTATGGTGATATAAAATCTACCTACTAGGAGGAAAAAAATGATTCCTGGAAAAACATATACACACTTTTTCTGAAGACAAGCACCCATCCAGACAACAATATAGACTTAATGTTCCATACTGCACTCTAATGATTGAAGTACTCCATGTTTTGCCAAAGAATTCATGAACTACTCACTTTTCCCTTTGAACCCAGCCTCAATTTCACTTAATGTGGCTATTTCTTTATGCCTAAAAATTTCAACAAGTTAAATTTTAACTTTCCAACTAAAAATATCAAAGTTTAAGGTAATGCTTATCATATAAAGCATTAGAGTCAGGAATTACATATTGAATATATTTAATGATTAGTATGATGTGTCAGCATTATTGAAGACCATCTGCTATTGCTAACTGAAGCCGGAGATAATTTAATTGATGATCCCTGCTGCATCCTACATAAACCATAAAGTAAAAACTGCTGTTCAAGCACCTCACACAAATACTCATTGCAAATGCTGACATTGCACGCACATTCTATATTTGGTGCCATTAGAAAACAGAGCATAGCCAACCTGGTCTACAATGTCGTTTACTTTATCCCGTTCACAGTCCAGGATGACACGCCGTTCCTTTTTTAACTCCAGATCTTGAAAAAGTGATCGGTACGTCTCATCTTTCTTGTCATTGTTAATATTTCCCACATTGATAGCAGTCACCTGCCATTTCTTCTCAGCAGCGGAGTCCAGCACTGCCTGCAGCGTTGATAAGCCTAGGAAGGCAAAGAAAAATGATGACCAATAAAGATACTTAAATAACTCAGAATTATGTTGTGAAATTGACGGCGGATATATTTTTAAGGCTGCTATTTTCGTCAACCGAAGGGATGTTGACTCCTCTAAAAAGCTACGGCTACGATCTTTATCAACATTGACTTATTTCCACTTCACATCAGAAACTCTTTTATCTACATGCTATTGTTCTGATGGAAAGAGTTTGGAGGGATAAACAGTCTCCCCTTCTTTCAGCTCTCTCAACTGTCTTTTTTTCTGGTGTTACTAAAGAGTAATGTCTGTGATACCTTTGGTTAAAGTGAAATACAAAGACAGAGCACACATTTCTTTCTCTTACAGAATGGAAAAGACTGTTCCGTTACATATGATGTTCTATCATTTCCAATTAACATCCTTGAGGAGGTCGTAACACTTTCAGGGAGACAAATCTACATGAGTATCTGTGAGCACAGGAGCAAATAATCTCGAGGAGGCTGTCATGTCTCCCAATCAGCAGTTTCTTCTCCTCAGCCTCTGTTATATCGGTTTTTTTTTTGTTTTGTTTTGTTTTTTTTTTTTTTTTGTTATTGTTATTGGGACTGATCCCATAGGGATTAAAATGTTCACCTATCAACCAGATGGTAGCAGTTGGTTTTCTAACACAGACTTGTTACATTTACTTAATTTCCCAAACTATGAGACCAGTTTCATATTTAGTAGTAATTTTGCTTATTGCATCATACGACTGAGAAAATGTTATTTTTATTTTTAATTGTTTGTACATTACCTCAATTTGTGAATTTATTGCCTAAAGTCAAATCTGCAGCTTAGCACTTGGAAAAGCAGTACATAAACTTGTCTTCCACATCACTCCAGCTCTTCACAGCCAACCTAAATGCATCATTTCTATTAATAGTTTAATGAACAACACAGAATCTGGACTCCAAAAAGAATTCAGGGCTTATCACATCATCTTCCCGATTCCAGAAAGAACTGCATGTTTCTCAGAAGAATGCTGATTCCTTTTTACCCATAAAATGTGAGACTTACCTAATGTGCTCTATAAATTTTATTCATGCACTAAACTTTAATTAAATCCATTTACTATGGCAAAAATAAATGTATTCTAAATGTTAAAACCTATAGGTGGCTCAGCTGGTTAAGCGTCTGACTACTTCAGCTGAGGTTATGATCTCATGATATGTGAGTTCCAGCCCCACATCGGGCTTGCTGCTGTCAGTGTGGAGCCCACTTCAGATCCTCTCTCTCTCTCTCCCTCACTCTCTCTCTCTGCCCCTCCCCCACTCATGTGCTCACTCTCTCTTTCACTTTCTCTCTCTGTTTCTCAAAAATAAATAAATAAAAATGTTTTTATAAAAATAAAAAATAAATTTAAAAAAACATATTAAATGTTAAAACTATAGTACCTGGAAAACATCATTAAAACTCTCACTGCCTAGGGGCGCCTGGGTGGCGCAGTCGGTTAAGCGTCCGACTTCAGCCAGGTCACGATCTCGCGGTCCGTGAGTTCGAGCCCCGCATCAGGTTCTGGGCTGATGGCTCAGAGCCTGGAGCCTGTTTCCGATTCTGTGTCTCTCTCTCTCTCTGCCCCTCCCCCGTTCATGCTCTGTCTCTCTCTGTCCCAAAAATAAATAAACGTTGAAAAAAAAAAAAAAAAAAAACTCTCACTGCCTAAAAAAAACCTCTCACTGCCTAAACACCAGCCAAGCGTACCTAAGATTAGCCTAGAACACCTTATGATACAAAATGCAAGGAAGCCCTCCCAAACTACCAGCGTTGTGTCAAAGGACTCGGGAGCCAATGTAATAAAGATCACTTTAAGTAAAGATGAGGCAAATTGGGTATCAATAAGAAT
The DNA here is from genome assembly GCF_028749965.1 of Puma concolor. NCBI lineage: Eukaryota > Metazoa > Chordata > Mammalia > Carnivora > Felidae > Puma > Puma concolor. The sequence goes on from NC_141670.1 coordinate 71,161,201, forward strand.
AATAACTGCAAGAGACTTTTAAATACATAAAATATTTTAAATCCATGAATTCTTAATGATATGCAAACATCTAAACTACCAAAACTGAAACAGGAAGAAATAGAAAACTTGAACAGACTGATGACCAGCAAAGAAATTGAGTCAGTGACATTTAAATATATATCTAAATATCTGGTTGTCTTTGAGGGATACTAAGAGCTGACTTATTATTCTGAAATTGGTAAATAAAGGAAGAGAAACATGCATTTTTTTTTTTTTTTGCTCTTCCTATATGAACTATACTCAGGATAATAATTAATTAAGACAGGTTTTCCTTTTTGGAAAGCCTCCAGCTAATAAATGATGAAGGTATATAGATTTAGAATTATGACCATGTTGTACACGTAGTGAATCAATGAATCAAGGTTACGATCATTAACTGTTGCTAACAACACACAAAAAGAGATGAACAGAAGTTACATGTCTCTAACTAGGAATATTCAAACCATCTGTGGAGTATTCCTGCCAAAAAAGTGAACGTGAGTCTTATCAAGCTTCTAGATCTACCCAGCAATCCATAAGGAATATACAGCAGAGTAATACATTAAATATCATAATGTCGGCAACCATCAAATTGAAACTCTACATTATGTTACAAATCACTTAAGAGATATATTAAACAGTTGGGGGATATGGACCTCATTTTTATCTTCATTCAAATAACCTATGGGAAAAATAGATGTATTAATGAATTACTGTTAATCTGCCTGCATATGCCAATGATATTGTGGTTATGTTGAAAACAAGAGTATTCTTTCAAAATACAAACTGAAATATGTACAGATGAAATGACATGATGTCCGGTATTGGTTCCAAAATAATTGTGAAGGGCAAAAGGATATAGATAAAACAGGATTCCTTGTATATTGGTCATTAACATAGCCGAGTTAAGAGTGCCTGGGGTCGGGGCACCTGGGTGGCTCAGTTGGTTAAGCGTCCGACTTCAGCTTAGATCACGATCTCACAGTATGTGAATTCAGGCCCCACGTTGGGCTCTGTGCTGACAACTCAGCGCCTGGAGCCCGCTTTGGATTCTGTGTCTCCCTTTCTCTCTGCTCCTCCCCTGCTCACACTCTGTCTCTCTCTCCTTCAAAACCAAAAAACATTCCAAAAAAATAAAAATAAAAAAAGAGTCTTTGGGTGTCTTCTTTTATTCACTCTATTTTTTATTTAAAATATTTCATTATGAAAATTGAAAATAATTTATTTTTATTTCAAATTGGAAAATTGAGCCATAAATTGAACTTAAAGTGAATTTCAGATTTTTGGCAAAACAACAATAAGTTTCCTCTGTCTAGTCTTATCTGAAGGGATAATTTAAACAAAAGACCACATTCCTTGTAAAAAAAATCGATTAATGACAAAACTTCTTTAAAAACTTCATGGGTCACCCATGATTTCCATTCACCATAAACACATTAACTCTTTCCATGATATAATTCAAACCCTCTTCCTGTTTTTCATCATCAGTGAAGACAGAGCATACAGCTGGTCATCATGATCAATTCAACAGATTTCAAAGTGCTTGAAAACAGTTATTAAATCTATCCAGTCTTCTGAGTAGGAAAAAAAGATAATTCTCTAAACCTCTTCTACTATCTCAGCCCTACTTTTCCACATTTCAATCTTCATGCAACTAACTCTTCCTTGTTACCTCTTAAAAATGTTATATGCATGGATGATGTTCAATATGCTATCCATATATTATCACATAGCACTTGCAAGTGGGATTCCTTACTTCTAAGCGATAAATTATTCATTTTGTTTTTATTTAATCATGAAATTTACCACATACTGAAATTTCAAGTGCTTGATATTCTGTTCCATCTCTCAATATATAAATAACAATTTGTAAATGGGTTTCAAGTGATATATCTATACCTAACATGTATTGGCAGATCATGTCAAAGAATATGGAGATGACATATAAAATTAATAAGAATGCATTTAAAGAAATTGTTGAGTTTTCAACTCATTCATTGTATGTGTCTAAAGTAACTCACAGTTAGTGTGGATCTTCTGCTTTCAAAACTCTCAGAATTAATATTTGGTAACCTATGAAGCCTAGAAACATACATCCATTAAGAAGCTAAATAGCTCAAGTCGTGCAATATAAGATTTGATTATTTTAGTGTCATCATAAGACAATGAATAATATTAAGCCATCTCCTAGCGACAGCCAGAAGTAACTCATAATCCATGACATGGTCTGACTCATGATTTGAGGAGATTTTTAGATTTGTTTACTCAGTAATAGTAACTGATCTCTCAATCTCTCAACGTGACCTGTGTCTTCCCTACAACTAAGAGTTTTGCATTAATTCTGATTACTTGTAAATTAACAGATCAATTTAAAATTTAAAAATCACCGAAAATACATGTGACAACTATGGAGATGAAATGAATCTCTTCAAACCTAACACAAATTCATGTGCTTGGTCTCTTGATACCATATTCTAATTAGGGGAAAAACTATTACTTGAGGTAATAAATGACTTTTCCCTTCCACATAAAACTATCTATAAATACCTCTATCCCTTAATCAGAATATAAACTTGTATGGACAGTGGGAATTCTATATAAATATTGTTTTATTTAAAGTTATTCTACTCTAATATCTATATCATAACAGGATATTTGAATTATAGCAGATACTGATTTCTGAATTACTCAGAACAAAGAAAACTTGAGATATACAGTTGTTTATCTACAAATAGGAAAAAAAAACCAGAAAATTAATATTCCTGTTAATAAATATATTGAAAATATGTTCTAAAGCATCTCAAGAATATTATAAGGGTCTAAAATTAAGTTCTAAGTTCTATAAATTCTCAAGACTTTTGACTAAAATAAAGAATGGCTAGACTATGTTTGGTTAAATTACATAACTTCTTTTGCCTAATTGTTATGAGACTAGTTATAGTTGTATAACCTATTTGTAAGCTGACAATCTCCCTAAAACTCTACCAAAGTATTACTATCAGTGCTTCACAGTTTCATCTTGAGCTAGTGTTAATAATACTATGACAGAATTACAGAAAAGCCATCAGCCTAAAGACAGGGAAAGTTTAAGTGTTTTAGTTTGCACATTAGTGGGTAGAATTAAAAATGATTACTGCAAATAGGTATATTTCATACAGACTATTTCTTTCTTCTTAAAAACATTTTCTTTTTTCCATTTAAAATTCACTGGCCTTATTCATCTTTCAGGCACAGAAATTAATATTTATGATAACTAAATCATGGCAGCATGCCTAGGCCAGATTAGATTAACATACATTTCCCTCATTGACTTTCTCAGGAACATCTGAAAAGAAATTTATAATTTTATTCTATGCATGATTTCTTCTTGGAACTGGAATCAAAGTGCCTTCCCTTCAGGGAACAAATAGTATGGCTCAAAATCAAAATCAAGACCTAAAGATATAAAGCATTAGTTCTGGTTTTACTTACTGTGAATAGGAATGTGTTAACTTCTTACCTTATTGACACTGAACTAATAAATTAAAAAAAAAACACATTTCGATTAAAGTCTTGGTTCAAATTTAATACAAATATATCCAAAGATGAAACTATATTTAATGTATTACCACAGGTAAGCCCATTACTGTACAGTTCAAACTGCATTGAAGATCCATCTACTGACTGTCTATGAAGTAATAATATGCAGCTTTTAGGAAGAGCACTGGGTCATCAAGGAGTGGCAGGCTGCTGCCTGGATAAATAGAAGACACCAGCAGTCCTAAAACATCACAAGTGCCAAATGAACATTTCAGCACTCTTCTCGTGGGCAAACTTGAAATAGTCAGAGATGACCTCTACGAAGGCTAGGATGCGTCTATGTTCTTCCTCATTAATAATTGGGATGTGGACTCTTGGACATGTTGCTCAGTATTTTGATGGAAGGTTGGACGCAGGAAGGGTGTAAGTGGCCGTCTTAGTTAACAGCAGTGCAATGAACAAAGCACAGAACATTTTAATTTTTTTTTTTTAATCCAGTTCATATTTGGGGCAGAATGTTCGACAGCTATTATCATGCTTGGGCCCTATGCTGCTTAAAAGAACATCAATTAATATATTTAGAAATTAAAATTTACCAGTATGTTTACTTAATTCTAGACTCTTAGAAAAGTAATTATTAAAAATTGGAAAAAAAAACCAGGGGCACCTGCGTGGCTCAGTCGGTAAGCATCTGACTTCAGCTCAGGTCATGATCTCGCAGTTCGTGAGTTTGAGCCCTGCGTCAGGCTCTGTGCTGACAACTCAGAGCCTGGGGCCTGCTTTGGATACTGTGTCCCCCTCTCTCTCTGCTCCTCCCCCACTCACACTCTGTCTCTCTCTCACAAATAAGTAAACATTAAAATTTTTTTTAATTGGAAAAAACCTGAATGCCAACAAATTGGACAACCTAAAAGAAATGGATAAATTCCTAGAAACATATAAACTACCAAAACGAAAACAGGAAGAAATAGAAAATTTGAACAGATTGATAACCAGCAAAGAAATTGAGTCAGTAATCAAAAAATTCCCAAACAACAAAAGCCCAGGAGAAGATGGCCTCACAGGTGAATTCTACCAAACATTTAAAGAAGAGTTAATACCTAATCTTCTCAAACTATTTGAAAAATAGAGAGGGAAGAAAAACTTCCAAATTCATTCTATGGGGCCAGAAATACCCTGATACCAAAACCAGATAACGACACCACTAAAAAGAGAACTACAGGCCAATATTCCTGCTGAACATACAAACAAAAATTCTCAATAAAATATTAGCAAACTGAATTCAACAATGCATTAAAAAAAAACATTCACCACAACTAAGTGGGATTTATTCCTGAATTGCAGGAGTGGCTCAATATTCACAAATCAGTCAATATAATACATCACATAAATAAGAGAAAGGGTTAAGAACCATATGATCATTTCAATAGATGAGGAAAACACGCTTGACAAAGTATAACATCCATTCATGATTAAAAACTCTGAACAAAATAGGTTTAGAGGGAACATACCTCAACATAATAAAGGCCATCTATGAAAAACTCACAGCCAGCATCATCCTTAAGGGGGAGAAACTGAGAGCCTTTCCCCTAGGTCATGAACAAGACAAGGCTATCCACTCACCACTTTTATTCAACAGAGTACTGGAGTCCCAGCCACAACAATCAAACAACAAAAAGAAATAAAATGCATCCAAATTGGTAAGGAAGAATTAAAATGTTCACTATATTAACTATACTAACATAGATACTAACACGATACTAACACGATACTAACACAATACTAACACAATACTAACATAGAAAACACAAAAGATTCCACCAAAAGACTGCTAGAATTGATAAACGGATTTAGTAAGTTGCAGGATACAAAATCAATGTATGGAAATCTCTTTCATTTCTATACATCAATAATGAAACAGCAGAAAGAGACATTTAAAAAACAATGCCATTTACAATTGCACCCCAAATAATAAGATATCCAGGAATAAACCTAACCAAAGAGGTGACAAACCTATTCTCTGATAACTCTAAAACGCTGATGAAAGAAACTGAAGATGATAGAAAGAAATGGAAAGGCATCCTATGCTTATGGATTAGAAAAGCAAATATTGTTAAAATGTCTATACTACCCAAAGCAATCTACACATTTAATTCAATCCTTATCAAAATACCGACAGCATTTTTCACAGAACTACAACAAATAATCATAAAATCTGTAAGGAACCACAAAAGACCCCAAATTTCCAAAACAATCTTGAAAAAGAAATGCAAAGTTGGAGGCATCACAATTCCGGACTTCAAATTATATTACAAAGCTGTAGTATTCAAATTATATTACAAAGCTGTAATAATCAAAACAGTATGACAGTGTCACAAAAACAGACACATAGATCAATAGAACAGAATAGAACATCCAGAAAGGACCCACACTTATGTGGTCAATTAATCTTTCACAGAGCAGGAAAGAATATCTAATCGGTAAAAGACAGTCTCTTCAACAATGGTGTTGGGAAGACTGGACGGCAATATGCAAAAAATGAAAACGGATGGCTTTCTTACACCACACACAAAAATAAATTCAAAATTGATTAAAGATCGAAATTTGAGACCTGAAACCATGAGAATCCTAGAAGAGAACACAGGCAGCAACTTCTTTGACATTGGCTGTAGCAACTTATTTCTAGATATGTCTCCTGAGGCAAGGGAAACAAAAGCAAAAATAAACTATTGGCACTACATCCAAAGCTTCTGCTTTTGCATAGGTTAATTATTTCTGCAAAGGAGATAATTAACAAAACTAAAAGACAACCTACAGAATAGGAGAAGATATCTGCAGATGACATATCTGATAAAAGGTTAGTACCCAAAATATATAAATAACTTATGAAACTCAACACTCAAAATACAAATAATCCAATTATTTGTAACATGAACACCTAAAATACAAATAATCCAATTATTTGTAGCTTGAACAGACAGTTCTCCAAAGAACACATACAGATGGCCAACAAATACATGAAAAGATTCTCACCATCACTCATCACCAGGGAAATGCAAATCAAAACTACAATAAGATATTACCTCACACCTGTCAGAATGGCTAAAATCAACAACACAAGAAACAACGTACATTGGCAACGATGTGGAGAAAAAGGAACCCTCGTGCACTGTTGATGGGAATATAAACTGGTGTAGCCACAGTGGAAAACAGAATGGAGGTTCCTCAAAAATAAAAAAAATAAATAAAAAAATAGAACTACCTTATGATCCAGCAATGGCCATACTGGGTATTTACCCGAATGATACAAAAACACTAATTCAAAGGGATACATGCACCCCTACATTTATAGCCGCATCGTTTATAATAGCCAAGATATGGAAGCAGCCTGAATGTCCGTTGATTGGTGAATGAGTAAAAAAGATGTGATATGTATACACAAAGAATGAAATCTTGCCATTTGCAGCAACGTGGATGGATCTGGAGATTATAATGCTAAGCAAAACAAGTCAGAGAAAGAAAAATACCATATGATTTCACTCACATGTGGAATTTAAGAAAACAACACAAACAAGCTTGAGGGAAAAATGTGTGTGATAGAGAGAGAGATAGCGAGCGCGTGCGAAAGAAACACATTCCTAACTACAGAGAACAAACTGATGGTTAGCAGAGGGGAGGTGAGTGGGGAGATGGGTTAGAGGATGGGGATTAAGGAGGGTACTTGCTATGAGGAGCACCAGGTGTTGTATGGAAGTATTGATTCGCTACACTGTACACCTGAAACTAATATAACACTGTATGCTAACAACCTGGAATTCAAATTAGACTTTAAAAACTTAAGAGAAAAAAACCCTTTATAATCCAGGAAGTAGAGAGACTGCCACATCAAGGACAGACCAAATTATCTGAAATTGGAGCATGTAGAGCTATATTGAGAGATGAAACCATGGAATCTATTTTTAAAGCATGCATAGTACGGATAAAGGGAACAAAGGTGCATTCTCATATCACATAACACTAAAGAATAAGGCATTTCCTTGAAGTATATGAGAAATGGGTTAAGGATCGAAGGAAAGGAACCCAGTCGCACGATGACTGCATGAATGAACTTTTTTAAGATGTAATATGATGGCAAAGCTATGAAAATTAAGACAGTCTAAGAAAAAAAATCAGCAAAATCCCATTTCATTGATCCAAGTAAAACACTGTAAAGGTCGAGTTTTTGCCAGTATTTTGAGTCTTACACATTAATCTCTGAAAATAGTTTCAGATCCAGTGTAATACTCTTCTATTAAAATGGGAGCAGCTATTTGATAACACCTCAAACATATGTCCATACAGCCATTCTGTCCTTAATATTGTATTAAGGACAGTGATATTGTAACCAATATTCTTTTCTCCATGGATGAACTTAAACTCCTATCAAGTTATGTATAGGAATATGTAAATGGTATTACCTCATCACTTCACTTTCATAACTTGATATTATGAATTTCATAACTTGGTATTATTACCTCATCACTTCATTTTCATTGAGTATTTCCAAAGTAAGTACTAATAAAGTCACTCAAAATGTCTTGGGTTCCTTTCACAAGTATATAAACTCAGCCATCTTCACCTGATCATTTCCCAAAGCCTCAGTATCTCTCTTCAAATACTAGAGTTTCTCTTTTTCTATCCGTGGCAGCCGTTGTCTAACATGAGTTTTCTCAAAAGTTCGGTTTCACCTAGAGGGAGTCACAGTGAGGGTGAAATATGGCCCTGAAGTAAAAATGCCACCTTCAACCTTGTCAAACAGTGAAGAGAATTCGTCTTCTGATCCTTCAATTTAGCAGATGAGAATCAGTTTCTAATATCATCTCAAACTTACAATACACAGATGCTTGGGGCGCCTGGGTGCCTCAGTTGGTTCAGCACCCAACTTCAGCTCAGGTCATGATCTCACACTGCGTGAGCTTGAGCCCCACATTGGGCTCTCTGCTGTGAGCACAGGGCCCGCTTCAGATCCTCTGTCCCGCTCTCTCTCTGCCCATTCCCTACTGGCACTCTCTCTCTCTAAAGTAAGTAAGTAAGTAAGCAAGCAAGTAAGTAAATGATTAATTAATTAATTAAAAAAATACACAGATGCTTGACTCATTCACTTATTCATTCTATTTATTGATTGTCAGCTCTGTTCCAGTATTATCTCAAGCCCCGTGTGTACAGTTACAAGCTATACACCCAGTGGAATGGTTACTGCCTGGACCTTGCCTTCCTGGGGTTTACACCCAGAGCCAAATAAATGACAATGCTTGGCCTGTGTGACTAAAACAGTCCCTGGAACATAGTAGGGGCTCAGTAGCAGTTTTTGAGTGAAAGAATGAATACTACTACTAATTATAAATTGTGACATGTATTATGTAGGAAAAGAAGAGACTTCTTGGAGAGAGAATAACTAGGAGATCATGCTATAGAAATGCTACCTCTATAGACTAAGACATCAAGGAGGAGAAAGAACTAGAGCTGTGTGCAGAGATTTGAGGCGAGAGAGTGTGGTTTGGTGCATGTGGAGACAGTGAAAGAAGGTTAGTTAGACAGATTTAACTTGGTGAGTGAGCAGGATAAATTGCCAGGAATCAGACCTTAATTAAAGCCATGTTTAATGTTAAAGTCAACTGTGTCTTCATTTTAATGAGAAGCATTTTAAGCAAAGGAGTGATGAGGTCAGAAAAGCATTGGAAAGCATTTACATGTTCCAGCTACTTTGTGGAAAATGGATTAAAGAGAAACAGGTGTGGAAATGGGGAGGCTGAGAAAATGAACCCATGCTGGTGGCCTGGCCTGGAGTGAAGACAATGAAAAAGAGTGTCCAGAGAGAGAATATATTTGGGTGGCAGAAATTACAGCAACAGGATGCAAGGGTGAAAGAGGTATTCAGAATACTCCCGGATGGCAGGCTAGTTTTATTAACATAACAGAGTGCTTAAGGAGTTGGCAGAGAGCAACAGGGAAGACCATGAATAAGGTCAGTTTTGTAAGACCTTTTATCACATCAATAAGAAGTATGCTTCCGAATCATCCAGCACATTGCAATCCATATTTTCTCTAAATGGTTGTTTTAGTTTTTCATTCCTCAGAGGAATAGCAAAGCTCTCCCTTCTCAAAGCAGGGGGGAAAAGTAGTTGACATAGCAACTCTTTTCAGCTTGTAGAGTGCTGACAGGCTTTTCCACTGAGCGTTCTCATTCCCTGGACCTGGAGGAGGGGCAGAGAATCAGACACCTAGCTTGAGCACTCTAGATGGGACTGCTGCCCCAAATGACTACAAACTGATCAATGGAGAATTGACTGACGGCTGGCTCTCTTCTTGTCTGCCCTTGTGGGTTAACAAGGTGCCCTATCTTGGTCGAAACAGGCTTCTGGTTTTCATTTGAACCTTTCAATATTCCAGGAAGCAAGCTGCCAAAGGAAGCACAGTTTGGTACTTAGGTGCTCTTAAAATTAAAATAGTGGTTCTTAACCTTTTGGGGTTTGGTTATGGATACTGCCTTTAGAAAAATGCATATGCAAACATGGGCACAAAATGTTCATACAGCTTTAGTAAGTACACAGACCCACAGAAGCCAAATCATGGACCCAGGAATAGTTAACATCTGAGATTCCAAAGAAAATGAAAACACTAATTTGAAAAGATATATGCACCCCTGTGTTTCCCGCAGCATTATTTACCATAGCCACGATATAGAAGCAGTGCAAGTCTTTACTAATAGATGACCGGATAAATAAGATGTGCTATGTATACAATGGAATATCACTCAGTCATAAAAAAGAAAAGGATGAGATCTTGCCATCTCTTACAACATGGATGGATCTAGAGGGTAGTATGCTAAGTGAGATAGTCAGAAAGAGAAAGACAAATACCACATGATCCCACTCGGATGTGGAATCGAAAAAACAAAGCAAATGAATAAACAAACAGGATCAGAATCCCTCAAAAAGGAGAACCAGACCTACAAATACAGAGGACAAACTATCAAATACAGAGAACAGAGGATACAGAACAGAAACGGATAGCTGTCAGAGGAGAGGGGGTAGGCAGCTGGGCAAAATGGTGAAGGGGAGTGAGAGACAGAGGCTTCCAGGTCTGGGATGAATGAGTCATGGGGATAAAATGCATAAAGCATAAAGAACGTGTTCAGTGGTATTGTAATAGTGTTGTGTGGTGATGGATGGTAGCTATGCTTGTGGTGACCGTAGCCTAATGTACAGAGATGGTGAATCCCTGTTGTACACCTGAAACTTATGTAACATTGTGCGCCAGCTACACTCAAATAAATAAATAAATTTTTGATAAAGAACATCTGGGATTCTATGACGTACAAGTCAAGCAGGTCTCTTAATACAAAGCTTTGCAACAAGAGATTTGGGAAACACAAAGGAAATAACTCCCCCTGAAAATCCAACTTCAGTATGATAAGCTAAGAGTCTATCCAGCTGGTGTGCTAATAAATAATATCTCATCGTAAACCTAGAATTATGGAAAATTGTGGGTCTGGTGTCGGAAGACTTATGTCAAACTGCACACCAGTTGTTCAAGTGGATCCTGAGCAGTCCTTCAACTTCTCAGAGATTCTGGGGTATCATTTGAAAGCGCCATTAACAACAATCACACCTGCCTGATAAAACTTTTGCATGTGAAAACATTTAATCGCTATTAATTTCCTTAGAAGTTCTTATTTACATATTTATTCACGTGTCACTTACACCCATTTTCAAGGCAGACAATTCACTGACTGGTGATTGTAGTCACCATAGGGTCTCGGCTGCTGATGACAGAAAGTGCTATTAAATGACAACTGAACATCTGCACATCGGGTCGACAGAGTCTATATCTTTAAATTGTACGTTCACAACTTTTTTTTTTTTAACTCTGTTAACTATGTTTCCCGAGTTTCAAATTGCATTATTCATTTACACAGCAAAATTAAATCAAGTGACCCTTGGACTTTAATACATTTGTGTAGCTCCATAACATCACACGTAAATGCCAAGTGTAGGCATTGAATTTGACCCACTGCAAAGACATGGGGATATTGTCACTCACCTCTGTCACTGTCATAGAGATATGCAAACTTGTCCCACTGATAGTATTCAATCAAGCTAAGAAGCGCTCCTTTGAGGTCAGGTCTCATCTGGATGACAAATGGATGTGTACCATCTGTTGGGAAGCTGGGAGTGATGAAGGAGACATGGAGCGTTCCACAAAATGATGTGATGGTATTTACAGACTTCTTATCATAAAATCCGAAAATAGCATAGACTCCTCTTGAAAACTGGGAGCAGACTGAATAGGAAAAAGAGAAAAGATATATCATTGAAATTGGCATACAATCCCACAGATTTGCTTAACACTTAAATGCCCTCTCGGGGTGCCTGGGTGGCTCAGTCGGTTAAGCGTCTGACTTGAGCTCAGGTCATGATCTCCCGGTCGGTGAGTTTGAGCCTCGAGTTGGGCTCTGTTGCTGACCGGAGCCTGGAGCCTGCTTTGGATTCTGTGTCACTCTCTCTCTGCCCCTCCCCTCCTGCTCACTCTCACTCTCTCTCTCTCTTCTCTCATTCTCTCCAAAATAAACATTAAAAAACATAATGCCCTTTATACGAAATATAAAATAATCAAACTGAAAAAATATAGAGTGTATATCAATGATCCAACCAATGTATGGACACTCATTTACTTAGCACTCTCTCTGAGGAATTCAAAGAATTATATGGCATTAAAAAGTAATTTTTGCTGCAAGGAAATATATACATTATTCTTGAACAAATCTTGTAAGTGGCAACTATTTTAGGACAGCCCTATTGAAAAAAAGGATAAGCAACAATCATTATGTATAAAAAGAACAAAGTGCAATTACCTGACATGTATACACATTCATAACATCTCATTGCCTCTAATATCTGATTGTTTAAAAGGATTTATTGTGTTAATGACGCTTTCACACTAGAAGGTCAGAGGGCACATGAAGAGTTCTAAGGCTGAATGAAAGTTCTTTAGGAGAAAACAGATGCAAGACTCACATCATACACAAAGAGACAGGTCTCACCAAAAAGAGACCTCTCACTTAGGCTCTCTCAAGTCAAGTAGCAGTTAAGTGGAGTTCTGAACTCCTAATTTTAATCTTTCTCAGGGACTTAACTTACCTGTATGTTCTACTCCATACAAAACAAACAATATCACCAAAATATTTTGACTTAGGACCATGATTCTTAAAAAAAAAAAATAATGATATTTTAATTGAAAGTCCACATTGTTCCACAGTCCTTTACCTTCTAATGGATATTTTTATTTTGGTAAATGACATATGACAATGCCTTCTCCTACCCCCTCCCCCACAGTTGGACTATCACTAATTATCGTTTATCCTAATACCTATATATACTCAGATGTGGACCACTTATTTGTCTCTCCATTCCAATCATCCTAGTTCACTAATGGCCCCTACTTACACTGTACTTGCCTTGTGCCTGGCATGATCTACGGTACTTTAACTCATGTATTTCTCATTAGAACTCTTGAGGCAGGAGCTATTATTATTCCCAAATAAGAATTTTGATTGAAAAGTTGAAACACAGGAAGATTATATTATTTTCCCAAAGTCACACAGCTAGTAAGTGGAAGATGCTGTATTAAAACGTAGGCAGTCTGGAGCCGAAGTCCATGCTTTTAACTAATGGGTAATACTGCTTTTCTCACTTGGATTACTGGAAAACCTCCCCATCTTTCTTCCTTCCTCCAATATTTCCTTTCCATTCAATTCTCCACAATAGGGCCAGAATGATTTTTTGAAACACAAATTTGAAACTATCTCTAAGAGAAGTAAGGGTTACTTTGTCCAAGACTGATTCCTCTGAAATTCCCTATAGAAACCACCCATGCCACAATGTTTAAAGCCACCAATTCAGGTCAACCACATGACTTTAAATGATTGCATAGCTGATACTGTTTTAATCTCAAGGATCAGTTCAATCCAAGGAATGGAAATAAACTATCCAGTAACATAATCTAACAACCCAGAGCATAATACCAACCATCTTCTCAAATTAATTAATCCCATTTAAGGGATAAGACCAATACAATCGCATTTAATTTTATTCCCTTTCAGAAATAAAATATCTGTAGAAAAAATAGATGTGTTTTCATGAATAACAGCATTGCTAAAATACATACAGATTTTAATAACCAATTCCAGACAATCAGTACATAATAGGCAATAATTTTTAGCAACTATATATGATATGAAAGGAAAGGAAAGCAAGACAGGCTATTTCTTTGAGTGACTTCTATTTATCAAATATACACATTTTCCTTTACATATTTACTAATTTTCAACCCACTCCTGTCTTTCTGACATAAAGTTTCTTGGATTTCTAGGTTATATCTGTATTATATATCAATCAACATCTCCTTCTTTATTACCAATCTTCTGGAGAATAGTTTAATATATCTCAGAAAACAACTGAATATATTTCTTTACATTTCACACTTTAACATAAAATAGAGTGAGACTTCTGCCCTTTATTTATGTTCATAATTTGGCCTCATCTGAGTACAGAAGTTGAAAACAACCTTTAATGTGTTTGACTAGGCTCATTCTTCACATACGTGAAAAAAACCTTTCATTGTTAAGACCTTCTAGGCAAATCCTGTGGTGATTTCTTATTTTATACATAGATATATGTGTACTGACATGTACATCTTAAATCTTAAGTTTGTTCAGAAGTTGATGATTCCATATGACATATAAAGAGGGGAAACTGCTATAAAATTCTCTCTGGATCCATTTTATTTCATTTCCTGTGAAGTGTTGGCATGTCATCTAAATACTATAGGAACATCGGGTGATATGATTTATTAATGAGACTTCTTCTTCTCATCTTAAGTGAAATAGCTTCTGTGATGGGAATAGCAGCCACAGCATCAGCAGAATGCTTGATAAAGGATGCCCCCGTTTGACTGAATAGACAATCTTAATAAGGAGCCATACCTTTCATTTTCCATTTGTTTTAGACTCTGAAGTGAGTTGTCAAGGGGCCTCCTGGTTATAGTGGCCATCTGGAAACACTTGGCTTCGGCCCAATAACAGGCAAAAGCTGTACAACACTTCTCAAGAAATTACAATTCACCTGATTCAAAAGGCACTTTTTTTTCAGGCAAATCAGCTAATTCTCCAATGAGCATAATTTTGTAACATTGGCCTTTCTTTCTTGACTATCCTTGGTCCTTCCAAACCCTCCTCCTTTGTCCTTTACTTCTTCGTGCTACATATTCAATTGTCTTATTTGTAGATATCTTCTTGTTTTTCTAAATATTTCTCTTTTAATGTCTCTTTGCTACACATACAACAGTCATTTGGTCAACATTGCTCATTTCCCTCTCAGTCACTGCCCCCGTTCCCAAGCATGATAAAGATATCACTGAGATTTACAACAGGAATCAATCAGAATGCTGACTTGAGCTGAGGTATTTTGTGTATCATCTCAAGATTAAAACAAACAAACAAACAAAGCAACAACAACAACAACAAAAAAACCTTAGTGTCACGCTTCTAACATCCCAAGCCCAAAGTACTTAAGAGTACTTTTGCATTCTACTGATGCTTTTTCCAACATAACACAGATAGATAATACATGACCCTACCAACACGATACACAAAAACATTACGTGCACGGCCTCAAAATTACTCCTCACTTGATCAGAATAAAATTATTCATTATGATCTCAACTTTATTTCCCAGCAATCGGTCCAAACTTTAAAGCTATCTCCCCAACTTATATCCATTTTCGAAGACAGAGGGTTTACTATTGCTGAGAATATCCAAATAATATGTCACAAGCCATAGAAATAATTCCAAAGATAGCTTTCTAAAATTAGTTAGACAATAACAGCACACTCCATATATTCCTTCTTTCCCTATGTCATCTCTGGAGGCAGAGGAAGGAACAGAAAAGCTCAGTTTCACCTCTAGCTCCATGGACCATACCACTGCCTTCTGAGACACTGTTAAAAATTTCTGCATGATTATGCTGATTAACATTAGAATTGCATCCATGTCTTAAGACTCAAAACTGATTGCAGAGTAGTGGGTAAAGATGCCCGTACTGAGCTCTGCTTGAATGAAATATTTAATATGAACTTTGAGAAACTCAGCAAAGGGAAGTCCTTTTAAAAGACACTTTAGGTCAAACAGCAGAACTGATCATCTCCTGGGTAAAAGTAACTTGCTGATTATTCCACTTTTTATTACAAGCCCAGATGATATGAGCCAATAACAATGCTGATGGTGCAACCACCTCCCCTCTTTCCCTCTTGGGTCATTCCGCTCCTTGGTGCTGCTAATGTAGCGTACTTGGTACAGTCTGGAGAAACTCGCATGGTTATTTAGTGGAAATGGAGAAAAAGAACAAGGCATGTTTTATTTTTGTTTTACATTTTTTATACTAAATTGCCATTAGCTTCAATGAAACGACATAGGCTGCTTTATAAGCCGTAATGGTAACAGCCCCTTTACAACCTGTGCGAAGTCTGGTAAAAGCTACGTCACCAAGCAGTCCTGACTTCAAAACATGGAGGTCACTGAAAATATCTCTTCTTTCATCACTGAACTTCTGACATTAACCCCTTACAAGCTTTGACCCTGACTTTACTATTGAAATTTCCTTATCATTTGTCGATAATGATCTCCTAGTCATCAAATCAAATCATCTTTTTCTCAGATCAAGCCTTCCTAGCTTCTCTAAATTTATTAATAAAAACCTTGCATCTTGAAATTCTCTCTCTTTCTCTCGCTTTCTTGTTATTAGGCTTGTTCTCCTCCAATCTCTTCTCCACATTGCTGCCAGTGTAAAATCATACCATCTTGGTACTTTTCCTCTCCCTCTAATTACCTTTCACTGTCATACCATTTTTTTTCACATCCTAAATTAAAAAGGCATTCTCCAAGGACTTGTCTTCCAATTGTTTGTCCTTCTCTTTTTACATCTTGTCTCTCAGTGGTCTCACTCCTTTTAACAAGGTCAAATTCAACTTGTTATGTATGCTTCCCACAACTTCACTGGCAAGTCTTCTGTCTCCCTTTATCTATTTATTTACTGAACAAATACACACTGTAAACATTTGATGTGATGAGCATGGGGTTGGGTTTAGAAAATGCTACAGCACACAAGATAGATACAGTCTACCTTCGCTGGAATTGATAGCTTAGCTCCCATCCCTCACCCTCCAGTAACACCCACTGGAAAATGCCTAATTCTCTATCATTCAACTATATAAACAAGCAGGAAAAAACCCCAAAAATTGTATCCTAAAAATCATGTGTTTGTGTTGATTTTTTCCTTTCTGCTCATGGCACCGTAAGTCTTGTAATCATCGATGTTCTATATTTCAGAATAATTAATTCATTATTCGTCTTTGTCCTGTTCATGACATTTCTAGTCATCTCCATTTTATTCTACATCATCCATTCCACATTCACCATGTATTTTTGAGAACCGACTATACACTGTTCTAGGAATTGGGGAAACGACATTAAGTGTGACAGGTCAGGTCCCTACTTACAGGAAGCTTGTATTGTATACTTCATTTGTGTTTCTTACACCTTCACCTTCATTTTCCTTCTTCCTGGTTCTGCCAAGCTGAACTGTCCCCACCTCCTCTCTCCCTCCTTCAGTTCATACTCTTGTCATCTTAGTCTTCCTAAAACACATCACAGAAGAGACATTCTCCAATTGTTTTTCTTCGTCCTTTACAGTCTATGTCTTTGTGATCTCACCCCTTTTAATAAGGTCAAATTCAACTTCTTGTACGTGTCTCCCAAATCTGAACCATCATCAAAGTTGTCTCCCTTTATCTGCTTATTTACTGAGAAAATATGAAGAAAATATTTTATTGTATCTTACTAAGCAGCAAATATACTGATTACTCTGTGTATATATGTATATATATACATATATTCACACACAGTATTTAGTGTATATATATATATATATATATATATATATAATAAATATACTGCATATGATTCCTTTTTAAAATTTTTTTTTTCAACGTTTATTTATTTTGGGGACAGAGAGAGACTGAGCATGAACGGGGGAGGGGCAGAGAGAGAGGGAGACACAGAATCGGAAACAGGCTCCAGGCTCTGAGCCATCAGCCCAGAGCCCGACGCGGGGCTCGAACTCACGGAGCGCGAGATCGTGACCTGGCTGAAGTCGGACGCTTAACCGACTGCGCCACCCAGGCGCCCCTTTAAATCATGTATTTTTAAGATTATTTCATATTTATTTCCTTGCCAGTATAATTTTTAATTAAAATGTTTAATTCTTGGGGCACCTGGGTGGGCCAGCCAGTTAAGTGTCTGACCTTGGCTACGATCATGATCTCGCGGTTTGTGAGTTTGAGCCCTGCATCAGGCTCTGTGCTGACAGCTCAGAGCCTGGAGCCTGCTTTGGATTCTGTGTCTCCCTCTCTCTCTGCCCCTCTCCCGCTCACACTCTGTCTCTCTCTCTCTCTTTCAAAAATAAATAAACATTAAAAACCATTTTTTAAAAAAGTGTCTCTTGACCTCGCTACTTAATATATTCCATGCTCTAATCGATGTTGATATTTAACGATTCACTAATCATGTGCCAGGATTTTACTTGCATTCTTCTTTAGCATAAAATTCACCAATTCCATAAGGCAAGTGTTCATGTATTAAAATAAAGCCCATCTTTTCATAATGTGAAGATCACTCTGGAATTCTTTTCCTTAATCCCCAGCATACAAATGGTTACCAACACCGCCCCTTTGACTTCTCAAAGCTGTACTCTTCAGTCGCCCCTGGCATTGACTTAATATGGCCCTCAACCATATATTGACTGGATTGCCGAAATAACTTCCCAAGTAGCCCCCTTTATAATAAATCTCTCTCTTTTTTTAATGTTTATTTTTGAGAAAGAGAGAGAGACAGCATGCGAGCAGGGGAGGGACAGAGAGAGAGCAAGACACAGAATACAAAGCAGGCTCCAGGCTCTGAGCTGTCAGCATAGAGCCAGACGCCGGGCTCGAACTCACAACCGTGAGATCGTGACCTGAGTCGAAGTCAGACACTTAACCAACTGAGCCTGAACCACCCAGGCGCCCCATAATAAATCTCTTTCTTATCATGGCAGACATAACCCTCCTGTGTAAAATCCATCATTGTCTCCCCATTGCTTAGACAATAACTGACATAACATTGCTCAGGTGTTACCTGTTCTGAGTGGAACATGCCCCTCCTACATGTGATTCTAAAGCAATCTGCATTTCTGCATGTTAGCCTGAGTTATAATTGTCTGTCTCTGCCCATGAACGCTGGGCTAACTGAAGGCAGAGAATGCAGTGCTGTTTATCTCACATACTTGGCACACAGCGGGGACTTGAAAAATGTCATGTAATAAAATACCAATTCTTCCATGAAGGGTGTCCTGCTTACCATCAACTGAATATGGTTTTCCTTGATAATGACCCTCATCAACACTCTGCCTTTACCTCCCTCGTGGGAGGTACAGTATGAGGTCCAGTATGTTTGAGTGAGTGTGTGTTTGTGCATGTTATTTGTCTGTGGGGGTGGGGTGGGGTTTTGTGACCTCCTTGAGAGCAGGGTTCAGTGTGAGAACAAAATAAGAATACCTGAATTGGAGTCAAGTTTCAACTTCCCCTGGTCATCTGGTAGAGGGATCACAGAACCTGAGCCGGTTTACTAGCCTTTTCAATGAGGATATTAATTTATTCTGCCTCACTTAGAGGAATGGTTTAAAGTTTAAATGAGATACTATGGAGAGAAGTGCCAGGGAAAACAGAAGTGTTTAAATAAATTGCTAATGACAAAAAACCCAACCATAGGGGTTTTTGTATTCTTTACAACACTCAATTCAGGAATTTTCACAAGCATATCATTAAATATTTGTCAAACAAAGATGGGATCTGAGCCAACTGGATAACAAAAATATAAAAGAGCTTTCTCTGATGGAATCTCACTTCTGTTGGTCCTGGGGTAGTCATGTCAGGAGAGTATTTTCATACTTTACTATCATATTGCAAAATAAGTAGTATTCATTTAAAATTACCTGTGAAATTTAGGCTCTCGGTTCTCATAATAGGGAAACAAACAACAAAAAAACAAAACAGCATGATCATTACTATGAGAAGACGATCCTTGGAGTATCTGTGAAATTTTATTATTCTAAGCTTCAAAATATATTTGATATATGGAGAAGTTGCACCGAGAGAGAAAGTTCCTAACCTTAAAAAATAAATAGCACAGATGCTTCTGGAAAGCTAAATGAAAGAAGTGAACTTCTTTGTCTTGGACATATGTCCAGTAATACATTGTGCACTTGACAATATCCTCAGGTATTCTCACAATCTCAAATGTCTTACTTATATAATCTGATGGACCTGTTCAAGCCTGGGAACTTACCATAAACAGCAAGTATTCCTTCAAAAAATGTAATTCTTGTACCATAATGGCACACATAACATTTGCTTTCCATGTAAAAATGTGGGGAAATATTAAAAATGAAACTACTTCCTTTCTTCTTTCCTCTCTTTTTGGAAAATTCAAGTAAATACAATAGACTGTTTTCAACATGAAATGGACTAAAACTATCTACTTTCCATTAATGGGATTATTTTAAAGCTCACATTATCTATGGGAGAACCTTCTTTTACTGTCACTTGACAAGAGGGATCTCCCACGCGGGAGCTGGAAGTTAGCACCTCTTACCAAACTCTCATCTCTTCAAAAGCCTACCTCTCTCTCCGTCCACTCCTGCTCCTTAGAGGCCAGCACGGTTCCTACCAAAGACACCCAGTATATAGCTATTGCATGAAACACTAAATGATTCAAAGAGAATGTGAAGAATAATACACAGACACCACAATGACATTTTCTATAAATTGCCTCACTGATGATTTTTCCGTTAGCCCTGCCACAAATCTTTGCTATGATAAATTGCTTCTCCTTTGCATATATTTTGAGCCCATTTTTCATATAAATATTAAATGTGATGCAGCATCATCACCCAGGAGTAGAAGACTATGAAGTTGTAATAATATATTTTTTCTTTCCCCTCTCACAAACATTTATTTTTCCTGACCTTCGTGTTATGTTTGCTGAGTGAGGTGAAATGTCGTAAGTTTATTGCTGTAGCCCATATTATATGCAGCTTTAAAAAAATCTATAACATTTATTCTGGCTTCATTCATCATCGGGGATAGCAAGCAATAGTAGAACTGGCAGTAATAGGCAATAACTCTTATGTGAATTTTAATGATGGGTTCTGGACACATAAACGAAAGAGAATTACCTCTGTTTATGTAAGATGCTATTTCACAAAAGATAGTCCCATTCTTCTTCCTCGGACATGTATTTCCTCCTCATAAATACACAGAGCTCTACTCTCTGCTCTATGTAAATTCTGGGCACCGCATGCCCTGATACAATTTGAATATTGTGGATAAAGAGCGCCAGGACGAATTTCTGGAGGCCTGGCATCGAATCCCAGCTGTGACACCAGCCAGCTGTGTGCTTCTGGCAAATTGCAGCTTTCAAATGTCTCAGTGCCCTCAGAGGTCCCATCGAGCTCAAACCTGGGCCTGTACGGCCAAACATCAAAGAGAGAAATTATACAAAATATCAGGCAGTACCTACTTATTATTCATCGCAAACTTAACTCCTGCAAAAATTGAGTGTGAGATAGGATAACTTTTTGTGGATTAAATTCTAGCATTCACTGCAAGTTTATCAGTCTTTCTCTCTTTTACTCTTTCTTCTTTTCATATTTCTTGTACTTTCCGTTTATCCCGTTTGTTCCTTCAATTTTTTGCTTTTCTATTTCATGTCTATCTCGGTTCCACAGCCACTCTTGATCTTGATGTCTAAAGAAATATCAAGTCTCTTAGTGTCTGATTGTAATTAGAAACTACAAAATGGAAGGACTACATTTTTCCAAATAGAGATTTGATGATATTTCAGTACAAATAAACATTTTAGCTTTTGTGATAAAAGTCTTTTAAAAAAATTGAAAACTTTTCAAATAAGTAGAAGGTTTCAACTTAAAAGAATCTTCCTTGAGGTGACGTGCAAAAAAGGAAAAGAGAACTTTATTGCCTTTACCTGTCTGGATGCTCTCAAATTAGATCTGATAACTTTCTTGCTTTTGGATGGTTCAAAGGGTTTCTGAAGCTTTCACAAGACTTTCTTGCTCACCCGTTTTTTGGCAAGTGAGAGGGTTATATGCCTCACTTATATGCCTCAGCGTTTATACGTTAACTCATAAAGGTTTATTAAACGAAGAAAAAGGTTTTGAATATCATATAACAAGCAATTATGTAAATGTACTAAGAAATGCTCTGGGCCATTAGCCTACATTCCTAAATTGCTAAGTAATTGGAGGCCTTAACTTTAGCACAGTGGACTCACTCACACTTGATGCACTGGTCCTGATAAAATGATGACCGAAAGTTTGTTAAGGGAACATGGCGCTTTGCTCTAACATTGTCCAAAGGTCTGCTTCATTGTTAGACTCACGTCAAAAAGAGGAGCAAGAAGAGAACTAATGGTGTGAAGAGTTTCCTCGAGAAAAGATTAGTAAGGTACTTATGTTTGGGCCCTTACATGTCTTAGTAACATAAATAAAATGTTTATTACTCAAAAATAATAGGAATAGACTCTTACACAAATTTAAATGAGTATATTCAATAAAAAGCTATCATTCCCCTTCACTCCTACTTTTCTCAAAAGCAACCCCTATTAACAACCCCTTGGCATGTATACTTCCACACCTTTAGTTCTGGTTAGAGTTGATTTTGTCTGTTTCTGATTTTGTTATGTTTTTAATTAACGAGAGCACAGAACAATTGTCCTGTGACTGGCTTTGACATTTGACAAAGAAATTACCATGTTGATAGAGGCTTAGCTCATTCTTTGAAACTACTCCCTAGCATTCTCTGGTTTGGACATATCACCATTTCATCAATATTACCTAACTAAGATATGTAGACTGTCATTTACAATCTAAATATAGTATTTTTAGCACTGCTAGGAATTTACCCAAGGGATACAGGAGTACTGATGCATAGGGGCACTTGTACCCCAATATTTATAGCAGCACTCTCAACAATAGCCAAATTGTGGAAAAAGCCTAAATGTCCATCAACTGATGAATGGATAAAGAAATTGTGGTTTATATACACAATGGAGTACTACGTGGCAATGAGAAAGAATGAAATATGGCCCTTTGTAGCAACGTGGATGGAACTGGAGAGTGTTATGCTAAGTGAAATAAGCCATACAGAGAAAGACAGATACCATATGGTTTCACTCTTATGTGGATCCTGAGAAACTTAACAGAAACCCATGGGGGAGGGGAAGGAAAAAAACAAAAGAGGTTAGAGTGGAAGAGAGCCAAAGCAAAAGAGACTCTTAAAAACTGAGAACAAACTGAGGGTTGATGGGGGGTGGGAGGGAGGGGAGGGTGGGTGATGGGTATTGAGGAGGGCACCTTTTGGGATGAGCACTGGGTGTTGTATGGAAACCAATTTGACAATAAACTCCATATATTGAAAATAAATAAATAAATAAATAAATAAATAAATAAATAAATCTAGTATTTTTGCTATTATAAATAAGGCTGCAGCAAACATGTCTGTAGGTTCACCCTTGTGCACCTGTGCTAATATTTTTTCAGGACAGATTATTAAAAGTGGAATTACTAATAGTCTTTTTCCCTTAGCTAGAACAAATAATACTAAAATATATATGGAACTATAAAAGACTCTGAATAGCTAAAGCAATTTTGAGAAAGAATAACAAAGCTGGAGGTAACACAATGCCAGATTTCAAGATACACTACAAAGCTGTAGCAATCAAAAAGTATGGTACTAACACAAAAAATAGACACATAGATCAATGGGATAGAATAGAGAGCCCAGAAATAAACCAACATTTGTATGGCCAATTAATCTATGACAAAAGAGGGAAGAATATACAAAGAAAAAAAGGCAGTCTCTTCAAAAAATGGTGCTGAGAAAATTGGTCAGCTACATAAAAAAGAATGAAAATGGACCACTTTCTTACACGATACACAAAAATAAACTCAATGGATTAAAGACCTAAATGTGAGACAAGAAACCATAAATCTCCTAAAAGAAAACACAGGCAGTAATTTCCCTGACATCAAACTCAGCAACATTCTTCTAGATATGTCTCCTCAGGTGAGCAAAACAAAGACAAAAATAAACTTTCGGGACTACACCAGAATAAAGAGTTTTGCACAGTGAAGAAAACCATCAACAGAACAATAATGGCAACCTACTGAGTTGGAACAGATATTTTTGCATATGATATATCCAAGGAGGGGTTAATATCCAAAATATAAAAGGAATTTATATGGCTCCATGCCAAAAAAGCAAATAATCCAATTAAAAATGTACAGAGGGCCTGAATAGGCATTTTTCCAAAGAAGACTTACAGAAATGCAAATCAAAGCCACAATAAGATATCCCCTTACACCTGTCAGAATGGCTAGAAACAAAAAGACAAGAAATAAGTGCTGGCAAGGATGTGAAGAAAATAGAATTCTTGTGCACTGTGGGTGGGAATTGAAATTGGTGCAGCCACTGGGGAAAACAGTATGGAGGTTCCTCAAAAAACTAAAAATAGAAATACCAAATGATCCAGTTATTCCACTGCTGGGTATTTACCCAAAGAAAATGAAAACCCTAATTCAGAAAGGTATATGCAGCCCTATGTTTATTATAACATTATTTATATCATCTATATACACTATTTACAACCATTATTTATTTCCATTATTTATAGCCAAGATATGAAAAAAATCCAAGCGTCCTTTGATAGATGAATGGATAAAGAAGATGTGGTGTATACCCACACACACACATATGTACATAATAATTTATATGTATACACACACACACACACATACACACAAAATGGAGTATTATTCCTTCATAAAAAAATGGTAAGAGGGGGGCGCCTGGGTGGCGCAGTCGGTTAAGCGTCCGACTTCAGCCAGGTCACGATCTCGCGGTCCGTGAGTTCGAGCCCTGCGTCAGGCTCTGGGCTGATGGCTCAGAGCCTGGAGCCTGTTTCCGATTCTGTGTCTTCCTCTCTCTCTGCCCCTCCCCCGTTCATGCTCTGTCTCTCTCTGTCCCCAAAATAAATAAATGTTGAAAAAAAAATTAAAAAAAAAATGGTAAGAGGCACCTGGGTGGCTCAGTTGGTTAATCATCTGATTCTTGATCTTGGCTCAGGTCATGATCTCACAGTCGTGAAATTGGGATTCTCTCTCCCTTTCTCTGCCTCTTTTGCTCTCTCTCTCAAAAATAAATGAATAAACTTTTTGTAAAAAAATTGATGGGATCTTGCCATTTGTGACAACATGCATGGGCCTAGAGGGTAATATACTAAATGAAACAAGTTAGAGAAAAATACCATGTGATTTCACCTACATGCAGACTATAAAAAACAACATGAATAAGCAAATAACAAAAAGCAGAATCAGTCTTATAAATACAGAGAACAAACCAAAGTGGAGAGGGTTAAGGGTTAGGCAAAAGGAGTGAAGGAGAGAGATACTGGCTTCCATCTATGGAAAAAATAAGTCACGGGGACATACGGCACAGCGTAGGGAATTTAGCCAATGGTATTCTATCAGTATTGTATGGTGACTGATGGTAGCTACACTTGTAATGAGCAGAGCAAAACATATAGACTCATCAAATGACTATGTTGTACACCTGAAACTAATGGATTATATGGGTCAACTATTCTTCAATAAAAAAGAAAAAGAAAAAGAAAGTGGGATTGTTTGATTGAATGTTATGCTGGGTAAAATGTGATCAATGCCATCAAATCACGCAAATACAGTGTACTGATTCACATTTCTGTCAACAAAACAAGATAAATTCTAATTTTTTGGTGTTCTTCACCAGCAGCCAATATTTTTTACCCCTTTAGTTTTTTTTTTTTCTAATCTAACATGTGATAATAGCATTTTACTGTTGTTTTAAAAATGACAACTTGGATTTTGTTTAACCTAATTAAACATATGGGACCTAATATACACATTTTACAAATTAAAAAACTTGAAAACAAGGTAAGTAATTTTCTAAGATTAACACCTGTAGAAAATGATACATTGGGGGTTAAATCCAAGCAGCTGGACTCTGATCTTGCCCTTCTAACTACTGTACTACACATTTTCTGGTAAATAAGAAAATGTGGATTTCCATCATTAGTGAGAAAGTGCATTTATTTTTATATAGTCCTCTTTTAATGATCTACTCCTTTATTTTGCATATTTTTTTACTATCAGATTACCACTTAAATTTTGATATGTTTAATTGTCTATATATGTAAAGTCTTATTTTTTTTCTTCCTTTCCCTTTTGTCTTTCACTTTGTATATAATGATATTTGTAACCAAATTCTCAGTGTTTTCCTTGATGATTCCTGGATTTTGTGTCTTGTGTAATAAGGACTTGCCATCCTAAATTTTTCAAAATTTTTAATGTGTGATTTCAAAATTATTTCAGTCATAACTAATTCTTCGAATATTAATATTTGGATTTTATCTAAGGCAGAAATCTAACTTTGTTTCCACATGGACGTTCAATTTTCCAACTCCTTTAATTGAACTTTATTGATTTCCCCTCAATTTTAAAATGGTACCTTTATCATACCCAAGTTCTCTTTTTGCTTAGGTCTATTTCTCAAAAGGGAAACGAGTGTTTTAATTACTCCTTTAAAAATAACTATTTTCAGGGGCGCCTCGGTGGCTCGTTCAGTTACGCGACTGACTTCAGCTCAGGTCATGGTCTCGCGGTTTCTGAGTTCAAGCCCCGCCATCAGGCTCTGTGCTGACAGCCCAGAGCCTGGAACCTGCTTCAGATTCTGTGTCTCCCTCTGTCTCTGCCCCTCCCCTGCTCATGCTGTCTCTCAAAAGTAAATGAATGTTAAAAAAAACTTTTTTTAAATAATAAAATAAAATTACTATTTTAAATAGTTTTCAGTGTAATTTTGCAAAGCTTTCCTACCTATTGATTTACATTTTCTTCTTCCAAATTTCGGTTAGAATTGGATTGAAATACACATTAATTGGCAGAGATTAACATTTACAACCCCATAGCCAATCTCTATCGACTCAGAACTCTTTTATGATTTTCGGTAAAACTTTATACTTTTATTCATATCTTGCACACTTCTTATTAGGTTTATCCCTAGATACCTTGTAGCTTTATTACTGTTGTTTTCAGAAAATTTTTCTTTATAATTCTATTTTCGGTACTGCTAGTAGATAGGAAAGCTATTGGCTTTAAAATGATACTTTTATACCTAGTGATATTATTGAATGCTTTTATCAGTTCAATGAGCTTTTGGGTTGATTCTCTGAGATTTTTCTATGCAGAAAAGTTATTATTTTTTAAGAATTTTACTCAACTCACCTTTGGACCAACCTACTTTGAAATATCATTTCTCCTTATTTTTTTATTTGTTACACTTTTTAAGTTAATAATAAATTAAAAAGTATACACCATTATCTGGTTTCCATGCAATGAAAATAGAGTGAGAATCTGAATAATCATTTGATACCTTTGATCGATGTATATAATTAAACTGTTTTATAGACTTCATAATTCTTTCTTGCCATTAATATACTGGCTTTTAAAAAGCCCACATATTGTATGAATAATTGCCTCAACTTTCCATTTCACTGTGCAGTCCATAGAAAATGAAAAAGATAGGAGAAAACATAATACAAGTCATATAACATCAATATTTAGTCACTGTCAATATGGTTCTAAAATTATTCATAACCTACTCCCAGCATACCATAGATGCAATAAGGCAAAAGAAAGATTAATTAGCTAAGCAATAGTTCTCCATTAGTAAGAGTCAGAAGATAAAGAAAAACTATTCAGAGCCATGAAAGCAAGGGGACAACAAACAAATAGCTGAAAAGAGGCATTCAGGAAAGACAACACAAAAACTCAGTGTAAATGAGTATTGCAATAACTAATTTCTATGAAAAACAAAGCTGGAAAAAAGAAATGAGTAGATGACAGCTAATTGCAAAGAAAAATATTAATATTGTATATATTTTATGCTTACATCATACGTTATTTCAGCTGCACATGATTCCTGAAAATAGGCACATATGAATTCAGTTAAAGCCATCATTTCAAAGATACCTAAATGAATAGATGTCTTGTTCTGGAGAACACATGCGATTTTGTACATAAATCACAAAGTAAATTGAAGATTTGGCAATTTTAAGGTGGCTAAATGAAATACAAATGGAGAAAACATAAAGCAGAAACAAAAATCTATCCTGGAGTCTGAACTACTCCAGTTGGTGGCCTGCCTTTTTCAGAGTCACTAGATTGTTGCCAGGTCCCTAATAGATTATGTTGTGAAAACAAAAAAACATGGGAGGAACCAGAATTTCTAAAATAATTTCTTAAAGAATCAAAGAATATCTGATTTTTTTTAACATTAAGAACAATGCTATAGGTCATACTTCAGTAAGGATAACAATGAACTTTTTATCAATAGGAACAGTGTAAGTAAGTAAGTAATGCAAAGTAAATCTTAGCACCAGTCAGGAAAACTAAGGCATACCTTCTGAACAAATATGTGCACCAAATGGCTGGCCTACTCCTATGAAATAGTTCCTTCCAGGGTAAAAAAATAGAAAGCAGGGATGTAACCAGCCAAGGATGTAGTTTTATGAACACTAATCATGCAGTGTCCAAAAATATTAAAGAAGGGAGAAACCTATATACATGTGTGTGTGAGCATAACTTTCTTTTATGCAACACATTTCATGCTCTCAAAGAATTTTAAGCAGTACTGGACCAAATGCAATCATAATCTAATTTGATAAGACTTTGCCAAATTATTTGTGAAGTTATACAGTATTTTTTCATAAGATAAAATTTCCCTTGGAGTAAATTGGTATATTATGTTGTATATTACTGTTGTACCATTGTATAACCAGAATCCATGCTTTAATGGAATAAAATAAACAAAGAAAAGATGAAGCCTTGAAAATAAGTAAAGTGAGTCTGATCTCTACATGGCCATTGTTCTTTGAAGTAAGAACTAACGTTTAGATAAGATATTATGTCCCAGAAACTCTTCTTAGGGCTCACATATATCAAGTCATTTAATCCTCCCAACAAACTGGCATTCGGAAAGCTTAACTTTCCCAAGTTCACACAGCTAGTGGGAGTAGAGCTAGAATTTAAACCCAGATAGTCTGAAACTAACTAGAAATGTCTCACAAGAAAAGGGGGGAAACATACTATAATAGATGAGAAAATGAATTCCAGAGTGGTGATATCTTAAGTCAAATAGGTATTAAGGAAAATAATCTCTCCAGCTGTTTATTTAAAGTTATTTTCTAATATATATTCTTAAGGTATGGACCTCTACTGTGGGGTGTGTGTGTGTGTGTGTGTGTGTGTGTGTGCACTTAAATGCTACCCTATGGCATGCATCCAAAATAGGTTAAATAATGCAGCTAGAAATTTTATTTATAGATTTTTATAATTTGTAGGTTCTATCTTTACTGTGATTTTTTCTACTAACAAGTCACAAGAAAATAACTCTAGGGTAACAAACTAAATGAAGATAAGTATTTATATATGAATTTAGTTACATAAGCAGGGTTTCTTAAAAATCTTGAATTTCCTTAATAGATATATTATTTTCTTTTCTGTATTTCTACATCCAGAACAAAATTAAATGGAGCATGGCAAGAATCGCCTGAGGTAATCACCATAACCACATCAAATAATTAAGCAAAGTCTTATGAATTTGATCTCTCTAAACAATTGCCACAAGTGGTTTAATTTTTATAAATATAACATACCCCCTGGGGGCACTGACACACTTATATACAACTCCTTTGCTTTCTGTAATGCTCAGGTACTAAAACCTAAGGCATTTTTTAAAATATATGTAAGTCCTTGTTTGTTTATGTCCACATTACTCTGGAAAAGTTTTTAAGAAACATATAATTTATTTTTTTTTAATTTTTTAACGTTTATTTATTTTTGGGACAGAGAGAGACAGAGCATGAATGGGGGAGGGGCAGAGAGAGAGGGAGACGCAGAATCGGAAGCAGGCTCCAGGCTCTGAGCCATCAGCCCAGAGCCCGACGCGGGGCTCGAACTCACAGACCGCGAGATTGTGACCTGAGTTGAAGTCGGACGCTTAACCAACTGAGCCACCCAGGCACCCCAAGAAACATATAATTTAAACATGGAAACAATCTGAGTGCTCATTGATTGGTGAATGGATAAGAAGATGTGATATATTGAGATATATATATATATAGATATAGATATATATAGATATATATATAGAGAGAGAGATATATATAGATATATAGATATATAGATATATAGATATAGATATATCCACCCAATGGAATATTATTCAGCCATAAAAAAAAGAAAGACATCTTTCCATTTGCAATGACAAGAATGGAGATAGATACTGTAATGCTAAGTGAAGGAAGTCAGTCAGAGGAAGACAAGTACCATATCATTTCACTCACATGTGGAACTTAAGAAACAAAACCGAGGAAAGGGAAAAAAAAGAGAAGCAAATCAAGAAACAAACTCTTTTTTTTTTTTTTTTCGGAGTAGGCTCCACACCCAGTGTAGAAGCCAACATGGGGCTTGAACTCAAGATACAGGGATCAAGACATGAGCTGAGACCAAGAGTCAGATGTTTAACTGACTAAGCCACCCAGGTGCCCCAAGAAACAGACTCTTAACTACAGGGAACAAACTTCTGGTTATCAGAGAGGAGGTGGTGAGAGAATGGGGGAAATAGGTGGTGGGGATTAGGGAGGGCACTCCTGATGAGCACAGGGTGATGTATGGAAATGTTAAATCACTATATTGTACACCTGAAACTAATATTACACTGTATGTTAACTAACTGGAATTAAAATAAAAACTTAAAATAAATCAAGGATAAACAAACAAACAAAGAAACAAACTGTATCTTTTTAAAAAGCCCACATTCAGGGAGAGCATTTTTCTTCTTTTAGAAGGTTCATAACCAGACTGATCTGAATCTGAATAAAATCTCTGCTGCCTTCTCAGCATTGGTCAGAGCAGAGTTCCAATTTACTTTTTGCCACCTTACACCTGGGTTAGCCATGAAGCTGCAGAAAAGGTAAAGGTCAATAATAATAAATATTTAAATGGGAGTGTATGACTTTGCAATACTTCATCCTTGAACGAGCAAGGCTCAATTTTACTTGTGCTTCCGTTCTATATTCTAGTTTTCATGGCAACATAGCCCCAATATCTAATCAAAATTAAAAGACATATTTACTCAAAACTCCCAAAAAAGTCATATAGGGCAAAGAAATGTAAGTCTTCATGAGGGAATACTAAATGTAGAAGCCTTTTAAACTATATATTTTTTAAATTTTTTTTAACGTTTATTTATTTTTGAGACAGAGACAGAGCATGAATGGGGGAGGGGCAGAGAGAGAGGGAGACACAGAATCGGAAGCAGGCTCCAGGCTCCGAGCCATCAGCCCAGAGCCCGACGCGGGGCTCGAACTCACGGACCGTGAGATCGTGACCTGAGCTGAAGTTGGACGCTCAACCGACTGAGCCACCCAGGCGCCCCAAATAGAAGCCTTTTTTGATACATCAAAATGTTCCTAATCTCCTCTGTACCATTATTGGTAGAAATAAGCATGTGTTTGAAAACAGACTAGATGGAGAATATCTGCCTTATTTCTAATACTAAGTTAAATTATCTATTAAATGGAGAAAAAAATTAGCCCAAATTCCCTGAATTTTTAAAGAGATCTTATGATATATGTAAGATATAAAAAGATAGTTTTTTTTCCATTCAGGAAACATGTATTATAGTAAAAATACTACTGAATTGGAGCCAGACCACATAACATCCATTATAGTTTTGATAATTCACTTAACGTTTTTAAGGACTTGGTGGCCCTGGCTGTAAAATGCTGGGGCACACTGACACAGAGAGGCCCCAGTGGAAATCAGAGAGGTACTTGTCTGAGATCTTAAAAAAATAAATTAAAGCAAACAGAAGGTTAAAAAGAAAAATTAAGTACTAAATACAGTGTCTGATAAATGGCAAGTACCTAAAAATTGTAAAGTAGTTTTAATTTGGCTGTTGTTTTGTCATTATTGTTGTTTTGTTGCTGAGACCCAGTTGATTTCAACTATTCCTTTCAATTTAGATTCAATAATGGGAGATTCCATGCCACACTTGAGAACATGCAAGTCTATGAGTATAGGACTTAATGACTCTACTTACATTAGAATAAGAAATAACTGGGGCGCCTGGGTGGCGCAGTCGGTTAAGCGTCCGACTTCAGCCAGGTCACGATCTCGCGCTCCGTGAGTTCGAGCCCCGCGTCAGGCTCTGGGCTGATGGCTCAGAGCCTGGAGCCTGTTTCCGATTCTGTGTCTCCCTCTCTCTCTGCCCCTCCCCCGTTCATGCTCTGTCTCTCTCTGTCCCAAAAATAAATAAACGTTGAAAAAAAAAAAAAAAGAATAAGAAATAACTGAAAATTGGGGGCAGCTGCAAATGTTTTGTTTCTTAATATTCCTAAACAAGGATCCCAAAAATGTCTTCTACTATATTAAAACTTTTTTTTCAGTATTTTTATAGCATGCTGTGTTGGTTTTCATTTTCAGCAATCTGAGTAGCTCAATAGTCAAAGAAACCTCTTCTTTTCCCCCTAACGTAATGTTATATATGCAGAGCTAAGTCCACAAGAAAGAAAACTCACAAAAATAATAGGGAGAAGCCGGTGGGACATTGAGCCCTGACTGTCCCTCAGGGTTTCTTAAAACTTTCCATTTAATGGCTCATGAGTGGAATCTAAGACTTTGGAGAGGCACCTGGGTGGGTCAGTCGGTTAAGAGTCCGACTCTTGATTTTGGCTCAATCTCATGGTTCCTGAGGTCCAGCCAGGGCATTGGGTTCTGCACCGACAGCACAGAACCTGTTTGGGATTTTCTCTCTGTCTCTTCCTCTGCCCCTTGCCCTGCTCACTCATGCTCACTCTCTCTCTCTCTCCCTCTCCCTCTCCCTCTCTCTCAAAATAAATAAACATTAAAAAAATAGACTTTGGAAACTCCTCAGGGTGAGAACTTGGTATAAAGTAGTGAAAGAATCGTTGGTTGGCAAAGGGATGGAACAGGGAAACTTCTTTTACCTGGCTTTACTCTCAGGAGAAAAACAAAGTAGGCCTGAGAATTCACAACCACAGGCTACACAACCCAACATTTTTGCAGTTTCAATTTACAGTTGGGAAAACACATCCCTGGATATTAAATTAAAGTGATTCTGGATTGAGCTCCAATCTAAGCAGAAGCAAATAAACACATATTCTCCCTAAAAAAAATGTAACCTCAACCCAGGACCCTTGGAATTCCAACAATATTTGAGTACCATTTGTGGTACTCAAATATGAGCTCAAAATGAAGCAAGCAAGCAAGAAAGAAAGAAAGAAAGAAAGAAAGAAAGAAAGAAAGAAGGAAGGGCAAGGGCAAGGGCAAGGGCAAGGGCAAGGGCAAGGGCAAGGGGAAGGGAAGGCTCAGAGCCTGGGGTCTGCTTCAGATTCTGTCTTCCTCTCTCTCTGCCCCTCCCCTGCCCACACTCTGTCTCTCTCTCTCTCAAAATAAATAAACATTTAAAAAATTTTAAAAAAATAATTAACTATATAAAAGCAAATAAAAGAGGATATTTAAATATGAACAAAAAGACATTACGAGACAGTCATATTTGAAAGAAAAATAATTTCCATCATAGTAAATATGACTATTAAAAATTTAAATACAGTGTAAGAATTAAGCATCATATTAGATCAACCTGAAAGTGAATTAGTAAATGAGAAGTTCTACCAAGGGTCACCCACAATCATCAAAACAAGCAAAGAGATAACATTAAACTGACTGGAGTTGCATCAGGAGAGAATAGAGAGGATTGGACAAAGACAATATAAAGAGGTGGGAAAATTTCTTTTAAAATTTATGAAAATACATATTTAAACCTATTTGATAAATTGACTTCCACAAAAATTACTGATGCTGCAGTATAAAAAAAAAAAAAAAGAACTGAATGAGAGGAAGCAAGCAGAAAAGAAAGATTTGCAATAAAGGGACATAAATTATAATGGTAGCAGATGGCTCAACAGCAACAGGGAAACCCAGAAGACAGTAGAATAATACTTTCAAATAAGGACAGAAAATAAATTTCAAACTAGAATCCTATTCGTTCGTTTGCTAACATAAAAATCCTGTTAAGCTATCAAACACAAACCCCAAAAGAATAAAAATAATTGCACCTAAGAGTAAAATCTAATAAAAGATGTGTGTAAAACTTACGGACTTGATTGAAAGGTAATAAAGAAGGCTTATATAAAGGTTTACCATTTTCACGTATAAGAGGACTCAATATCATAAAGATGTCAAGTCTTCTTCAAAACAATCTATAATAAAAGCTAACTGTTATTAAGCACGCACTATGCAAATGATATTGTTCTGACTTATGTAGCACTCCAGCCTCCCCCCAAAAAAGTAAGGTGCACAATTTTTCACCATTTTGATAGCTAATGCTGAGGAAATCAAAGTGGTTAAATAAACTGATCAAAATTGAAGAAGAATGAGATCCAATAAAAGTTTTGACAGAGATTTCCACGAAATTTGGCAAACTAACTAGAAATTTTATGTTGAAGAGCAATAGGTGAAGAAAAGCAGACATTTTTAGTTATTATTGGACCAATGGGTGAGTACAGCGAGCTTAGAAACAAGCCCATACTTATATATGGAAAATTACTGGAATAGAAGTGACATAGCAGCTAAAGGGAGAAAGAATAGGTTCTTCAGCCAGAAGCTTCTGAGACAGTTGATTAACCATGGGGAAAACATGAAGTTCCATCTCTACTGCACACACACAGAAAAAACTTTATGTGGGCTAAAGAAAGAAATATAAAAATTAAAGCTTTTTAAGAACTGATGACATTATAGGGCCATATCTTTATAGACTGAATGTAGGAAAAAAAATTCTTAAACAAGACATAAGATTCAAAATGAAAAGAAAAAAATATATTAATAAATTCAACAATTTTAAGAGTTTTTATAAAAATGTACATGAAAAATACCACAAAGAAAATAAAAAGGCAAACCATAATACTGGCCAAGGTATTTGCCACCAGTAAAAGTGAAAATTAATTAAAATCCTGTTTATATAGGGGTGTCTGGGTGGCTCAGTTGGTTAAGTGTCCAGCTTCGGCTCAGGTCATGATCTCATGGTTCACAAGTTTGAGCCCCACATCAGGCTCTGTGCTAAGAGCTCAGAGCCTGGAGCCTGCTTTGGATTCTGGTCTCCCTCTCTCTCTTGCTCTCACGCTGTCTCTCTTGCTCTCAAAAATAAATAAAACATTAAAAAAAATTAAACCATAAAAAATGAAATAAAATCCTGTTTATATAAAGAACTGTAAATCACTAAGAAAAAGAAGAGTAATCCATTATAAAATTAAGAATGACATGAACAGATACTTCATTTAAAAAGGGACACAAAAGGCTTACACAAAAATTTAAAAATTATCAGCCACACTGAAAATCAGGTAATACTCATCAAGACCAACTGAGTTAACTTGACATATCTACAAACTGGCAAAAGTGACAAGTCTGATGATACCAAGTATTGATAAAAGATAAAAACCAGAACTCACATAACGGGCGTAGGCATGCGAAGTGATACAGATGTTTTAAACAACTGAGTGAGATCAATTGTTAAAGAAGCATACACCAGTAATAATCTCTCTCTTAGGCATTTTCTCTGGAACAGGCACACCACACCAGGGACATGTAAAATATTTATGACCACTTTGTTTTTATTACCAAAACAATGAAAATTTCCTTCCAAACACCATCACATAATATAGACAATGGAATAGTACATAGCAGTCAAAAGGGCATTTTCATTTTTTTATTTCATTATTTTCATCTGGAACTACAAGTATAAATCTCAAAACATACTACTGAGTAAGAGTAAACCAAGTTACAGAAGATTGATAATTGTCTTACATAAAGTTGAAGCAAACCATGCTCTTTTTATTTTTTTTTTAAATTTTTTTTCAACGTTTATTTATTTTTGGGATAGAAAGAGACAGAGCATGAACGGGGGAGGGGCAGAGAGAGAGGGAGACACAGAATCGGAAACAGGCTCCAGGCTCTGAGCCATCAGCCCAGAGCCCGACGCGGGGCTCGAACTCACGGACCGCGAAATCGTAACCTGGCTGAAATCGGACGCTTAACCGACTGCGCCACCCAGGCGCCCCGAACCATGCTCTTTTTAAAAAATAAAGGTACAAGAGGTAAAATTTAATGAGATTTCTAGAAATGAGAAATATCAATTTGAGATACCTACAGTGAGGGCATACAACCATGGAGGAGACTCAGGCATTTCAACCTTATTAGTAATGCTTTATTTCTTTAGCTGGGTGCGGTGAATAAGGATATTTGCTATCATATGCTGTATAACTTTTCATACATCTGATATATTTAGTAAAACGACGTAAATGAATAGCGGATGCTTTGGAGATCAGGACATATTAAAAAACTTGGTTACAGCCACCAAGGATCAGATGAGGGACAGAAAACACAGCATATCAATGTAAACCCACTAAAGTCTAAGCAGGAGAGTTTAATGTCACTTGCAGAGTCCTAATTAGTGTTTTTTGTTGTTGTTCTCAACAAAGTAACAACAGGCTATGATGAGAAATAAATGCTGACTGGTTAATTAAATGCACTAGCAGGCCCAGTTTTCCTTCTCATGCAACATCAAACTCTCTCAAATTGTGCTTCAGAACAATCATAAATTACGTTGTCAAGTGACTTCTAGGCCACTCCACTTGCAAACAGTTCAACTGATAAATATCAAGGGGCTTTGTGTTAGAGAAATCTGAGGTCCACTGTTCTGCAGAAATCTCCATATTTTCTACTAATTATAAATTTGTTATATCAATGCCTCAATTTTAAAAACTCTCTAGCATCATAAAAGAATGAGTATGTATTATAAGAACTTAGGTTATTAATAATTAATTAATGACAACTCTAAACCTTCTGCTTTGGAAAAGGACTTCCTATGTCCTTGAATTCATATCTCCTTTCAGTATCTCTTTGACCTTACAATAGACTCTCAGGGCAATACAGGGGCTCCTGGGTGACTCAGTCGGTTAAGCATCTGACTTCGGCTCAGGTCATGATCTCACGGAGATCATGCATGGAGCTCTGTGCTGACAGCTCAGAGTCTCGAGCCTGCTTGGGATTCTGTGTCTCCCTCTCTCTCTGCCCCTCCCCCACTTGTGCTCACTCTCTCTTTCTCTCTCTCTTTCTCCCTCTGAAAAATAAATGAACATTAAAAAAATTTAGAATCTCAGGGTAATACAAATCTCATTATCTCTATGTCACAGGTAAAGATTTAGCTGATTTTCTATGAAAATACTGATACAAATGTTTTAATTTACTTCAAAAAGCACCCTAATTTCTAATAACTTTTAAAATAGTAGGTTGAGAGTGAATAATATGAGACCAAATCAGCTAAATCTAAATTAGCTAAATCTGTGAAAAGAAAGTCACAAAATTAGGAAATATTAGAAAACGGTAAATAGCATTAAAGACAGGAGGAACTTTTATTTCCATACACCATCAAACTGGCAAAGTTTGATGTAATAGAAATAGCTCCTGCATGTACAATGCCAGTGATTCAGATGGATTTTTACATCACTGAAATTGTTTTTGCTCATTAAGAGTTAATTTAATTGAATTTAATTGGCATTAATATAGTTCCCATATTATAAATAACTTAAAACTGAGATGATAGCATATTAATTATAATATCCTTTGGGTATTTATTACATTCACTATGAGCCTAACATTTCAGGCCTCAGATTATTCAGGGAGGAGATTTGCCTCTAATCCTGGAAAGACCCTTTTTCCCTCAGCCATGACTTTACACAGGGCTGCAAAGGCCAAACTTTATTTTGCTATTGTCACTATATTGTGCAGAAGCAAAATTAAAGCAAAACAGCATTCCTGGGGCGCCTGGGTGGCTCAGTTGGTTGAGCGTCCTACTCTGGCTGAGGTCATGATGTCACGGCTCGTGAGTTTGAGCCCCGCGTCAGGCTCTGTGCTGACAGCTCGGAGCCTGGAGCCTGCTTTGGATTCTGTGTCTCCCTCTCTCTGCCCCTAAACCACTTGCATTCTGTCTCTGTCTCTCTCAAAAATAAATAAATATTAAAAAAAAATTTTAAACAGCATTCCCTTCGAGTGGCTCTTACAACAATCTGGAGGAGACTCTGGGACCTTAGGAGAGTTTTTTATATGGAAAATAGGAAGTCTAGGTTGTAGATATTTCAATAGTTTAAATCCCCACTCTTCACAATGAAAAAAAAAAAAAAAGGCTAAATGGTGTTTGAAACACTGGTTTTTCTAAATTATGTCCCCAACATATATTTAAAGTTGGAAGAGGACACGTTCAGTGTATAAAGCAAACTATAAGTGAATAAAGTAGCTGACCCAGTTGATTTCACTACCTTTGTGTGAAATGGGTCCATTCTCTTTTTGAGTCTCAGTTCATACAGATTTTCTGGGCCCAGGTCAATGTAGAGACGGAACCTGAGTGTTGCTCTTCACAGGGATATGATGGGATGTTAATTGCGATATCTTGTTTGGGATTTTTGTAAATTTCCAATAACATATTTTGTGGAGGAAGTACCGCCTACTCCAGAAACAAAAGTACTGCCTGCTGAAATGGTGCAGGATAAAGGCACATCCTCCTCCTCATCCCGCCCCCTGAGCCAAAGGACAAGCCTCTGCTACCTAATTTCGTCTTTTCAATTTGTCTTTTTGTAATTAGCTTGGGCTGAAATGTACCAAGGCAGTTCAAAAGGAATTTTCTCTGAAAATAAACAGGCCGAGAAAGCTACTCATCTGCAAATACGTACCATGTCTTGTCGAAAAGACAAGAGAGACCCACATATCCAAAAGACAGAGCCAAGCACAACAGAAAGCAGTGAATTAAGGAAGCTCCTAGGAAGCAGGATGACCCAATAAAGAACATTTCATGTCCCTGACTCATTTGCCAGCTAGATATCAATAAATCTGTGGACCAGCAACTTCTCTGTGCCTTTTGTTTATGCAATTATTGAGTTATTGAGATTATCGTGTCCCTCTCAAAATTTGAAGTCAGGTGTGTATGTACAGGAGGAAGAGGGAGAAAATAGAAGTCATCTTTACAGTTCCCAGTTCTCTGGATAAAGAAAATCTCCACTGGGGCACCTGGGTGTCTCAGTTGGTTAAGTGTCCAACTTCAGCTCAGGTCATGATCTCACTGCTTGTGAGTTCGAGCCCCACGTCAGGCTCTGTGCTGACAGCTCAGAGCCTGGAGCCTGCTTCGGGTTCTGTGTCTCTCTCTTTCTCTCTTCCCTCCCCCAATCATGCTCTGTCTCTCTCTTCTCAAAAATAAATTTAAAAAAAAAGTCAAAAAATTAAAAAAAAAAAGAAAAAGAAAATCTCCACCTAAAGAGCTTGATCTACGTATGCATCTGATGTAGATGATGAGATCTTGGCCTTAGAGCTTGATGCCATGATTGGATAAGGCTGAGGGTTTTGTAAGGGGTGAGTGTGTTTTGCACATGAATCACTGGAGCCAGGGAGCAGACAGGAATACTGTTACACCAATGGATCCGAATAAATCACGCCTCCTGTTACTTGTGCTTGACTTGGGCATGGCATAGGACTTGATTTGATCAATAGGCCAGGAGCAATGGTAATGCATGTACTTGTATACTGAGGTTTGCCCTCTTAGAACACTGCCCCAAGACTCTGTGTGAAGAAGCGTGGCCTCATTGAAATAGTATGTTACGGAGTATTCCCAAAATTAGGTTCACGAAACTGTTGTGGGGTTGATGCTGAGGAGGAATGGAGAGATGGCATAAACACTGGAGCCAGAAGGAACGGTTTCGCTTGTTTGCACAGGACCTAGGTGGCCAAATCCCCAGGTTGTCTTGCTGTTTTTCAGGGTTCCTGTGGCTGATTTGTCAGTTTCCCTTTGATAATTACCAGGAAGAAATCCCAATGACCCCAGCCACTTGCAGCGGCTGCTGGGTCTGCTCTGTGGCCTCCTCATTAGTAGAGGGGATTCCTCCCGCCCCAGGATCTGACCTCAACCCCACTGTCACCTTTCCAAAGCTGATCACGTCCCACTCAGGAGGTGGGGCGGGAGTGAGGAGGAGCAGAGGTCTTCAGGCCAGAAAACTCTGTCAATACTCTGTTTGGTTCATGGCAAAAACTTTTGCCCTCTTTGTAAAGAATTTAAATAAAATGTTTCAAACACACACACACACACACACACACACACATACACACACACACACACACAAGACAGAGATCCAACTACCCCAGGCATCCCAACTGAGCTCACTAACAGAATGCATACTCCTAGGTGAAACCGGGCAAGACAAGTTGAGAAACTCCCAGTCCACCTATATAATCATGAAAACAAAACAGCTGTTGTTTTAAGACATTGATTTTTTAGGGGCATAGTGTATGTAGCAATATGTAATTGATACAAACACTTCTTCCTTATCACTACTATTTACCGTTGAAGATTTTTCAAGAAACTCAAAAATTTTCCTGAAGGTTGTTGCTTTGGGCACTACTTCCTATTTACTTTTTTTTTCTATTCTCATTCTAAGGGATTTCAGTAACCTCTCTTTTTCTCTGACTCTTCAAGTCATACGCTTTATAGTTCCTTGATATCTTATTAATAAAAACATTCATCTTTCAAATACTTTGCTATGTGTAAGCACAGTCATATCCTTAGCCAAACAACAATCCAAATATTGTATTTATGTGTTCAAGGATGTTGAAGATGAAAGGAAATCAGAGGTGTCTGGGGGCTCAGTCAGTTGAGCATCTGATCCTTAATTTCCACTCAGGTCATGATCCCAGGATTGTAGGAGCGAGCCCCACGTCCAGCTCTGTGCCAAGTGTGGAGCCTGCTTAAGATTCTCTCTCTCTCCTTCTGCCCCTCCTCCCCACTTGTTCTCTCTCTCTCAAAAAAAAAAAAAAAAAAAAATGAAAGAAGAGCATGGAGATCATTTCAAAAATAAACAACCTGTCAATGATATAAGTCATCAGATGACTCTGGAGATCTGGAGATCTCTTCTAATCCTAAGTACACTGGTAATTATGATGTAACATAAGAAAATATTTTAGGGAAAACACACTTGGATTTAAAATCCAGGTTTGAAAGGAAAAAAAAAAATTGTAACTATGTATGGCGATGGATGTTAACTAGACTTACTGGGGCAATCATTTTGCAATGTACACAAATATTGAATCATCATGCTATACATCTGAAATTAACATACTGTTATACGTCAATTATACCTCAGTTAAAAAAAAAAGATACCATTAAAAATTTAGGCACAAAAAAAAAAATTATGTGCTTTTTTTTAAGATGTAGAATTTACAGAAAAAGCTTTGAGTCTCACAATTTCTAAATAAATTTAAGTGTAATTAAGCTTTAAGCCAGCTTTGGAATTTATTAACAAAGTAAATTTTAATCATCTCAAATTTAAATAGTGAAAACTATATGCATTCAATAGCAAGATGTTAATACTATTATCCTATGAGTTCATATGATTACTTTAAATCATCTAATCTTATTTTAGAATGTAATTGAATAAAAAAAGAAATGTGCCTGAATGAATAAGAAAATTAACAAATCTGCCCTTTCTCCTTGCAAATAAGTTTATATATAAACATAAGAACAGTCATGTAAGAGTATATAGGTTGAGTTCAAATGTAAAACTCTGACTTGATGAAATGAGCATTTAATTTGATGCTTAAAAACCTCTCCTTTGATGTCTGAATTTATTATTTATCACTATTTGATTTTGATCATTTACCCTCCCTGTACCACTCTGATTTATTTTTTAAAGAGAGAGAGAGGAGAGCACACAAGTCGGGGAGGGGCAGAGGGAGAGAGAGAGAATCTTAAGCAGGTTCCACACTCAGTGCAAAGTCCAATGTGGGGCTCAATCTCACAACCTCGGGATCATGACCTGAGCTGAAATCAAGTTGGGTGCTCACCCGACTGAGCTACCCAGGCACCCCAATGATTTCTTATTTGTAAATGACATTAGCAATATCACAGTATTGCTGTGAAATCTAAGTACCAAAAATAACAAAGAGCTATTGAATATAAAACCTCACAGATGATTGACCTACTATGTTATGAAAGTTTAAATTTTCCTTAATCTATGTTTGTTTAATTTGCAGATAACAAAATTAGTGCCTCCAAACAGCATTCCTTCTAGTACCAAAAAGTGTTTTTTGTAATAACAGAACACAGGAGCCTACTAGTGTTAACCGGTTATAAATCGTCTATGTTCCTATATTCTAGTATGTTTAGGTCTCATTAAAATGAGTCAAATATCTCATTTTCTGAAGCAATAGAGGTTATTAGTGTTTGAAAATAAAAATACATCATGGAAATGAAAAGCTCATTTTTAGAGTGTATAATCCAAAAGAAAAATAAATTGCAACTACTGTAATGTACAACGTTCTTTCAACCCACTGAAAGAATTACCAGTTCTTCCAAATCCCCATGCACCCAACTACCTGTCTTCACTACAGACTAAATCCTATTCAGGTTCCAAGACGAATCTTAGTGTTTCAGTTCCCATCTGAACTTTCTTGACATCCGATCTGAGTCACAATGCCCCGGGCACTGCCACAGCACTTTGTGTTACCCTTGACTGTAAAGGTGTCACACAGTCTAATAATCAATTTACCTGCATGTTTTTCTGGCCAGATTATTATGATTTGGAGTCGAGGAGGATATAATTTACTTTTTTCCATCTCCAATTCCTAGCACAAGAAATGTCCTAGAACAGGTGGTCTGAAAAGGCTTAAGAATCT
The DNA here is from genome assembly GCF_028749965.1 of Puma concolor. Classification (NCBI taxonomy): domain Eukaryota; kingdom Metazoa; phylum Chordata; class Mammalia; order Carnivora; family Felidae; genus Puma; species Puma concolor. The sequence goes on from NC_141670.1 coordinate 71,203,837, forward strand.
TGAATTATGGAATGGAAAATGAGGAAATAAATGCTATTTAAGTTATCTTATTTTTTTTTAACGTTTATTTATTTTTGAGACAGAGAGAGACAGAGCATGAACGGGGAGGGTCAGAGAGGGAGACACAGAATCCGAAGCAGGCTCCAGGCTCTGAGCCATCAGCCCAGAGCCCTACGCGGGGCTGGAACTCACGGACCACGAGATCACGAGATCGTAAGATCGCGACCTGAGCCGAAGTCGGACGCTTAACCGACTGAGCCAGCCAGGCGTCCCTATGTAAGTTAGCTTAATAATCAAGGAAAAAATGACCCAATCCGTGACACATTTTAAATCTTCAAAGATTTTTTAACACAGATTGAGCCCTTTGAGTTCCATGCCAAAGAGAAACCTGAAAGCACAGCTGTGGGGGCTACCGGGTCGTGTGTTCTCAGCATGAGCCAGTATCTTGAAGCTAATGGCACGCTGCCTTTTGGAGCACCAAAACTTCCAGGTGTCTCTAAGAGAGTCTTACACGGAACACGTGCCAAATTCCTGAAAATGCACAAGGCAAAAGAGGGATAGAAACACTTGAAACAGTTTACACTCAAATAAGTAAGAACATTTTGTCACAGTGACAAAAAGAATCTTGTGTGTGTGAAACCATCATCATCATCATCATCACCATCGTCATCATCATCGACAGGAGTTAGATCTAAGTCCCACGGCTCACCTAGAAAGTCCCCTCAGCCAGAAAAAGTCCTGACCTTCATTCAGGAAACCAAATATTACACACAAATTTAAAAGTTATACACATTAGGGGTGCCTGGGCGATTCAGTCAGTGAAACACTTGACTTTGGCTTAGGTGATGATCTCACGGTTCATGAGTTCGAGCCCCGTGTTGAGCTCTGTGCTGATAGCTTGGAGTCTGGAGCCTCCTTTGGATTCTGTGTCTCCCTCTCTCTATCTGTCCCTCCCCCGCTCATGCTTTGTCCATCTCTCTCAAAAATAAAGAAACAAAAAATAAAAAAAGTTATACACATTAAAAGAGCATTAGTTGAATTAATTATGGAAAGAGTTTAATCTTACAAGAAGAATTTTATCAAAATTTCAAATGGAGCTTCTTAAGAAGCTACCTTTAATGGGAGAAGTCAGATCTTAATATAAATAAGTTCTCAATTCTAAAAGATAGAAAATATGGATTAAATTATAAAGAATTGATGGGCCCATTTTTCAAGATCCTGTTACATGAATATAAACAAAAGCTCAAAAATATATCATGCATTATCCATCTCAATAGAAAAGGCACCTATTGCAAAAGAGTTGTAGATGCCCAAATAAATTTCTAAATAACTGCAATTTTTAAACATATTTAAATTTATATTTCAAAATGCTTCAGAAATCTATAAATGTATTTTAAAAAAATAGAATGTCAATTCTTGATCTGATATCTGAAGCATAATAAATACTGACATACCTGGACTTGTATAAGTCTACTGCCGAGAAAAAAACACACATACACACATTTGAAACTTCATACCAGGCCTCTGAAGAAAATATAATAGTGATGACATTGAGTAGTTCAGGCCAGTCTTGAGTCCAGGATTCTACTATCACTTTAGCTATTTAATGGACTATGAGATCTTGGCCAGGTTACTTAAACTTTTAGGTCACAAGTTTACTAATTTTTAAAAAGAAGTTGTTACAGATATTTTCATAGTTCTTTCATATTCTGTCAGATTAAATTATTGTGTTTTAGAACTGTCTTTGGAAGCAAGCATAGATGAGACTTGAATGAATGAATAGCCATTGTAACTTTAGTCTACCTTAGACCGTAGTTAGGACATACAGATACCTTTGTGCTTTATCCTTTTCTTTCTTCCAAGTGGGAAACCTAATTTTGGGCTGTCTCCCTCAATTCTAACAATGCTTCCACCTTCTGTACTATTTATTTGTCGTCCACTTTCCCATGTGGCATCAGATGGGATGAGATTATTGACTGAATAAGGAGTGAGGAGAGAATAGAGTCATCCTAATTAAACCATCAATACCCCTCACTATCATCACTAAACCACAGCCTACATTACATGTGTGTATATGTGTGTGTATTTACATACATACATGCATGTGTACATCTATAGTGGAAGGGGGATTACATAGAATCCTTCTATTCTTCTAATTCTCTCCAATCCATACTCATACCTACATTTTCTTAATTGAGAAAGAGAAAAGACCTACTTATGTGGCTGTTACATGATCCTTTTCTTCTTTTTTTTAAATTTTTTTTTAAAGTTTATTTATTTTTGACACAGACAGAGTGCAAGCATGAGCTGGGAAGGGGCAGAGAGAGAGAGGGAGACACAGAATCTGAAGCAGGCTCCAGGCTCTGAGCTGTCAGCACAGAGCCCGATGCGGGGCTGGAACCCACGAACCGCGAGATCATGACCCAGGCAGAAGTCGGGCGCTCAACTGACTGAGCCACTCAGGCACCCCTCTTCTTGGTTTTAAATTCTTTTCTTCTTTTCTAATTTTTTCCACAAATCATTATTAAGAAATGAAAACTTGTACTCTAGAAAAAATTATACCCTGAATTTAAAGCTGAATAATAATGCAAGTAGAGTCTAATTTAATGAATAACTAAATGCTAAATAGGATCTAGTGGGGTAACAAATTTGATTACTCACAAAACAAATTATAATTTTTTTAGAAAAGAAATGTTTTCCCGGAGTATTAGCACTGTCCCCTAGTAATATACATAGAAGTATTGAGTTCAGTTTAAAATTGCTTTGGATTTTACTTAAAATGCCATTTCTTTTTTTTTTATTTAAAAAAAAATTTTTTTTTCAACGTTTATTTATTTTTGGGACAGAGAGAGACAGAGCATGAACGGGGGAGGGGCAGAGAGAGAGGGAGACACAGAATCGGAAACAGGCTCCAGGCTCTGAGCCATCAGCCCAGAGCCCGACGCGGGGCTCGAACTCACGGAGCGCGAGATCGTGACCTGGCTGAAGTCGGACGCTTAACCGACTGCGCCACCCAGGCGCCCCAAAATGCCATTTCAACAAAACCAGTACTACAGTATCTTGGCATAACAACAACAAAGACATCAAGTTCTTTACTTATGTTAATGCATCTATTTTAATATTTCATAAAACTATTATAAGGTAGACCTTTTGCTTTCACTATGAGGTAACTGAGACATAGCTAGGTGAAGTAATCTGCCCAAAGACACACATTTAATAAGCCACAGACAAAAGATTATAGGCAGTGGGCCTGCTTATTTCAATAATATCTTGCACTGTTACATTTTAAGACGCGAAAACATATGAAATACCAATCCCATACCAGAAAGACCACAGTTCTCCTCAGGCCATATGTAATTTGTTATCTGAGAGTCATGTGGAAGAACAATTTTGTGAAATCGTGTGAAGCCATATGCCAAATGTTCACTATAACCTTGAACAATTCAAAAACTACTAAAGACCCATCTCGTTCATAAATCCCCTTTAATCTACTTGTATTTTCACACTGTCTCGCCTCTTGGTTAATATTTCATTAATTTAAAACAGACTGTTTAAAGTACTATTTCTTTTGATTTTCCCTAACCTCTTTCTTTGTGTTTCAAGGGTGTCCTCTAATTGTAATATTATGAAATTTGGTGAATAAGTTCATGTTTATTCTCTTCCAAGTTTTATAAACTTTGATCATTTCTCTTTTCAACACTTTGACTTCCCATACAAAGAGTTCTTTTAAATGCATTAGATAAAAAATTCAAGAGTTGAGACAGTTTCAATTTCAAAGTCCTAAAATTTCAAAGGAATCCAGAAACTTGTTATTCAGCCATGTCAAGAAGAATTTTAAAGAAAGTGTTTCTAAAGTTAAAAAGTTCTGATTTGGAGATGGTTCTCTACTCTCATAAATGGCACCGGAAAAAAAAAAAAAAAACCCAAGGACAAATGAACTGTGTCCATTTCTTAAATCAAAACTCTAAAGAAAGAAAGAAAAACAAAAACAAAAAACCCTGATGACTCATATAGTTTCTAAGTCAGAAGCATCTTCATATCTTAAAATTTTAGTATACGAAATTTAAAATGTTATTCACAGGGGCAGCTGGGTGGCTCAGTCACTTGAGCATCCAACTTTGGCTCAGGTCATGATCTCACAGTTCATGGGTTCGAGCCTCGCATGGGGCTCACTGCTGTCAGCACTGAGCCTGCTTCGGATCTTATGTCCACCCCCGCTTTCTCTGCCCCCTTCCCTGCTTGTGCTCTCTCTCTCTCAAAAATAAATAAAATCTTTAAATACATAAATAATAAATAAATAAATAAATAAATAAATAAATAAAATGCTATTCATGCTCATTAGAATGATATGAATTATGAGTAACAGCAGCAAATGATAGGTCTTTGATGACAAAATGCTTGGAATACCTCTTAGTGTATTAGCAATGTTATTTTTCACGGCATTTCCACACTTAAAATTTAAAAGGTTAAAAAAATACTTTTAGCATAAAACCAGCATCCTCTTTCCTCTAGATTTTCCATTTTTTCTTTATTTTTTTAATCTGGTTCCTTCTGTTCAAGTCTCTCAACTTAAAAAAATAAGGGGCACCTCGGTGGCTCAGTCAGTTAAGTTTCTGACTTCAGCTTGGGTAATGATTTCATGGTTCCTGGGTTTGAGCCCCGCGTCAGGCTCTGTGCTGACAGCTTACAGCCTGGTACCTGCTTCAGATTCTGTGTCTCCCTCTCTCTGCACCTAACCCACTTGCATTCTGTCTCTGTCTCTGTGTCTCTCTCTTTGAAAAATAAACATTAAAAAAATAAAAATATAAAAAGACAAAAACGAAAACAAAACCAACCTTACTCAACATCTCAACCTCCTCCACCCTCACTTCTCTCCTACAGCCAAACATCTTCAAATTCGTAGCCTACGCTCCAGGTGCCCACTTCCAATCCTTCATCAGCACACGGCCATGCGTCCACAAAACCCTACCAAACTCATTGCTAAGGTTTCCAACTGTCCTGTTTTTCCATCTCACAAACTTGTTGATCACCCCTTCCTCGTTAGTCTCCGCAACACTCCAGAGAGATCCTTATAATGTTTGAAACTGCTTTTACTTGTCATAACTTTTTTTTCCCACCTCCCTCTGAGCATTTTTTCCTACCTCCCTAAATGCTTCTTCAGTTACTTCTGACCTTTCACCTTCTCTCTGACCATTTAATGTTGCTGTTCCTTAGAATTCTGTCCTAAGCACACTTTTCCTTTCAAACCACAGTCTTTCTTTAGGTACCTTCATTCATATTCATACCTTCAATTATGCCCAGAGAGAAAACTGCAAAATCTCTATTTCCAACCTAACTCTTACTCCTGAATCCCAGATCATATATCCAACTGGCCTCTGGACGACTTCGGTTTCATGTTTCAAAGGACTGTAAGTACAAGAAATGATTCTAAAACTGAGCTCATCATTCCTCCTTCAGAACCTTCTTTTCCGCCATCATGAGCTAATTCAATAAATAACAATCTTAAGTTGCTCAAGACAGACAACATATCCTTACTTTCTTCTACCCCATCTTCTACCTAGGATCAATCACCATGTCTTGTCAAATTCGTCTTCTACATATCACCCAGATCTGGCTTCCCTTCATGCCTACTTACTTTCCTGCTCCAAATCATCATCATTGTTATCCTGGAATTTCACTTCATTCTTCATGTTGCATCCATGGTGATCTTATTCATTACTTAATTCTGAATTATGCTTAAATGTCCTTGCTTAAAATTTTCAAAGTCTCCCTTTTGCAGGTATTTAGATTCCCAAATCCTTATGATGCCTCATGTGACTTAATCATTGATTTCCTCATAAAACTCTCTCACTTAACTTTCTGTGTTCTAGTCAGTGATGGACCACAGTTGCCCACAACCTCTTGGTCACAGTCCCACAAAAGATATAAGTATATCATCCTTTTAAATATGAACATATTCTGTGGCTGCTTAACCAAAAGAATACAGCAGAAGTGATGTTGTATAAGTGAGTCCCTGACCTAGTTTTAAAGAAGGTTGGCAGCATCTATTTCCTCCCTCTTGAAACATTCATTCTTGGGACATTCCTTGGAATGTAGCCATCATGCAGTTAGAAGCCCGAGTCACATGGTGCTCCCAGCCAACAGCCAACATCAACTGCCGGTCATAAAAATGAGCCATCTTAGATTTTCTAGCCGCGTGAAACCCAGCTGAATTTATATGGGGACAGAATTGCTCAGCTGATACCAGTAAACTTACAAAATCCTCGGGGCGCCTAGGTGGCGCAGTCGGTTAAGCGTCCGACTTCAGCCAGGTCACGATCTCGCGGTCCGTGAGTTCGAGCCCTGTGTCGGGCTCTGGGCTGATGGCTCAGAGCCTGGAGCCTGTTTCCAACTCTGTGTCTCCCTCTCTCTCTGCCCCTCCCCCGTTCATGCTCTGTCTCTCTCTGTCCCAAAAATAAATAAACGTTGAAAAAAAAAAATTCAAAATCCTAAGATATAATGAAGTAATTGTTGTTCGAAGTCACCAAGTTTTGGGCTGGTTTATTATAGAATAGTAACGATGTCTGTATTTCATCTTACCTATATTCTAATTCATAGAGACAGAACCTATGGTTTTCTTATTTACCACCATATTTCCAACGCCTACCAGATTTTCTGATCTGCCAGTGGGTGCCCAATTAATATTTATTGACTGGTTTAACTAATAAATAAATGAAAAGATAAAATATTACTATCCTATTTCAATGAGGGCAATATGCCTAATGGTTAAAACTTATGAGTTAGGTCAGACTTTATGAATGCAGTCATGCCTCTCCACTTACTGCTGACCGACCAAGAGAATGTTGCATGAACTCTGTGTGCCTCAGTTTGATTATCTACCAAGTGGGGTAGTGTTGGTTCAAGAGTTAGATGAGAAAACACATAAGCAAAAGAGTGAATAGTATATTAGAAGTTCCAGGTAGATAGTTTTTATTATTAATTTATTGAAATGATAAACTGTGAAACAGGGAAACTGAATAGCTTTTCTAAGTTTCTTTACTACATGGCTGCAAAGCTAGGACTAGAAAGCTGTTTTCTTGACTGTCTTTTTTTCCTTCACACCTTCTTATTTTTTGTTTCTTTGTTTGTTTGTTCTTATTTTAAAATGTCTCCATCACCTGTGGTAGGCAGAATAATGATCCCTCAGAGATTCCCATTTCCTAATTCCTGCAGTCTATGAATACGTTAAGAGGAATTAAGGTTGCAGATGGATTTAAGGTTGCTTACTAATCATCTGATTTTGAGATGGGGAGATTTTCCTGAATTAATCAGGTGTTTCAATTTAATTAAAGGGGTTTTATAAGCGGATGGGAAATGCAGAAGAAGGAGAGCACCAGCAGGATACAATCTGAAAAATGCAAGAGCAATGCAAGAAAGACTTGACCTGCCATTGCTAGAGTTGAGATGGAAGGATATCTGCAGAGGAATACAGATGGCCTCCAGCAGATGCACAAGGCAAGGAAATAAATTTTCCCCGAGAGCCTTCAAAAAGGAATGCAACCTTGCTAACACCCTTGATTTTAGTTCATTGAGACAAAATTCAAATTCTGACCTCCAGTACTGTAAGATAATAAATTGGGAGAGTCTTAAACCATGAAGTTCACAGTAACTTGTTACAGTAGCACAGCAGTAATAGAAAACAAATACATGACTTGATCTTTTTTTTTTTTTTTTTTTTGAACTCATAGACATGCCTGCAATTCCAAAAACCAATATATGAGGGCTGCCTGGGTGGCTCAGTTGGTTGAGCATCGGAGTCTTGATTTCAGCTCAGGTCATAATCCCCGGGTCGTGGGATCAAGCCCTGCATCAAGCTCTGTGCTGAGTGTGGCGCCTGCTTAAGATTTTCCCTCTCTCTCTTTCTCTCTTGCTGTCTCTCTCTTTCTCTCTCCCTCTCCCCTTTTTGTGTTGTCTCTCTCTCTCTCAAATTAAATAATAATAATAATAAAAATACATGATCTATTTTTTGATGGGGTCCTTGGATTTATGGTATTGAACTCAGGTATTTCCATTAGCAGCCATTAAAATTCTATATTCCTTTGTTAATAAATTTCACCAATGAAAGAGATGATAATATTTCCTTTTCTTGTAACTAACAGTAAATATCAAAAAGGTGAAGAGAAGAAAATATTAGAAAAAATAATAAAGTTAAACTTAATAATTCAAGGATTTTTGAGTGGCAATTCCCACCAGAAGATCAGCATTTATGACCTTGACTTTGCTGGAGAAGGTAATTTCACCACCCTAATCTCTAGTGAGACAACAGAACTACTGAATTTATTGCAATTATAATAAATGCTCACTCAATCCATACCATGTAGATACGTTTTTTTTTTAAACACCTAAGTACCTCTTCCAAGGCAGCTAACCCAACACACTGACTATTAAATTGATTTAGGGCAACAAGATACAGAAGCTGTCAGACCTGTAAATGAAGCTTTAACCATATGTTGTGATGTGTTTATATGCTAATCTCCTCGGAAGTAGCAAAACCCTTGGATGCCACCTGGTTGGCCATATTTTCTGAATTAACTCCAATAAAATGGAATGAAATTATAATGCATGAGGTCTGCATTCTTTAAATAGGAACAAGAATGCGAATGGGTTATTTGGTGTATTAAGCTTTTAAACCACTTATATAAAATCCTTGAACCACTACAGAGACAACTCTCCAAATGGTGATATCCAAAAATTACAAATTATTTCAATTGAAACAGTCTAAATATTTATCATTTCTGTAAAGCAATATGAAACAGTCATCCTCACTGTAAAATATTAGTGTCTGCTTATTGCTTTGGGTATTCACCAGGGAATGAAAAGCAGAAAAGAAAATGCCTTGGAAGATACAAGCGTGTAACATCAACTACTTTGAACTGAAGCACTTAATATGGTATATTATCTGCTTCTCCATTCAAAGGAAATAAGTGTGTAAGATTGTGACCTAGTTTATGGGAATCTTGCTATTCTTAGTTTATCCTGACAAATGGCAACTGGAAAAGTCACATTTTAAGTAAGTATGTGGTAACTACTGTAGGCTAAATAAATAAGAGTTTACACTACCCATCTTGCATACATTAGTGTAATTTGGCTGCTGTTGGGAATTTGGTTTTGTATGTCTTTTTCTCATCCAACACAAATAACTTTGATCAGTGATGAATCATTTTGGAAATATAACATAAATGGAAAATTAAAATGGCAATATTTTCCTAAGAAGTTTTTATGATAGTTTCTGTATCTTTGTACCATGCCTTTCCTGAGACGTTAATGACAGAAGGCTAAAGAGGAAGACTGACCTAAACGAGAGTATATTGTGTCTCTGACAGTCAGGGAAAGACCAATATGTGCCAAGATATTTGTCTGGAGTCAAAACAAAAGGCAGTCAATTGAATGGTGATTAAAATAGATTCTAGTCTAGTGAAATAGGTCAAAATTAGGGGCAAAGTTTAGAAAAAGGCTAGACTATAGGTCAGAAACCACATGGGCACTCAGGGTTCATTCCTGACACCCTTGAAGTATCAGAAATGATTAACAAGAGAACTTTGTTGGAAGTCCACTGATTGGCTTAGCAAAAATAACGATCTTCTTGCTGATAGCTCTGTTAGGATTGGCCTAGAAACTGGTACAGGCTTGGATGTAAAGTCAGAGCCCATTCAGCAGCCAAAGTTACTATTATTTGAGAAGCATAGGGACACAAAAAACTATTAAGGGATGAAAAATAATAGCCCATGGCTTTACTGATTAAAACACAGGGATGTTTTCCCCAAACTTCCATATGAAGATTTAGATAATATGTTCACAAGATCTTATTTGTGAAGATCACAAATGAGTTCCGCCCCCTGCAATGGAAACTTTTGACTCCTACAAGTTTGATATTTATATTGGTCTCTAAGTTAGAACCAAATTATTGACATTTTCTTTGGTCACAAAAAAATTAAAAGTTAATAAAAGATCATTATTTAACATGGATAAATCATGCTGTATTTCCTAACAAGAGGTTTCAAATTACTTCAGCAAGACCTTTGAATGCGTATTCAATGAGGCAGAATGGTACAATGGAAAGAAAAAAATAATTTTTTGAAGTCCTGTAAAAACCCAGGTCTTCCAGAGACTGATGTGAAAACTGATTCAAATGCAAAATCAGGAACATGAGTGACACAGGTGGACAAAACATACAAGATAATACACTGCTTTTACAGAAAGGACACACACACATTCATAAAAATATTAAACACAAGAACAATGTAAAGGCATAAAGATTTTTTTCAATCAAGCTGGACTGGGAAAAATGAAGCAAAAGAAATGCTATGAAACTCTAGAAAACATAAACTTTTTAACAAGAAAAACCTCAATAACTCAACCAATCTAATTTCCACAAATTGTCTTTCAGCAAACTGGCTATGGTTGGCTTATCATTTGGTGAATTAGAATATTTCCCCACAATTTACCAGCTAAAGAATTTTAGTCAACTTACTTAACTTCTGAGTCCTATTGTTATTTTTTAAATCAATTTGTCTATTGATGGGGTGAAATGAAATAAGTAAAATAGCACCTAGAGCATATTAGGTGCCAAAATATTTACTTTTCAAATAGTATCTACAGAGCCATGCCAATAAATATTACAGAACTAAGCTATGAATAAAATTGAGTACATGCCCTCATTCTGAAAACTTAAAGATGAAAAGCAATATGTTAGATATTAAAGTACATAATGTGCAAAAGGAAATAAAGAAGAAAATAGATTGATTTAAAAATTACACAGTCTTCAACAGTATGGTATTGAGTTGGATCTGAACAATGAATAAGATTTTCAGCAATAGAGGTAGAACTAAAGGAAAGGCCATCTTAAGAAAAGTATTAAAAAAAAAAAAAAGCCACAAAGCAGGGTACCTGGGTGGCTCAGTCGGTTAAGTAGCCAACTCTTGATTTCAGCTCAGGTCATGAATTCACAGTTCATGGGTTTGAGCCCCACTTGGGGTTCTGTGCTGACAATACGGAATCTGCTTGGGATTGTCTCTCTCTCTCTCTCTCTCTCTCTCTCTCTCTCTCTCTCTCTTTCTCTCTGCCCCTCCCTGCTCATGTTCCTCTCTCTCAAAGTAAATAAATAAACTTAAAAAAAAAAAAAAAAAGAAAGCAAAGAAAAGCAATGGAGCTCAGGAGAGAAGAACTAGGAGGTGAGAGAGGAGGAGGAGGAAGAGAGAAGTGGAGAAAGAGAAGAGAAGAAGGGGAGAGGGACAAAGAAGATGAAGAAGAGCAGAAGACCACCATCAACAACAACTCATGAAGTATGAGAAAGACTCCTGGCTATCCCTTATCTGGTTTTCCCTTTATTCCACTGTATTAGCAATTTAACTATGCATGTATTTAACGAGTACCAAGCTCACATTTTCTAGCTTTCTATGCAACTAGTGTGATCAAGTTAGTAAGAGCTACTTAGTTCTGGCCAATGACATGTTGTGTGCAAATTCCAGAATGTGTTTCCAAAGCGGAGGGTGTGCTCCTCCTCACTTCTTCTTTCATGCTTCTGGAAATGGAGACATGATACTGTGTTTCCATTGATCACTCTGAAAGGAGCAAAATGCTTCAGGTAGCAGAAAGAGTGTTGGATTCCTAAATGACCACGTGGAATATATCGATCAGATCAGATCAGCTCTTCCATCTGTATCTGAGTTATTCTGTGACAGAGAATTAAGCATTTATATTGGTGAAGTCACAGTTTTACAGCGTCTCTTTTACACAAAGCCAAATCTATATGTAATTAATCGTATGAATTTAAAAATGGTAGGCAGGGGCGCCTGGGTGGCGCAGTCGGTTAAGCGTCCGACTTCAGCCAGGTCACGATCTCGCTGTCCGTGAGTTTGAGCCCCGCGTCGGGCTCTGGGCTGATGGCTCAGAGCCTGGAGCCTGTTTCAGATTCTGTGTCTCCCTCTCTCTCTGCCCCTCCCCCGTTCATGCTCTGTCTCTCTCTGTCCCAAAAATAAATAAACGTTGAAAAAAAAATTAAAAAAAAAAAAATGGTAGGCAGTCTGTCTGATATGACTGAAGCACAAGATGTCCAGGAGAAAGTTAGAATAGAAGAATGAGACCAAAAAGTGAAGACCCTGAAAAGTCTAGACTGATTATATCGTATTTTTTTTATGCAATGAAAGGCCACAGATCACTTCGGAAAGGACCAGAACATGGTCAATATGTACATTAGGAAAATAAAGTGTGCAGAGCAGATTATAAGGCAGAAAGACTCAGCACAAAGACAGTGGACTCTGTTGTAACAAATGTATGACATACGGCTGGGGCCAGACAGTAAGAATAGGAATGAGGAGTAATCTTTCAATTTGGAGACAGAAATGACAGAATTGTGCAAGTATTCAAAAATGTTAGTAAGAGAGGGGTGTTTGTGAGCAAGAAGGAGACATAGAAAAGCATAACTATAAATGAAGACAATCTTAATCAGGTTAAATCACATGAAAGAAAATACAGACTGAAGGGTATCATCTGGCAGTGGGTTATATTTTTAAATGTGTTAAGTTCTCATCAAATTTAAGTGACACCTGGAAATACAAGTGTGGAGCAACACAACTGTTAGAGCCATGTGTCTGTGTCAGGTACACTCACAAATAGAGATGGCAGTGGAAGAACCAGTAGAAACAAAACAGACAAAGACGATCATATAGAATTAAAATAAAGAGAACAGGAAACAGAATCATATCATGACATTCTTCTCGTAAATCATTTTAATGCTTTCTTCTTCCTCTAGCAGATAGGATGAATGGAACATACGGTTCATATCACCTTGGAACACCAAATGGCCTGTGAAATAATCTACCTACAGAATGATAGAGCCATTGGGCATCTGGACCAACACAATTCGTCCAAGTTAAGAAAAGTGACATGTAAAGGGACAGAGTTACTTATCCAGGAAAGCTTCACTAGAACGACAGAGTTCTCCATTCCCAGTGTGCTGGGCCATAAGTTGATGCTCAATAATTTGTAGACCCTAGTGAAAGTAATCTAAAGATGCTTTTCCCCTTCCCTTCATTTCGTTGTCTTCTAAAATTTCTTTGTTTCCTTCTGCTTCAGAACCACTGGGAACTTGATAACTTTTCAAGAATCAGTAATACTGAGGTTCAGTCAGCAAGATGCCGTAACAATTGGGTTCTCATACTCTTCAACTGCCCTGGATAAAATTATTTGCAGTAGAAAATTTAGTCTGCTCCCATAGTTATCCTTTTATTCAAATGCATTATCTTCATAGTTTTTCAGATTAAAAGACTAATGCCAAAAGAAAATTGTATTCTGGTCTCACGAGCAAAGCTGAGGCATTGAGATGAATGATACTTTTTGAAAAGAATCCTGTAGATTTTTACAAATTCATTGCCTTTCACATTGTTATTTCTTGTATTTCTGTCAAGGAGACAATTCAAACATCTACCATAAATAATATTTAGAGAAAGCAGTCAAGGGTTCATTGATCTTGGTAAGCAGTTAGACTTACATTTTTAAGACATATCCACTCTTTCAGGCTCCAAAGCACTAAAGATAAAATCTTCCTTCAGTGATGTGAAAGAGCAAAATAAATTCCGTGAACAAATAACAACCTCAGAGAGCGATTAAACATTGGAAAGAAGGAAACACCAGATATATTTGAAAGCAGCATGGCACAGTAAAAATACCATAGGGCCTGGGGTGAGGGAATGATGGATCCAATCTCAGTTCTTCTACAGCATGCGACATTAACCTTCCTGGGCCTCAGTCTCCTCATTCATAAAACAAAGGTCAAAGGTAACTAGATCCATGGCAGTGCCTCCACAAGGAAAAAAGAAGCTAACAGCTGATAGTAGATGCAAAAAAAAAAAAACAAAATTCTTTTAGTTGACTCACAACAAGCTTTTAAAGAATTGCTGATATGGTAATAAAGAATGCATAAAATGAAGGGGAAAACGTGTCTTTAAATGCTAATTACCTGCCTGGATAATAGTTTAGCTTTTATTCAATCATTTATTCATAAGGCAAAAATATTTAAAAATTCAGAGGGTAACAACATTAGCAGGGACATTATAGCAAACCCTTTTCTTTAATTCATCAAAAATAACAGAAAATGTTTCATAAGTGAATGGGAGAGTTGCTGACAATTTTTTCGGTTATTTCTAGAATCTATTCCAGGACCTCCAAGATCTGTCTCTGAACTAAATTCTAATTATTGTCCCAGACCCAGGTTAATTTCCTCCTCCTCAATGTCCATATTCCAGATTATCCCATATTTTCTTTCTCTGAAGCTGCATACAATGTATTATACACACACAGTATTTTTGTAGAAATAATCAATATTTTATACTCAATATATCATGACATTTCATTGCATAAAACACTATATACATTTCCATGGCTGTACAAAAATCTGTCAGATTGATTTGCTAGCATTTGTTTAATTCATGCATCTCTGAAACTGTAGCTCCTGTCGGCCTATAATTATTTGGTAATTCACATACTGCCTTGTATTATGCTCATAGTCTTTTTTTCTTTCCTTCACATTTTTTCATAAATTTTACAATAAGAATGCATTAGTAGCTACTATAATTAAACACATTGAATAAGGTTCTCCTACTGAAGTTCTAAGAACACAAACAGCTCACAAGATGGAAACAACTTAAATAACTGACTTGAGATAGAAATTCATTCTTTTTATTTATTTATTTTTTTTAATTTAAATTCTAGTTAGTTAACACACAGTGTCATCTTGGCTTCAGGAGTAGAACCCAGTGATTCATCTCTTACATATGACACCCAGTGCCAATTCTTTTTTTTTTTTTTAATTAATTTATTTTATTTTGAGAGAGAGAGAGCGCGCAAGGAAGGGGGACAGAGAGGGAGAGAGAGCGGATCCCAAGCAGGCTCCCCACTGTCAGCACGGAGCCCGACACGGGGCTGAACTCCACGAACCTTGAGATCAGGAACCAAAATCAAGAGTTGGATGCTTAACTGACTGACCCACCCAGGTGTCCCAGAAATTAATCCTTAAACTATGGTCACACCAGGCCTTTTTAGTTTTAAGGAGTAAAAGGTCTGTGAGCTCCTCCCACCTTTTAAGTAATTAATGTCTTAATAATTGAAGAGCTGCCCCTGCAAGCTGGTTGACACGTCCCCACTCTCCTGAATGACAATAATGAAAGAATTTACAACTGAAACTAGGGGAAATCACACTAGGAAAGTTCAACTTAATTAACATTGAACTTGAGATAAATCAAACAGTAAAATAAAGTGAAAATCTCTTATAACTACATCACTGATGTAAGGCAATTTTCAATAGTTTGGTGTGTATCTTCAAAGGACGTTTTATAAATGCATATAGACAAGTACTGTATGCACACACACACACACAATTTTTTATAAAAATAATCACAGTACTCTATATGTGACATATGATGAAATTTCTTCTCATTGTATATAAAAATACATATATTTTCATGACTTACAAAAATTTGTCAAATCGACTTATCATTTTGTAAACTAATTCATGACTGGTAACGATTTAACTTGTTTCCAAATTTTCACCATTGAAGACAATGAACATCCTTTACTTATATCTTTGAGCACAGATGTGAATATCCCAAGGATAAATTACTGGATGTGGAATTTCTAGGTTAGACACACACATTTGACCAAGTTAAAATCATTCCAACTAGGCATGACAGTTTTTGAAACACCCTCAACTCGGAATGGCTCCAATCTTTATAATATTGTCATTTTGACAAATTCCCCATATGTTGACTGAATATATGTATCTCTTCTCATTATTGTATTTCCTGATCTTTAACATTTCTTATATTGAGTTGTTTGCCTTTTACTTGCTGACTTGTAGGAGCTCTTTGCAGACATTATATGCTATGGATATGAACCATTTGTCAATTGCATGTATTAAAAACATTGTCCCAGTCTGTTTTTCTTTTAATTTTTCAAATGAGTAATACAAAGTTTTTTTTTTAAGTTTTATGTCATCAGATCTACTAATCTTTTTCTTGATGCCTCATGTTCTTTATATATATGCTAAAGACTACCTCCATCTCTAGACTTTGAAAAGACTTCCATGTGCAGTTAAACTACATATAGGAAGTAGGGAGCTTACGTTATCTTTTCCAAATAATTATCTAATTGTCCCAAAATCATTAATAGACTATTGTAACTTTTCCCCTCAATAACAAAAACTTTCTGATCAGTAGAGACTAATCACAGATATAGATACATAGATAGATAGATAGATAGATAGATAGATAGATAGATTTATTTGTTTCTGGACAGAAAAAAAAGTGCATAATTCCCCTCACTTTTAATCTAATCCCACAACTATCACTGTAAAAACAAAAGTGTATGTGCACACTTTTACCTTAAAATATTTCTGAAAAGACTACTGTTTAGATAAATAGATTTATTTTTACTTGTATTTGACAAATCTCTTACAAAATACATAAAAGGAATTTTTCTGTTTATCTTCCTTTTTTAAAAAAAAAGAGC
The DNA here is from genome assembly GCF_028749965.1 of Puma concolor. Lineage (NCBI taxonomy): Eukaryota > Metazoa > Chordata > Mammalia > Carnivora > Felidae > Puma > Puma concolor. The sequence goes on from NC_141670.1 coordinate 71,220,379, forward strand.
CTAAATTTCCACCAACTGATGAATGGATAAAGAAATTGTGGTTTATATACACAATGGAATACTACATGGCAATGAGAAAGAATGAAATATGGCCTTTTGTAGCAACGTGGATGGAACTGGAGAGTGTTACGATAAGTGAAATAAGTCAATCAGAGAAAGACAGACACCATATGTTTTCACTCTTATGTGGATCCTGAGAAACTTAACAGAAGACCATGGTGGAGGGGAAGGAAAAAAAAAAAAAAAGAGGTTAGAGAGGGAGGGAGCCAAACCATAAGAGACTCTTAAAAACTGAGAACAAAATGAGGGTTGATGGGGGGTAGGAGGGAGGGTAGGGTGGGTGATGGGCATTGAGGAGGGCACCTGTTGGGATGAGCACTGGGTGTTGTATGGAAAGCAATTTGACAATAAATTTCATATTAAAATAATTTAATTTAATTTTCAAAAGTTTTTATTGATTTATTTTTGAAAGACAGAGAGGGATGGAGCAGAAAAAAAGGGAGGGAGAGAGAGAGAGAATCCCAAGCAGGTTCTGCACTGTCAGTGTAGAGCCTGATGTGGGGCTCAAACTCATAAACTATGAAATCATGACCTGAGCTGAAGTCTGAGGCTTAACCAATTGAGCCACCCAGGCACCTCTACTTTGTCTTTTTGTGGGTTTTTTTCATGATTAGCATAAGATAGACTTTATTTCCTGCTGAAAGTGAAGGAAAAAAAAACATGATAAACTGCATTGAGCTTCACTTAGCACTGGGTTAAAATTTCCAGTAAAATTCTCTGTTTGGATCAACTGTGTGGGATCTGAAAGAGGATCAGAAACTTCTGACAGTTTTGATTTCTGTCATGTTTTCGATTAAAGTTTTGAAGTCCCACCAGTAGAAAATCTCCACAGACTTGGACAGCACTTCTTGAATATTTTGGGATCCTCATTCTTTCATGCTCTTAGAATTTATCAAGGACCCCAAAAAGCCTCTGTTTATATGTGTAATACTTACTCTGATTTACTGTATTTTAAGTTAGGGGTGCCTAGGTGACTTAGTTGGTTAAGCACCTGACTCTTAATCTTGGCTCAGGTCATGATCTCAGGGTTCATGAGATAGAGCCCCCCCCCCCATGGGGCTCTGTGTTAACAGCATAAAGCCTACTTGGGATTCTCTCTCTCTCTCTCTCTCTCTCTCTCTCTCTGCCCCTTGCCCACTTGTGCTCTTTCTCTCTCTCAAAATAGATAATTTTTTAAGAAAATTTCATTAAGACTGAAATGTTGGTGTACCTGAGTGGCTTAGTCGGTTAAGCATCTGACTTCATCTCAGGTCACGATCTCATGGCCGGTGAGTTCGAGCCCCGCATCGGGCTCTGTCTTGACAGCTCAGAGCCTGGAGTCTACTTTGGATTCTGTGTCTCCCTCTCTCTCTGCCCGGCCCCTGCTTGTGTTCTGTCTCTCTCTCAAAAATAAATAAACATTAACCAAAAAAAGAATAATATAAAATTGAAATCTCTTAAGATATTCACTTATCAATTCATTTTAAAACAATAATATTAAGCCCATCCCATACTATCATTCATAATAACTTTTATGAAAAACCATATTGTACAGAAGAATGGGAAGCGTAGCACCACTTTCCATTTTTACAAATATCGTCAATGTTAAAAAAAGAGACAGAGAGCTGGATTCTTCTATTTCACTTTAATGGGCATATAATAACAAAATCTGTCCTCACATATCTATTAGTTTAAAAGTGGCTAGTATTTTGACAGTCTTTTGGGATAACTGTGGATCAGTTATCCACAGTTGGAATCACGCTAAAAGTCGGTAACTGGTAGTTTCTTTTTTTTATTGTTTTTTTAAATGTTTATTTATTTTTTGAGAGAGAGAGACACACACACATACACAGGGTTGAGTGGGGGAGAGACTCAGTGAGATAGAGACACAGAATTTGAAGCAGGCTCCAGGCTCTGAACTGTCGGCACAGAGCCCGACGTGGGGCTCAAACTCACAAACCGCGAGATCATGACCTGAGCCGAAGTCGGATGCTTAACTGACTGAGCCACCCAGGCGCCCCAGTAACTGGTAGTTTCTTAAAGGTTCGTTGTAATGTGGAATCTAAAACCATATAAATGAACTTTTGGTACTCTGTTCCATTAAAATCAACTGGTCTATACTGTGCTTTGGATCTTTTACCCACGCATAGTTCTGTAATATTATGCATTGGTCATTTGGAAAATACTGAATCAATAAGTTAAGCAAATCTTCCAAATGTTGATACATCTCATTATATAATACGAAAATGTTGCAATCTTTAATATTACCATTAATCTTACCTGAGAAGCCTTTATTGAGAAGGTGACAAACTCACAGTGACAGATAGGAGTTTTCCAAAATTCCGCTTCTTACATAAAAGCTCACATGTTGCAACTGGCATTCAAAACCGTCAGCTGTTTTCCCTTAAAATGACAGACTTACTTTGCTTTTCTCTAGAAACTGCTGCTGAAATTCCCAAATCTAAGTAACCCTAGTTTGTCAGTTGCTGTTGCAAGTAAAGAGGTGGCCCATGAAACAAGTTAAGCACATAACGAGGTGCTTCACATGTTCCTTTCACTTAATTTCACAGAATACAAAAAGAGGTCTACTTATGAACTGTGATTCGGCAGAATTAACAGTGTTTGCCGCTTTATGAGAGACATTCTTGAGCAAACCTTTGTGTGTGTGTGTGAGTGTGATAACGATGAATGCAATGGCTACTCAGTTCAGTGTGGCAACACTGCCTTAGTTCATGCTAATGGAGGTTCTTGCCCCATCAGGACAAAGCATACAAAGCAGAAAGACAGTATCTTGACATTATGATAAAAATACTTTAGCCTTCATGGACCCTCTTATAGGGTCTCAAGAATCCAAGATCCTCAGACAACACTTTGAGAATCAATAGACGAGTATACAAGACTTCTGCCCTAATTGTACAACTGATTGTGCCAATCTTAAGATGAATGAATATCGGGGCGCCTGGGTGGCGCAGTCGGTTAAGCGTCCGACTTCAGCCAGGTCACGATCTCGCAGTCCGTGAGTTCGAGCCCCGCGTCGGGCTCTGGGCTGATGGCTCGGAGCCTGGAGCCTGTTTCCGATTCTGTGTCTCCCTCTCTCTCTGCCCCTCCCCCGTTCATGCTCTGTCTCTCTCTGTCCCAAAAATAAATAAACGTTGAAAAAAAAAAATTAAAAAAAAAAAAAAAAAAGATGAATGAATATCAATTTTCCACTGAATTTTCATGTCTACAGTTACATGAAACAAAAAACAGTTTTAGAAAATGGGCATTTGGGGCTCCTGGGTGGCTCAGTGGGTTGAGCTCCGACTTTAGCTCAGGTCATGATCTCGCCGCCTGTGAGTTCGAGCCCCGCGTCGGGCTCTGTGCTGACGGCTCAGAGCCTGCTTCCGATTCTGTGTCTCCCTCTCTCTCTGCCCCTTCCCTGCTCACGCTCTATCTCTCTCTCTCTCTGTCAAAAGCAAATAAACAATAAAAAAATTTTTTTTAATAAAAAAAAAGAAAATGGGCATTTTATTGTGGTGGTTTCTGCCGTTAGCAGTATTATTGGAAGAGCTTTCAGTTCTACTTATTCTTCTTTATTAGAAAGATATGCATCTACGTTGGCTTTGCAGGCCACTCATAATATCGGTGTTAATAGTGGACATCAGCAGGCTGTCAGTACCAACAAAAATGAAGTAAAATAAAAAGAAAACAGTAATACAGGAATAAAACAACTCATAAGATAGAGTTTTTAACTAAACGGAATCCAATGAAAAGGCTAAGTGAATGAACGGACTGAAAGAAATTTTCTAAAAACACAAAACAAAACAAAAATACTAGCTAGGAATTGGTATTGTTTTTGTTCTGACCCTCCCAGGAGACTAAGACGACATTACTTTTCTTGTGATAAGCCACCCTGTCAGAAAATATTTTTTAAAGGCTTTATATATTTTTCAGACATTTTCCATGGTATGTCTCTTTTCTATGATTCTCCAGATCTCTTGGTACAATGACATGAGTTTAACTTTTTCTCCTAGTTGTTACTGCATTCCTTCATCTAAAATGACATTTCTAAGTATAAAACTGGAAGATATAGGAGGCTTTTTGACAGGTGCCATAATGCATCAATTCCTGGTAATTTGTAAAATTAAGTTCCTGTTTGTTTTTCTAAGATTATACTCCTTCACCCTAATCATCCCCTAAAAAAAAAGGTGAAATAGGGGATGGGACAGAAACCGAGACCAAAAGTAAGAAAAGTAAATATAGCTGCATAATGAGAAGCACTCTCTCTTACTTTCTGGTAACTGTGCTGATGTCCTAATATGTCCTCTGGGATCATGAAGTATGTGAGGGATGAGGAAGATTTTTACTTTGGAGACAAGTTAAAAAGATTGAGTTGTTTTTGTAAAAAGATGTGGAGAAAGCATTTTTATTATGTATCAGTTTTTAGATCTGTTTCCTTATTTATTTTTCCCCCCTGGGGAGCAAGAGGGCCTTCTTGATTTAATAGTGGATTATTTTTAAAAAAATGTTTAATGTTTATTTATTTTTGAGGGGGAAGAAGGACAATGAGAGAAGAAGAAAGAGAATCCAAAGCAGGCTCCATGTTTTCAGCACAGAGCCCGACATGGGGTTTAAACTCCCAAATTGTGAAATCATGACTTGAGCCCTAGTCAGATGCTCAACTGACTGAGCCACCCAGGTGCCTTGGGAATGGAGATGTTTATGTGATTTTTATATTTTTATACCCTTGCCTTCTATATAGATCTGCACCTTGCAAACATTAGAAGGGACTGGGCTCACTGAAATCTTCAAAACTAAATATGATCCTTTACAGAATGTGTAAGAAGGAAGGATCTCTAGATACTAATTTAATATATGCATTGCCCAGGTGAGAAAGAAAGACCCACCATTATAACCACATTTCTTCAGCTGTTGAAACTGACCCTGCTCCAGGTATCACCCCAGGGTGCAATAATTAACCTCCCTGTGTCCCAATGATAGAATATAGCAAAGCTTCGTATTCTCTTTGCTAAGTCCTTAGTATAAGGTATAGTAATTTGCCTTAAATTCAGATGTATACCAACTAAAGAAGATTCTTCAGCAAGTAAAGCATAAATAACATAGGGCTTCAAGCTTCTAATTCTACTTTTCATTGGAACAATATTTCCTTAACTGCGAAGCAGTTAAATTTGTGTGTTGAACTTAAAGCTTGGAGCTTTAAATATCTATTAACAAAAAGGGAGCCATTTTCCTTTGATTTGTGGGATGCAATGATTTTTGGCATTCCCATAACCACTAATTCCAATTTAAGGAGTGGCTGCTTAATGGTAGCTTGAAAAATATTTGCAGATCACAACGGTCAGTTCTTTGCAATATAAACAATCAATATTCAAACTTACTAGAGTAATAGCTCCGGCCCATGTGCATCACTCAACTGCAAGGCTCAGGAACCATAAATATTCTTCACGATAAAGACATTAATGCGGTGGTTCTCTTTCATGATTTCTACTTCCCCCAGATGAAGACAATATGAAAGAGGTTTGTATTAACAATTAATCAGTAAACATATGCTTGGAATCTACAACTGGCTCAGTTCTGTGCTGGTAATCCGGGATACACAATGCAAGTGTAAAGCACACACTATTCTTAAAGAAACTATAATCTAGTGAGAAACAAGACTCATCCCTAGTGAATAACAGCCATCATCCACTGAGTACCTTCTATATCCCAGCACTGTGTCAGGCACCTGACTGATTAAGAGGCAGAAGGTCCAGATACAAATCTTCGCTATCTGTGTAAATATCTGTGTTAACCTTAACTAAATCACCTTGTATTTGGGGGCTTGATTTCTCCATATTTTAAAATAACTAAATAAATGATACTAAATCTCTTCCAGCTCTGAGGAGTCTATAATTTCATGAAATAACTAAAAGAGATTTAAGTGCTGAGGACACTAGGACAGGGAAGACTAAAATATTCCAGAAAAGCTTCACAGTGCATGAGAATTTTGAGTTTTTGTTGAAGGATGTATCTAAGATCTTTTATATATATCATATATAATACAAAATAAAGAATATGATAAAAATATAAAATATTAATAATAAAAGAATAAAAGGATAATAAAATAATACATTTAATTGAGGTATAACTGACAACAATCATATATATCTAAGGGGTACCAAGCTCTTGAATAGTTGGAGGAGTTGAAGGCACTCCATTAGGAAGTGTGCAGGAGCTTTAAAATGTCCTTGGAGGTTCATAAATTGCCCCCCTAGATTGTAGACCTCCTGATAGCAGTTTCTTACTCATTAGCACAGTGTCTGGCACATAGCAGGTACTAAAAATATTTGTGGAAGAAAGGGAATATTGAACAGGGCAGAGAGTTTATTATCAAAAGAGTACATAATGTTAGGGGAGAACTTTCTAAACCAGGCAGGTTAAACCTGATAAACCAGTAACAAGTGATTTCCCAGTGAGAATGATAAAAGCAAAGATCAGGTACCTCCATCCACTCTGTAATCCAGAGTCAAAACTTAACAGCTTCCTCCAGATAAGAGGAGATGCTGTCTTCGCGATGACTGCTTCTGCTGGTGCTTGCTTTGCTAACTCTGCTCTCTGAAATCCAGCTCCTGCACACATATTCCCGTAAAATTTCCTTTTAATCAGAACTGTACTTGTGTCTCCATTCTGGTTAGATAGCTCTGATCTCAGCTTTCTCCCCAGACTCTCAAAGAACTGCGAGTGCCCTACTTCCCCCAAATAATCGTGCAGCTGAGAGTCAAGCGTGCACTCTGCTTCAGTTGAACTGCTTGCCTGCCTGGCCCAAGTTCCCTTTCTAGACTAATGTGACAAATCCTGCTGTGTGATTATGTATGTGCCCACACAGTTGAAAACAGCCATTCTTTGGACCTCATCTCACATTCTTCATTGATTTCCTTCTACATGCTAGGTACGTTTCTGAGCACCTTACTAATTTAAGAGTCACAGCTTATGACCATGACCTCTTTTCTTCTATTTCCACATTAATACAAAATACAAGGGTATTTCCTGGTTTCACCAATCACAGTGATCTCTACATTTTCTATATCCATGTACTACATACACTTACATAAGTATTCCATCTTCAAATCTTTAGTGTGCTTGTCTTTTTTTTTTTTCCTACTCTATTTATAACATGCCAGGATAAGGTGACTCTGGGTTTGTTTCATCCAAGGGCCTGGCACAGAGTCCCAGGAAATATACCTGGAAAGTACTTACTGATTATGGAAAGGCACAATTTTCAGCCATGTAACAGAAACTTGCTGACGAGACCCAAGTATTACAGACTTTCACCTTTATCTGGATGAGATAATATAAAAGGAATAGGCAAGAAACATCTTCCCATTGACTAGTGAAAGGAAATGAAGTAAAGCATAATTAATACAGTTGTAAATTATAATTGTAAAAAGAAGCAGCTTTTAATTTTTATCACTAGTTGTATAATATAAATATAGAAATCCAAAGTGAAAATAAACAGAAATGAAAAATTAAAATTGAAACAATGTATTTTTATGAGAGTATGATGACATGTTTCTGACTACTCAAAAAACAATGACTACTCAATATTTTTGAGAAAAATCAGTCCTATCTCAAAAGTGAAAAATCCCTACCAAACTACAGAGAGCATATCGACTATAGATAACATCATCCTAATTTCAATATTTGGTATTATGGAGGACATAACAAGATATGCAGCTCAAAGCCTTTTTAGAAGAGTATGTCCTGAACAGATTGCAAAGTGAATTTGTAAAAAGCAAACCAAACTCCATAAATCTGATTTCCATTATATAATTTATGTTTGAAGGAAGTACTATCACTACTAAAGTATGAAACTGAAATAAAAGTAGCATGATCACATCATCAGACATTTTCATTAAAACTGAAGTTGAACAAACATCGTATTTCATTATAAGTGTATTCACTTTAAATAATACATATAAAAATTAAATGTACTCAGGAAGAAAATTTGCATTTGTTGAACACTTTCTACATCTCTGGTATGTCATTAAATATTTTTACAGAGACAATATTATTGTGTCATATTTCATAAATAATGTAATTAAAGCCAAGAGAAGTTACTTAGTTTGTCTAATACTAGGTAGCTAACAAGTAGTAGAGTTAGGATTCTTAACCAAACACGAGAATAATACAGTAAAAAATAAAAAATAAAAAAGATCAGGAAGATCCTAACCTATATATTCAATGAGTATCTTCAATATGATGTAGTTATTTCGCGCGGCGCCTGGGTGGCTCAGTCGGTTAAGCGTCCGACTTCAGCTCAGGTCACGATCTCGCAGTCTGTGAGTGCAAGCCCCGCGTGCTCTGGGCTGATGGCTCAGAGCCTGGAGCCTGCTTCTGATTCTGTGTCTCCCTCTCTCTGCCCCTCCCCCATTCATGCTCTGTCTCTCTCTGTCCCAAAAATAAATAAACGTTAAAAAAAAAAAATATGATGTAGATATTTCAAAACTAAATGTAATAATAGAATGTATTCAATATTAAATGATATGTTATCTTGAATATATGCCTCCAATCCTCATCAAAATTACATAGAAATTAATACTATTACACCCTAGTGGGCCGCAATTCCTTTTTTTTTTTTTTTTATAAAACAAAATAGAAATGAGGTCATACGTGATGAGAAAAAATAAGCCAGAGAATGAACTCATGTGCTGTGAGAAGCCTGGGTTGAGTCCCTTACTTAGAAAATAAATGAATGGTTTATTTATTGCCTTTAAGTATATGGAGTCCTATCATGCTGAGAAAGCAGAGAATTTTTTTGCTTTTTTCTCAAGGCTTGAATGAAAGAAATGATATTTAAATTACAGTAGGACAAATTCAGTTAGACATAATGCAAAACTCCTTGACAAGAAGAGTTATTTTTTGATTAAATAGACTATCCAGAGAGATCCTGAAATCTTTCTCCCTAGAAAGCATCCCCCAAAGACTGACAATTTATTGCCTTTACTATTTAGTATGGCATCTATCCTGGGGTTCTGAGGTCCTGATATTTTATCATTACATTTCATTTCACTTATCATGTTTCTAGTAACAAAACAAAGACTCTTCATCTTTCAATTTTACCAAGTGATTGAGTTTTGACCGTTTCCCCCCAAGGAAACCCTGTTCTCAAGCCATTCAGAAAACATAAATATCGTAATGAGGCATATAAGAGAAGATTCAAGGGGACTGTTCTTAGGTTGGATTCTATTCCTTTGAATGGCATATAACTCCAAGTCTATTATCACCCAGATAAGGAGAAAAGAAAAGCAGAGCGATTTTTGTTTGTTTGTTTTGTTTTGTTTTGTTTTGTTTTTCACAAGGAAAGCAGAGTTCACTCCATAGACATATATTGGACCTGGCAGCATAAACAAACACTGAAGTATATGATACCACCTTAATTACCTAGAAATAAAAAACAGTAGTGCACCTTGGGGATTACAGTGAGGATCGCAGCTTCCATAGAAGGCCTAGTGGACCCAAAGCAATAACTTCACTGTTTGCCTGCTACCATTTTATTTTATTTTTTTTTTTTTTTAATTTTTTTTTTTCAACGTTTATTTATTTTTGGGACAGAGAGAGACAGAGCATGAACGGGGGAGGGGCAGAGAGAGAGGGAGACACAGAATCGGAAACAGGCTCCAGGCTCTGAGCCATCAGCCCAGAGCCCGACGCGGGGCTCGAACTCACGGACCGCGAGATCGTGACCTGGCTGAAGTCGGACGCTTAACCGACTGCGCCACCCAGGCGCCCCAACCTGCTACCATTTTAAAGCATATGAAAATACTCAATTTATACTTACGTAGATGACCGTTTTTGTCCGTTAGACAAAAGAACTGGGAAAAAAGAACCCAAATTTTTAGAAAATGGCAATCCTTCTGGTATTATGTGTTTTTTAAGTAGCTCTTTTCTTCAACCAAAGAATTTCATGTTTTGGCAAAGGTAATGAGGACAGATCAGCAGATGGGCAAATTAAATTTCACATTTCTCTCCACACTTGGTTTCAGAGGGGAGAGTATTCATGGAGCCAAGGACATGGCTTCAGGGAGAACCTCATTCATCCTCACAACTAGCAACTAACTCTGACTTAGCCTGTGGAGCTAAAGAGGGAAATGGTGACCCCTCCCTTGCCCCCAAGGCCAGGCCTTGCCCATTCATGATCTCCTGTCTCTCAATACGAAGAATTTTGGAAGCCAAATGTTCAGAAAATAATTTCAGCACCAAATAAGAGACAAACTTGGAAGATCCCGAATTATAATTTAACTGTAATATCAATAGCCTCATTTATATAGGGCAATTCACAACACAACAGACCATAAGTCCCTGTAAACATAGAAATTCTTTGTTGCCTAAGACATGTGTAGGAACTGTTCATACTGAACAGATGTCCCCCTCCAAGACAAAGGCAAATCCAAATCCAATCAAAAGCAAATAATTTTGTCTCCTACAATGATGCTGTGAGTATGGAAACAGTATTGGCTTCTTCTGATTGAATACTTTTGCTGACATTAACTCTGATAAAGGTAAATTGTTAATGGGTAAGATCTTTTTATTGTTTTATTGTTTTACATCCAGTCTGAGATGTATGTGAAAATTGAATATGCAAAAATTAACAAATATGCTGCTTCCCATGGCCTACATGTGCTTTGCCTCCGGTACTGATCTCTCAAGCTTCCTTTGCCCACTTTCTTCTGAACAGTCATCACACCAAGACTTTTCTCTTCCCTGCCCTTTGTACTTCCTGTTCCTTCCACCAAGGATGCTTGCCTACCCTTCTTCATCTGTCAGGCTGATTCTGGTCTGCCTGGCTGCAGCTCAGGTCTCACCTTTCCCAAGAGCGCACTTAACACATGCCTTCATCTAGTTCCTCCACCACATGTGCCTAATGAGTTATTTTAAAGCGTGCAGCCCAGTTTGTAATTGCCTCTTTTCTGTTTGTTGACCGGTTTATTATCACTGAACCCATTCTAATGTCAGTTCCATGAGCATGTACACCTTTCCGTCTTCCTTACCACAACCTCCTCAGGGCTTAGAAAAATCCTTTATAGGAGGCAGAATGGTACGGAGATTCTGTTAAACCCTTGTGAAGCCTATATTCATCCCAATGCACAGATACACACAACAGCCATCTGCTCTTCTCATTTTTCTGTCTTCTTTGCCTCTTGGACCCTCCTACTTGAGCCTTCCCAGTGCAAAGACTGGCAAACCACAAGTGGAAAAAATCTAGGACAATACAACACAAATATTATCGCTCAAACACCTCAAAGGAGCTTCATGCCCTTTGGTGTTTTAGACCTTTCTCATTTAGGGGACATTCATTAAAGAAAAAACAAAATGAAATTCTTTGTCCTTCAGCTGTGCCATCATGAACTTGAACTGGTGGAAATCACCATTTTCTTTTCCCTTCAATTTCCTCCACAGAGTTTAAAGTAGTGTCAGTTTCTTATCCTTTCAAATCCAAGGTGACTTATCAACATGGGTAATTATAAGCATTTCAAAGCAAGGTGGAATTCTTTAAATTCTATCAGACTACTCCTAAAAAAATAATAATAATAGAAAAGCTATGTGAATTGCAAAACTGGCTCAAATCAAATACAGTCAATTTTCACGATGCATGGATTTTGCATTTGCAAATTTAACCACTCGCTAAAATTTATTTTCAACCCCCAAATCAATCCTGGCAGCATTGCTGCAGAAAAGCACCAATGGGCAGGGCACTTGCTCAATACACATACTGGCCGGCTGGAGCCAACAGGGCAACATTCTGCCTTCTTGTTAGCTCTCAGACTATAAAAAGTACCTTGTTTACAGCTTATTTAGTACCAAGTTTTCTCCATTTTTATGTGTTCTGTTGGTGATTTTGCTGTTTGAAATGCCAAGCATAGGGGCGCCTGGGTGGCTTAGTCGGTTAAGCGTCTGGCTTCAGTTCAGGTCATGACTTAGCAGTTCGTGAGTTCAAGCCCCTCGTCACGCTCTGTGCTGGAGCCTGCTTTGGATTCTGTGTCTCCCTCTTTCTCCTTCCTTCCCCTGTGTGTGCTCTGTCTCTCTCTCAAAAGTAAATAAACATTAAAAAAAATTTTTTTAATGCCCAAGCATAATGCTGAACATGGTCCCAGGGCCGGTCCCAACTGTCAAATGTTCCTAAGCATAAGATCTGTAATGTGCCTTACTGAGAAATTGGATGTCTTAGATAAACTGTTCAGACATGTATTCAATGTCAGTGGATCAAAAATATGTATTAAATAAGGTATCTGAAACAGAAATACACATAAAAAGGTTATGTCTCAATCAGGTTGATGGAAACATTGTGACCGAAGAAACTAACTCTGTATTTCCTTAGGAGCAACGGTTCAGTATTCCCTAATTTGGGATTCACAGCAATTTCCTAGGACAGAACTACTGTGAATAATGAGAATCAACCACAGATACTTTTTAAGGAAGAGGTATTAAACTCTTCTGCTGAGTCACATGAGACTAGCAATCTCACTAGAACCTCTATCATCAGTAAGTGTACAAATCAATCTTCTTGATTTTCATCAAGAAAAAAAAAGAAGTTATTTAGTAAACTGTACTTTCAACCTACCAGTAATGTATGACTTCTTCGGTGTATTCTCATTTTCTGAAGCTAGAGATTACCTCCATTATCAACAAGGAAAAGTTGACCGCAAAAAATGAAATCCCTAAATCTCTAAGCTTTCTTCTTCTGTTAGATATATTTAATATTTTTTCTACTGAGTACTCATATCTGATCATTAGTGATGCATCTGTTAAAACACAGGTGAAGTTTTTTAAAATTTATTTTAATGTTTATTTATTTTTGAGAGAGACAGAGACAGAATGACAGTGGGTTAGGGGCAGAAAGAGAGGGAGACACAGAATCTGAAGCAGGCTCCAGGCTCTGAGCTGTCAGCACAGAGCCCAACACAGGGCTCAAACTCATGAACTGCAAGATCACAACCTGAGCCGAAGTCAGACGCTTAACCAACTGAACCACCCAGTTGCCCCCACAGGTGACGTTTTAACGTGACTGATTTTTAGAATTAAGAAGTGAGAAATGAAGCTTATCATGACCGTCGCATTCAAAATTGAAAAGCCACATACCTAAGATGAAATATCAAAAAGACAGAAAACATTCAACTATGTTGCCAACATAAAGAAAGACCCTTTGAAAAGAATGAGATGGCAAAGATAAAAAATACAAATATACAGGTTTTGTAGAACTGTTGCAAAGAGGAAAGAAAAACAACTTATAATTAACTACAAGAAAGGTAATGACCAAGATCAGTAATGTGAAATGGGCAAGCCAAATATCTATGATTTATGTCATTGCTCACGGTGTCCTGCTCATTCGCTTCCTTCATTTTAATGTGTAATCTTTGTATTGTTTCCAGCAGCACTCACAATTATGTGTCTCTTACCCAGGGATTCTCTATGGTTTCCAAAATGGCACAAAAGCTATATTTTAAATAATCATGCAGTGAGTAGAAAGGGAAAAAGTGAAGATCTGGTTTAGCATTATTTAAGTGCATATAATCATTCAAGACAACCTCGGACTTGGTTAGATGTTCTACATAGCAAAATGAATGCTCTGTAGTTTATTTTAATTGTATTATACTAGTAAAAATAATCTTTAAAGGTATCGTACGAATAAATTTGAAGGATGGCTTAATTTAAAATGCTTATTTTACATTAAATAAATTCTAAATGAGTAGGAAAAAAGTCACCTTAAAGAGCTATCTAGAGAGAAATAATTAAATGGAGGAGGGCAAATTATCTGAGTAATAGGGCTAAGTGTTCCTCAAATCTTAGGGAAGAATCTGTTTTCAAATAGAGAAACAGATGTGCTGGGGTGCCTGGGTGGCTGAGGTGGGTGGCTAGGTTGGTTAAGCATCTGACTCTTAATTTTCGGCTCAGGTCATGATCTCATGGTTTGTGGGATCCAGCCCTGAGTTAGTCTCTGCACTGACAGCAGGGAGCCTGCTTGGGATTCTTTCTCTCCCTCTTTCTGCCCCTCCCCTGATTCCACTCTCTCTCTCTCTCTCTCAAAATAAATAAATACACTTTAAAAAAAATAGAGTGCTGAGTAGAATGGAAAAAAAAAATTTCCATACAGGAATATCACTGCGAAGTTTAAGAGACTAAAGATAAAGAAGAGACTGAAAGTTTCCAGAAAGGAAATAATAAGTACACAAAAAAATAAGAATTAGACTTCTCAACAACATCTGATGACAGAAAATAAGTGTGTAATTCCTTCCAAGTTCTAAGGAAATATGATATTCATCCTAGAAATCAATATCCACCCAATACATATATATATACATACATGATAAACCGTTTTATTTTATTATTTATTATTATGTTTATAATATTTTTATTATTTATTATTATTCTCACAAAATTATTTTAAAGGAAATTATAAGTGATAAAGAGAAATAGATTTAATGCATATGAAGAAATAAGCCAAGAAACAGAAAGATAAGTGATCAACCACAAAAAAAGTGCCATCCTAGGAAATCAACTGTACAGGAGGATGAAGAGCAACCAACAAAGATTGCATAAGGAGGATGGAAGGAAGTTTTTGGAAAGACCAGAATCCATGAACTACACACTGGACAGCAAGAGCCTACAAATACACTAAAACCATATAACACAAAAGAAACATTAGGAATTTCAAATACCCAATAAAGAAAACAAGCTGTAAAGGGAAAGCACAAAAAGAGCATGGTACTTGGTTCTGCAGTAAAGAATGGTCATGTGGCTATATATAATTATTAAATAATGCTTATCACTTTTTAGCTTCTAGGATAAGCCTACATATAAAGTATATGGATATAGAGTCATCCAATTATACATACAGAGTACAATGTAAATTTTCTCAATCTTGACTCAAAAACATTATCAACTCATAAGGTAGGCAGTTGAAAGGCACCACCACCTGTAAGTGTTGAAATAACATCTGTGGATTCAAACATATTATTATAATTGGAACAGAAACAATAGAGAAATACACAATTAAGAATATAATTATAATAGTAATTGGAGTTAACCACTAGAAGAAAGACAAAACGGTAAAAGTGGTCATGTCTAGGGAGTGAGACTAGAGATAGGTAAGGAAGGCAGAAACATTGTTTTCATTCTGTCTTTCTATGTTTTCACAAGTTTAAAACATGTACAGATATAAGAGGGGAGGGAGGGGAATTTGAAAACCATCTTCGAAACAATACTTTAGAAAACGAATTGTATACAAATGTGAAAGTGTGAATAATGAAATAGGTTTCCATAGTAGACTTTAGTAATATTCATCAAGTAACAGTTTTCAGATTCCGGACACAAGAATGTTTAGTCTGCACTCCCTTAAGTTGTGTGTGGCCATCTGAATAATTTTTTTTTAATTTTTTTAAATTTTATTTATTTTTGAGAGAGAGAGAGGGAGAGCAGGGGAGGAACAGAGAGAGAGGGAGACGCAGAATTCGAAGCAGGCTCCAGGCTCCCAGCTGTCAGCACAGAGCCTGACACGGGGCTTGAACTCATGAACCGAGATCATGACCCGAGCGGAAGTCAGACGCTCAACCGACTGAGCCACCCCGGCGCCCCCCATCTGAATAATTCTAACCAATGACATGGAAGCTAACATAGCACAGCCCCCATCTGGGCCAAAGCATTTAGTTACTGGGATCTTCAACTCCCTGGCCCCATCTTCTCAAGCCATAGTTATCTTGGAAAAATAACTCCTACAAGTCAATGGGAAAAAATACCAAGATGGCGATGAAGGCTGGGCAAAAGATCTTAATAAACAATTTGTGAAAAAAGAACCATAAATGTGTAAGGAACATGAAAAACTTTTTTTAATAAAGAGGATTTTTCTTGCTATCTAATACATAAGGATTTTTTTTTTTTTAATGATAGCAATGATATTGTGAGACATTTCATTGATTGTTGATAGGATTATAAATTGGTATGGACTTTCCTTAGTGTATATCAGAAATGATTAAATGCTTCAAGGCTTTTGATGCTATAATTATGCTTCAGTCATCAGAAATGAGGAAAAATACATATGCAGAAGGATTTTCAACCGCAGCAATATTTTATAATGGATAAAAGAAGGATTCAAACAAAATCTGCAAAATTAGAAAATGATTAAGTAAATTATGGGGATGAATACTATGAAGCTATGAATTTAGGTTTACAAATGTCTCTACTGCCACCCAAGGACATCAAGTATAAAAGCACTGGAAAAAAAACACACATAACTATTAACAAGTGATCATTTCTTGGTTAAAAATAGTGATGATATTTTTTTCTTTTAGATTTCTTAATCTGTAACTTGTATAATTAGGAAAAGTTTTTGCATTAATTTTGGAGGTTTTTTTTTTATATGAATATAGTTGACACACAATGCTACATTAGCTTCAGGTGCTTGCTCAACATAGTCATTCAGTTTCTCTATACATTATGCTATGTTCACCACAAGTGTAGTTACCCTCCGTCACCATACAAAGCTATTACAATATCACTGACTGTATTCTCTATGCTGTGCTTTTATTTCCATGATTTACCCATTCCATTAACTGGAGCCCTGTATCTCCTACTCCCCTTCACCCATTTTGCCCATCCCTCCCACCCACCTCCCCTTGGCAACTACCACTTTGTTCTCCGTATTTACAGGTCTTATTCTGTTTTTGTTTATTCATTTGTTTTGTTTTATTTAGAGTTAGATAAGCATGTAAATAAACATGTCCTGAAGTAGATTCACTTCAGAGCTTTGAACTTAGAAATAAATAAAAATGAAGAGAAGCAAAGGTAAATATGATTGAGTGCTTTGAAATACAAATTCTCAAAGAAAACTAAAAGTAAATGGAAAGCTAATACAACCTTTGAGGTTTTAAATCAAAACAAAAATTATTATGACATATAATAGCCATTTGGACACAAGTGAAAGTATGGCAAAAGAAAAGCAGAAGTAACTCCTTCAAACACAACAGGGTCTGTGTTCCATGGAACCTTCTTGAAAAATTTCCCTCTTTAGTCTACCTTCATTCTGCTCCATTATGACTCCAGGACTATATTATGTACACCCTTTAGTGGTACATCACCCATTTTTAGTGAGTGGCATCAAATGGATTTTTCTTATCACTTTCCTCTGCCCTTAGGAGGGAGGGGAAGAAATGAGACTAAGCCAATATTTACAAAATATTTAATTTAAATTTTATTTTATTTTTTTTTAATATAATTTTTAACACTGTGGTTCTACTGATTTAAGGTGTTTTTTTTTTTCACCCAGGTATAATTTTTCTATTCACCAAAAGATATATTAAAACACAAACAAATCACTAGTGTCTTTCAGAAATTTAATGAAGTACATTTTATAAAATCTTTATCTTGAAAGTGACAATCTTCCCATTTTAATGACCATGGCAAGAAAATGTATTAGAAAATGCATGACAGGGCCACATGAAATTCAGAGTTCTACAAAAAGTGGTGATTAAAGATGTACAGCTTTCCCTGATATTTAGCCAAAAATATATGTGCACGTCATATACCATGAGACAAATTGAAAGTATTTATTGATGCAAGTAACAGTTTACTGTTTTATTTAGCATTCCAGTTTAATAATATTTATATCATAAATAGCTTGATATTTGGCTTTAGAAAGCCCATAAAACTAGTTCTTATGACAAACTGAGGATGAAACTATATATTAGTTAATAAAACCATGAGGATATGAGTTCCTTTACCTTTCTTCATTGCGTGTCGATTGCAGTCCTTGGTTTTAATATTCTATTTGTGAACACATATGGATTGTTACACTGAATTAACTTCAAAGTGATACTCAAAAGCCAAGTCATAGTCATAACGCATTACTTAAACCTTGATATAGGTAAAGAAATATGTAAAACTAGCAGTCCATTTAAGGGATATTAGAGCTGTGACACAAGCCAAAAAACATAACAAAATCCTTTATTTATCCCTTTGGGCTCAGTTAATGTTCAAAATCTGACATCCTCTTTTATTGATCTGAGACCCAGTGACACAAAAGCACAATTTATAAGAATAGCACTGTTCAGGAAATAAGTGCCTTGCATTACTTTACATTCCTTCGTCTGTAATAGAGTTTTAATCTTGTTTATTTCATTTTCTGGGTAAATTCCCTGTTCATTTTTAACTCCCTAAAGAACTATTTACTCAAGAAGAAAATCTGATAGCATTTCAAAACAAAGAAAAAAATGTATTTTTTTTAGTATATGTTGTGATAATTGGCTAACCTTATAAAGGAAAAACTAAAGCTAGATCATTACTTGAGCATTTATATCAAACAAATCCAGATGAATCAAAGATTTATTCTGAATCACGAAACCAAAATAGGAAGGATACTAATTTTAAAAATGAGCAGTTGTTTTTCTTTAAATAACTTTGAGTGGGAAAAGTCTTGCTGAGCAAGGCATAAAAATCCTGAACAATTTCTAAATTTGACTAAAATATAACAGTAGTGTATTCTTAAAAATCATGAACTGAAATCTTGATTCTGAAAAATCATACACAGGTTAAAAGAAAAACAAAAATAGCCACAAAATCAACAAAGTATATGGATACTTTAATATATATATATATATATATATATATATATATATATATATATCATAAGTAATATATATATATATGTCCATAAGTAATAGAGAACCATAAGTAATAAGTAATAAGTAATAAGTAAGTAATAGAGAACCATAACCCAATAGAAAACTGGGCACCAGGTTATGAATAGGTGCATAAGCACCCACACACACATAGATACACACATGCAGAAATGCAAATAATAATGTTAAGAAACTTTTAGAGTTAGTGAAAAGTTATTATTATAAATTTAAGCAATTAAACACCAGTGGCAAAGCTTTGAAAATTTTAATAACACAGGGGTAGGGAGGGAAAATAAGATAAAAACAGAGAGGGAGGAAAACCATAAAGAGACTCTTCAGTACAGAGAACAAATTGAGGGTTGCTGGATGGAGGGATGGGTTAAATGGGTGGTGGACATTAAGGAGGGCACTCTTCGGGATGAACGCTGGGTGTCACATGTAAGAGATGAATCACTGGGTCCTAGTCCTAAAGCCAAAACTACACTGTATGTTAACTAACTTGAAGAGAAATTAATTTAAAAAAAAATTAATATTGTACACTACTAATAAGATTGGGAAAAAACAGGCATACCATACACTCTAAGTAGGACTGTAAATTGTTATACCTTTTTTGGACATGTAGCATAATTTTAAATGCAAACACCTTTTGACTCAATTAATCCATTCACAGAAATCTATTCTGCAAATTCATTCGCACATGATATTAAAACAGATAGGAAAAAATAGAAAAAAATCACCAACAAAAGACAGAGCTAAATAACAAGGGAATATTATACAGTGACTACAAAGGAAAAGGAAAATGTGCAGATAAAAGAAGCACTTCAATTTTTGTTAAGTTGGAAACAATCAAGATACAGACAGCATAGTGCATATGTCACACTGGAATTTCTGGAAACCATGAAGGTGATAATCTAAAAGAAGTGGAATTGGGGAAGGGGAAAAAAGACTCCATATTTATTATATTCCCTTTTGTAGTGTTCATAAAATTACCATATGGATGGCTCAGTAGGCTGAAGGTCAGACAGCTCAGGTCATGATCTCAGGGTTCATGAGTTCGAGCCCCACATCAGGCTCGCTGCTGTCAGCACAGAGCTTACTTCAGATCTTCTGACTCCCTCTCTCTCTGCCCCTCCCCTGCTCAAGTTCCCTCTCTCAAAAATAAATAAATATTTTCTTTTAAATTAACAAATACAAGAGTTACTTTCATCAGAATTTTTAAACCTCAAAAATAAAGACCATAAGAATCTATATTCTAATTTTCTCCATGTTTTAAGTTCTAAGTCATTCACAGTACCAAAATGTTATTATTCACAAATATTTTAATTATTTGATATTTTTTTCTTTTCATTAAAAACATCTTTTTTTTTTTTTTTTTTGAGAGAGAGAGAGAGACAGTGAGCAGGGATGGGGGGCAAAGTAAGAGAGAGAGACAATCCCAAGCAGGCTCCATGCTCAGTGTGGAGCTCAACATCAGGCTTGATCCCAACACCCTGGGGTCATGACCAAAGCCAAAATCAAGAGTTGGATGCTCAGCCAACTGAGCTACCCAGGTGCCCCAATCCTACATCAGTTTTTTTAGACAATCACAATTTTCCACATGAAATTCTCAAACTACTACAATAATCAAAGTTTAGATTACATAAAATCTGTCTTAACATTACAAGAGAACTACCAATGTGTTAGTTCAAATTACAATAACATTTGTAACTACTTCATAAAACCTACTATTGTAAAAATTGTAACTTATTTCTTCATAATAAGCTAAAATAGTATTTACAACAATTATATAATATAGCCCACATCTAATTAATTTATAAAAAGACTACCCAGCAATTTCCATAGTCTATACCAGTTCAAACTGAACTTAAAAGCTTTTGGCAGAGAGGGGAAAAAAAAAGTCATGCAAAATAAAATAAAAATTATCATTTCCAAATATGATTCGAAAATGAAAACTATTTTTGACAGATCTTCAATTCACATTACAGTTACTATCAATGGTTCTTCATTGGACCACCCAGTTTTCAACAATATTCTAAATCCGATATAAGATAATTATTTTTCAGCTTCCATCAAGACAATTTTATGTTTTCCTCACAATTTCTGGAATTACCATTTCCAGCCTTAAGACACTTTGATTCAAATCTACTCCCAAGGCACAGAATAATATTTATAAATGACCTAGAAACCATTACTACACTACACACACTAACATAATAAGAAAATCACCTAGCTGACCTAGATAAACTACTACGTTTGCCATAAAAAAAGAAGATTTGGGACCCATGAATAATTTCCAATATAGAAACCTTATCTTTCTCTGTCATCTCAGAGATCATCAAGAAATTGGCATAGAACAGGGATCTACTAAAAGTTTGAGGAAAGAGGTAAAGAAAGAAGAAAATCCTGATATAAGTTTTGATGTATACTAACAAGGTAGACATAAGTATTTTGAAGATACACTCTTGACTTTTACCCCAATGCATTCTACCTCAGGTCCAAATCAAAAGTTATCAATGTAACTTTATCCTGTAAATACATGGATTTGCTTAAAAGAATACTTTTGACCCAAGTTCTTACTATACTACATGAAAGAGTTCACATGCTGCTAACTGCAATATGAGGCAGCACTGGATTAATGGAAGTCAACACAATATGAGGTAGTGAATAATTTATGAACTATGAAAAACTTTAGCTCATTCACAGATTTCCTTATTTTTACTTATTGTCAGTGGTTACATCTCCTTAGAAAGTGTCTCTCCATTCTCCAAAGTAAGTATGCTCTAGACAAGTAATTATTTGAGAGGTTTTCAAATCTCTGAGACCTTTACAACAGAATAGGAAAAGGCAAAAAGAGCCTCCCTTATTCATGCTGAGGAAGGAACTTTAAGGAAGATGACACGGGGCCAACCAACCAGCAGCAAGATGCAGACAACTGGTCCACAGGGAAGACGTCACAATGAACATGTCCTGTGTTTAATGTCACACATAGGAAACATCTACCATCATTGTTTACTTGCTCAAATATAGTGATAAAAGTGGTAACTGAATAGAATCAAATATTCACAATTAACAATGCTAACCAGAATATACATTTTTGTTAACTTATTCATAATTTTCAGTTCTTTCTGTTTATCTGTTGAATTCTGCAGAGAGGGTTTGTGGACCAAGAGCACACTAAATTCTTGTAAGACGTGTATATTCACCAGTTTCCTAAAGATGATAAGAAAATAAAACCCTAGCCTCTAATATTAGTTGGAGTGGTCATATTAAAGAAGCTTATTAATTTGAAAATTACCTAGAGAGCTACATTAGCCCTCCTTACCTGCTTTCCCCTCCACGCATCTAAAAGTATAGAGTCAAGTACATGTGACTAATGTACACTAACGGGGATAGAAATTACTAAAATTAGCAACATTAATCACTATATTATATTGGGCAACTCTTATCATTGAAATCTGACAATTATATTATGAGGTAGGTATTACAGTGACTGTCATTTTACAGAGGAAAACACAGGCTTAGAAAGCATAGCTGATACATACAGAGTCACGTAACTGATAAATGTTGGAACCGTAACTTCAAACCATGTCTGCTCATTTTAATAGACTGGTGGCATTGCCATCTAGGATGGGGGAGAAGCTCTGACCTAGGAAGTAGCAGGCTTCTCCAGGCAAGAGCTCCTCCACAAATCTGCAGTAGCTTAATTCACTCAAGTTTCTGTTTTCTCATCTGAAAATCAGTATAATAATTCCATTTAGCCTATAAACTTTACAGAGCTACCTACAGGAAAGGCCAAATGGATGTGAAAGTGTTTTGCAAAGATGAAAGCTATATATAAATGTAAAACTATCAAATATGTAAGCTCTCTGAAGGAAAGAATTTTATTCTCCTCCATTGCTCTGAGCATGCTGTTTAGTTCAAAGTAAAGAGCTAGGATACAGAAAGGAAGAGAAAATTCAGATCATTTGTGACAAACTAATCAAGGCGTTTATTTTCTCATTTAAACCCCCAATAATATTATCAGGCATGATGAGGAAACAGCCTCATGTAACAAAGAGGAAAAAAAAAACTTTGCATCATAAAGCTACTGAGCGTATTCAAACTCATTTTTGCTGAATGCAAACCCTGGTCTCTTGACTGCTTTTCACTTAAATAAATATAATTTAATTAAAGAAGTAAAATAAAACATTAGGAATCTATAATGTGTACAGTTCAAAAAGATATCAAACTACATCTTAATTATGAGCTTGAAGGATCTACCAGGAATAAGATGATTCAAAATTGTTGCCATCCTAAATGTTAGTGATATGTGACAAAGGGAAAGATGTAATACCACTCGAATTTCAGCACCTCAGTCTTTAAAAATCATTTTCATAATTTAGTGCACCAAGCAAAACTTTAAGAGGCTTTATGGCTTATTTTGCTGGTCTTTTCTTTGCCACCGAACAACATATGCCCTGCCCTGGTATACAAACAGTAGAAAAAGATTCCAACAAGAAACTAGAAATGCATTTTTCTTTATCCCATTCCCCCTCTTAAAGCAATGCATATCAAAACTACCTAAAGATCCTAACATAGGAAGTAATAATAAAAGTTTGCCAATTTTCACATACTTAGTGCCAAACACAGTACGCAGTGTTTTAGGTCTATTGTGTATCCTCAAAACGGTCCTCTAATGGATGATTCCCTTTCACAAAGGTGGAAACTGAAACTTACCTAGATTACACTTGTCTAATGCCACACACCTAACAAGCAGACTAGAATTTGATTCCAAGTTCAGACTCCTAACTGATGCTACTCTGTCTCTCATGATATCAAGGCTGTAAGAATCAAAGGTTTTTTGGGTTTTTTTGTTTGTTTGTTTTTATTTTCACAGGCAAAGCATTAAGATGACAATCCCTGACTCTCTGTGTTCTGAGTATAAAGATGAGGATTTATAGTCTTTCCCATCAAAGAACTAAACCTATATAGTTCCTTGATATTCCCTGTGCATTGTTGCCTTTGTTCCTAGAATTTCCTGTCCATATGTCAATTAGTAATAACACCATAAATTTGTAAAGACTAGAAAGCTGTTAAAATAAATAAAGCTATAAGTTGTGAAACTGCTCTGGACTTACAAAGCTCAACGTCTCCCTTTCATACAGAAACTAAGAACAAGATTGAAACTTTTCAATTCCTGACAAATACAAGACACAAATAAAGAAAATCATGACATAAGTTGAAATGTATCTTTTAAGAAAGACTAGCAAAGCACAGACCTTTCCTACCACTCCTAAAGATCGCTTCCAGAACTTTCTTTGCCAAAGGATTGCTCTGAGAGATGCTTTTCTCTCTCTCTCTCTCTCTCTCTCTCTCTCTCTCTCTCTCTCTCTCGTAAGTCCCTCTTCCCACTCTAGAGTTTTAGGAGCTATTTCTGTGGTAGCTGGATCATTGAAAACAGACAGCCCCATTAAATATCTATAACCCACAATAAATACCTTACATGAAGCCTTTGAAGAATAAGTTAAAAATGTCCCAGGGGCGCCTGGGTGGCGCAGTCGGTTAAGCGTCCGACTTCAGCCAGGTCACGATCTCGCGGTCCGTGAGTTCGAGCCCCGAGTCGGGCTCTGGGCTGATGGCTCAGAGCCTGGAGCCTGTTTCCAATTCTGTGTCTCCCTCTCTCTCTGCCCCTCCCCCGTTCATGCTCTGTCTCTCTCTGTCCCCAAAATAAATAAACGTTGAAAAAAAAAAATTAAAAAAAAAAAAAATTGTTCCAAATTACCATCACTAAAATACATATGACAATATTTTAAATATATTTTAAACCAAATATATATATTTAATATATATATATATTTTAAAATAAATATATTTAAAAAAAATTTTAACGTTTTATTTATTTTTGAGACAGAGAGAGACAGAGCATGAACGGGGCAGGGGCAGAGAGAGAGGGAGACACAGAATCAGAAGCAGGCTCCAGGCTCTGAGCCATCAGGCCAGAGCCCGACGCGGGGCCCGAACTCACGGACCGGGAGATCGTGTCCTGAGCTGAAGTCGGACGCCCAAACGACTGGGCCACCCAGGCGCTCCAAAATAAATATATTTTAAACCAAAATGATCATCCTACACCTTATAACCCTTATTCTTCAGATGGAAATTATTCATTGTGTTCTGCATTTCTGTGCCAAAATGTTCTTCAATAATTTTTAAATAATTAACTTCAATGACAAAAATTATATATGGCTTGAGAATTATCATTAACTTCATTGAATTTTCTTCTAAGACATGCTAATATATTTTTAAATATATCTGGGATTGTGACAATATTATTTAGATGTTAAAGAACTAGAATGTAGCATTACCAGATAACTTAAACTAAAAGACAAATTTTTTCTGTGTTCTACTGATAAGCACTGCTACCATTTATCAAGCAGTTTTCAGTTGCCACAATGTCTCAGCTACCACAAGCAGGAGGTAAAGTTCATCATGACTCAGTGCATGCCCTTCCTAAATTCAAAATCTAGTAATATGCTCCACATTACATATTCTTATCTATACTGTTTCCCAAAACTTTTCAGTCAGTATTTTATCTCAGAATTACCAAAGGCAAATCTCTTCACCAGCTCAGAAGGATACAAAGCCTGAAATTGGTGTTGGGCACAAAACGATGCATAACGCCTCCTTTCCTTCTTGACTCCCTCTGGAAGTCTGGAAATAGTTTCTATTTGTCAAAAGTAATATTATGATAAGAATTCACTGTTTTGTAGTAATTCAATGCCATTGTAGATGAAGATTGACAACGGATGTGCAATTCGGGGACTCCATGACAAAGAGAAGCTTAAAAAACAGAATCTCTAGATCCAAATTTCTACTGTCCCGCCTAGTACATCAAGTTACACTGCTTCTTGGAGTTTCTCCTGCTTTTCCATGGCCCTCTTCCCACACTTTGAGAAATCTGGCAATTTCGATCTGCAAAAAAGAAAAGTAAATACTTTCCCCTTGACTGAAGATGCTTATTTTAAAATAGGTATTTCAGGGGCGCCTGGGTGGCTCAGTCGGTTGAGTGTCCGACTTCGGCTCAGGTCACAATCTCGCGGTCCGTGAGTTCGAGCCCCGCGTCGGGCTCTGGGCTGATGGCTCAGAGCCTGGAGCCTGCTTCCGATTCTGTGTCTCCTTCTCTCTCTGCCCCTCCCCCGTTCATGCTCTGTCTCTCTCTGTCTCAAAAATAAATAAATGTTAAAAAAAAAAAATTTTAAATAGGTATTTCATTCTATCCTTTTAGCCTTGCATAAGAAATATATATATATACGTATATATATGTATATATATATACGTATATATATATACATATATATACGTATATATATATGTGTATGTATATATATACATATATATGTGTGTGTGTGTGTGTGTATATATATATGTATATATACATATATATACATATATATATATAAACTCAAATTGCTGACATCCTTAACTGCAATGGAATGACTACCGATGCTAGGGAATTGTATAATGAAAAGTAAATCTGAAAGAGAACAAGATTGTAATGTAAAGGCTTAATATCAGCTGCCAAGTCTTACAAGCTGAGGAAATCTTTTCCTTTTTTTTTTTTTTTTTTAATGTTCATTTACGTATTTTGAGAGAGAGAGAGCACAAACACTCTGGAAAGCATGCTAGCATGGGAGGGGCAGGAGGAGAGAGAGAGAGAGAGAGAGAGAGACAAAGAGAGAATCCCAAGCAGGCTCTGCACTGCCAGCATCGAGCCAGACATGGGGCTCGAGCTCAAGAACGGTGAGACCATGACCTGAGCTGAAACCAAATGTCAGACGCTTAACCGACTGAGCCATGCACACACCCTGAAAATCTTTTTTCTTTTTATCAAGTTATGTAACTTGAGTTTCAATTAATTTATGCTGAAGTTAGAAATGATTGACTAAGGCCATAATCTCTTATAAGGATGAGGAATCGGGTAACACTTCACTATATTTTAATAACAAGCAGAGGGTATAGTCGGATTAGAACAAATAGGTTTGGGAGATAACAGGGTTTCTCCTGTTTCCTTAACCATATTTCTATCATTTCCACCAGTATAATTGGGTATTTATAAAGATAAGACAAAATATATTTGCCTTGAAGGATTATCTTCTGAGGTTAACTGAAATTCAATCACAGTGTAAGTATCAGAGGACCATAAAACAAGTGAATACCACAATATTTATCGATTAAAATTAATTGTACATGAAAGGCTGATAAGTGCCATAGAAATACGATGGCATATTCAAAACATTTTGGATGTACTAAAATGTAGGCACTCAACTCAACCCAGTTTGTGCTCATATCTTAATTACTGAAATAGGAAAAAAAAAACAGAGGAATTAACAAACTCATAAATGAAATACATAAAACTATACAGTAAATTTTTTTCAAAGAATCTAAATAGTAAAACTATGAGGGGTGTATATGTGATTTATTTGAGAAACACGAAAAAATACAAAAATTAAAACAATCTAAGAAACTACCTCCTCATAAATTCCCTTCTTATAATTAACCCTGTTATCTCCCAACCTGTTTGTTCTAATCGCTTGAAGACACTTACAAATGTCAAGGTTCTCAATTTTAAAACTGTCTTTGACCTTAAGCTAAAAATCAGTAGTAAGTATTTTAAATGATTTTTTCAAAATGGTAATTAATGTACAAAAACTAAAAGTCTAGAATGACAAGTTGAGGGACTTTTGCTGAAGCAAATTACCAACAGAATGAAAACAGGACAAAGCTAAATTACTGGAAAATAAATCCTTAAGGTAAAAGGTTAATACAAAAAACAAACAAACACAAACAAAGGCATGCATATAAAAAATTGTACACATTTGTGCAAATATTAGAGCAACTAGTCCACAACAAGACACTGTGTCCATCAACTCCTCTTTCTCAGATATCCTCTAATTAAAAGAAAAAAAAAATTGCAATTTGGTACCTTTTTTTTTAAATTTGCACTAAAAGACTAACATAGAAAATTGTGGTATAAACTATTATGGGGGCAGGGGGAGACTAAGACAATTTTGTGGCCATGCAGGGATTATGTATAGTCACGCTTTGTGGAAAATCCAAAATTAAAATGGAAGCCGGGGACACCCATAAGTGTCAGTACCCTTGTAATGGAGTCTTGCATTCTGACCACCACCAACATGGCCTTGGCATCATCCTAACAGCATTTGTAAATCCTCTTTAAAGTGTGTATTCTACTTATCTTCAGCAAATCATTTTTTTTTAATTTTTTTTTTTTTTTTTTGAAGGAGAGAGACAGAGACACAGAGCAAGTGGAGATGGGGCAGAGAGGGAGACACAGAATCCGAAGCAGGCTCCAGGCTCTGAGCTGTCAGCACAGAGCCTGACGTGGGGCCTGCACAGGAGCCATGAGGTCATGACCTGAGCCAAAGTCAGCCGTTCAACCAACTGAGCCACCCAGGCGTCCCTTCAGCAAATCATTTAATATATAGCAATGTACCTTAAGGAATAAAGATGGTAACACTGAACATATGCAGCCTGTAGGTGGAAATGAAAAATATATTACACCTCTATCTAAATAGGATATGAAGCAGTCACCAAGTAAATTGTTTCTTTTGAAATCAAAATGAAGAGGAAAAGCAAAATTCTGACTTTAGAAAGTATAATTCTATAATAAGAAAATCTCCTATAATATTAAATGTGTTTAATAGATAAACAATCATTAAGTCGCTCAATGTACTAGGAACGGGGACAGGGTTTGTGAAGGATAGAAAGACAAAAAAGGCATGATCCTGCCTCCTTTAAGAAGGCCACATTCTCATTCCCCATGTTAATTTTTAAATGATTTCATTCTATAAATTAAAATTATCAAAAATGATAAAATAAATTGAACAGTACTGAAAATTAATAGGTGTCAAACTCCTAATCAACACCATTGTAAGAACCACATTCATCTCCTTTTTTTCCCCCCCAAATTAGTAAAATCTGCTTTGAAAAACATTTTGATGTATGAAATTTTTTAAATTGGGGGAGATTTTCAAATTTTAATGCTGAATTCAACAACTAATTATCTTATCGTACTGAAAAGACCTAGTCATATAAGAAGTTTGTCAATTAGTTATTCAAATCACTAGAGAAAAATCTCAGAAATTTTTACTGAAAATTACCATAATAAAAAAGCTAACATTTTAATCACATCTAAGGAACCTTCAGTAGGATCCAGTTGGAAAAGGAAAAGAAAAGGAAATATAATTTACCCAGTGGCCATTACCAATCCCAATAAAACATTTAAATCTAAGACAAGATTTTAACTCTGTAATGCATCCTTTGTTCACTTCAAACAAAAATCTCTATTTAAATTTAAATGTTATTTTCTGTAATGGCATTTGCTTTGCAAATTAAGTATTTCCACTGACTTTTTTTAAAAAGAGAGGAGAAAGAGGAAGAGAGGAAGAAGGAAAAAATATACTCTCTGAAAACTCTATACAACAAAACATGCTGGACTAATTAGGAAACAATTGCTCTTTTCAGCCTTCCTTAAAATGCGGGGGGCTCTAGGAAGTTGAAAAGTCTGTACAGTGCTATTGGAAGAGATTATGAGAGGATCCGAGGTCTAAGCATGAATCAGCATTTTATTGTCATAATGTCACAGTGCAATGACCTTATCACTTTAAAGGCTTGATGTGAAACGGACATGCTCCATACTTCTTGAGTCAGCAGGTTGAAGCCTGCAAGACCTCAAAAAGGAAAAAAGCACAGGAATAAGTTTTCTTTAACATCAAGCTTCTAACGTTTCATATAGTATTTTCATTTAAATATTTAACATCTCTAATCCCAAAATAGAATGTTTCAACTGATGCCATTCTTTCTCTGATTGTATAGTGTAGTATAGTGCAGTATAATGTATCATTTTCTTGAAATTCTCTTGTGATAAGTAAAGTATGTAAGTTTAACTACAAAAAAAAAAAAAAAACAACTAATGACAAATTAGTTATTCTTACATATAAAGACCTACGTCTTTCTTTGTAACCTTCAATTGATTATAACAATATTTACAACACCAGGTTGTAAGGTATTGTGTTCTGGTACATGTGTCCCAGTTTTCTTCACACCATGAATTCTAATCTTTGCTTAATAGCATCCAAGTTGATTCTAATTTTGCAAAATGTTTGCATATGTTGATAACTCCAGTTTTAGTAATTCCCTCAGTAAAAATGGCAAGACATGATAACCCAGCCCATCTATAACCACTTATAATCTATAACTATACATAAACACACACACACACACACACACATACATACATACATACATACAATCACATTCCAGCAAATTGTAATAAAGATTTAGCAAACATTAATTAATTTTATGAACACAGATACACAATTTTAATAATTCACAACTAAAATTCAATGATAAGAAATAAACCTCAAAAATGATATCTGCAGAATCAAGGTTTAAAAGCTGAAAAAAATACACGTTTACAATTCTCTCTCTTCTAAGAGCATTTACAGTCAATGTTGTCCATGGATGCCTTTAGTAATCATTTATTATTATTATTATTAGTCAATTTTACAAGGATATTTAAGATAATCTATGCAAACTCAAAGACAATTGTTTTTAAAGGGCATTGTGAATTATTTTTCAAACAGCATTTTAAGTGAAGTTTTTCAAAGTGGATGCATTTATAGATTTTTTTTTCAATTTCTCTAAATAAATCTGTTTACAATGTTTCAAAAGGTATTTAGTGTGCGCAACAGTTTTATAAAAGAACAATATTTTCTCCAACATCCCCATCTGCTGGCTTAGAGAAAAAGTAGATTTTTATCTGTTATTTCTTTACATATTTTTATAATTTATTTTATGGAATTGAAATATAAAATTATTGAATTATTTTAATATAGACTAATAGCAATTTGTCAAAGTCATCCATGAAAAGACATAGAAAGGAAAGATTTTGAAGAGGAAACTTAATCCTTAAAAGTTTTCATTCTAAAGCCCTATGGGATCAAATTCTCATGTTTATAGCTGCTTTAGAGTGTTTTAGTTTAAAGAAATTTTAGGAATGAGCACAGTATTAGGTTATTAAATTTTTGATAGTGTAAGAATATTTAGTATTTTCCTAATATTTGTTTTGTTAAACTATATAAAATAAGTGGTGTGTACACATATGCCCAAATCAGATTTATTATTTTACAAAAATTTTCAGTTACTGTAATACATTGCTTTTGTGTAAGGACTATTAGAATATCTTCATATCCTCACACTAAGGTTCTTAGACAAGACCACAGTGGCCTGTGCACACTAAAGGCATCAAGGTCTACAAGACTTTGAAAACAATTTAAAAGAGCATAGAAGAAAAATGTTAGAAGAAGAAATGAATTTCTATGAGAAAAATATTCATTTATTCCCTGACAACGAGAAGGAACTCAATATATATTGAAAAAAGGAAGGAAGGGATTGGAGAGGGAGGAAAGAAAGAAAGAGGTAAAGAAGGAAAGGAAAGAAAAGGAAGGAAAGGAAAGAAGGAAAGGAAAGGGAGGGAAGGAAGGGAGGAAGGGAGGGAAAAAGGGAGGAATTCTTGAGGTCCCTCACTAGTCTGAACTATTGAACACATCAGATGCTAGTCTTTTTTTTTTTTTTTCCAGTTTTATGGTTTGTATTTTCTGAGAGTAAAGGTTTAGGTTTTAACAGTTTTCAGGAAAAAAAAAAAAAACTCTCAGTACTATTTCTAGCTAAGAAGAAAGAGAAGGAGAAAAGAAAAGGGGGTGGGAGGAGGGGGAGAGACAGAGCAAAAGAAAGAATTGGAAATCTGTCTTTATTTCCTCGGGTACTGATGGCAACAAATGGGAATAAACAGGTACTTTCCTTATCTCACTGTGACTGTGAAAGAGGAAGATGTGGGAGTTCAGTACCCTGCACAGTCCTTTTACCCAGCTCACAAAATAATGACTTCATTTCATTTGCATAACTTTAACCCAGTTGGTGGATCTTGCTGGATCTTTAAATCAATGTCAACCTACACATTCCAAATAAGTACCTTCATCTCAGGAATAAAATTAAATGAGTAAATGAATTTCTTTTATGTTACGAAGTTATAAAACT
The DNA here is from genome assembly GCF_028749965.1 of Puma concolor. Lineage (NCBI taxonomy): Eukaryota > Metazoa > Chordata > Mammalia > Carnivora > Felidae > Puma > Puma concolor. The sequence goes on from NC_141670.1 coordinate 71,252,160, forward strand.
CCACTTTCTTAATATAGAAATTTAACTCTGAGAATCTTACAATTTAAGTAGGTAAAACAAGAAGCTACTGTATGAACATTGATTGATGACACCTATTTTAATAATGGAGTTAAAAAGTAGAATTCCTTACATTTCTGGAGGAAATGAGAGAAAGTCATTTTGGTTTTAGCTATCAACATATTTGATGTTGCCTTCCACTTCATAGTGAAGGATCGTGGACTCCCCTGACAGAAAAGGCAAGCCAACAAAGGCTAAGCATTGGAGACAAACCTGGAGCAGGATTTATTTATTTATTTTTTTAAAATTTTTTTTTCAACGTTTTTTATTTATTTTTGGGACAGAGAGAGACAGAGCATGAACGGGGGAGGGGCAGAGAGAGAGGGAGACACAGAATCGGAAACAGGCTCCAGGCTCTGAGCCATCAGCCCAGAGCCTGACGCGGGGCTCGAACTCACGGACCGCGAGATCGTGACCTGGCTGAAGTCGGACGCTTAACCGACTGCGCCACCCAGGCGCCCCGTGTATGTGTGTGTTTTCAATGAAAATCATGTGCCATGGATGTATTCATTCTGTGGAAATTCATGGAGTTCTATATGTATTTAATACACATTTTCTGTCTGCATATCTTATTCCAGTACAATTTATATTAAAAATAAATCTATTCAAAAATATTGAGACTGAGGACCTAAACTAGTTATAACCTAAACCAAAAGTAACCTTTAATCTTTACAAAGACCCAACAGTCATTCAATATCTCTTAGAAGCAAGGAATATTCATTTTGTTCAGTGGACATATCTGTCATCTTCTTACTCTGGCCCTCTCACTATTTTCACCAATGAGTGAACTTCTCAAACACTGACCATTTTTCAAAGTGTACCTGTCAATTACTTTCACCCTGTATTAAAAATCTACATACTTCCAATAATCATAGTCCTTAGTTTCATTACTTTTCAAAGCATTTTCACACTAGTATACAATTACATACAGTTAGATACTTAGCACAGGCGCGTGTTAAACTCTTAATTCAGGAAAAGAAAAATAGAAACTTGATATCAAAACAAATAACCTCAATCTGGTAGGTCAATAGGTCAAATATAAAAACCTTCAACAATTAAACTACAACAGTTTCTTTGTATTTGTATATGTACTAAAATTGTTCCAAATATTCCTAATATTCTTCCACTGAGTTTTTTAAAGCTGCAAATCTACTTTAAGACTCTCTCTCTCTCTTCCTCACCCCTCACCCCCACGTTTAGTTTCTTTTCTCACTTGGTTCATATATATATATATTCATATATATATATTCATATATATATTCATATATATATATTCATATATATATTCATATATATATTCATATATATATATATGAATATATATATGGCACTGAAAACTTCTTAAATAGGCTGTTTATAAACAATTGGATTGTAGACACCTAACATAACCACAATAATGCCCCTGTTCTACCAGTAAAGGAAAACTGTTCCATTCCTTCATCCGCATGATGGTAGTTTCAAAATGAGTTGATGATGTTCCTGATATACCATAATCAAGCTAACCCATCGACTCTATGATTAATGATCAGTATGGGGAATTGAGATGGCAACCAGTTTGTCTAATGTGGGAACGCTGCAGTTGGGCTTTTTCTGGGGTAATTTTCCGCTAGCTCCTTTACACTGTCGCCAAAGTGGAAGGTGGGCCATCTGCAACCCACCCCTCCAAACTGTTAACTATGAAATAAAAACCGAGAACATTAAGGCAGGAAAGACTCTCCCAAGCCGGTTGGCAGGAAATGATGGCAGCTGCTGGGAAGGGGGCAGGAAGGTACAGTGGCGCCGGCTGCACTGCCCACGCCGTCGCAGGGGTGGGAGCGCCAGGACAGGAGCCCGCGAACCCTTCCACTGAACCTTTTAGAGACTTAATTGCTTGGGTTCTATCACTCTGTCCGAAGCCTTGGCAGAGCTTCATCGCGTGTCCCGGAGCCCCGCGCGGAGAGCTAGGGCTAATATGGATAATGCAAAGACTAAAATGGCTGATCAGCCACTTCTTCAGATTTCCAAACTCGGCCGGCTCCAACTGCTTTCAGGTCCTTCAGCTCTTGCTGCCTTTGCTGGAGCCCCGCTACCTAAGAACAAAGCGCACCCGGCCGGCGAGCTGACCGCGGCGCCCACGGCAGAATCGCCCCCTTCAACTTAGGCTCAAGCTGAACAGAGCAACGAGAGATTGACAGCGCTCCCCCTCCACCCCTACCCGACCCGGCCGGGCCCTGGGCCTGCGTCAGCCTCCGCTCCTCGCCGAGCCTCGCCGCGCCCCTCGGGTGGGCGTTACGTAACAACCCCGAACCCAACTCCAGAACCATTTTAATAACTTGTCCCGTCGAGGTGGGTAATATGGGGCTCCAGGGGTCCAGACGATGAATCCGTCCTGGGCCTGTGGATTTAAATCCAGGGCCAGGAGAGGAGCGCAGCTGCCGGGGCAGGCGTCGGGGCTCAGCAGTCCCCGTGGGATCTATCCAGCAGCCCGACAGCGCGCCCAGGGAAACAGCGTGTTCTCTGTGGTCAGGGTACCACCAGGCGCGCAAGGTGGGGGGAGGGGGGAGGCGGAGGGACAGGGAGGGCTTCTCTTGAAACACCCAAGACTAGAACCCCCCGAACCTAAGGGAGCTCCCTCCAGCTCCAATCACCACTCCACCTCCCTAGTGCGCACACTTTTCAATGCCTTTCGGTCCCTCTTCAGCCCCCCCCCCAACACACACACCGCCAGCGGGGGTCTCCCAGATTGCAGCCACTTTCTCCCTACGCCGTCACACGCACGCGCGTGTGCAGTCACTCACACCCACACACTGACACACTGAAACACACACGCCACATTCACACTCGCGGGCGCTCCGCGTGCGGCATCCAAAAGACATGAATATTCATTACTTACAAGCATTGGTGACTGCGAAGCTGTTTGCTACCTCCAAATTGTCGATGTGGGGAGTCAGTCTGAACTCCGAAGTAGAAAACTGAACCATCCCTACCCGAAATGCACTGTATTCCTGATCGGCGCCCCTGGGAAATAGCCCCCCTGCAAAGAACAAACACCAAGCAGAAGAACAGTGTCAGTGCCAGAGAAGGAAAGGAGGGGAGCCCGCTAGCGCCCAACAGCCCAGGAGTCTCTTATTCAGCTAATAGGCCGGATAAACACATCAACGGACTCGGGCAGCGGGGAGCTGATCGTCCAAATGGTAGTTAAAGGGTCAAGGCACAGATGAGAGTCTGAGGGCAAGGTAGGTGGCCAGAAACATTAGCCTTTCCTGATAATCACAAGGTTTGCATTCAGACCCTCTAGAGAATCTGAACAAACAGGAAAATGTTGTTTAAGGCAGAATTAATAAAATTTGGAGATCAGAAATGAGAACACCTTTTCCTCTTTTGCACCAAAGCCAATATACATGTTAAGAAAAATATGTATATTCTAGGCAGTTTAAATCTGGAATGCAGTCAAGGTATGACATAAGTCTACATGACATGAATTAATTTGTCCACTGTGAACAACGATTACCACCAAATTATGCACAATTCAAAAGCAGAGCACAAAGGGTACCTACCTATCTGTATGCTGTTAGAAGAGACACCAAAAATCAGTCCCCATAAAACAGGAGAAAGGAGGGCAGATATATGCATAATCTTTTGCATTTCCAAGAAAAGTAGAGCATCCACAAAATACCCCCCTTTTTTTTTCCTTTTCCTCCTCTTCCTTCTTTGGCGGTTTTCCTCAGCAAATTAGATCCTCTGCATTTTGAGACAGCAATTTAGCACCAAGCTGCTAAAAACGTGAAGTGGAGGCAGAAGGATTCCTATTTCCCAGGTCCTGCTGGTGGCTGCTGATGCCCTGCGCCCTGTCCCTGCTTCCGAAGTCCGGAGGACTGGCTGGATGCAGTTTTCAGCGGAGCTGCCGCTGTGGTTCCAGTGCCTTAGAATATTCAGCACCCTCCCATGCACTCACACACACTCACCCTCTCTCGCGCTCTCTTCTCCCTCTCCCCTCTGTCTCACACGCGCGCGCGCGCGCGCACACACACACACACAGACACACATACACACACACACACACACACACACACACACACACACGCAAGTCACAGAGGAGCAGGCAGCCCCGGGCGCGCGTGCGCGACTCGCGGCAGGCGGCTGGCGCGCGCGTCCCACCCCTCCCCCGCACCCCGCACCCCGCACCCCGCACTGCCCTGGCAGCGTCGCGTGCGCGGAGCTGAGAAAGCGCTGCTCAGAGCCGGGCCGCCACGATCCCTGGGCTAGACCTCGGGTCTCGCGAGCTGTCGCGCCCATCGAGCGCTTCCGCCTTTCAGCACCGAGGACAGCGCCCCGCTCCTAGCCTCGTGCTACCTTTGTGCCGCCGCTGCAGCTGCCGCTGAGATGCTCCAGCCTGGACCAAACGCAGCAAAGCTGATTTCCGGCTGCTGTGCAGAAGCCGAATTGCTAATTGTTGCCGGTGAAGCGTCCTCTCACCAGGCCCTGCTGTTTTGCATTTAAAGTCGTTTTTATTTTCATTTTCTGTAGCCTGTGAAAACTCACCTAGCAATATAGAAACGCTCTCGTACACCTTACCTGACCCAGCCAAAAAGCAAACAAGAAGACAGAACACCCGTCGAAGAAGTGTTCAAAAATTGGGAAGTTTTGCCAAATGTGAGATAGCCAGCACCCAGAGGAAAAGAAAAACAAAATTCTATCTTTAAAGGCTAAAGTCTCTTAAGAGGAAATCAAGGTTGAATTTTTGAGATACTTTGCATGGATATCTCATCTTTAGAGTGTATTCCACTTGGTCATCATGCCAACTTGCAGAGCCAAATGAGTGCAGGTCTTGCAGACTTCACTGCAGATTCCCTCCCATAGTAAAGACATGTAGACTTGGCTCTTTAGAAGAAGCCCTTTCTTTATTGAAAGCAAAAGACTCCGTTTCAAGGAATGGCTCATAGGAGAAAGAAATTAGAAGATGAAATAAATCTAAAAAGTCCACTGAGCTGCAGAATCTTCCCCAGGGACATGGTGAGAAACCAGATATTCCACAGTGTTATGGCCCTGAGTTTTGAGAAATCACTGCTCAAAGAAAGTAAGCTAAGCTTTCATCACTTCAAACCCACGGAGCTCAAGATCACTGAGAAAGAAAGATGCGGTTAGGGATTAAAAGTTTGTGAAAAGAGAGCTGATAGAGAGTATGGAAGACTAGACTTCCCCCTGTGGAATTTATGCACTTCACAAGTGCCAAGCAATTGCCTGGGAACCTGCTCTGGCAACTCCTTCTGCTGCCTCAGAAACTCTTAAGTTTTACAGCTTTTTTGTTTTAAACAAAGAAATAAAGGAGGGCTGAGTACAAGGGACTATTTCCAGGAAACAGGTGATTGGAACTCACAATACTAAAGGAATAACTTGGTGATATTTCAGAATGCCAGGAGAGTTGGTCTATCATGCTGCCTTCCTGTGCAATTGCCACATTAATATCATTCCTACAGCCTCCTTTGTTGACTGTTACCTTATCATTCCAGGCCTTGATTTCCCCATTTTAGAAATGAGAAAGATGGTCAAAGTGGCCTCTGCGGCTCTCAAATCCTATAATTCTGTGATACCAAGTTATGGTCTTTCCCTGCTTTTGATTTTAGATATTTATTCCTAAGCCAGGAAGCAAAATATCCATAATCTATTACTAAGCTAATTGTTGCCGGCTAGGCTTATTGCTAGGCTAAAAATACCTCCCTATTTGATCACCAAGAATTTATTTTAGTGTTAATAAACAATTCGCTGTATGTAAAATAGGCCCTGTGAATTAAAATGCATTTAGCTTTTTAAAAATTAAATAAGAATAAAAATAGTAAAACATATAAATAAAAATATATCCAAATTTACAATACAAAGACTAATTAAATTAGTCTTATCTATTCAATCCCTAGTTTTGAGGTAAGGCACAAAAAATGATTTGAAATTATTCCCTATTTGAAATATATGATATATATAAAAGATATATAAATGAATAAATAATATCTCAGAGCAAAATAAAAAATACCTTTCCAGGTATTTTCTTTTTTTTCCTCCATTCCATTTTTTCCTCAAGAAGAACTTCAATTTCATAAAAGTAATTTGGAATGAAAACAGAGAGGGAAAGGAGCTTAAATGTGGAGAAACTGTGATGTTTAAAGTATAGATCAATGTAAATTGTTTATTTCTCTCAAAAATGTTTCAAAAACTATTTTCATCCTAATCTGTTTCAAATTCATAGGCAAAGATGAACTCAAAATTACTGAATTACTGTAAAAGCGAATGATATAAAGAATTTGCTGAATCATAGATAATTTTCCCTAGTAAATAATGTAAGAATTTGGGTTAAATATTACAGTTTAATAACAAATTATAATTCATATATAATATAGAAATACAAAGTTAGTAGGCATTACTTATAATTCAGCTGCTATTCTATTAATGTGTCTTTCACAAAGCTGTTATGTATGTACATTTCACAACATAGCTGAATACATTTCCTGCAATGTTAGCATCATTGTATTAATATTATCATTCATGGAGCTTTTTCTAATTCACTATAATATTTATACAGCTTATATTCTTCAAGCATAGAATACTGTCAATATAAATGTAATAAATTTAAATTGACTGAAGTATATAGTTATAAAAATGCATGAGAAATATTAGAATTTATTTTGAATACTTAGAAACTTCTCCCTTCAAAAATATAACTCAAATTTATCAGTAATAAAATCATTTTTTAAATTTTCAAAACTGCGAGATCTATAGTTGAATACCATACTCAAAGAAACAGAATTTGCTATTTTCTGCCCTCTGCTGTTCAACTTTGGTAATTATCTAGAACATAAGTATTGTTTCTGAAACAAGGGTAAGTTGCATTAAAACATGGAAGAAATAAAAATGCTACCTACCCTATCATTTGTGTGTTTGCTCGGTTGGCTGTTATTGTTGTTCCTTTTGCATATGTTTGAATGTAATTTTAGAATTAAGGGTAGAAATGAGGTGTAAAATTTCAATTTCCATTTCACTTACTCTTTGTTTCAACATGGGAAACAATAGTTTTCCTTTTTAAATCTGCTTTAAAATGCTGAAGGATATTATATATACTACCCATTCTGCACAGTTTTAATTTGCATTCCATAATAAAAGGCTTTGCCTAAAAGAAAGGAAAGTCATTGTGTGTGGAGGAAGGGTGTGATAATTTTTGAATGACTGGTAGAGCAAATTTTAGCTGATTTCACTATCAAAAGTGGATTATAAATGTCAGTCCCATACTTCCTATTGGCAAAGTCTCACCAAAGTGGAGATCATCACCTTTCTTCCTATTGGTTCTCTGGAACTGTCAAAATCTAGGCCATCTGAAAGGCTTGGATGCAACTCAACAATAGAAAGGAAAGAAGGCCCATGCTAGTTTTATCAGAAGGTAGCAAAGTTTGCTTCCTGCATAAGGAACCCAGGTTCCAGACATGAGACATTACTGGCTACAACAAACCAAATAAAGAAATGGAAGAGAAAAGCATAAGGATTTTAATCACTCAGAACTATAAATAAAAGTTTCAGTTCGTGGAGTGCCTGGGTGGCTGAGTTGGATAAGCTTCCGACTCGATTTTTGCTCAGGTAATGATCTCACGATTCATGAGATGGAGCCCAAAGTCAACGCAGAGCCCGCTTGAGATTCTCACTCTCCGTCTCTCTCTTCCCCTACTCCATTCATGCACACTCTGTCTCTCTCTCTCAAAATAAATAAACTTAAAAAAAAAGAAGTTTCAGTTCTCTAATTAAGATAAAGAATAACATTAATATTAATAGTTATACCAGATTAAGACCACATTCTTTTCTTTTATGCACCAAATTATAAATCACTGATTCAATAAGATCAATTACACAATCCAAAACGTATAGTAAAGGTACACAAGTTAGGCTTTTGTACCTTTCAATTTTGATGAATTTAGAATGTCCAAAAATGAAAAGAAGTAGTTTTCATTTTGGGGTGTTTATGAGATTTGATTATATGGATTTTAATGAATTTTACCCTAATAGACAACAATCCTGTACCAAGAATATTTATTGGAAAACAGTATTTCAATTCATTCATTGATTCCACAAACTATAAGGAACTACTATGTTCCAAATAATGTGGTTGACACAGTGGATAAAAAGATGACCCAACAGAAACTTTTTTCAAGAAGTTCCCAGACTTCATTCAAGTAAGCCAATAATTAAGACCCTGTAAGAAGGGCAATCAAAGATGAAATAAGGAGGCATACGTTTAAGATAATATGGTGAGGCAAAGAAAAATCTATTATGCACATTTTTTTTTGGAGCTCAGAGAGAAGACCAGTCCCCAGTGGCTGATGCCCAAATTGAGTCCAGTAGAGGTTAGAGAGTCCAGTAGGTGAATGGTGGGGAAGTAGTGAGGAGAACACTTTTTTTTAAATTTTAATTTCAGCTTTATTGAGTTATAATTGACAAAATAGTAAGGTGTTTAAAGTATACAAATGTGATCACTTGATATATGTATACATAAATTAAAGGATTACCCCATCAGGTTAATATATCAATCACCTCACATATTTTTATTTATTTATTTTGTAATTTTTTATTTATTATTGAGAAACAGAAAGAGACAGCACATGAATATGGGAGGGGCAGAGAGAAGGGTAGACACAGAATCAGAAGCAGGCTCCAAGCTCTGAGCTGTCAGCACAGAGCCCGACATGGGGCTCAAACTCACAAACTGCAAGATCAGGACCTAAGCCAAAGTCCGACGCTTAACCCACTGAGCCACCCATTTTTATTCATTTTTTTTTGTTTATTTGTTTTGAGAACGTTTAAGTTGCACTCTCCTAGCACCTTTCAATTACACAGTACAGTGTTAACAACTATGATCCTCATCTTATACATTAAAACCTCAGACCTTATTTATTTTAAAATTGAAAATTGTATCCCTTTATCAACCTCCCTCTATTTCCCCTACCCTCCAGCCCTGGGCAACCACTTGTCTATTCTGTTTCTATGAGTTCACCTTTTTTTCTTTTTTTTCTTTTCTTTTTTTTAAGATTCCACATATAGGTGATACCACCCAGCATTTGTCTTTCTCTATCTGGCTTATTTCAATTAGCATAATACCTTCCATATCAAGATTTAATAATAGTATATTATATATGTATATATATATATATGAGATATATATATATATATATATATATATATATATATATATATATATCTCACATATACCACCTTTTTTGATCCATTCATGCAACGACACACACTTAGATTGTTTCTATACCTTGGCTAGTGTGAATAATGCTGCAATGAACATGGAAGCACTGATATCTCTTTGAGACAATGGTTGCCTTTCTTTTTAGATATGTACCCAAAGGTGGGGTTGCCAGATAATATGGTAGTTCTATTTTTAATTTCTTGAGGAACCTTCATACTGTTTTCCATAGTGGGCTATACTGGTTTACATTGCCACCAACAGTATGCAATGGTTCTTTTTCTCCACATCCTTGCCAGCATTTGTTGGCTCTTGTCTTTTTAATACTAGTCACAACAAAAGGTGAAAAGAGAAATCTCATCACGGTTTTGATTTGCATTTCCTTGATGATGAGTGATACTGAGCACTCACATACCAGTTGGCCTTTGTAAGTCTTCTTTAGAAAAAATATTTATTCAGGTCCTGTGCTCATTTTTTAATCCTATTTTTGGTTTTTGCTGTTGTGATGGGTGAGTTCCTTATATGCTTTAGGTATTAACCTCTTATCTAATCTATGATTTGCAAATACCTTCTCCCATTCCATAGGTTGCCTTTTCATTTTGTTGATGGTTCCCTTTGCTGTGCAGAAGCTTTTCAGTTTGATGTAGGCCTATTTATTTATTCTTGCATTTGATGTCAAATCCAAAAAAAAAAAAAAATCATCACCGAGACCAATGCCAAGGATCTTATGCTCTATTTTCTTCCAGGAGTTTTATGTTTTCAGGTCTTATGTTCACATCTTTAATCCATTTTGAGTTCATTTTTTGTGTGTGGTGTAATATTGAGATCTACTTTCATTCTTTTGCATGCAGCAATCTGGTTTTCCCAACACCATTTATTGCAGAAACTATTCGTTCCCCATTGTATGTTCTCAAGTACTTTGTCAAAAATTTATTAACCATGTATACGTGGTTTTATTTCTGGCTTCTCTATTCTGTTCTATGTGTCTTTTTTTAATGTCAACTTCATATCCTTTATGTTTATATGATTTTTATTCCTCATTTTGTCAATGCGGTGTATCACATTGATTGATTTGCAGGTGTTGAACCATCCTTGCATCCCTAGAATAAATCATACTTGATTATGATGTATGACTCTTTTAATGTACTTTTGAAGTTACTTTGCTAATATTTTGTTGAGAATGTTTGCATCTATGTTCGACAGGGATATTGGCCTGTTTCTTTCTTGTAGTGTCTTTGTCTGGCTTTGGTGTCAAGATAATTGTACCTTTGTAAAATGAGTTTGAAAGTGTTCTCTTATCTTCTGTTTTTTGGGGTTTTTTTTTTGTTTGTTTGTTTGTTTTGTTTTTGGAAGAATTTGAGGAAGCTTGGTATTAACTGTTCTTTAAATGCTTGGTAGAATTCATTAGAAAAATTCATCTGGTCTTAAACTTTTCATTGTTGGAAGGTTTTTCATTACTGATTCAATCTCTTTAGTGGTCATAGATCTGTCCATATTTTCTATTTCTTCATAATTCAATCTTAATGACCACTATTTTGAATTCCATATCGGGCAAATCCTTTGTTCCCCTTTCACTAACTTCTGTTTCTGGAGATTTATCTTGTCCTTTTATTTGGTAGGCATGTCTCTGTTTATTCTTTTTTTTTTTTTTCTGTCAGTGTTGGTTTCTGCATATTAAATCAAACAGCCACGTTTCTCAGCCTTGAGGGAGTGGTGGCCTTGTGTAGAATATGAACCTTGTCAATCATCTTGGCCCAAGCTTCTGGTCATTTCTCAAATCTTTGTGATTGTCCAAACCACCTTCTTCATTCCTAGTGGTTACAGTAGTTGGGAGTATGTCCAACCAATCATTGCCCCAAAGGGGAGGATCCGGTTTTGCACCCAGATGCAAGCTTATTGGAAGCTGGGCCCCCAGGCAACAGCTGGGAAAGTATGTAGTCAAGCCCCTCCCTGGGAGAAACTGGGTGATGGGCATTTTTACCCACTCTTTCTGTGTTAGACCCAGGCATATAGCCATGGGGGTAGGGAGAGTGCTTCTGCACACATTAAGAACTGCTGCTTCTTTCTTTGCTACAGTTCTGTGGGACTTATAAATTCAAGCCCTGTTGGTTCTCAAAGCCAAGTGATCCACGGTCCTTCCTCTCAGTCAGCAGTCACAAAAGCTTGGGACACCAGATATGTGTGCAAGCTCTTTCTAGGATGATACTGCTGACTTGGAGTGGTCTAGAGCAAGAAGGCAATGGAAGGGTCTGCTAGCTTCCCCAGTCTTCAGGGAGGATCTTAGCCAGACCCTAGACTTGTGCTAAATTAAAATGCTGACCTACAGAAAAAAGCTTTTAAAGTACCTGGATGGACTGATTTTATTTTTGCCTGCTCTTCCATGCAGAACTCTGAGGGGGATAGCTGCAGTCATTGCTCACAGGCCCTTATCACTCCTTATCAACGTTTCCTTTCTTTTTTCTTTTTTCTTTTTTTACTATAGTTTTGAGTCTCCCTGATTGAAGCCTAATTTGCTTTCACAATTAGATGTTTTGGAGGCCCCTCCCTCAAGTGGGAATCTTAACAGTCAGGGCAACTAAGTATGGGTTCTAAATCCTTCATTTTGCAGAGAGAAGTGAGGAGTTGGGAGTTTCCTCTAATCATATGACACTGTTTCCTCTAATCATATGGGGGGATGGGGTTTATGGCAAGAGTGTGTCTCAGCCTCTCTTGTCCTTTTTGATGGGGGTATTTTCCTCATTCACTAAAGGTTTAGGAGTTGCCCAGTTTCTGAACTTCTGTTAAAGATAATTGCTTCATGGGTAGCTGTATGTTCAGTATGTTCATGGATGAAGGGAGTTCAGAGACTTCCTTTTCACCATTTTGGTTGAATTCAAGAATACTTCATTTAAAAGCAATGACATCAGTAAAAGCATGTGCGTGGTCCAGGAATTCCAAGCAATGCAGTGTTTCTAGAGTGGGAAGTATAAGTCAAGAGGTACAGAAATAAGTTAGTTCATGGTAAGAAATAGGTAGTTTATCCTAGGAAATGGAAACCATTTTGAAAATTTTAAGTAGAAAGATGAGTCCTCGAGATGTTCATTTTAGATAAAACATTCTGGAGGCTGTGTGGAGAATGTATTTATGGGGAAACATATTGAATGTAAAGAGACCAAGTAGGAGGCTGTCTTCATGGTGGGGATGATGAGAATCTGGGTTAAAGGAATAGTAGTATGGATAGGAATAAAAGGTTAGTTTCATGAAATGTTTAGGATGGAAACTTAGTAGAAATTGTTAGTGAACTGGAATGTCATGTAGGTAGAGGATATGGAGAAATAAAGCCATCTCCTGTACTGGGCCAAGTGTCCAGGACATTACTGTCTCACCTAAGAATGAAGCATAGAGAACACTAGAAAGAAATATGTAGGCAGGTGGTGTGTTCACTTTTGGGCATATTGGGTTAAGGGGTCTGTGGGACACATCCACTCTGTTGTGTTAGCACTTGCCACTGATTCTGATACTCATGGAAGAGACGTCATCTGAAGTTTAACTTTGAGACGTTAACGTTATCAGCCTGTGGTGTTTTATATGATAGTTACTGTTTCTTGGAAAAGACATTTAAAACAAAAAATTCAAGGAAGACAAGACACATGCATACCTTTAAAATCCTGCTTTCACTTAACGCTGATAAATGTACAATCATTTTCCATCACTTGAAGTGAGACCAGGCCATTACCTTGACCATGGTTCTCCTACATAGTTTCTCATATTAGTCTCTTTTAAATGGCATAAGAATTTAAGAATATTTTTGAAGAAATCTGAATACTAAATCCTTTCATATTTTTATGATTTTTCTCATATTTTATGATAGTTTTATTCACTCTTAGCTAGAATAAAATTTTTTACCTACTTGAATTACTGTTTCCTTACAGAACATCCAATATGGTTTTCAACAATTCTCTTCCCACATGTCATGAATTTACAAAGTATCTTAACCAAATTGCCTAATCACAGTATCAAATTCAACTGTTATAAATTTTTTTATTTTTCAAAAATACACCTGACTCTCACTCAGTGGGTGACAGCAGAAATTAGAAGGGCAAGCTGCTAGCCAAAAGTATTCAGCAGGCCTCCACTTGTGCTTTTACATAATGTAAGAGGGGACAAAAGAGAGAAAAAAAGAAACAAATAGCATAAAACATAGCTACAACCACTTCTAAACCAGTAGTTGGTTATGAGACATAAATAGGTAATCACAGCCACTTTTTCCAAACACTCCTTCCAAATCCCTGGTACTTCAGTCAGCACTTCAGCAAGACAGAATTTTTTACTTGTTGTGTGTGATCCAAATCTTCATTCCTGCAGGGTCTGAATCCTCGATGTTCTTGTCTTTTTGGGGGGGAGGGGTACGGGGGTTCCTACAGTTTTCTTTTTTCTGATTACTGGACAAGAGAATACTAAGAGGAACTATAGTGAGTAGTGACCTCCTCATCTACTCCATTGCATAGCGCCTTTCCCCTCCAGTCCAGTATGTACCATTTCTATTTTGCAATAATGTGCTGCTGTGCACGTATAATTCTGTGATACAATGGTCAGATGATGTATTTTCTCCTGTATGGGGAGATCAAGTTGTAAAATCATGTGGTATCCTCTGGACAGAAGCTTAGTATGTACCAGGGCCTAGTGGCAAGTCAGAAGCTACTTGTAAGATGGAAAAGAAATGCCAGCAGAGGGGAGTAAGGTCTTACTTCAAATGTTAGGCATCTGTGCTGAGATTCCCTTACTGGAACTTGCCATATTCTCTGTATCAACATCTCTGTCCGCCCCAGACACTTCAAATACCACTGTGTCTACTGGGTCTTAAGACTTAAATGTCAACTTGCACTGCAGACTGAAACTGCCATTGTAGTTTATTTCTTTCAGTCCAATTGGCACCCTTATAGCTTAATACTAGTAAATGTGTCAGAGCAGTATGCCCAAATGTGGTACACGTTGCCTGCAAAATCCAGACAAGTCTACCAAGCCTTGTTTCTTTCTTCGTGGTGAGTGATAAAAACATGACTAGCCTCAGATTACTGGATGCTTGAAAACTTCTACCTTCTGAGGAGTTTATCTCCTGCACTCATATATATATATATATATATATATATATATATATATATATATTACTATGGCTCTACATGGCTTACTACTTCTTACTTATCAGGTCCAATTAACATCGTGTCATCAATAAATGCAGCAATGTCAACTTCTGCCACAGAGTCATACCCAGAGCAGTCCCTGTACCTCTCTTGAGGATATAATGGGATAAATATTATTGGGCATATATGTTATTATTGGCCTGGAGACAATGAAAGATGTTGGAGTGAGAGAGAATTGGTTTCATCCTGGGAATCAACTGTTCCATGCACACATGCTAACTTTTGTTTGCTTTTTTTTTCCCCCTCACATAGGAGATGGCTCCCTTGCAGAGTTAAAAGGTTTGCTTCTGCTTCTGTTTACACAGAAATTCTGAGGAATTCAAAATTTATAGGCTCCCAACCTCATGTGGAGTCTGTACAAATGTGTTTATTCAATGCACCAGAGTTCACTCCTTGCCTACCAGCACCATTATATTAGAGACAATATAGTCTCTTACACTGGACTGTAATATATACTTGCATATTTACCACTTAATATAGCATCTATATCTAATTGGGAGAGCACCTAATTGTTTATTAAGTTTCCTCAAGCCATAAATTCCCTGCTACTATAGGACACGAGGGACTCATTTAAAACTTCAAAGAGGCCTTTGGATTCTCTATGCATATTCCTAATTGCATACTCATAGGTTTTAATTTCTCGTGTCTCCTGTGTTTGTTATCAGGGGCCATAGAAAGAAGCCAGATGTCTCCAATATTTCAAGTCATTACTGTTGTCATAACAACAAAATGCCAAAGTTACCTGATTTCCCTCCAGCCCCACTTCATCCTGTGCTACCATCAATGAAAATATTCATAATCATGATGGCACTAGCTTCCATAAATCACCTAAGTTCCATTCCTCCTCCCTGTAAGGAGCACATCCCCTGTTCCTCAAATATGTGGGCAATCTAATACTCGAATCCCACTGTGAAGTTTATTTCCTAGGACCTTTTGTGACGTGAATTACTCTGTATCTGGGTCCCAGCAGAAAACAGATGACATATGCCAAAAGAATGGTCCAGAGATAGTCTACTTACAAAATGTGTGTGAGTAGAGGAAACCACAAAATTCACCACATTAATCCAGGGTAGTAGCATCAGGGCTACTGACATCCTTAGGCTAAAAGGAATGAAGGAGGAATCCCATACCTGAATCCAGAAGGAGAGAGTCAAAAGAAGAAGGCCATTTTGAATGATGCCATAACCTTTGGTTGAAGGACACAGATCAGCTGAGGTGACCTATTAGAAGGAAGACAGAGGAAGAAATATTCCAACCTCACTCTGCTTTCTTCTTCAAATCACCTGACCAGGCTCCCTGTTGGCTAAAGTCAACTGAAAGTCAGAGTGAGGGAAGCCACTGATGCAGCTCATACGGGTCAGCTGCCTGGAGCAGAAAGCAGGACAGAGAAAGAGAGAATAAAGTTTAAAAGGAAATGCAAATATGTGCAATACACATTAGCCATTCTTTCTTACGTTAAATTTTCTTTTTTTAACGTTTATTCATTTTTGAGAGACAGAGAAAGACAGAACGAGAACATAGGAGGGGCAGAGAGAGAGGGAGACACAGAATCCGAATCAGGCTCCATGCTCTGAGCTGTCAGCTCAGATCTCGATGTGGGGCTCGAACCCATGAACCATGAGATCATGACCTGAGCTGAAGTCGGACGCTTAGCCGACTGAGCCACCCAGGCGTCCTTTCTTTCTTAAACTTAATGAAGAATTCACATAAATGTTAGAATATGCAATGAACTGCTAGGCAGAAATACCAAAAATTGTGTTTCATAACAGCTACTGATGGGGAAGACATTGTCTTTCATTACCAATAGTTGGCAAGTTGATTGTGTGGGTGACTTTGCAAGACCACTTAGAGGAAAGACGGCATAATGTCTGACCTGAGTTCAGATATACTGATTATGCCTTTAGAGAGAAAAGAAGATAATGAAGAAGGTGATCTCACAAGAGTCTCTCTGAGACAGTATGGCACAATTAGTGCCATTTTGGATTACTATCACCCACTTCCCCTTTCCAAATCTGCTTGGATCATGATATGACTACATCAGAATGAAGATCCAAGGAAGTCTATGTACTGTGGCAGCTTGAGATTTTGTCATTATGGGAACATCTTACAGAGTACATAGATTTTCTCACAATAGTACCAGCATCAGTGTAGGGTTGAAAGGTACATCACAAAGTGGTTTCATAAGGATCAGATATCAATGAAGGATCAGACCTAAAGGACCTGGGAGGACTATGAACACACATGAGAGTAATCCATAGGTTCCCAGAAGACAGAGGAGGAATTTATTGGGGGCTAAGTTACTATACTCCATAGGAGAAGTCAAGAGCCAGTGAAATTTTGAACATTAGCATTACAAATTACCCATTTTCAGTACACAGCCTGAAGAGACCTGGAAAAACACAATTGTTTTATGCTTGTCTCAGCCTGTCAATAACCATTGTTGTGTTTAGACCAGCCTTTGTGATTCTCACTATGACTGCAAAAGACCCTTCAGCAATAACCAGCAGGAAATGGTTAAAAAATAAAGGTTCATTACTTACAAGACTTGGAAATCACATAACACAGCTGGGGTCACAAAGGGAGGTCAGGGGTAGAGGGAGAGAAAGAGAGAAAGCACACAGGACTTAGGGTTCTGCTTTTATTGGGATCCAGGATAGGGGCCTAGAGTTTCACAGACTCATTCTTTATTGGTGACTCTAACACATTAAGGCAGGAATTTAGCGCACTGAAAGAGAAAAAACAAGTTGCCCAAATGCTCAGTTACCAAAATCAGCCAAGATCTTCGAAACAAAGGAGCCGCAGTAGGGGGAGGTGGCCTGGTCCTTTACCTACCTGTGTGGCTGGCACTGTGTTTATTCAAGATAGGCTTCTTTGAAATGAGATGCCTCTGCAATGAAAGCTTAAGTCAGCCACTTGCATTAAAACACAAAGAAACAGAACCTGTCATGGCTTCCACTACACCAGTTTACACTGGTTCAGATCCATTTTCAGAGGATTGATTAGCTTTCCTATAAGACCAAACCAGACATTAGTCCCATCTTCTGAAATTACTTTCTATGATGTAACTTTATGGATAGGAATATAATCCTAGTTTAATACCTAGGAAGGCCATGAATTTGCTATTGTTTTCAACACAGACTAATAAGCGTAAAAAAAATTACCTTCTGGTAGCTTCTCTCTCTGGAATGTAGCAAACAAAATCCACGTGTCACGTTTTTTATAAGAGCAATTATCCTTAAGGGGTTTTAAAAAAAACAACTCAAATCAAATAATATTAAAGAAAAACCGTCTAAATTTGGAAATATTACATGGAGAATAATAAGTGGATGGAATATTTGGATAATATTGTGCAAATACCTATGATATTTGGTCAATTTAAATTCCTTATATACTTAAATTTTTAATTTTATTGCTCAATTATGTTTTCATCCATTCAACAAGTATTTATTGATCACCAATGCACTGAGTACTAGAGAAATCAAGATTAATATGGCAGATTTTGCCTTTAGGGAGCTCACATTCTAGTGAGAAATACAATTGTATTTAAGTGGTAAAGTGTTATATAAAGTTAATTATTTTCTAAGGAGAAGAGACATGATTCAAAAGATGTATAAAATGCATTTATCTTTCCAGAGTATTGTGGAAATGCAAAATTAGAAGGTCTTCAATTGCAAAGCCTCTACTAGTTTCTACTACAAAAAGTTGAGTCTCAGCTTGGTTAATATTTTATTTAATAGAGCACTGTAGTCCTTGGATATGCAAAAGGGAATCTACAGCTAAGAGGCTGAGAAAGATAAATTCTCCTCCTCCTCCTCCTCCTCCTCCTCTTCCTCCTCCTCCTCCTCATCCTCCTTCTTCTTCTTCTTCTTCTTCTTCTTCTTCTTCTTCTTCTTCTTCCTCTCCTCCTCCTCCTCCTCCTCCTCCTCCTCCTTCTTCTTCTAAAGGAAGAAAGTTGAATTTCCAGACCATACCCAATATAAGTGACCCAGCATGACTTACAGCATGGTAAGAGCCAGCATCTACAGAGAAAGTGGTCTGATATTCCTGGGAAAGAAGACACAAAACACTTATTTAAAAAATTGGGGTCTAAGATTCCATGTTAAGTTGTACTGCTGGGACGTAACCCTCCCTTTACCCTAACCTCCAGTGAAACCTTTCTATGGAGATTGAGTTCCACTTCTGCATCAGCAGAGAGCAGAAAACAAGGATGTTGGATATTCAAAAGAATATCTACAATGCTGTCACACATTTTAGAAAACCTGTTTTTCAAAGGGGAAAAACCATGTAACTATCAGAGACTGAAGACTAAAGAAAAAATTAATCAACTTCAATGTAGCAATGCTTAAGTTTTTATATCTGAATGAGTCAAGAAGAAATAAGAGTTCCCTTTTTTAAAAAGAGTAATTTTGGTTGCTATGTCTGTGAGTTTTATTAGAGATAACAACAAAAATTCCAGCACCAACTGCCTTGAAAATAAGATAAATGTATTAATCTTACATGAAACACATGGGGTGCCTAGGGAGCTCAATGGGTTAAGCATCCAACTCTTGATTTTGGCTCAGGTCGTGATCTTGTGGTTCATGAGATCAAACCCACATCAGGTTCTGCACTGACAGCATGGAACCTGCTCAAGATTCTCTCTCTCCCTCTGCACAAAAGCCAGGTATTAATGGAGTGTGTGGGTACTCTTAACAATAGGAAGGAGGGAGAAAGAAATGGTAAGCAGAGCATTGTATAAGTTGAACGTTGTATAAACTCTGGTAACACTATAAACTCACTTAGAATAACATCATTTGCTACTACATATACTCCTTTAGAGAATTTCATGGTTATGAAATTAGTGTGAGGCCGGAATAAACTCTAAAGTATACTGAATGCCCCTTCTGTTTTCAGCAGTTTTAGAACATCGTAAATATTTTTGTGTCTGACACTGCTAATGAGTTCCATAAAAGAAATTTTAGCCCACAAACATCCTTGTTCAGCACTCTCTTTTTTGGCAACAATAATTAGGTTTTTTACCTGACTGTGCTAAAATACATCATGGTTGGATAGCTATTTTGAAAAATTAAAATAAACAAAATTGTATTCTGTTATAACAAAAAAGATGAGATTTTTGTTTTAGTTGTTCAGTTGTTTTGTTTGCTGGCTTCTCCCCACTCCAGCATTAAAATAGCAGTGCCTGACTGCTACACCACCCATGACACATTTTTGCCACTGTCTCTTTTGTGTAGACAAATGCAAAAATCTGTCACTGGCAGTATACAGTTAGACATTGATATTTTAATGCTGGAGAGGGGCAAGCAGCTAAAACAAAAATCTTGTCCTTTTTGTTATGATATAATAAGTTTTGTGAATTAAGCTACTTGCTTTTCAGTTATAATAAATTCAAGGAACGGGGAGAAGGCTCAGTTAGTTTAGCTAGATTCTAGTTTTTCCATAGATTAGCAAGAGAATTTGGGTCTAAAGAAGCCATATATATCCATGGTATTCTTTAAACGGTGTGTTTGTATTTACTATTTGATGTATTTGGTGTGTAAATTTCACAGCAGCTGTGAAAAATCTAGCAATATCTCAAAATTATTTTATAAGTCACCCCCAAAATATGTGCAACAAATCTTAATTATCGTCTAATGGAATGATAGGCAGAATGATCTCCAGGCTCTTACCTCTCATTTTAGAAACATGTTTTTATCATTCAGATACACAATTTTGTGTTCACATTAGTGTGTATAATTGTATTACATATAGGAGTAATACCTATTTACTCCATTTATCTTCCTAAAAAATAAAAAAAAATACATATATTTTGTCCTGTATGTTTGAAAACAGTTATCTTTATTAAGTACCTGCCATGTACCAGATACTAGAGGTTAAATGTTTTGCCTCACTCTATGTCCCTGTAACTCTATTTGGCACAATGTTGTGTTAAAGAGGAACGAACTTGGCCCTGAAATTTAAGTAACCTTGAACTAGTAAGTGATAGAGCAAGGATATAAGCATAGATTGTGTCTAACTCCAAGAACTATGTGTGATCCACTGTTCCATAAGGCAAAACCGTAAAAAAATCATAGTAACGAGGAATAAGATGTGATTCTCAATTTCTGCATTGTGCGTGCAAGCAATCACGCATACCAGCCCTCACATATACTTCTTCCTACTGTTTCATTCGTTATCAACTTGTCCACCTCATATTAGTTGAATTCCTCATCAGTGCCAGGGAAGAGACTGTGGGAAATACAGTGGTAGACAAGTCAGATGAGGTCCCTTCTTATGAAAATTGATTTAATATTTTCCTATAATTAGAGATAACAACGATAATAGCTTAATATACAAGTTTGCAAAATAGTTATAGATTGTGATAAGCAACAACAACAAAAAACTGAGCAGACATACTATGATAAAGAAAGACCTGTCTTTTTAAAAATGGTCATCAGAGAAGCCAAGTTGAAGCTTTTTTATGAAGGAGTACGAGCAAGAACTGCATCGTTCAACATACTTCCAAATTCACTTAAGGGTTTAAGCATTTGAAGAGAGGCACACTCCAAGTAAATGGTTATTGTTCCAAGATATCCCAGTGATTGTCCATACGGCAAGATAATGTTCTATTTCCCTCTGACCATACAGCTGAAAAATCCCTTTAAAACTCCCTAATGGAAATAGAGAAGAAAATACACCCTCACTTCTAAGTAGACTATGCAGCAGAGAATATAGCATAGATTTAATCTGATTTACAAGTAAGATTCTCTAGACAGTGAGGGTGGGAGATTGAGTGTGAAAAGGACATGTTTGGTATTATTTATTGCTGTTGTTTATATTGAGGTCAACAGGTTAAAACACTTAAAGCTTATCTATGCTTTTCTGAAGCATGTTGTAGAGAATTCTAAGCCTGCATCTGAGTTCAGCAGGAAAGGTGCCATGATATGTGCAATGGAAATAATAAGTGAGAACAATGGAAGTCATAAGAGGGCCTGGTGGCAAAATACAACCCATTTGCCATCCCTTCTCTAAGACATAAATGTTACCCAGAAGTATGACAAGAATTGGATGTTATTAGTTAGGTGTCTTAAGTCAGATTTCCTAGAAGCAGACCCTGGGCCAAGGATTCAAATGCAAGTGACTTATGAAGTATTTCCGGGGGAAACTAGGAAAGGAGCAAGGAGCCAGAGAGGGTAAAGGAATAAGCCAAGGGGAGTGCAACTTCATGTGAAATCCCAGACTCAGTCAGATCTCTTGGGAGCTCAAACACATAAGTTCCACTTCAGAGTGAAGGATCTGGAATCTGTTAGCCCATACAATCTGTCACTGGCATCAGACAGCCCTGATTCAGGAGGAGATGTGAAGTACAGGCACTTGCAGCTCATCAGGCCACCTCAATATTCTAGAGTCATCTTCTAGAGAGCCATCGTCCTTAAGCAATATCTTTGCACAGAAACACATCAAAGCTGAAGGATGGGTCCAAGGAACTGGTACAACGATCTGAGGGGATCTGGCAAATGCACAAGTAGGATCTGCAATGCTACTTAACATATTCTTCAATAAATATGAGTGACAAGGAAGTCACTATAGGAGATGGTGTGGAAAATTGGTTAACAATGAAATAAAAGCTTCTGGACTAAGATGTCAAAGCACATGCCAAAGCCTCCCTGCCCAGGGCTCAAAGCACATATATCCCCATGGGGATGGGGATGCTTCTAAGGGAGAAAAGGATGTGCTCTCAAGGGCTCAAGGTTGAAACTGGGAGGGTACACAAATGATGAGTGAAGAAAATTAAGGTAGAGGTAGAGCTACAAACTGGAAATTGTGGTTGGGTAGATTATTCTGTGGCTTCGTTGCCTATAACTATGCACTTAACTGGGATAGGTGTCTTATGTGAATGAGACATAAGAATGATTTTCACAAGGCATATAAATTTAGACTGACTTTGGCCCAATTTAAATTGTCCCCAAGAAGCAGGAGCTTGGGAATTATCTGAACTCTCCTCAATAGTAAGCATTATTAAGCAAGATAAAAATCCAGAAGGGCAGGAAGTTATCATTGCTTTGATGAAGGAACTGGTTGAAGTAAGATTTTTGCTTCCCACTAACTGCCATTGTAATAGCCCTGTCTAGTATATTAAACAGGAACTAAAGGTGAATAGCAGGTTGTTAAAGACTAAATGTGATTAACCCTCTGATTCATTCAGTTTACCTGATGTGTAAAGGCAAACTCATCTAGGAATCCTATTGCTTCCTAATCACAAAGTCACCACAAAGAAATCTGAATTTTCACTGGGCTCTGAGCAGAAACAATCATTAAAAGAGTTACTGAGAGTGGTGTCACAAGCAATCCCATCAAACCCCTAGAACCTGGCTGCTCACATTACATTAGAAGTATCTGCAACCAGAATATACTCAGACTAGACCTTTGGCAAAACTTAAATAAGGCTACCCTGCTGAAGCCTCATGGGTTTTGGATCTGAGGACTGCCTAAGACTGCTGTTAATTCTAACCTACTTAAAAGGATAGTGTCGGTTTCTTATTGGATGTTAATTAACATTTTACCCACCACAGAAGGGTCAAATAAAGCTAAGGCCAGAAATACTAGTGATGAATTAGGTGATGTCATACAAACAAATAGAATTAAGCTTTCTAATGGCATTCTGATAGGGAGAGAATAACATAGCAAAGTTCCCCCATAAAATGAAAGTTTAAGAATAGCACAAAGGTGGGGGATTTTCGGTGGGGTATACCACACTCTAATGGACTGTCTCATTGTTCATAGATCTTATGACCTCTGAGGAACTCCTTACCACCATTGCTATCTAGTCAGAATCTTGTTCTCTCCCTACTGATGAAAAAATGCTTGCTGGTCACTAGTGGGAATTCCCAAATTTAGGGAATTTTCAATCTTAAGGAGTTCCCAATCTTAGAGCCATAATGCTGTTTGGAAATCAGCCACAATATGCCCAACAGATGGTAAAACTTTGATGGAAGCAAGCAAGGGCAAGTTCACATACATAATGAATAGAACTGAGAAATGTTTAATTAAAAGCAGAAAAGGAATTAGGCTCGGGTCCTCTAAAGAGTGTTTGAATATTTATAGACTTGGATTGTAGCCAAAGACCTTGCTGTATGGTCAGGCAAATGGACTTTAGGTGACTGAACAGTAAAAATCACTGCATATAGAGAATTCACTTATAAAATTATCTGTAGGGATTTAGAGGAGGAATTGAATTGGGTCACGTAGATGCTCACCAAAAAAACACTGTTGCTATCTAAGGAGGAGATCAGAAAATGAGGGTAGATGCCTAACTAGCTCATGACTTTATGAACAAGTAGGCATGTGGGTGTTCAGCCCATGTACTCATGGATTGAGAGATGTCATGTCCTCTGGCACCCGATGAAATGACTAATGTAATAAGAAACTGTGCCTAATGTCAATTGGAAAAGAATCAATACCTGCAAATCTGATGCCACTGGATTTCAGCCAGTAGCCTCAGGGGTCTGCAAATGATTTTGACCGTGATTGACACAGATTCTACTCTAGACTTTTCTTTCTTTCCTTCTTTGGGTTTTTCTTTTCTTTTCTCTTCTTTCTTTCTTTGTAAGTTTATTTATTTTGAGAGAGAGAGAGAGAGAGTGCAAGTGGTGAAAGGGAAGAAAGAGAGAAGGAGAGAGAGAGAGAGAGAGAGAGAATCCCAAGCAGGTTCTGCACCACCAGCGCAGAGCCCGAGCAGGGCTCGAAATGACAAACCATGAGATCAAGACCTGAGCCGAAGTCGGGTGCTAAACCAACTGAGCCTCTTTCTTTCTTTTTTGATTTGTTTGTTTCTTTCTTTCTTCTTTCCTTCCTTCTTTCTTTTCTTCCTTCCTTCCCTTCTCTCTTTCTCTCACTTTATTTCTCTTTCACTTTGTCTTCTTTCTTTCTTTCTTTCTCCCTCCCTCCCTTCCTCCCTTCCTTCCTCTCTTCCTTCCTTCCTTCCTTCCTTCCCTTTTTCCTTCCTTCCCATCTTTCACAAATATCTTTTTTTACATTTGTTTTATTGTAGTAAAACACACACAACAAAATTTACCATCCAAACCATTTTTTAAAGTTTATTTATTTATTTTGAGAGAGACAGAGACAGGGTGAGTGGGGGAGAGGCAGAGAGAGAGGAAGGCAGAGAATCCCACCCAGAGTCCACAGTGTCAACACAGAGCTCAGTGTGGGGCTTGAACTCACAAAACCAGGAAATCATGACCTGATCCAAAAGCAAAAGTCAGACGCTGAACGAACGGAGCCACCCAGGTTCCCCCCATCGTAACCATTTTTAAGTGTTCAGTTCAGTGGTATTTGATACATTCTAGTGTTGTGCTACCGTCAGCACCATATATCCTTATTCTTTATCTTATGAAACTAATCCTTTATACACATTAAACAATAACTCTCCCCCAGCCCCTGGCAACCACCATTTTACTTTCTGTCTCTGATTTTGACTACTCTAAGTATTTCATGTAAGTGGAATCATACAGCTTTGTCCATTGATGACTGGCTCATCCATATTATAGAAAACATCAGATTTCCTTCTTTTTAAAGGTTGAATAATACTCCATAGTATGTATATAACTCCTTTTGCTTATCCATTCATCTGTCAGGGGACACTTGGGCTGCTTCCACATTGTAGCTATTGTGAATAATGCTGCAATGAACATGGGTTTATAAATGTACTTTGTGACCCTGCTTTCAATTCTTTTGGGTATATGCCCAGAAGTGAAATTACTGCATTATGTAGTAATTCTATTTTTAATTTTTTGGAGAACGGCCATACTGTTTTCCATTGTGGCTATATCATTTCACATTCCCACCAACAGTGCACAAGAGTTTCAATTTTCCACATCTTCGCAAACACTTGTTACTTTATTTTTTTAAATAGTAGTCATATTAATTGATGTGAGAGATGTCATGGTGGGTTTTGATTTGAATTTCCTTGGTGATTAGGGATGTTGAGCATCTTTCCACGTACTTATTTCCCTTTATGTATCTTCTTTGGAGAAAAGTTTGTTTAAGTTCTTTGCCTGTTTTGAAAAAGATTGTGTTTTTGTTATTGTTGAGTTTTAGGAGTTTTCTATATATTCTGAATATTAGTCTTTTTTCAAATATATGACCTGTAAATCTTTTCTAACATTCTGTGAGTTGTTTATTTTAGGTTTTTCTACTCCTGAAGCAAAAACAAAAACAAAAACAAAACAAAACAAAAAAAAAAAAAAAAAAACAAAGAAAACACCTGGAAAAAACAATTAAAAGTTTGGAGCAACAAATTTTCTACCATTTTGGCTCTCAGGATAAGTAAGCAGTTGACTGCTACAAATAAGCAAAAATGGAAAAGAATACTTAATGTCATAAGAACTACCATATTTTTAATTTTTAATTCGTATAGACAATGAAAATACTTATTATTCAATACAGATAAAGAGAAACACTTTGAAAGATTGGCTTAGATGTTTAAATAACTTGTTCCTCAGCTCTATAGGTAAATGGATGTTTGAGCTAAAAAAGGCTGATCATGAGGGGTAATAAATAGAAACAAGCAGAAATAATAACAAATGGAATAGGAATTGATAAGCAATTCACGATCCCAGGAAGGAATGCAATCACGATATTTCCACAAGAGTGTCTATTCTTACCAAATGCTCTCATACCTGGCACTGACTGGTGGCTAATGTTGGGGAAAAATCCTGAACTTATTAATTTTTTTTAGAGAAGTAGACTTTGACTCTTGTTAATATATGAGTTCTGACAATGAATTCCACCTGAAAAATTAAGGGGAAAAAGATGACACAGAGTTCCCTGATCACTCAAATTACCTGTGGCTCACTCCAGCTACTATTCAACTTATTGTGTTTAGAATATAAGACCATGAGTAATTGAATAAGAACTCTAAAGGAACTCCACACTTGTCACCAATGATGCCAGAGGCTGGCATTTTTACCTAGGAAGGACTTTTGGATATTCTAATCATATGGAATTTGATGTATTTAAAGTTTAGTTCCAGGAGTCCTGGAGGGTTAGAGTAGTGGGGTATATTTGTAGGAACACTATGGTAAGCCTCAGTTATGGCCAGATACGACAGAACTGGTGGCCTTCATTGTTTTCTTTAATAGTTCAGTACCATGAGTAAAAAGGATATTGTCATTTCTGTGATGCAACTACTTAGAATTGAAAAGATAAAGAAGAAATATAATATTATCCATGGGGAGGGGGGGAGATGAGTAATGTTACACTTGACCCCTGTATTGTCAGGCTCTGTGAAAAGCTGTACTGTACATGAGATAGGGTTATGCCCACAGAGCAGTTGGAATCCACAATTCACTCCACAAAGGCCTCCAGCCTGTATTCTAATTGCTGGTATTATATGCACATTATGAAATGTGGTTACTGTTAGGAAGAAATGAGAATGATACTGCAATTTTACTGATGTAAATATATCATATATTTACAAATTATGTATCAAATATACCCTTTCTTTATCTGCTACAGTTTTATAGGCAACAGAGGATTTTTAGGCTATAAGTAGAATTAAGTAAAAAAACAAATGTAGACGAAGACATCCAGAATGAGAAAGTATTTTGAGAGGCAGGTATGAAAGACCAAGTGATATAATCATCATAGAAGATTTGTCAGAAAAAAATAAATGATTTTTTCCTTAAAAATTAAAAGTGTGTCTGCATGTTTTTTTAATTTGTAATAACTACAGCTGCTGTCACTAAAATTGCTGGTAATAAAATATCAAAGAACTGTGAAACGATACGGTCACAGCATGCTGTGTAGAGAGAATTCCTCTTACACAGTAAATGGTTTTAAAATGGTGGTCAAAGGGGCTTAGGAACATTATTATTTAATATAAGATAGTCCATAAAATGAAACATGAAATTTTATGAGAAGTTTCTGAAAAGATGTCAACAAAGTTTAGAAGCTGGACTGAAAAAGAAAAGGTTAGCAGAAGACCTAGAATAGATTCTCTCCCTTTTTGTTGAATGTCCAAAAAAGAAAGAAACACAATCAAATCTCCTTATAAACATACTTGTGGCAAATCACCTGGAAAATACATTAGTAGCAAGAGTTCTTACCTACGGAATGTTTTTAGGAGGATATACCTGCTCTGTATAGAATTAATCTTGGTTAACAAATCCAAAACATATGGATTACATCACTCTCTGAAAGATGTAATATAAGCTATACAACTATTATAAAAGGAAAATGTTTCATGACCAAATAAGCTTCCTTTTGTGTATATTATGGGAGCATGTACTTTGCTGAGATATCTCTTTATGTAAAAGTTGGTCCAGTGTACATCCTAATGCATGAATAAAGAAATATTGTTTTGACGGCAATCTCGAACTTCTGTTTCTCTGTGTTTGTGACTACTTCTATCATTGAAAACATTAGTAAACTTGATGCTGGGTAATTTTGAAAGTGAACAAATTAAGAAGACTATAGGGGTTTCAGAAAGAGAGAGTGAGGAAAAATGGTGAAGCTTTAACTTAAAAAAGAATAATTTTTTTTTTCCTAAACTGAGAAAGACAAATTCCTCAATTTAGGAATCCACTAGCTGTTGAGTAGAATTAAGGTGGGGAGTGGTGGGAAATATGTAGTCAAAGTTTAGACTGTAAAGGAAAAAAATATCCTAAAATCTATTAGTGAGAAAAGACAGAGTACCTTCCAAAACAAACAAAACAAAACAACAACAGCATACTAAGACCCAGATTGATATCAGATATTTCATCAAAAATATTAGCAGGAGGGGCGCCTGGGTGGCGCAGTCGGTTAAGCGTCCGACTTCAGCCAGGTCACGATCTCGCGGTCCGTGAGTTCGAGCCCCGCATCGGGCTCTGGGCTGATGGCTCAGAGCCTGGAGCCTGTTTCCGATTCTGTGTCTCCCTCTCTCTCTGCCCCTCCCCCGTTCATGCTCTGTCTCTCTCTGTCCCAAAAATAAATAAACGTTGAAAAAAAAAAAAATTTAAAAAAAAAAAAAAATATTAGCAGGAAAATAACTTTAGATTTTAAATACTATACTCAGCTAAATATTCATGTAAGAATAAAGGAGAAACATAGACATTTTCAAGCATACTGAATTCTTAAAATTTACCCCAGAACAACAAAAGAAACTTCTAAATAATGTATTACAATAAGAAGATAGACAATCTTCTAAATATAAACAGGTACTTAATTAAATAATAAACATTTATGCTTTAATAGTATTCTAGAATTAAACTTTCCAATACTTTTAATATAGGAGTTGATAAAAAATATTGAAAGAAGGAACTACTTGTTAATATTTTTATCCTGGTCAGAGAATAAATAGAGATAGTCCATACACTTAGGCATAGGAGGAAAATATTTAGATATGTGATTTAAAAATCCTACATCTAAAGAATGTAATTTACATATTTCTATGTGATGGAGAAAAAAACAGAATTAAGGAAATTTGATCAAAGCAACAGTGAGGGAAAAAAAAAGAGAATGGTAAGACTATGCTTCATAAAATGGTAAAAATATGTCCACATATGTCACTGAAAACAAATATAAATGAATTAAACATAGCTATTAATAGAGAAACCCAAATGATGTTTGTAAATTATTTATTTTGAAACATTTTTATTTACACAAAAGAATTACAAGAAAAATAGAGTTCCATTTCCCCAACTTTCTCTAATGTCGGCATCTTATATAACCATGGTATATGTATCAAAACTAAAATGTTAACATTAGTTCAATATTATCAACAGGATTACAGAATTTCCATTCTATTTCCTCAATTTTTTCATTCATGTTTCTTTTTCAGAATCTCATCCAGGACACCAAACTATATTTGGTTATTAAGACTTAGTTTCCTCCAAACAGTGATAGTTCCCTTGTTTTTCATGACTTTGAGACCATTGTAGATTACTGCTCAAGTCTTTCATAGAATGTCCCTCATTTTTACTTTGCCTAATATTTTATTACAATTAAGACAGTGTTCAAAAGGAGTTAAGATGGCGGAGCAGCATGGAGACCCTGAGTTTGTCTCATCCCTGAAACACAGCCAGATCAGTACCAAACCATTTTGAACACCTAGGAAATTGATTTGAGGATTTACACAGCAATCTGCAAACTCGAGCCACAGAACTCTGCAAGTACCTGGTGCAGAGAGGTGAAAAGGAGTTAGAAAAGCCACTGAGGGAGGGGCTGTTTTTGCAGAGAGAGGACAGAGAAAGGGGAAGAATGCAGCACACCATGATCTTTCAAGAAAATAGCTCTCCTGAAAGTAGCCAGAGAGAAAGAATGAAAACTCTCACAGGGGACTGAACAAGAAATCTGTTCCCCAAAACCATTGATGGGAATAAAGGAGAGGGTTTCAATACCACCAAGATTCTATAAATAGAATCTTCAGACAGTCTGAAGTTTTGGAGCTCAGTGCCTGGCGGTGCTCTGGTAAGGAAGCAGAGCAAATTCCCAGGAACAGGCAGCAGGGTCTGAGGTGTCCATGTGCCACACGGCAGAAGCATTTCCCTTGCTTGGAGTGCGTTTGGCAGAAGCCATATGGCTTCCCCACTGGCAAAGGTCCCAGCAGACCCCAGAGAGCAGCCGCATTTGCTGGTATTGCAACCAAGATGCCGAGTGTGGTGAAACCTGGTGCCTGCCGGCTGTGTGTTTGTGGTTTGTCATAATCTCTGAAGGTCTGCCACAGCACAATTGCACGAATGTTCTCTGGGGCAAGCCAACAACTGGCCATTGCTCAGCGAGACTCTCCCTCAAAGAGTTGGCAAGGGGGTCTCTGAAGCATGGAGTTTTGAAACACAACCCCATCTGAAATAAAACTCTGAAGGGAGGTGCCGTCTGACAGGCAGAGAGCTTGGACACGAACTGGGTAAAGATGGGGAGTGGGTGGAGGCCTGAGACAAAGGAGGGGTGCTTGATCTCAGGTCAGTGAGAGTGCAAAGTTTCTGTGCCAGAGACTAGGGAGCTGGGTGAAGCCATTTCCATCTTTCCCATGAACGTGCATGTGTGCCACACTGATCTACCTTTTTTCTTTCCTTTCTCCTTTTCCTTTATACTATCAAGTTTCTTTCAACAAGCAGACCAAAACACACCTAGGATCTAACTTCGTTTATTTAATTTTTGTTTCGTTTTTAATTTTTAAATTTTTAGTTTAGGGGTGCCTGGGTGACTCAGTCGGTTGAGCGACCGACTTCAGCTCAGGTCATGGTTTCACAGCTCGTGAGTTCAAGCCCCACAGTGGGCTCTGTGCTGACAGCACGGAGCCTGGAGCCTGCTTCAGATTCTGTGTCTCCCTCTCTCTCCCTGACCCACTCTCATTCCGTCTCTCTCTTTCTCAAAAGTGAATAAACATTAAAAAAATTTTTAATTTTAGTTTATTAATTGTTTTCTTCCATCAAAATGACAAAATGAGGGAATTTACTCCAAAAGCAAGAAGAAGAAATGACAGCCAGGGGCTTAATCAACACAGATATAAGCAAGATATCTGAACTAGAATTTAGAAACACAATAATAAGAATACAAGCTGGGTTATAAAAAGCATAGAATCCCTTTCTGTGGAGATAAAAGAAACACAATCTAGTCAGGATGAAATTAAAAATGTTATAACCAACTTGCCACAACAGCAAGTATCTATGAAGCAGAGCAATGAATCAGCAATTTAATAGATAAAATTATGTAGAATAATTAAGAAGAAAAAAACAAAAACAAAAAAACAAAGGCAAGACTTAGAGAACTCAGTGACTTATTAAAAAGGAATAATACCTGAATCATAGGAGTCCCAGAAGACGAAGAGAAAGAAAAGGGGGCAGAAGGTTTATGTGAGCAAATTGTAGCAGAAAACTTTCTTATCTGAGGAAGGACACAGACATCAAAATCCAAGAGGCACAGAGAACTGCCATTAGATTCATCAAAAACCGACCATCACTAAGGCATATCATAGCCAAATTCACAAAATACACAGACTAGGAGAGAATTATGAAAGCACCAAAGGGAACAAGTCTGTAAACTATAAGGGATGACAGGTTTGCAGTAGACCTATCCACAGGAGCTTGGCAGGCCAGAGAGGAGTGGCAGGATATATTCAACATGCTGAATCAGGAAAATATGCAGCCAAGAGTTCTTTATCCAGCAAGGTTGTCATTCAAAATGGAAGGAGAGATAAAGAGTTTCCCAGAAAAACAAGACTAAAGGAGTTTGGGACCACTAAACCAGCCCTGCAAGAAATTTCAAGAGGGATCCTTTGAGTGGAGAAAAGATAAAACAAAACAAAAAAGACCAAAAGCAATGAAGACTAGAAAGGACTAGAGAACATCTCCAGAAACACCAACTCAACAAGCAACACAATGACACTAAATTCCTATTTTTCAGTACTCAGTGTCAATGGACTAAATGCTCCAATCAAAGACACAGGGTATCAAAATGGAGAAGAAAACAAGATCCATGTATATGTTGTCTACAAGAGACTAATGTTAGACCTAAAGATATCTGTAGATTGAATGCAAGGAAATGGAGAACCATGTATCATGCTAATGGTCATCCAAAGAAAGCTGGTGTAGCCATACTTATATCAGACAAATTAGATTTTAAAATAAAGACTATAACAAGAGATGAAAAGGGCATTATATCATAATGCCAGGGTCGATCCACCAAGAAGATCTAATAATTGTAAATATTTATGCCACCAACGTGATAGCATCCAAATATATAAATCAATTAACTGCAAACAAAGAAACTCATTGACAATAGTACCATAATAGTAGAAGGCTTCAACATCCCACTTACAACAATGGACAGATCATCTAAACATGAAATCAACAAGGAAACAATGGCTCTGAATGACACACTGGACCAGATAGATGTAACAGATATATTCATAACATTTGATCCTAAACCAGCAGAATACACATTATTCTCAAGTGTACATGAAACATTTTCCAGAATACATCACATACTAGGTCACAAATGAGCCCTCAACAAGTACAAGATCAAAATCATACCTTGCATATTTTCAGACCACAACGCTATGAAACTCAAAGTCAACCACAAGAAAAAATTTGGAAAGACAATAAATACTTGGAGATAAAAGAACATCCTAGTATGGAATGAATGGGTTAATCAAGAAATTATAGAGGAAGTAAAAAAATACATAAAGGCCAATGAAAATGAAAACACAAGCCAAAACTTCTGGGTTGCAGCAAAGGTGGTCATAAGAGGAAGTATATAGCAATCCAGGCCTTCCTAAAGAAGGAAGAAATGTCTCAAATACACAATCTAACTTTACACCTGAAAGAGTTGGAAAAAGAACAGTACATAAAGCTCCAAACCAGCAGAAGAAGCAGAATAATAAAGATTAGAGAAGTAATAAATGATATCAAAATCTAAAAAAACAGTAGAACAGATTAATGAAACCAGGAGCTGGTTATTTGAAAGAATTAACAAAATTGATAAACCCATAGCCATATTGATCAAAAAGGAAAAGGAAAGGACCCAAATAAATAAAATCATGAATGAAAGAGGAGAGATCACAGCCAATACTGCAGAAATAAAAACAATAATAAAAAAATATTATGATCAATTACATGCCACCAAATTGGGCAATCTGGAAGAAGTGGAAAAATTCCTAGAAACATATAAATTACCAAAACTGAAACAGGAAGAAATAGAAATTGTGAACAGACCCATAAACTGGAAAGAAATTGAATCAGTAATCAGAAAATCTCCAAACAAACAAGAATCCAGGGCAGATGGCTTTCCAGGGGAACTCTACCAAACATTTAAATAAGATTTAGAACCTATTCTTTTGAAGTTGTTCCAAACAATACAAATGGAAGGAAAACTGCAAACTCATTCTACAAGTCCAGCGTTAACATGACTCCAAAACCAGACAAAGATCCCACTAGAAAGAACTACAGACCAATTACCCTGATGAACATGGATGCAAGAATTCTCAACAGGATACTAGCAAACTGGATCCAATAATACATTAAAAGAATTATTCACCATGATCAAGTGGGATTTATTCCTGGGATGCAGGGCTGATACAATATACACAAATCAATCAATGTGATATATCACATTAATAAAAGAAAGGATAAGAACCAGAGGCATCTAGGTGGCTCAGTTGGTTAGACGTCTAACTTTGGCTCAGGTCATGACCTCATGGTTCATGAATTCAAGCCCCCTGTCAGGCTCTGTGCTGACAGCTCAGAGCCTGAGACTGCTTTGGATTCTGTGTCTCCCTCACTGTCTGCCCCTCCCCTGCTTGCTCTCTCTCTCCCTCTCTCTCTCTCTCTCTCTCTTTTTCTTTCTCTCAAAAACAAATATACATTAAAATAAATAAATAAATAAATAAATAAATAAATAAATAAATAAATAAGACAAGAACTATATGATCCTCTCAACAGATGCTGAAACAGCACTTAACAAAATACAGCTTCCATTCTTGATAAAAACCCTCAAGAAAGTAGGGATAGATAGAACATACCTCAAGATCACAAAGGCCATGTACAAAAGATCCATCACTGATATCATTGTCAATGGGGAAAAACTGAGAGCTTTCTCCCTAAGGTCAGGAACATGACGAGGATGTCCACTATTATTACTGTTATTCAACATAGTGTTGGAAGCCCTAGCCTCAGCAATCAGACAACACAAAGGAATAAAAGCATCCAAATCGGCAAAGGGGAAGTCAAACTTTCACTCTTCACAGACAACAAGATACTCCATGTGGAAAACCCAAAAGACTCCACCAAAACATGGCTGGAACTGATACATAAATTCAGTGAAGTCACGTGATATAAAATCAATGTGGAAATCGGTTGCATTTCTATACACCAATAATAAAGCAGCAGAAAGAGAAATCAAGGATTTGATCCCATTTACAATTGCACCAAAACCCATAAAATACCTAGGAATAAACCTAGCCAAAGAGATAAAAAAATTCTATACACTGAAAACTATAGAAAGCTTATAAAAGAAATTGAAGAAGACACCAAAAAAATGTTAAAACATTCCATGCTTGTGGATAGGAAGAACAAATATTGTTAAAATGTCAATATTACCCAAAGCAATCTACAAATTCAATGCAATCCCTATCAAAATAACACCAGCATTCTTCACAGAGCTAGAACAAACAATCCTAAAATTTGTATAGAACCAGAAAAGACCCCAAATTGCCAAAGCAATCCTGAAAAAGAAAACCAAAGCTGGAGGCATCACAATTCCAGACTTCAAGCTGTATTACAAAGCTGTAGTCATCAAGACAGTATGGTACTGGCACAAAAACAGACACATAGATCAATGGGACAGGATAGAGAACCCAGAAATGGACCCACAAGTGTATGGCCAACTAGTCTTTGACAAAGCAGGAAAGAATATCCAACGGAAAAAAAAGACAGTCCCTTCATCAAATGGTGCTGGGAAAACTGGACAGCAACATGCAGAAGAATGAACCTAGACCACTTTCTTACACCATACACAGAAATAAACTCAAAATGAATGAAAGACCTAAACATAAGCATCAAAATCCTAGAGGAGAAAACAGGCAACAATCTCTTTGACCTTGGCTGCAGCAACTTCTTACTTGACATGTCTCCAGAGGCAAGGGAAGCAAAAGTAAAAATGAACTATTGGGACCTCATTAAGATAAAAACTTCTGCACGGTGAAGGAAACAATCAGCAAAACTAAAAGGCAACTGATGGAATGGGAGAAGATATTTGCAAATGACATATCAGATAAAGGGTTAGTATCCAAAATCTATAAAGAACTTATCAAACTCAACACCCAAAACACAAATAATCCAGTGAAGAAATGGGCAAAAGAAATGAATAGACACTTTTCCAAAGAAGACATTCAGATGGCCACCGACACATGAAAAAATGCTGAACATCACTCATCATCAGGGAAATACAAATCAAAACCACAATGAGATACCACCTCACACCTGTGAGAATAACAACAATTCAGGCAACAACAGATGTTGGCAAGGATGCAGAGAAGGAGGAACAGTTTTGCACTGCTGGTGGGTAATCATAGTGGTGCAGCCACTCTGGAAAACAGTGTGGAAGTGCCTCAAAAAATTAAAAATAGAACTACCCTATCACCCAACAATTGCACTACTAGGTATTTATCCAGGGGATACAGGAGTGCTGATTCGAAGGGGCACATGCACCCCAATGTTTATAGCAGCAGTATCGGTGATAGCCTAAGTATGGGAAGATCCCAAACGTCCATTGGCTGATGAATGGATAAGAAAGATGTGGTGTATATATGTATGTATATATATATATATATATATATATATATATATATACACATATATGTATATATGTATATACATATATGTATATGTGTATATACATATATATATATATGTGTATACATACACACACACAATGGAATACTATTCAGCAATGAAAAAGAATGACATCTTGCCATTTGCAATTATGTGGATGGAACTAGACTGCATTATGCTAAGCAAAATAAGTCAGTCAGAAAAAGACAAATATATGATTTCACTCATATGTGGAATTTAAGATACAAAACAGTTGAACATAAGGGAAGGGAAGCAAATATAAATTAAAAACAGAGGAGACAAACCATAGAGACTCTTAAATACAGAGAACAAACTGAGGGCTGCTGGCAGGGTGTTAGGTGAGGGAAGGGCTAAAGGGATGAGTGCCATCAAGGAGGACACGTGTTGGGTTGAGCACTGGGTGTTACATGCAAGTGATGAATCACTAAATTCTACTTTTGAAATTATTACATTGTATGTTAACTAACTTGGATTTACATTGTAATAAATAAATACATGAATGAATGAATGAATGAATGAATAAATAAATAAATAAATATAAGATTTTGTTTATGAGAAAAAAGAAAATATGCATTTTCTAATGGATTATTGATAGTGGATAGAAATAAATGAATTTTATGAACTTAAATAAAAAGACAGTATTCAAGTGAGATTTAAAAAAGCTTATATATAAGAGTGAAAACATATGGTATCTGTCTTTCTCTGTGTGACTTATTTCACTTAGCATAACACTCTCTAGTTCCATGGTGGAGGGGAAGGAAAAAAAAAGTTAGAGAGGGAGCCAAACCATAGGAGACTGTTGAAAACTGAGAACGATCTGAGGGTTAATGGGGGGTAGGAGGGAGGAAAGGGTGGGTGATGGGCACTTAGGAGGGCACCTGTTGGGATGAGCACTGGGTGTTGTATTGAAACCAATTTAACAATAAATTTCATATTAAAAAATAAAAATAAATAAAAATAAATAAAAATAAACAAATAATAATAAAAATAAAAAGCTTACATAGCATAAGTATTTGTAGTTCATAAGTGACAACACTGAAAAAATGAAAAGGTCAGCAAAGAGAAAATTATGTGACAAAATTAAAGTGAGGCAAAATAAAATATGAAATTTAAAGGGAAAGGCATGAAATTGAACTAAATA
This sequence comes from Puma concolor, assembly GCF_028749965.1. Taxonomy (NCBI): domain Eukaryota; kingdom Metazoa; phylum Chordata; class Mammalia; order Carnivora; family Felidae; genus Puma; species Puma concolor. The sequence goes on from NC_141670.1 coordinate 71,289,051, forward strand.
GCAAAATTTATGCAAAGAAATTAAATAATCCCCCAGAAAATGTCAGTCTTGACCAATTATATAATATATATACTGTATCTACAAACACACACAGACTAATAGAGCCTTAAAATGAAGAAAGCCAAATCAATAGAATTCCCTGGAAAAAAGTGACAATTTTTTAAGAATTTTTCTCACAGATCATGTTCATCAATCACACTTAGTAAAATAAGAAATCAATAATGAATCGACAGTCAAAAAATAGATATTCCTAACGAAATGGTAGAGCTACATCCTGTGAGTTTGGATAGTATAAGCCACACTCGTTGATAATTTCAGGTTACAGAATAAATAAAAATGTAAACTTAAAAGCATTTATAACTGAACCTCAGCCTAAATGTACATAAAAAAAGTGTCTCATGCAAAAGTACTTACAGAGGGATTTGTAGCTTTAAATGCATTTATTGGAAAACAAAAATAATTGAAAAAACATGGACTGAGCATTTGAAACAAGAAGTTTAGGAAAGAAAAACAAGATAGATGCAAACAAAATAGAAGAAAGAAAATAACAAAGATAAAGGAGAAATTAATGAAGTGGTACATACAAAATAAATCAAAGAGTGTTAATCAATAAAGAAATAAATGGATTCTCTGATAAGGCTAACAAAATTGAAAACCTATGTAATTGCAATTAAGAAAGGGACATGAGTAAATACCATTAAGAGAAAAAATGATACAGATTATAATAGATATTTTTACACCACAAGACGTTAATTCAAGCATAATCATCAATAACTTAAACATTTAAATGCAAAAGGAGCACCAGCCTGGCTCAGTAGATTAAGCATCTGACTCTTGGTTTCAGCTCAGGTCATGATCTCACAGTTCATGGGATGGAGCCCCACATTGGGATCCGTGATGACAGTGAGGAGCCTGCTTGGGATTCCCTCTCTCTCTCTCTCTCTCTCTCTCTCTCTGACCCTACTCTGGTCTCTCTCTCTCTCTCTCTCTCTCTCTCTCTATCTGAAAATAAGTAAATAAATATTTTTAAAAAACTGTAGAAAAGCAAAACAAACAAACAAAAAAAAGCTAAATGCAATCGGTAATTTCCCAGAGAAAATATGAATTATCAAAATTTATCTAACCAGGAAAAATCCTGAATAAACCAATCCTTTTTTTGCTCAAATGCACTCAGATTTATAAACGTCCCCCATTGTATCCTCAATAGCATAAGACTGGGTCTGTTTTATGGGAGTTCTAGAAAACTCTGAGACCATTAATTCTGGGCTTATTTAATTTCTTCCAGACTCTAGAAAGAAACAGGAAGATATTCAACTCATTTTATGATACTAGTATAATCTTTATGCATGAACAGAATATGGATGGCATAAGAAAATGATATTATTTTGGCCCATCTCACATATAAATACAGATGTAGCAATTTTTCATGATTTTTTTTTTTTAATTTTTTTTTTCAACGTTTATTTTTGGGACAGAGAGAGACAGAGCATGAACGGGGGAGGAGCAGAGAGAGGGAGACACAGAATCGGAAACAGGATCCAGGCTCTGAGCCATCAGCCCAGAGCCTGATGCGGGGCTCGAACTCACGGAGCGCGAGATCGTGACCTGGCTGAAGTCGGACGCTTAACCGACTGCGCCACCCAGGCGCCCCGATGATTTTTAAAAGACAATATTAAATACAAAAAGGATCATGCTAAAAATAATACATCACAGAAAAAACTGCTTATGTCAGGAATACAGGTATTATTTTGCTTTAGAAAATCTTCTAACACAGTAACTACATAATAGTTTACAGAAGAAAAAACAATGTAATTATGTCAATAGCTTCAAATTGAGACAATGAGTATATTTAGCACTTTAGCTTGGTAAATTTCTAATTGTTAAATTCTGACTGTATCTCTTGCTGAATGAGGGTGAAAATAAGTTCTTTTATACAATGTTAGGTGTGTAAATTGATATAGTTATCCTACAAAAAACTTTGTATTATAAATTATTTTTTTAATGTGCAGGTGTTCTACCTGTAGTTATGTACTACACAAAATCATTTCAGGGCATCTGGGTGGCTCAGTTTAGCCTCCAACTCCTGATTTTGTCTCAAGTCATCTCCTGGTTCTCGGGTTCAAACCCAGCATTGGGCATTGTGCTGATATGTGGAGCCTGCTTCCCATCCTCTGTCTCCCTCTCTCTCTGCCTCTCTCTCTTGCTCGGATACTCTCTCTATATCATAAATAATAAATAAGCATAAATAAATAAGCATTTAAAAAAATCATTCTCACAGGGGCACCTGGGTGGCTTAGTCGGTTAACCATCCGAATTTGGCTCAGGTCAGGATGTCACAGTTCGAGGATTTGGGCCCTGAATCGGGCTCTGTGCTAAAAGCTCAGAGCCTGGAGCCTGCTTGGGATTCTGTGTCGCCCTCTCTTTCTGCCTCTCTCCCACTCACACTTTGTATGTCTCTTTCTCAAAAATAAACATTAGAAAATAAAAAAAATAAATAAAAATCTAATATTGTGTGTGATACATATACTTAGATATCATTTATGTAAATTTTAAAACACTACTATTTGTATATTTTTTCTTTAATATCATAAGATAATATTTGGAAAAGTACAAACCTACTGATAATCATAATTGCCTCTAGGCATAACTGCAGAGACTCTAGATAAATAACAGGTGACAATTTCAAGTTTATACTTTAGGTTCTGTTAACTTTAAAAATAAAACTGTTATTTTAGCAGCAACAGTGAATTTATTCAGAAATAGCAGGAAATTGGCAATTCAGGACAAACAAGCTATGGCAAATCTTAGGCAAGTCTGGAGAACAAAAGAGTTATGTTCCTTATAGAGGATGGGGATTGTTATAGAAGGGCTGTTATAAACAAAACATAGCATGTTGTTTACATTATAAACACAACAGGAGGGCTGTTATAAACAAAAAGTTCATTGGAGTAAACTGGGAGTTTGAAATGCAGTGGCTTTTCATTGGCTGAGTTGTGACAGTCTCTCATTGGCTGAGTTGTTGCTGGGGGAGGAGCAAAACCTTTTCCTCCTGCTGGGTAGTAAAGTAGTAGCTAAAGTATTATCATTTGCAAGTTATGTCTCTTCCTGCCCTGCTGCAATGGATGACAAGTGGTAGGGCCTAGGAGCTTCTGGTCTCCTGGATCCATTTTAGTGAGGTTTCCCTTTATCAGGTTTCATAGTTCTAATTAAAAAACCAAATAAGACAAAGTATTCATATGTCACTTATCAATAAAATGAATTAAAAAATTCAAATCAAATATTTCAGAAAGGTAGAGTGATTTAATTCTCAGTGTTGGAAAATAAGTAATTATTATATTTCCTTTACCATTTTTCTGATTGTTTTCCATTCCCACAGATCTCTCTTTCATAGATACACACACCTGTTTAAAAGCACAATAAAGGAAGATAATTCAAGCATCAAAAAAAAAAAAAAAAAGAAAAGTAGTTTTGTATAGTGCAAATTCATATGTTGAAATCCTAATCCCAATGTAAAGGTGTTTAGAGATTAGGCTTTGGCGAAGTAATTAGGTCATGAGGGTGGAGTTCTCATGAATGGGATTATTTCTCCTAGAAGAGGCCAGAGAGCTAACGAGCTCTCTTTTTGCCCATGTGAGGACACCACAGAAACATGGCCCTCTGTATACCAGGAAGAGTTCCCTAAGAACTGTGCTGGCACCCTAATCACAAACTATCAGACTTGAGGGCTGTGAGAAATAAATGTTTGTTGTTTAGGTCATCCAGTCTATGGTGATTTCTTATACTGGCTCCAATGGTCTAAAATACATTGGTAGAGAAATAATCTGGAAAACTACTGGAGACCAAGCAAGACACTAATTCAGGTCCCTTACCCCATACGTAGTGAGGGAAGGTAAACAGGGCCCATCTGAAACTGATATAGTTGATAACCACTTTTGATTAAGTACAGGCAAGGCAGGGGAATGAATAAAACACATAAAGCTTGGGGCACCTGGGTGGCTCAGTTGGTTAAGCGACCAACTCTCAATTTCGGCTCAGGTCATGATCTCACAGTTCCTGAGTTCCAGTCCTATGTTGGGCTCTATGCTGACAGTGTGGAGTCTGCTTGGGATTCCCTCTCTCTCTCTCTCTCTCTCTCTCTCTCTCTCTCTGCCCCTCCACCACTCATGCTCTCTCTCCCAATAAATAAACATTAAAACACACACACATAAAGCTTAAGGATGATAAGATTTTATTTATACCAGCATGGGCATTCCAGGGGGCACAGAGGACACATGCGGAAACATATGGACCTGAGGGCACGAGAGGAGGTTGAGCCATGGAAGTGGAAGAATGGAAGAAGAGGGCTGCCATCTGGGCTGGGATCAAGGATGATGACTCATGAATAGACACCAAGAGAAGGAATCCTACCAAGACAGGATATTCTGCAGTTGCCAACCTGCGTTGGAGGACAGGACTGACACAGCGTTTGGTGGAAGGAGTTAGATTCAACCTGAATTATGGGCAAACTCAAAAGAACTGGACTAAGAGAAATGGGGAGGCAGCTGGGTGTGTTTCCTTCCTGAGCCCTTTGGAATGTAAAAAACAGGAGTTGTTCTTTTTTTTTTTTTTAATTTTTTTTTCAACGTTTTTATTTATTTTTGGGACAGAGAGAGACAGAGCATGAACGGGGGAGGGGCAGATAGAGAGGGAGACATAGAATCCGAAACAGGCTCCAGGCTCTGAGCCATCAGCCCCCAGAGCCTGATGCGGGGCTCGAACTCACGGACCGCGAGATCGTGACCTGGCTGAAGTCGGACGCTTAACCGACTGCGCCACCCAGGCGCCCCAGGAGTTGTTCTTGATGTATAGAATGATGTGGGGAGAAGCTATAGTTCATTTTATGAGGTGGGGCAGAATTAACCTGGGGCGTATACAAGAATGGGGGTGTTTTCAGTGAATAGCACACAAATAAATAAATGGAACAATCTGTTGAGACTAAGTTTTTCTCTGTGGGCCATCTGGTTCATATCAATTAGCACACACTGATTTTATTTGATCCTTAAATAGGCATTCTCTCAAAGAGCTTCTAATGTAACCTTAATGTGAAACTGTTCCATATATACATAAAATAGGTACCCTTTGGTACTTCATAAAGGGCAAAATATAGTTATGTCTTAGATGCAAATAAAACACCAATTGTTAGTATATTATGTGTGTGTGTGTGTATACATATATATATATATAATATATTATATATATTCACTTACACCTATTCATACACACACACACACACACACACACACACACACACACGTATACTAAGTTTTTACTTTAATATTTTCACAGCATTACACCTGTTAGATGTCAAGTTTTTAACAAAAGTTTCTTCATAAATGGATAAATACTATGGCTATCATATAAATTATGTTGCCTTAAGAAGTTCAATATAATTTTGTTACTTAGGGGTTGGCCTCATATATTTTCAATATAAGTTCAGAATGCAACACATTATCATTTATACGGAATTGGGTTAATTGGATATTTGGGTTAATTGAGAATATGTTCAGTACATAGTTGGGTTACCAATCTTCAAAGAATTAAAGTACAATAAAATATATTAAAATGAAAATTCTACTGAACATAATTTAGTATTCCCTCTATGTTTCAGAAAGAACTTGAGAATCGTGCAGTTCTCCAGGATAATTGTTACGAGCATTAATTATCTTGTATTACTACCATACATTCATGGGTTATTAGAGACTAAGCTCAATTTCAACAAGATGGGTAACATATCTAGAAAATTATTTTCTGTATTATTTTTTAAAAAATCTATAATATTCTCATGTATCTATTTGTATAGGATACATGTAGAATATGACCCTTAAATATGTGGATTCTGAATTTTTGGCATTACTATATTCCGTTACCCACAACCTAATGTTTACATTATGGACTTCCAAGTAAATAGTCCGAAGATTTTTTTTTACACATTCCAAGAATATTTTAATAGGCAATTTATAGTTCCTGATGTTGTTTCTATTCTTAAAGTCCTTTATACTCCAAATTGATCTCAATGATTATGAGTGCTAAAATACCTGAAGGACAGACATAATGTGAATCTATTGTCAAAATGTCGATGTATTTTTTAGCCCAATACTCGTTATTTTAATAAAGAACTTTTGAAAAGTGGAAGCTTCCTTAGAAATAGTGTAGTTATAGTAGTAAGAGGTAAAATGAGATGATAAGAACCATAATTTATTACACATACTATGTGCCGGGGACTCTGCTGAGCATGTTACCTATAACAACAAATTAAAACGCCACAAAAACGTTACGAGGTTGTCATTGCGACCCCTGAGTTAGAAATAGGCAAATTGTGGCCCACAGATGTTGAATAACTTGCCAAGATTTACACTAGCAAATAGGATTCTAGCCTCGATTCTATGTTCCCAAATCCTCGTCTGTAATGGACTATAAAAGGCAGGCTTACATGTTGTAATTGGTCATTCTTGCATTATTTTTATTCCCTCTTTAAAAATAGGGTAACGGAGAAAAAGATTCTTTGAGAAGGTTTGCAGGATTGTATATGGCAAACTCAGAACTATAACCTAGGTCCTATAACTTTTAGTCTTTCTGCTACCCACTCTCGCCTCCCTATATAATACAATAATTGGCTTTCATCTTTGTTTAGACCCTAAGATTATTTTTATATGATGCATGTCCCGCATATATTCATTAGGAAAGTTCACATTTTTCTTTAGACATTTAAATTAATTCATCTAGAAATTTGGAAGCTTCTAAGATGCCAGTGGACTGATTGGAAACTCCAGTGATTTTTGAATGAAAGGGCTTTTGAGTATACAAATGAATGAACCAGACAAGTGCAGCTGTGTTTAGAATGAGGCTTTATAATAGTCTAAGGCAGACTTTATTAGGTATTCCCTCTTAATGAGTTCCATATAATTCTCCCAGTTAATAAGTTAAAGATCATCTTTGTAGCTGACAAGCCTGAAAATTCTGACTTAGATTTATAAAAAACAACCACAAAACAACAACAAAAAACCCTGTTAGCAAAGCAAGCGGATGTGCTTGTGTGCTTGTGTCCTAAGGAGGAGATACCTAAAAGCTATATGGCGTGAGGTCGCAGTCCTCAAAGAGAAGTGGACAGGGTGTTTACTATTGTTAAATGCCATTTCCCTCCTGCTATACTTCCAACTCTAATAAACACTTAAAAGAATATCCCATGGGAACATACAGTGACCTGAGCTGAGCTTTTCAAAAACTGAAATCATTTGCCTCTTCATCTTGTTTACCGTTTCACCAAATGGGGTTTCTGTTATGTGTCATCGATGGCATAGGGTGAGGCAATGCTAATTGACTAATAAAATCCCTGTTTGATGAGGTAATTGGGAAAGGACCTGTAGTTTGACTGCATTCTTGCTGAAGGGGTGGAGGGCTCTGACTCCTTTTGACAGCCTCGCTGTGAATGATATTAATTGAACTGCAGTTGCCTCAGGCTGCAAATTGGGATTTACTGAAAAATGTTTCAAGCTACAGGATTAAGATCAGATGGGAGTTTTAGTTAAGAAACAAACATTAGGTAAAGTGCATTACATCATCAGCTAAGGAAACTTTCCTTTACTGTTCATTATTTCCTCAGCAATGTTAACTAGGAAATAAAATTCAAATAGCATTTCGACATTTTTAATTGCAATGTTTCTGCACTTTACACATCATAATTTTCTTTTTTTAGCTAATGTCTAGCTTCAAAATTCTATGATCAATGGTAAAATGGCCTTTATTAATGGGTACATTAAAGTATTTCTTACTTTTCCTTAAGACAGGTTTTTTTTCCTTTTACACAAATGATCTTGTTCCTCCTAATGCTTTGATAATATGCATTATGCATTCTGATTTGTTTTATAGTGATTTGGGAATTTAACATATATTTCCTTCTCACACTGTTGACTCTCATTTAGGAATGGAATCTCTGTCTTCACAGTTTTTGGTTAACACTTATTAAGATATTAAGTACCGAAGAAGCATTTACTGAGCTACATTTTTTTTTCAGTATTCTAGGCTAAAGAGGGTTTAGAAAGAATTGTCTGGGGTATGATATGTGAGATGTGAGAAATCTTAAAGTACTTGTGGAAATGTAAATGGTATTTATTGTTTAGAATATAGAAATTCCAAAATTTCATTGTTCTTGCTGAGTAAGGACAAAATAAAATAATATATATGCATATATAACAATATATGGGTATATATGTAGAGAAAATATAAAACATATTAAATATAAAATATTAAATGTCTCTATATATGTGTATACACACACTGAGTATAACCAACCTTGAATATAACATTCATATTATCCATTAATATTAATCACAAGAAAGTCTGTTTAGTTAAAAAGTGAGGGTGAGTTAATGCTAAATTATTAATATGTTATATAAACATATGCATTTAATTTGAAAATATAATTGGAATAAATCTGCTATTCTAAAGCAAGGTAATATTCTAACAAGAAAGCATTGAGTAAAAGTTATCAAAAATATTTCTAACCATTTATCACAGGCTTGGTATTGTATTTTTAATATTTATTTATTTTTGAGAGAGAGAGAGAGAGAGAGAGAGAGAGAGAGTGCAAGAAGGGGAGAGGCAGAGAGAGGGAGACACAGAATTGAAGCAGGTTCCAGGCTCTGAGCTGTCAGCACAGAGCCCAATGCGAGGTTTGAAATCACAAACTGTGAGATCTTGACCTGAGTCGAAGTCAGACGCTTAACTGACTGAGCCACCCAGGCACCCCTAGGCTTGGTACTTTAAAATTTTATATTCAACTATTTGCGTAAGCTGAAGTTTTCAGTGTAATAGATGATAAATCGAATTGTTTTTAGAGCAGCTTGAGTTAAACACTGTGTATGTAATGGGAAATATTTTAACTTTATTTTTCAAAAGAGATGTAACCATGTGACTAAAAGACAATGTTGAGTGAAAACACATCAGTTAAAAGGAGCATTTAAAGACATGACATCCAAGGCTGGCACACGTAAAAGAAATAGTGAAACATAAACCACTTTCCTGTAAGGCAAGGTACCTGGCTGAACTTAACACTCCAATCACTACTAAATGAAACATAAAGGTCAAAATCAATTTGGTTGGATTTCAAAATGTGAGCAGAGGAGTAGTATGAGAAACAGCTTCAGGGATAAATTAAACATTTAACAGGAGAGAATCTCATGTCAGAAAGAGGATTTTTTCTACTTAGCTCATTGGGCAACACAAGGCACTTGAGATGTTTGACCAGAATGCCATGATCACAGTTTTATTTTACAGAACTTAACGTCATGATAATTAAGTGAAATATATGAAACTGGATTGGATCTTGAACACCCCCTCCGAAAACAGTGGGGCAATTGGCAAATTGGAATAAAGTCTCTAGAATATAGCATTTTATTAATGTTAATTTCTTGATATGGATACTTGGCATTATGGTGGTACCAAGTTCTTGTTTAGGAAATGTACACTGAAGTTTGTAGAGGTAAAGGGACATCATCATATCTTTATGCAACTTTATTTTAAATGTTTCAGAAGAAAAATGTCTCAAGGACACACACACGCACTCACACACGCACACTTACACACACGCACACATGCATACACACACAGTAGTGGGGAATAAAGCAAATATGATAAAATATTCACATTTGAGGAAACTGGATAAATGGTACACAGGAATTCTTTGGAATATTTTTGCAAGCTTTCTAAAAGTCTGAAACAATTTAAAAAAAGCTATAAAAGTAATATGCCAATGACATAAAACAGGTTAAGAGATGACTAGGTTGTGAGAGTTTATCATGATGAAAAGCTACATTTGTAGCTTTTAGGAGGGAAATCTGGGAGAACTCCCCAAATCTAAAATGTATACATCTTTCAACTCAGTAACTTCACTTCTGGCATTTGTCTCATGGAAGAATACTCATATGTGCACAAATTTCTGTTTAAGAGGAAGCTACGTTCAGGCATATTCATGCTATAAAATAATAGGAGACAGAAGATAGACCTATGAATGTCCAATATGTCCTCACAAAGATCTCCAAGACATATTAAATAAAAAATAAGCTAATTGCAAAACCAAACATATGGTAAAATCCCCTTTATGTTAAATTCCATTACATTAAATTATCTTTCATATTTAAAAATTGGATGGGGGGGGGCACCTGGGTGGCTTAGTCCGTTAAGTGCCCAACATTGGCTCAGGTCATGATCTCACGGTTCATGGGTTTGAACCCCACATCAGGCTCTGGGCTGACAGCTCAGAGTCTGGAGCCTGCTTTGGATTCTGTGTCTCCCTCTCTCTCTGTATCCCTCCTTGACTTGTGCTCTCTCTCTCTCAAAAATAAATAAATGAACATTTGAAAAAACACAACTGGATAAGGGTGCCTGGGTGGCTCAGTCATTTAAGGGTCCAACTTTGGCTCAGGTCATGATCTTGGGGTTTGTGGATTCAAGGCCCACATTAGGTTCTGTGCTGACAGCTCAGGGCCTGGAGCCTGCTTTGGATTCTGTGTCTCCCTCTCTCTCTGCCCCTCACCCACTCATGCTTTGTCTCTGTGTCTCTCTCAAAAATAAATAAATGTTAAAAAAATTTTTAATTAAAAATTTGATTTAAAAAAATGGATAGAGTTGTAAATGCCTAAGGCAGATGCCTAAGGTGGTGACCTCTGGGGAAAAGAGAAAAGAGCTTGGAGAGCAGCTGCCATGACAGCAACTTTGAGTGCTTACTCGAAATACATCTTGGTTTCTAATATTCAAGGTATTCATGTCTTACTTGGGTAATTAAAAAAAAAATGAGTATCACACAGTTCAAAAATAAGCTGATTTGAGGTGACTGGATGGCTCAGTCAGTGGAGCATGTGACTCTTGAGCTCAGGATCGTGAGTTCAAGCCCCACATTGGGAGTGAAGCCTACCTGATGAAAATAATAATAATAATAAGCTGAGTTCTAGTGGAGCGAGTCTGCTGTAACAGTCTGATAAGGAATGGGAAAGGGCAAGTGAATTAGGGTTGTGTCAGCAGAAACAGAGAGGAGGAAGTGGCAGGTGTGAGAGGGAGAATCTATATGCGTCGGTACTTGAACCGGTGTAGAGTGAGAGAAGGAAAGAAGATTTAATATGACTGACTGCAACAGGGACGGCTTTAACAGGAATAGGGAATAAGAGAACCTACTGATTGTGAGGACAAGATAATTTTTATTTTGGAGACACTGGATCTGATATACTGAGATACAGGTAAATACACTGCAAGTCTCCTAGAAAGACATAATATTTAAAGACACAGACCAGAACTACCCTGGGGTTAAGCGACTAAGTCCTTGAGATAATAATTATAGAACAACTGTTAAGTGGACACTAATTGGACTTCATTGTTATGATCACTGTCTAATGTTCCACTTGAAGTTCTATATACACACTTAATCCTTAGATGGCTATGTATTTAGTTTGGTATTAAAATTGATCTTAGGAGGCTAAAATATTACAGAAAGGAATTCATTCACATTATTTTCAATAAATAAATTCTTGTATAATGAAACCTGTCTTCCATTTGGTACATTTCCCACTTAAAACTCTGTATCTAAATCAAACTTCTGAATATGAGTGAAATTTGCAGAAATATAAAAAATGTATTATAAGCAAATGCCATTTTTATAAATAAAAGTTGTAAATGGTTTAAGTCTTACTCAAGGCATTTTCTTCCTAGCATGGTTCCATTAAAATGTTACTGCCTTGGGTCCTTGCAGGATATTGAAGTCCATCAGTAGGGTTACTTGTGGCATTTTAAAACTATTCAGATGGCTGAGCTTTTGCAACTAGGGGGTGCTGAAGTTCTACAGAGGATTAGATTACATCTTATTTTTTTAAAAATTTGGTAATCGGTGAAAATTTTTAAAAGTTAAAGTCTTTAATAAAATAGCATTGAATGACACATAGCAATTTGCATAAACAATATTTAAACACACTTTATTGTCGAATTAACCATATAAACTCTCATCTGCGACAGAACTCTCCAAATAATGTAAATATACTTATTTGGTCTTACGTTTGTGTTATATGAATTACTGATAATTCCAATTTCAACTATGGAGAAATAAAAAGGTACATTGGGTTGATACCACTAGGATATAGGACACTTATAGACCAGAAATTGCCTACTTTCAAACTGAAGATCAAAGTAAATAAATCTAAGTAATCTAGACTTGTAGCAAGAACAAAAATACAACTAGAAGGCCTAACATAGACAAGGACATTATATACTTAATCTTTAAATGTTTTATAACAAATCCGAAATTATTCAAATAAAAAAGAAATGAATTAAAAAAATTTAGTTTTACTTTAAAATATGTAAGCATTTTAATAAAATAAAGAAGCTAAAATCCTTCAAAGATTTTTTTTTTCCAAACTCGTTACTTCTAATAATAGGGTATTTTCCTCTTAGTTTCTTAAAAATTATGTGGAATCATATATCCATTATTATATTCCAATTTAAAATATTTATGACTCTTTAAGGCACAATGATTTTGTATATTCTATATCAACAAAATGAAATCCATGAAAATATATTTAGGCTTTAAGATGGATTAAATAGAATTTCTTTTGTCAGAAACATTTAATCAATGTATCTATCCTTTATTTTTATCAGAAGCCAGAATTCAGTATGAATTTATGTAAATCCAGATGTCCCTTTGTTTCAAAAATGCTTACCGTGTTTTATAACCTGGCATTTTGACAACACAGACACACTTTAAAATGAGCTGATTTTACAAACTAGTAACTTGTTGAACTTTATTTCTCCACAGAGCCCACATAATTATAGTTAATATATTTCTACTTACAAAGTTTAAACAATATGTAATATAATTTTTGCTTAATCTGTGATAGTACCATCTAAAATTATACAAGAATAAGATGGCTTTCTCTGAAAGTTACAAGGAAGGAAATTTGAAATACTACATACATTAGAGTGGTCATCATAACAGGATCCAGCGTGCACATCATTTTATTATCAGAATTATGTGAAATATTTGCAATTTACACTAACCGAAGAGAACGGTTTAGATTTTATTGTATGGAGTATGCTTATCCTTCATTTATTCCTAAAGCAATATGTTTGCTATACATATATACATCATCAGTAGAGCACAGACGTAACAAGATCATGCTGCCATTCGAAAGTTAGGTGCCACATTTTTATTACAATCACATGGCATCCAAAATGCAATATATTGCTATGAAAATGCAAAATTTTTCAGACTGGCATTTATGAATGAGGTTGGTCACAATGACATGGGATTTTATTTTACACAAATGAAAAAGATTTATCATAAATATATAGACCAATATATAACATTGAAGAACAAGAAGCAGAAAGGAAACAATGCTCTTGCATAAAGATCAATTCGCTTAGCTGCTGTTGGAATAACAGGTTTGGCAGGGGGCGGCTTCTTGTTGTTCTTTGCCTGAGATTTCCCAAGCCCATTGTTGACTTCAATAGGTTTTCCATAGCAGTCATAATTGGATAATTCGAAATCTCTTGGTAAGCTTCCAACAATGCTGAAGTCATTAGACCTCAGGTCAGACTTAGAGGTGCAAACCTTTTTGCATCTTGTCTCTCCAACCTGAGAATAAAAATTAAGGACAGGGTATATTTAATTTTTTTCTATTCATAAAACATCTCTTCAAAAGGATATTTAAAAAATCTGATGGTCTAATCAGTTGACTATTATCTCTGTTTGGCAAAACAATTTAATAGCAACTGATTAGACCATCGGGTTACCTGAACATTTAGGGCTTGAAAATGTTGCCCATATAACAAGGCTTATGTCATGGAATAAACTTTTGACAGGTTATTTTATGTCAAAGGATCAAAGCACAAACCAACATTTATCTCAGGCGCTCCCAGGCTTGTGAGAGTTCTCAGCTGAAATACCAATGAATAAAAATCCAATATTTAACCATAACACAGACCACATTACCACAATATGTGGATTACGGAAATCTTCTGGTATTTCTAACCTTTGACTTCCCCATGGATTCTATTTCCAAAGACAGTGGTTTATAAATGACTGAGGCATTTATCTCCTCAATGAGACAGACTCTGTCTCCAAACCACACTCACAAACAAGATCTAAAAGATGGTCACAATTACCATGAACCAAAGATTTACTGGTGAAAGGCATCCATTCCTAATTTGTTGACTAAATTTGAAGAGCCAACCACACTCAGAGAATCTAAAGAAATTGTGTGTATTTCAGCCAGATCATAAGCCATACAGATTATTCAGTTGATGGTCTCTGAATTATTAAATCTGAATTCATTCCCCATAACATACATAACAATTATTTTACACTGAACTCTAGCAATCAGAAATGCTCTTAGAAAAAACAGAGGTGTAGGCTAACCCCAGTGTCTAGGATAGCCCTGATATTACAAAAGGCCACAGAAGGGCCAGCTTTTGACTCTACTGCTTAATTTCCTACTGTTCTTACTCCTGAGTTCTATGCTTCACCTTTGGGATCTCCATTATCGATATTTACTGATTTTACTGAAAAAGGAAACTATGTCATTATATATACTGTCGGTATACTATAGTTTTTGCCTTGTTAGTATAATACATATGGATTCTACTTACCCTAAGTTATGGCTGGGTAAAAGTTATGCTTACTCTAAGAAGTAAAACACATTATTTCCTAGAAGTACTTCAGGTAGCAGGACCTTATCCTTTATCTGAACAAACATTGAGACATATTTTCTGGGCCAGAGCCAGATGGCAGTGTCTAGAGGTGGATAGCACACATAATTAAGATACACTGAGTGGAAAAGCCAAAATGTGTTTATGCATCTCCTGTCATTATATATGTAGGTTATTTCCATTTTTTTTTTCAATTATGAACATGTATTGGTAATGTTATTTTTTCAGCTGGTATGCAAGTGTTAGCTTGATCATTATATACTTTATACCACACAGATATTTGTACAATCCCATTGAGTAAGAATGTTTAAAAAATACGTTTCTATAAACATAATTGTACAAAAATACACAAGAAAGAAAAGATATGGAGTGCCAATATATTAACATATTTAGAGAATGTTTGTTATTAAATAGCCCAAATGGAAACACATTTCCATCCTGCTTTGATGGGACTTTGGTTTACTACCAGCAGCCAACCTTAAGAAAGAGGATCCCACCGCTTTTCTAATGTGCCGTTACAATTTGCCAATTGTGAGATCTCAGCTGAGCTTAGAAGAGTGATTGTGTCTTGATGAGGTATCTGGTTTTGACGGAGCAACCACAGGTCTAGTGTCTAGTCCATACCAATTTATGCACTGTGTCTATGACAATATCTGGCAAAAAAGAGGGGCTGGTGAATGAGAAAGACAGCAAAGGTAGCAACTAAAATCTAAATTATTTAAATAGGACTTTGGGAAATCATATATATATATGTGTGTGTATATATATATATACACACACATATATATAATTCATGAATATCTGTATTTGACTATTATAAATATTTGACTATGTACATGAGTATTATATATGTGAATATTATGAATTATGAATATAATGATTATATATTATAGAAAATAGATTTTATATATATAAAATTTACCTTTAGACCTTCCACTTAAATTTCCCAATTGGAAATTTCAAAAGGCCATTTTCAGCAAGCGGTTTGTCATTTAAGCTCCACCACCATGACAGACTCACGCACATACACAGACTCATCATATTCACATTCACACACCTTCCGTGTAAGTGCCAGAAGGAAGCCCGCACTTAAAGCTCAAATTTTCCAGTGCTATCTGAGGAGTCGGTCTCAGTATGTACCAGTGAACTTTTGTAAAGAGTAAAATGACTACCTTCACTGGAACAGAGGTTGAGAACAGGTTCTACATATCAAATCTGTGCACTATCCTCAGACTCTCAGAGTAATCTACAAAATCTGGGACTCTGTAGATATCCCAGTCTTTCTCCCTTTAGAATTCTCTAAGAAATCTAAAGTTTTAGATTCACTAACTGTGCTTTAGAATCCACTTATCAAAACAAAGGAGTATTCGGGCTTCTGCCAATAGACTTAAGAAGCATGTTTCTTCTCAGTGACTTTACTTTTTCACAAAGAAAGAGATGCATATTTACATGAGAAATACATTTACTTTAAGTCATATTTTATACACACCTACATAGCTCTAAGTATAGTTTTAGTATCTATAAATAACTAAACAAGTAATCAAATTTATATGATATTATAACCTAAGTCACACATAAATGCTTCACATTTTCTAATCTGTTTTATTTACATAAACATATTCTTAGATTCTGCTAGCAATTTTAATAATTTTAAAATTTTACCTACACAGTTTATTCAAAATGTGACACAGGATGTTATATTTATTCAGAGAGTTTGTTTAAATATAGTAAACATGTCAGTAAGAGAAGAATAATTTCTTCAATGTTAAAATAATAAAATAGAAAAGTACTCCAAAGGGCTTCAATTTGGTTACACTAAATCTTCAATCATTTTATTCATTAAAACCTCTTTTAGAAACATAGTTGAAGATTCTTCTATTTGAAAAGAGTAGGGGTGTGTGTGTGTGTGTGTGTGTGTGTGTGTACTGATGGAGAGAACCTCTTCTACAGAAATATTTTTTAATTATGTGACACAACTGAGAAAGAAATAAGAAGTCCTCAGATTCCTTAAATAAGTCATGATTCATTAACAAGTTGGCTGCTCTCCCCTTTTTCCATTGATCAGAGATTTTACACAAACATAACTTTTTATTTAGTTAATACTCTCCACACATAATTATCATATCTAATATGTACATAAAAGTACAAATTTATTAAAATGTTTTAAGCAATTATAATATCACATGAAGAGAGATTCAATAAACTCCTTATAAATGAGATACTAACCCTACATAACACATTATTAAAAGTGATCTTAGTTATATTAATCTCCAATCTAAAATTTCTCAATTTTTCTCAGATAAATATGTGTCGTAATTTCATCATATAAACTTGTCACTTTTGAAAATCGCTGGTAGCAAAAATGATAATGAAACTGTTAGGAATAAAAAAAAATGATGCAGAGAATAACTTCTAATGTTTCAAACTGAAGCCTTAAGATTTTCTTTGTTGTCCTTTTCAGTTTGAGTCACACATTTAAAGGCAAATAACCTTATGCAATATTCCTTGACCAGAAGACTTACGCATGATTTCGTGGTGATAAAGATACCTTCTGCAGTTGATGAAAATACGTTCAGAAGGGAATAATCTCTATATATTTTACTAAATTTAAGTCATTCCTTATTTTTAAAAATTTAACATTACCATAGGAAACAACTATCCCATTGAAGCATGAACAGTAGATTTTATTTTTAATTCAATCAAATCCAAAAGCAAGGATACTATTTTTGTCTTTCATTCACAACTTTCTTGTGAATGGTACACGGCACACACTAGGCATTGAGAATAGGATGTTATTAACAACAGTAGGTCCTCACTGTTTTTGCTGAATTAAAAGAAAGAAATGTGCGAGTGAACAAACAAATTAGTAAACAAAATATTGTAATGGTTGAGGAAGTCCTAAATTTACCTGGAAAATTATGTATGTATGATGACAGATTTATGTATGCAGCTAAAATTATAAAAACACGTTAAAAGCTAGATTCAACTATCATTGCTCTTACATTTTTTTATATCTTCCCTTTTCTTAGCAAGGACAGTATTATTTTAAATATCAGCATCAAAAATTTCCTATAATCCAAATTTCACTGTGCTTCCAATTACTATTCCTATGCTATCTAAAAATAAATGACATATCATTTTGAAACCGTGCCCCACAGTGTTAATGAGACTGAAACCAGCAGAAAGTTTAAAGGTTGTTTTTTAGAGAATTGTTTCTCCCTAATCAGCTATTGTGTCTTTTCAGACCCCACTAACAAATCCACTAGCTGTTTCTACAGAGGCTTGAACTCAAGGTCAACTGATATAGTTCCAGCCTATGAACAAGCAAAGCCCTGCATTCCTTAACAGATAATGAGCCTAAGACCCCATTCCAGTTTATGCCAGCTCTTGGAACATGCCCATAGCCCCTTGTCCTTGGCGTAAAATAACCTCCTGACTGATGCCAGGAGCTGCATTTTTCCTCCTCTGGTGTTAAGTCCCCACCCCAAAGTGAACACGGGATGTATGCTGCATGTATGTTTGCTCAATGTGTGTATTCCACCTTTCCTCATGAATAGTCATAAGTTTCCCTGCCCTTTTCATCAACATATATGTAATCTCCTACCCTGAATTCCCCTTTAAAAACCCTGCTCCTTAACCTGGAACCTCGGAGATGGTCCTTGGACACCAATCCGCTGTCTCCCCAGGTTGCCAGACTCCTAAATAAAGCAATCTTTCCTTTCCGGCCAGCACCTGTCTTTTGAGTATTACCTTTGCAGTGGCAAGCAGCCGAAGTTGGGTTTTGCTAACAATTTCATTGAAATTACTTAGCAAAAGTTTGTGATTTGAAAGCAAAATACACTGGAACAGATGCATTTTGAAACCAAAAACTATATTTTTCACAGGAAAACCATCAATGAAAAAAGAAACAACTTTTTAATTTCTTTTTTTACATACTTTTATGTGTCAATGTGTAACAATCTTACTGAATTTATCAAGCTTACACATTTGCTCTAAGTTTGAGATATATATATATATATATATTAAAGCTAAGCTATTTTCAGATGCATTCATGTTCTGAAATCTTTCTCAGGGTACAAATACTACATAGGTCCAATGTTCATTTTAGAAATTGCATTTGGGGGCGCCTGGGTGGCTCAGTTGGTTAAGCGTCCAACTTAGGCTCAGGTCATGATCTCACGGTTCATGGGTTCAAGCCCTGCATTGGACTCTGTGCTGACAGCTCAGAGCCTGGAGCCTGCTTCAGATCCTGTCTCCCTCTCTCTCTGTCCCTGTCCCCCACTTGCACTCTCTCTCTCTCTCTCTCTCTCTCTCTCTCTCTCTTATATAAATAAACATTAATTTTTTTAAAAAAGAAATTGCATTTGGCCTGTAAGCAATGAGAGTAATTTACATTTATTTCTGGAGATTAAAATTTCTGGTCAACTTTTAAACTCCCTAAGCATCACTCTATGACTTCTGTAGCAGAATGTAGCAGGTTCAGAATTAAGACACGTGTGTTTCTATTGGCAACCCAAACATAGAGAATTGAAATACAGAAGTTCTTAAATATGATGAAGTTTTCTTCATTGGGAAATTATTTTAATGCCTGAAGACGAAAATTTAAATGATATAATTCTGGGGGAGAGTTCAAGATGGCATAGAAGATCCTGAACTCACCCCTCCCATGGACATAACAAATCCATAACTGCATATGGAATAATTCCCTCTGAAGGGGATTGAGAAACTGGATTGAGAAGCTCAGGTGCTGACTCACATGACATGGAAAGCGGTACAATGAAGGGGATTGAGAAGCTGGATGAACAGAGCCTCTGCAACAAGGAACAAGAAAATGGGTAGAAGAGGCAGAGACACTGTCTCGCTAAGGGAAAAAACACACCCGAGGTGCAGCACTCCATGTATCGGAGGGATCTCAAAGATACAGAAGTTTATTTACCCTGAGGAGTGAAAGATTGGAACTCCATGTAAGGCACATTACCCCTTAGATTCTTCACAGGAGAGAGGAACCCCCAAAATACTCAACTCTGAAAACTTACAAGGAACATATCCAGGAAAACTATGAAACTGTAGTGACAGAATAACCCACTTTTAAAAATCTCACGTGCTGGCTCACTTGACATGGAAAGCAATGCAAGAAACACAATCAAAAAGTGCATATCTGTAGGTGAAGGAGGCCTCCTTACTAATGCACCCACTAGAGAGGCAGGAGAAAGCTGGGCCTCTCTCTCCCCAGGAACTGAGACACTGGAGGCAGCCATTTTTACTATCTTGTTCTGCCACACTGATTTTGGCACTGGGGAGCACCATTCTGGATTTTCCCTCTAGACTGTTAATGTCAGAGGGCATGATCCACCAAGAGTGTCCAACAAGCCTGGGCCTTGTCTAGGCCTTACAGCCAACAGCATAATAACCCTACCCACCAGTGCATCTGCAGCAATGACAGCCAGGCATCGCAGCCAGCTGGTCCAGGGCCACTCCCACCTATCATGTACCCACAGCAGGCATTTCCCCACCACAACAGGAGAGTGCACACAGACTACACAGGGGACATTCCTGCAGCAACCTTGTTCTGGAGACCGGGGGAATTGCCCTTCTGGGCCCCACAGGACAACTTCTACGTAAAGCTACTCCTTCAAGACCAGGAAAAGGAGCTGAACTACCCAATACATATAGAGAAAGTCAGGCAAATGAAGAGACAGAGGAAGATGTTCTAAATAAAAGAACAAGACAAAACCTCAGAAAAAGAACTAAATGAATGGAGCAAAGCAATCTACTTGATAAAGAGTTCAGAGTAATGGTCATAAAAATGCCTATCAAACTCAGGAGAGGAAAGGATGAACACAGTGAGAATTTTAACAAAGCTGGAAAATATAAGAAAGTACCAACCAGAGCTGAAGAATGCAATAACAGAAATGATAAATACATCAGAGGGAATAAACAGCACATATCATATGATATATAATAATAGATCAACAATCTAGAGGACAAGATAGTGAAAATAACCCAAACTGAACAATGAAAAGAAAAAAGGATTTTAAAACATAGGGTAATTTAAGAGATCTTTGGGACAATATCAAATGTGCTAACATTCACATTAGAACTCATATAACTCAATATCTAAAACAAAATAAAACAATCCAGTTAAAAACTGGGCAGATGACCTGAATAGATACTTTTCCAAAGAATATATGCAGATAATCAGCAGGCACATGAAAAGATGCTCCACATCACTAACAATCAGGAAAATTCAAATCAAAACCACAATGAGTTATCATACAACATCAGTCAGAATGGCTACTATCAAAAAGATAGTAAGTAACAAGTGTTGGTGAGGATGTACACAGAAGGCAATCTTTGTGCACTATTGGTGGAAATGTAAACTGGAAAGTAGTGTGGAGGTTCCCGAAAAAAATTAAAAAGACAGCCACCATTTCATCCTGCAATTCTGCTCCTGGGTATTTATCTGAAGAAAATGAAAACACTAATTCAAAAAGACATATGTACCCCAATGTTAATTGCAGCATTATTTACAATAGCCAAGGTATAGAAGCACCTAGGTGTCCACTGATAGATGAATGGATAAAGAAGATGTGGTAAATACATACAATGGAGTATTACTCAACCACAAGAAAGAATGAAATCTTGTCATTTGTGACCACATTGGGAGACCTAGAGAGTATTATGCTAAGTGAAATAAGTCAGTAAAAGGTAAACAATGTATGATTTCACTTATATTTGGAGTTAAAAGCAAAACAAACAAGCAAACAAAACGAAACAAACAGACTCATAGATACAGAGAACAAACTGATGGTTGTTGGAGGAGGGGGGCAGGAGGATGGATGAAATAGGTAAAAGGAATTAAAAGATACAATCTTCTATTTATAAAAATAAGTGAGACACAACAGGTAAATTTCAGCATAGGGAATAAAGTCAATAATTTTGTAACAATTTTGTAAGGTGAGAGATGGTGACAAATCTTACTGCACTGAACATTTCCTAGTGTATATAAGTATCAAATCATTATGTTGTACATATGAAACTAATTCAATATTGTATAGCAATTATTCTTTGATAAAAAATAAATAATTCAGTCTAATGTTCTAGATCCTATTTATCCTTTGTATCTATTTTCACAAATAATTTTGATATGTTCTATAGTACTCTGAAAATCTGCTTCCAATGAATCTCTTGTATCAATCCCACTGCATCGAATATATTAAGATTCCAAATTCCTTGCACATTGGTGTTCCCTATTACTAGATAATTTCTGCAATTATCCAGACCCCGTGACATACCATAAAATGGAGCTGATTGTGGCACTACTGAAAATCAAGCACCCATTCCATAGAACGTCTTTGTTTTCTTCTCTAGATCACTTAACCAGACTTCAAGTTAGTGGGTAGGGGGATTAGGAGGTAGGAAAAATGAGAAAGTGGTAAAAGACTAGGAGATATAAATTGGGGGACTGATAGCTAGGGCCACATATTTAAGGAGTCCATATAGTGACATGTCTATATAAAAAAGGGGGCTCAAGTATTCCTCCTTCCATTTCTGGAATGGGGAAATAAGTATGTTTAGAAGGAAAAGCAAACTTCCTCACAAGGAGCTAGCATGCTTCAAATACCAGTTTTTTTGTTTTTTTGTTTTTTTGGGTTTTTTTAATGTTCTGAAGCACCCTTAACCAGCCATGAGCTCTTCCAAGGTACTATTTGGTGGTGTGGGTCATAACAGAAAGTAAAGTAAAATACTGGGGGAAAGAACCAATATTTCTCTGAAAAGGTGTGTTCCTGGTGCAGGAATGCAGTAAGTCTGAAACAGTCCAATAGGTAGAGCAGCTGTCACATAACTGAAGTGTTAAGAGTAGCTCAGTGACATGTCTAATCACTAGGGTGTGGCAGCCAGGCTACAGGTTCAGTGAGGATGCTGGGAGACTTGAAAAGAGTATTGGGGAACTCTGCTCCCGGGAAGATATAGTAGACATATACTGAACGTTATATAAAACAAACCTAAGAAGACTGCGAACAGTGGAGAAACAACCATTCTCCAGTTGTGGACCTTCAGACACATGGAACAACATGGTGGTGACTGTCCTTTTCGCCTCATATATCCCAGATTTGAAGCTGAAGGAGCTGAAATTCAAAATGAAATTGGTACAGATAAAAATAGCTCCAATAAAAGTCTAATTCCTCTAGCCAAAGGACAAAGAAACGAGTAGCTTAGCAAGACAAAAAACTTTATTTTTTAATTTTTATTTATTTTTTTTAATTTTAGAGAGAGAGCATGCCAGGGAGAAGGGCAGAGGTAGAGAGAGAGAATCTCAAGCAGGCTCCACACTCAGGACAGAGTCCAATGTGGGGCTTGATTCCATGACCCTGGGATCATGACCTGAGCTGAAATCAAGAGTCAGACGCTCAACCAACTGAGCCATCCATGCGCCCCAAGACAAAAAACTTGTAGACAATGTTCTCTCTAGTCCAGTCAAACACCCACACAAAAAGGTGACCCCATCCCCACCCATGCCAGCAAAGGTTGAGTGGGGAGCTGAGTCTTCCACCTTTAGAGGCTGTAACAAGGTGCCCAACACTCCCACCGCAGTGGTATCAGAGAAGACCCATTAAGGAGAGAGGACTCCCATCTCCATAGACCACTAACAAGGCCCTGCTTCCCCCATTGCATCAGAGGAGACTGTGCAGGCAGCATGGACTTCCACCCCTACCCAGCAGAAACAGACTGCTTCTCCTCTTCCACACTGGAGGTGATGTCACAGGAGCCCTAGCTGAGGGGCAGGAATTTTATCACCACAAAGTGGTAATGAGGGCACCCCCACACACACACACTGTGTATCAGTGGAGACCACATGGGTAATTAAAAACTAGCAGTCCCACCCTGCAACAATAAAGAGCCCCCAGCTATACTGTGTCAAGCCCTGGACTTCTACTTCCACTGAAGTCCTGAAGCAGCACCCTTCCTTCTCCCAGCAGGACAGGGCCAGAGAAAGCCATCTAACACAGAAAGTTTCAATAAGATTCAGAGTCCATAACAAACTATGAAAATGTCCAGGTTTCAATAGAAAACGATTCATCATACGAAGAACTGGAGAAGATCTCAAACTGAATTTTTTAAAAAACAGAGTCTGTAGATAACAACACCAAAATGAAAAATGTGTTAGAATCATCTGAGAGAGGTTCTAAAACATGGATGATAGAAGAAAAAAATATTTCAATCAGGTATTATGAACATTTGTTTGAAAGCACTGACAAATAGAAAGACTGAGCAAAGAAATACAAAATCTCAGCAAAAAGAAAGTCCAAATGGAAATTTTGTAACTGAAAAATACATTCAGCAAAATATAAATCTCAGTGGATAAGCTCATCAGAAAAAATGGAAGGGGCAGAAAAAAGAATCAGTGAATTAAAAGATATAACCAAAGAAATTATCCAATCTGAACAAAACAGAAAAAATTGACTAGACAAAATGAAGAGAGTCTCAGGGATCTGTGGGACTATAACAAAGGATTTAACAGTTGCGTCATCAGAGGCTCAGAAAGACAGGAGAAAGAAGGTGGGTCTGCAAAGGGTACTCAAAAAGAAAATAACAGTCGAAAACTGCAAATTTGACAAGAAACATAAGCCTACATTTTTAAATAAGCTGAATAAATCCCAAACAGGATAAACCCAAAGAAATCCCCACCAAAACACAGACTTTAAGGATAATAAAGACCAAAAGAAGTCTTGAATGCAGCCAGACAAAAATGAGTTTACCCTCAGGGGAAAACCGATATGAATGAAGAGAAGTTCTCATCAAGGAGCCATGGAAGCCAGATGGAGGGAGGAGGCACAATATTTTTTACATGCTAAAAGAAAAGAATTGTCAAACTAGAATCTTATACCCAGTGAAAATATCCTTCAGAAATAAAGGGGGAATCAAGATTTTCTCAGATGAAGGAAAACTAGCTGAATATGTTACCAGCAGTGCTCCTCAAAAATATTGAATAAAGGAAATTCTCTATAAGTAAACAATGAAAGACATATCAGAGTAAAAGAAAGAACATGGTGAGCAAAAATATGCATAAATGCAATAAGCTTTCCTTCTCCCTTGCAGTTTCCTAAAGTATATTCGATGGTGAAATAAAAAGTAGAATGCTTTCTAATTAGATTATCAGAAATATTTACAAGTCTATCATAAATAGAAAGTTAAAGTGACATTAAAGGATGTAATATTTTTACACATCACACAAACTGGTAAAATAATGACACCAGCAGACTTTGATAAGTTATCTACATATAATTAGTACCTAGGACAATCACTAAACAAGATGGATAAAGAGACACACTTTCAAACACGATATAGAAAACTCACAAAATGTCATTCTCAAAAATGTTTAAGTAACCTTCATGAAAGCAAGAAGCAGAAAAGAGGGAGATAAAAAATGGAATAAGCAGAAAAGAAAACATAAAACAATAGACTGAAGCCCTAACGTATCACTACTTAGATTAAATCATATCATCTAAACATACCAATTAAAACATGAGAGTGGTGGAGCGGTTCAAAGTCATAAATCAACTATATATGTTGTCGACAAGAAACTCACTTCAAACATAATGATTTAGACATGCTGGATGGAAAAGGATGGAAAAAGATATGTCAAATATATGACTTCTCTAAGGTCATGATTGTTCTTTATTAACAAACAGTTTAGCTTTATTTATCATAAAGAGAGTTAGGGTATGAAAGAATCGTAAGGCCTTAAAAACCCTCCCACAAGGTAGCAACTAACACTACAGAGACTTGGCTGTAGATGCAGAAAATGAGTTTAATGACTACAAGAAATTAAAATTTTCTAAAAAATATAGTTTCAGGCAGCACCACAAAAATAGTTTACTTTTCATATCTACAAATATGCACCTGGCATACTTGTCTAACATTCTAGGTAAGGGGTGTGATGGTAGATAACAAACTGAAAGAGTAATATTGGGCCAAAATATAGGCAGAGAAGGCAAGATTTTCAAGGTTGTAAGATGGTGTGAACCTATTAGTCTCCTGTGGAATGTACCAGGCTAATAAGCTCAATGGCAATAGCCTCCTGGTTTACTGGTCATCCCAAACAGAAGGTATCAATCAGGGGAGCTTTGGGGTAAGTAGAAACCTATCCTAAATTCATGAAACAGCCTGTTGATCCAGAATTTATCAGAATCTAAAGGCACTGACCATTACTCTTAGACCAATGATCAAGTGACAAGGCAAGGTCCAATTCTGCTGCAAGTACTCACCACTGGGCTGGACAGATCCCTGACTACAGTATAGTTTTCCCATGGGCCAGGCATCCCGTAAGTAAGTAGCCTGCTGGCCATATTCTGTGTGGAGCTCTCTAACTTGATAGGGAAAGGAAGGGGGTTTTATCAAGAGCATGGGCTCCCCTAAATCTACCAAGTGGGCAAAAGGTCAGTGCTTCCAGCAATCCTCTGGCCTTTGAGGCTTATCAAGTGAGAAAGAACAGGAGGGTCTGTAGCTTTGACAATATCTCCACAGTCAATAATACCCATCAAAGAAGAAACATCTCATTAAACTCCATGGAAAGTCTTCTAGAAAGTTGATAAGGTGTTGATTTCTTTTTATTAATCAGTATTTGACCTTAGTATTTTTTATTTCTTTTACAAAAACATTCGATGTGTTTCAGTTCCTTTTTATCTGTGAGAGAAGAATGAGGGAGCACCAATTCTATCAAAGCTTCACACCCACAGAAAAGTACCTTTCTCCTGAACTGCAGAGCAGATGCGGGAAATACTTTCGCCAGTGTCATTCTTACCTGCAAAGTGCTAATGTGAACAGGAGTCCCTGTACCATTCACAGTATTCTTTTTAGCAGCATTTACATTTCCACCTTTTCCATCTGCCTGCTCAGCCTTTGCAATTCTGGCTTTCTCTGCTTCGACTCGTTTGGGGTTATTCAACATCACCTGCACGACAGCATACTCCACCAGAGAAGCAAACCCAAAGAGAAGACAAGCAATGAGCCACACATCAAGGGCCTTCACGTAGGATACTTTGGGAAGTTCAGCAGCGAGGGTTGTGCACTCGGAGGCCAAGCTGAGTACTGAGAAGATACCTACAGAAATAGAAATAGCAGTTAAAGTTGCTTCTTACCCCTGTGAAATGTTCTGCAAACATTACTTTTTGATGATATCCCTCTGCAGTTAACTCCCAATGCTCATCAGATCTCTTTCAAGCTCAAAGAGTAGAAAAAAATAATATTGACATAGTTTTCATGCAAGTATTATTTAATGTAGTTGGAGATGTTTGTAAATATTTAATATTTAAAAGTAAATAGAAATTTAAGCCAACATGTAAAAACACAATTTAGATCTGGTTTAAATATTAAAGATGTCTGAAATTATTTTGTAGTATCTCGGAGGAAGCCACAAAGCTCTCTAGTTAGAGTTATTTCATTTTTCAGCTTTATTTTAGACAGTCACAGAACTGCATTTTACCCCAAGAACAACTAAGTCTGAACAGGAATAGAACATATAAAGCAATTTTCTGATAAGGCTCACAATTTAAAATATCTAATAGAAAAGACAAAGATAGAGCATACCTGATTATTTCAGGGGAAACAAATGATTTCAGCTTTTCAAGGAAAGAGTAATATTCTGCTATCTGTATTAACCATTTGTGGAAGGTTAACTAGTTACATATCAATTTAAGCAAAATAATTGTAAAATCCAAAAGGAAAATTGCAATAATTTATATCCCTCCTTTTCTTTGCACTTGCCACATTCCCACTGACTACCAGTGACACCCTGTGTCAGAAAAAGTCTTCTATGATGTCAAAGGAGGCTCACATTACGTAATGTAGAAAACAGGTTTGCCTAGGCTATGCACTTATGGGGCCAAATGCACTTTTTATTCTTAGATTTGACCACCACAGAGAATTAACAAATAGCTCAACCTAACAAAGATATACTTGGTGTTCTTGTCTCTCGCCTTGGAAGTATGGTAAGCACTATATTAGTATTAATAATCAGTTAAAACACTGAAAAATATATTCCATCAGTTGCACTGTTTTAAAGTCTCCTGAGAGGTGTCAAGTTTGTTCGGCTCTTTTTTGTGAGTATTGAAGAGCTACGAGATTCTCTACTAGAAAGAAAGGTTTCTAGCAAAATATAGTAACTTCTGCAGATAGAAACAATATTACTTAGAATGTAAAGACTTGACAGTTATATTAATTACCCTTGGTCCTGAGGAAAACTAAGAACTAATTAATAGAGACTACATCTTAAAAGTTAATATAGGTCTTAATGTTTCTAACCTGGAAGTGGAAACTAACATAAAAACCAAGATCTTATCATTTGTTGCCCGAAACTGCAATTAGTTATACCTATGGGCATTAATTTAACAAGTCATATTTCCAAGTCAATTTTTCTATTTTTAATCAAATGCTGTATGTCAATCTAGCAATCAAAAACAACCTTACTTAATTCCTTGGAATAGAATATATTGACACACCATTCTCTGTTTCCATAGCATTTCACTTTCATCAATAAGACAGGATAGATATATCAAAGTGTTGTAAACTCAGTAGTATACCTGGAAATTTCCTGATATATCAGAAACTTCATGAGAAAATGGAGAATAATGGCAGATTTTAAGGGTCCTGAAAGCCCTATAATGAATTTACCATACATGGTAGAAAATATTAAGAAACTTTAAATTTGGGGAAGAGAAATGACATTACCAAAAGAATGCTAAGTAACATTATTCTGGTAGGGATATATACAACAGACTAAGAAAGGAAAAAAATAGTAGCTGCAGAAACAAAGCACAGAACTGATGCAAAAGGATTTTGACAAGACATTTTAAAAGACTTGGTTACTGATTAAAGGAAGAAGGAAAAGATTGAGACAAAGCTCTGAAGAATGGAATAACTGGAAGAATACCCATGAAAGATGGGAAGAGGAGACGTAGGAAAGAAATGACTTTGGTATGAAAACACTGAGGTGGGTTAGAGAAAGGCCAAGAAGCATAAAACCGATGACCATGACAAGAGCATGATACACTTGAGAATGTTGTAAAAGAAAAGATTAGCCAATATTATTCAGATGGAGGTCATTTTGAAAATGCAGAAAACCTTGTGAGGAAAAGATGCTGGAATGTCAAAGAAAGGAGACCAAAGAAACAGAGAAGGGACTGTCCTTTTAAAGGAAGAATATGGCATTAAGGGTTTTCTGGGGAGAGGAGGGAGGCATTTATAATTCCAGATATTAAGTTAGAAACCATGATGGTCAATTCTATTAAGATTTTTATCATTTCAGAGATGAAAGAATAGAAATGGAGAAAAATGTGAACATCACTGTATGCCTTCTCTTCAGGAAATCATATTAAAATTAGAAAATATCCATTTGCTTTTTTAATCCTAAAATAAGAAATCTGAGCAAATAATATTTCTTTGGACAAGTATTATACCATTCACTTAACATAGTCTTCAAATAAAATTACTTCACTGTTAAATAATGCATAGTGAAATTTTGTCTGAATTTTAATAATTTATAAACCAATCAAAGGAAATTTCACTACTGGGCATCTACCCAAAGAAAATGAAAACTCTAATTTGAAAAGATATATGCATCCCTACGTTTATTGCAGCATTATTTACAATAGCCAAGATACGAAAGCCTACCAAGTGTTCAACGATAGATGAATCGTTAAAGATGAAGTGCATATACATACAATGTAACTTTACTCAGCCATAAAACAATGCCAATCTTGCCATTTGCAGCAAGAAGGATGGAGCTAGAGAGTATAATGCTAATATAATAACAAATGTCATGAACCAGTAGAGGTCAAGGAGTAAACTGCAAGTGTTTACATACCTGTCTAAACTACAAATAATTTTTATCTCATACTGCAATAAACTATCAAATTCATACATGGGGAATTGTGATTAATAAGATGAAAATTAATTTAGAAGTACTACTAAATTATATTATCATGTTATCATTTCATAACATTTTACTCTAAGGATACGAAAAGGAAAGCTATTATTAATATCATGTGAGAATCCAAAAAAACCTTTTTGACATTTCTGTAAGAGGTCCTTATAATCCCTGAACACTGTTCTAGATGATCAGAGTATAAGAAAGAATGTGTGCATGCATGGTCTGCTAGAGGTCTGCCTTGTAACCTAAATTATTAATCTTTTTACACTTCAACTTAAAGTTACGTGTTAAAAAAACTCTTTTTTTAAAAAAAAAATTCCCTTTTAGCAACAATTCAAGTACTATATGTACCAGAGAAATGGAATGTTATGCATAATTTACTTAAGAGTATTACAAAAAGTTGCTTCAATAATTACTTCCATACTCAGAGAAAGAGCTACAGACAAAAGTCTGTACCTAAAATTCATACAGGGAGCTTTCACGTTTGTTAACAATGGAAAAGGTAAATTCAAATGAGATTGGGAGAATGTTTAGCATCTTTTCATGTGTTTGTTGACCAATTAGATGTTGCCTATTCAAGTCTGCTGCCCATTTTTTAACTGGACTTTTATTTTTGTTTTTTCTGCTTTTTTTGTTTTCTTTTTGTTTTTGAGCCGTATGAGTCTTTGCATATTTTCAATATTAGCCTGTTATCAGATACATAATTTGCAATTACTTTCTTCAATTCAGTAGATTATTTTTTCATTTTATTGATGGTTTCCTTTGCTGTGCAGAAGTTTTTTAGTTTGGTATAGTCCCACTTGTTTATTTTTGCTTTTGCTAAAATCATCAAGATTGACCAAGATCTATATCAAGGAGCTTATCACCTGTTATTTTCCAGGAGATTTATGGTTTCAAGTCTTATATTCAAGTCTTTAATCCCCTTTGAGTTAATTTTTGTGTAGGGTATAAGATAATGGTTCAGTTTCATTCTTTGGCAGGTGATTGTCCAATTTTCCAAACACTATTGAAGAGACTGCCCTTTTCCAATTATACATTCTTGGCTCACCTGTCATAAATAATATTATATTATATATATATTATATATAATATAATATAATAGTTATATATTTAGAAATTATATAATATATATAATTTATATATAATATAATATATATAAATATATATATAATTTATATATAATATATATATACAATTATAAATTTTATCTATCTATATATAAAATTATAAATTATATTATTTTATATATAAAATTATATATATATAATTTTATATATAAAATTATAAATTATATTATTTTATATATAAAATTATATATATATAATTTTATATATATAATTATATATATAAAATTATATCTATATATAATTATATATATTATATAATATATAAATTATATATAGATATAATTATATATAATTATAAATTATAAATATATAAATAAATTATACATATATTTTATATATATATAAATATATAAATTATATATATATAATTATAAATTATATATATAAATTATATATATAATTATAAATTATATATATATAAATTTTATATATATATATATATATGTATATATATGGGTTTATTTCTGAGGTCCCTATTGTTTCACTGAACTATGTGTCTCTTTTTTACCACACTGTTCTAATTGCTACAGCTTTGTAGTATAGTTTGAAATACTGCCTCCACCTTTGATTTGCTTTCTCAAGATTTGGGATCTTTAGTGTCCACACAAAAATTTTAGGATTATTCTATTTCTGTGAAAAATACTATTGTAATCTTGATAGAGATTCCACTGAGTTTGCATATTGCTTGGAGTAGTATAGACATTTTAACAATATTAATCTTCAAACCCATGGGTATGGAATATATTTTTCTTTATCTGCACTGTCTTCAATTTACTTCATTAATGACTTACAGTTTTCATATAGCTGTTTCACATTCTTGGTTAAATTTATTCCTAAGTATTTTATGCTTTTAATGCAATTGTAAATAGGATTGCTTTCTTAATTTCTCTGATAGTTCATAATTAGTGTAAAGAAACAACAGACTATCTTGAAACTTCACTGAATTTACTTATTAGTTCTAGCAGTATTTTGATAGAGTCTTTACAGTTTTCTGAATATAAATATGTCATCTATAAATAATGACAGTTTTACTTCTTCCTTTCCATTTTGGATGATTTTTATTTTTTTCTTGCCTAATGACTCTGACTAGTATTTCCAATACTATGTTAAATAAAAATAGCAAGAGTGGCCATCCTTGTCTTGTTTCTGATCTTAGAGTACTGTTGGGTATAATGTTGGCTGTGGGCTTGTCACATATGGCTTTTATTATGTTGAGGTACATTCTCTCTATATCCACCTTCTTACAAGATTTTTATTATAAGTGGGTGTTAAATGTATCAAATGCTTTTTCTGCATCTATTGAGATAATCATAGGAGTTTTATCATTCATTTTGTTAATGTGGTATATCACACTGATTGATTTACAGATGTTGAACCATTCTTGCATCCCTGGAATAAATTCCACTTGATCATTGTGTATGATCTTTTTAATGTATTTTTGAAACAGGTCTGCTAATATTTGGTTGAGGATTTCTGCAGGTATATTGATCAGGGATATTGGCCTGTAATTTTATTTTTTTGTGTGTGGTATTCTTGTCTGATTTTGGTATCAGAGTAATGCTGACCTTGTAAAATATGTTTAGAGGAGTTCTTCCTTCTTCTATTGTTTGGAAGAGTTTGAGGGAAAAAAAATGATATTAATTCTTCTTTAATGTTTGGTAGAATTCACCAGTGATGTGTCTGGTCTGGAGCTTTTGTTTGTTGAGAGGTTTCTGATTACTGATTCAATCTCCTTACTGGTAATTTTTGTTATCTGTTCAAATTTGCTATTTCTTCATGATTCAGGCTTGGTAGGTTGTATAGTTCTAGGGATTTATCCATTTTGCCTCAGTTGTCCATTTGTTGGTATATAATTATTCCTAAGAGTCCCTTGGGATCCTTTGTATCCCCTGATATTAGCTGTAATGTCTCCTCTTTCTTTCCTGATTTTATTGATTTGAGTTTTCTCTCTTTTTTTTTCTTGGTGAGTCTAATTAAGGGTGTGTCAATTTTGTTTATGTTTTCAAAGAGTCAGCTCTTAGTTTCATTGATCTTTTCTATTGCCTTTTAGTCTCCATTTTTTCCTACTATAATTTTTATTTCCTGCCTTCAACTTAGTTTGGACTTCATTTGTTCTTCTTTTCCTAGTTCTTTCAGATATAAAGTTAGGTTGTTTATATGAGACTTCTCTTGTTTCCTGAGGTAGGCATTTATTACTATAGACTTCCCTCTTAAAACTGCATTTGCTGCATCTATAAATTTTGGTATGTCACATTTTCATTTTCATTTGTCTCAAGGTATTTTTTAATTTCTCTTTTGATTTCTATTTTTGATCCTCTGGTTGTGTAGGTGTATGTTGTTTAATCTCCAGAAACGTGCAAAATTTCCAGTTTTCTTAGTGTAATTAATTTCTAGTTTCATATTGCTGTGGTTTGGAAAACTGCTTGATGTGATTTCAATCCTCTTAAATTTATTAAAACTTGTTTTGTGGCCTAACATATGATCTATCTTGAAAATTGTTCTATGTACACTTGAGAAGAATATGTATTCTGTTGCTCTTAGATTGAATATTCTGTAAGTAGCTGTTACGTACATATGCTCTAATGTGCCATTTAAGACTGATGTTTATTGATTTTCTGTTGGAGTAATCTAGGCATTGGTGTAAATGGGGGGGATTAAAGTCCCCTACTATTATGGATTGCTGTCTATTTCTTCCTTTAGGTCTGGGAATATTTGCTTTATTAATTTAGGTTCTTCTCGTTGGGTGCATAAATATTTGTAAAAATTATATCATCTTGTTGGATTGACCTCTTTATCATTGTGTAATGCTTTTCTTAGTCTCATTACAGTCTGTATTTAAAGTCTATTTTGTTTATATAAGTATAGCTTCTCTAGCTTTCTTTTTGTTTCCATTTAAATGGAATATCTTTTTATTAAAGTAATATGATATATTAAGTAGTACATTAAAGTAATATTATTTCTCTTTTAGATAAAATTATAAATATGTATAGGTTTAGTAACAGAGCTTCTAAATACCTACAGCATAATTTTATATAGTTGGAGATTTTTAACAACTCTCTCAACAATAGCTGTAAAAATAACTAGACAAAAGGCATAAAAGATTTCAACAGTACTATCAACCAACTTGATATTTACAGAATACTACATCCAACAGTGACAAATATATTTTGCAAGGGAATGTGGTATGGTTACCAGGAGATACATGTTAGGCTAGGCCATAAAAAAAAAAGTCTGAATAAACAAAAA
This sequence comes from Puma concolor, assembly GCF_028749965.1. NCBI lineage: Eukaryota > Metazoa > Chordata > Mammalia > Carnivora > Felidae > Puma > Puma concolor. The sequence goes on from NC_141670.1 coordinate 71,323,080, forward strand.
GTTTGAAATCATATTCTCTGACAAAATCAAAAAGCATTTAAATAAAATTAAAATCATTATCAGGTACTTATTAAAAGTAAATATTTGGAAATCAAACAGAATCCATGGGCCAATGAAGAAATCACAAGGTAAATTAGAAAACATTTTTAACTGAAAGAATATATCTATTTATAACTTTAAATGCTCCTGTTTAAAAAGAAAAAAAGATCTAAAATCAATTATCTGAGTTTTCACTTTAAGCATCAAAGAGAGATCGAATTAAATGCAAAGTAATTAAAAAGAAGAAATTAATAAAGAGCTAAAAATCAACCAAAAGGAAAATAGAAAAAAATAAATGAAATAGTTACTGATATTTTAAAACTATCAAAAAAAAATAAGCCTTCAGCTAGAATAATCAGGAAAAAGAGAATTCACAATTTAACAATATCAAGAATTAAATCTGACATACCACTAATAACCAGACATTAAATGGATAAGGGAATATTATGAAAATATTTTGTGCTAATAATTCTTGCAACTCATGTAACATCTAGAAATCAATGAATATAATTCACCAAAATAAAGAAGAAAACCCATCTAAATATTTAAGTATATGCAGAAAAAGAATTTGGCAAAATTCAATCAAATTTAAATTCAATGAAATTTTATCATACGTGATAAAAAAACAACACTCAGCCAACTAGGAAGCAAAGGAAATCTACTCAATTCAGTTAAGACATCTACAAAAAATCTACAGCTACTATCACACTTAATAGTTAATGGCTGTTATTTCTACTAGAATCAGGAAGAACAATTGTCAACAATTCTATTCAACATTACAGTAGAAATACCACAATGAGGTAAGAAAATTAAATGTTGGGGAGTATTTGAAGCAACTGGTAAGAATGCAAAATGGTACCATCTTTTTGAGAAATAGTATCTCAGTATTTTATAAAAGTAAGTGTATCTTGATATCACCTCACACCTGTCAGCATGGCTAAAATCAACAACACAAGAAACAATAAGTGTTAGGGAAAATGTGGGGGAAAACAACCCTTGTACATTGTTGGTGGGAATGCAAACTGGTACAGCTACTGTGGAAAAGAGTATGGAGGTTCCTCAAAAAGTTAAAAATAGAACTACCACTGAGTATTTACCCCAAAATTTAAAAAACACTAATTCAAAGGAATGCATGCACCTCTGTACACACACACACACACACACACACACACACACACACAAACATACTATACATATATATATATATCACATATATACATGCCATGGAATATTATTCAGCCATAAAAAGAATGAAATCATCATTTGCAACAACATGGATGGAGCTAGAGATAGACAGTATAATGCTAAGTGAAATAAGTCAGTCAGAGAAAGACATCACATTATTTCACTCATATGAGGAATTTAAGAAACAAAACAAATGAGCAAAAGGAAAAAAAACAAAAGGAGGGAGAAAGAAAGAGAGAAAAGCAAACCAAGAAACAGACTCTTAACTATAGAGAAAAAACTGATGGTTACCAGAGGGCAGGTGGCGGGGGGGGGGGGGGGGGGTGGTGAAACAGGTGATGGCGATTAAAGAGTACACTCATGATGAGCATTGAGTAATATATAGAATTGTTGAAACACTATACTGTACATATGAAACCAATATAACACTGTACATTAACTATACTGGAATTGAAATTAAAAACTTAGTAAAAATAAAATAAAAGTTTTTCAAAAAGTAAAACATAATTTTACTTTAAAATCCAGAAATCTCATTCCTGGGTATTTACCCAAGAGTAATAAAAACATATGTCCATACAGAGACTTGTACACAATTATTGAAAACAACATTTCGGTTATTTATAATAACCCAAACCTGCAAATGATCTAAATGTCCATCAACTGTGGAGTGGAAAAATAAACTATGAAATACTGCCCAACAATTATACGGAGTCAAATATAAACATGAGCAACAACATGGATACATCTCAAAAACAAATATATTCCTATCCTCTAGTTTTCTTTTAGTGGGTGTGGCTAGAGATAATCATCCCAACATACTGAATGATCTTAGTTGAAATTTATAATCACTAACCTCAGGAAGCCCATAATCACAGCAAGCATTGTATATGTCCCTTGTCCATTCACTACCTTCTCTCTTCAAACTCACAACAGTCTATCCTATCTCACTTGCAACTCACGACCTTTCTTCCTATTTTACTGAGAAAACAAAATCATTCACAAGCCCCCACTACCATGTCTACTTACCTATCTCTGTCTATACCTATATACTCTGCCTTCCCTCCTGATATTGAAGACCAAGGATTAGTAAACTGATGCATAGGACACCCATTCAATTATGTATTGTCTAAGGCTGCCTTTAATGCTACAACAACAGATTTAGGAGTTGCACCAAAAACCAGATGGCCCACAAACATAGAGTATTTACTATCTGGCCCTTCACAGGAAGAGTTTGCTGATCCCTGGGACCAATCCACTTTGTCCTCAAAAAGGCCAATCTGTCTACCTGATCTCATCCCCTCTCACTTCTCAAATTCTGCTCCTGCACTTCTTCCATCTCTCATTTTTTCCTTTGTTATTGGTTGTTTTCCTCTAAATATAAACATGCTAAGATTTTTGTCCGTCTTCAAAACAAAAACCAGAAACCCTCTCAACTCCTATTCCCACCCCAGCTATTTCCCCATTCTCTTTTTCTTTTTACAGCTGACAATCTCCAGCGTGTTGTTTCTACTGGATGCCTCTAGTTCCTCCCCAGATGCCACCATTCTCTCTTGAAGTCACTCCAATCAAGCTTTCCTCTGTTCACTCTACAGAAACTGTTCTTATCATGGACACCAGTGACTTCTCCAGGTTAATGAATCCAATGACAATAGTTAGCCCCAAACTTACTTGATTGGCAAGCAGCTTGACTGAGCACTCCTTTAACCTAGAAATGCTTTCCCCGTTTGGCTCCTAGGAAACTACATCATACTGGTTGTTGCTCATCTTCTCAGTCTCAAGGGTTTAACCTTTATACGTCCACCTGCACTCCAGTCTCCTCACGTTAAAGACCATCTATGTTCTTACAAATCTAAAGTTCTTACCTCCAGGCTTGATCTCTCTTAAAAACTCCATACTTGTATAGCCAACTATCTGATATCTCTACCTAAAAGAGATCTCAAACTTAACATGTCCAAAACCAAGCTCCTCATCTTCCCACCTTCTCAAACCTCTTTTACATGCAGCTTTTCCCATGTCACTAAGTGGTAATTTCATCCCTCTAGTTTCTCAAACAGACAAACAAAAAACAAATACAAAACCAAAAACCCTTTGAAGTCAGCTTCGATTCTACTTTCTTAAATCCTACATACAACACATCTACACATCTCTTTATCTCTACCATATCCATCATTTATTATGAGCATCTCTACCCTCTGGCTCATACCGTGATCATTTCACTTAGATTATTAAAATAGCTTCTTTTTTTTTTTTATTTTTTTTAACGTTTATTTATTTTTGAGACAGAGGGAGACAGAGCATGAATGGGGGAGGGTCAGAGAGAGAGGAAGACACAGAATCCGAAACAGGCCCCAGGCTCTGAGCTGTCAGCACAGAGCCCGACGCGGGGCTCGAACTCACCGACCGTGAGATCATGACCTGAGCTGAAGTCGGACTCCCAACCGACCGAGCCACCCAGGCGCCCCTAAAATAGCTTCTTAACTGATTTCCTTGCCCCCACCCATGCCCCATTTTAGTGGGTTCTAAACAAAGAGGCAAGGAGAATTTGTTAAAATTTATTTATTTTCTTATTTTTATTTATTGATTTGGGGGGAGGCAGAGAGAATTTCAAGCAAGCTCCATGCTCAGTGCAGAGCCCGACATGGGGGAGCTCAATCCCACGACCCTGGTGACCTGAGCTGAAATCAAGTCTGATGCTCAACTGAATGAGCCACCCAGGTGCCCTGAGATCTGTTAAAATTTAAAGCACATCCTGCGGGAAAAGCCCTCAAGGGCTTCCCATTTCACTTTGAATAAAAGCCAAAATAATCAGAACGCCTTAGGACATATTACACATCTCCTCCCTTTTGCTGTCTTTCTGACATCACCCTTTCACTTATTCTGATCCAGCCACACTGGCTTTCTTGGTGTTCCCAAAGTACTCCACACATGCTCCTGCCATAGGAATGCTGGCCTTGATGATCACTAACCCAGCCCATTCTTCCCTAGATATCCACCGTGATTCATTTCTTGACCTCCATCACATCTTTACCCAATATCACTTCTCTTTCAACAGTTCCCTACAAGCAGGCTGCTGTCCCTGAACTCTCTGTCCTTATGTCACTATCTTTCTACATTCCCGGACGTTAGGATTTTTTTTTTTTTTTAATTGAAGTGTAGTTGACATACAATGTTATATTGGTTCCAAGTGTACAACAGAGTGATTCAGCAATTCTATACACTGCTCAGTGCTCACCATAATTACATACAGTCATCATCAGTCACCACACCCTGTTATTACAATATAATTGACTATATCCCCTATTTTGTACTTTCCATTTCCATGACTTGTTTTATAACTGGAAGTTATACGTCACCGTCTTATATATCATATATTGTACTTATTTGATGTCTGTTTCTTTCCAAAAAAATACATACTCATTGAGGCTTAGAGGTTTTCTTTTGTTTAATCTATTTTATTAACTATCTCTTAGCTATTTACTTTGTTAGCTATGTGCCCATCTTCTTGAATATTGCTTAGTACACAGTTGGCACACACTAAATACTTGCTGAATGAATCAAGAGGGTAAACGTGCTTTACAAAGTGTAAAGTAATGTATACATGTAGCATATTATTAACTCCTGAATGTGTAATAAGCACTTTACACTCATATTTTCAGTTCTCCAAGTAACCCCTTGAGTATTTTTTGATACCTGTTGACATTTCAACAGAGTATGTTTAAAGAGGTTAGATCTGTTTGTTATCTAAATTGTCACAATTTAGACAGAGAGCAGGAATTGAAATCCAAGTTGAACTCGAGGGACTGACTTTCAACCATGAAATACTTCTGCTCCATACAACAGGTCTACTGGACGTTAAGTGGACAGCTCAGGGACCTTATGTCAGAACTCCTGCAATAGATGGGGATTTACAGAGAAAAATCCTTCAAGGACATATCAGGGATTTAAGTGTCTCCAGAGTACTCTTGAAAGTCTGACATTTCAATTTATATCGGTGCATAAGAGTAAGATATTTTTAATAAGCAAAAAATTGACTACTTGGGGGAAATGGATGATATTTTTGACAAGTCTAAGAACACAAATCTAGTTTTCCAGTAGTTTTATTCTCAGTACAACATACTACATAGTTAATTCTCATCCCCTAAATGAATTAATCTATGAGTTGCCATTGTCTTCATTATACATACATAACCGCTAGGATGAAATCTCCTACATTTTTGGTCATTAAGATGTAGATTTGGTCTCTGTGGCTTTTATTAAATGTAAATCACCAAATGTCTTATTCAAGTAAAACTGTCATTTTCATTGCTTCTTTCCTGGTTTTCTACTCTTTAAAATCTGTATTTCATTTAATTCCCCTAACAAGTCTGGGGGGAGATTTGCACAAAGCCTTTTTGATGGAAATAAAAAATAAAATGCTGCAAGCAATCAGTCACCAAGAGGTCAGATATACCACAGCCCTATCTATATAAGTTCCAGGTGAAAGTCAGAGAACACACACACACACGCACACACACACACACACACACACACACACACACACACACATACACACACACACACGGAAATGAAACATTTTAAAACATTCCAAACAATCAAAATTTGTTGTAACAAAATCCTTATTTTCAAGATTATTCACTTCACCCACTAGTAGGGCTCTTGATTACTTCACAAAGCAAAGACCTTTTCACCCCTATACAGACACAATTTTAAGACTGGCTAATGATGTTTCTATGTGACAGAGCATTAACAATAACAAATAAGAGAGCATAGATAACTAGCTCTTCTTCTCCCTAGCCACTCCTGATGATACAGCACACAATATCCGATGTTTAAGAAAATGATGCAAAGATGGGGCGCCTGGGTGGCTCAGTTGGTTAAGTGTCCAACGTCAGCTCAGGTCACGATCTCATGTTTCATGGGTTCGAGCCCCACATCAGGCTTTGTGCTGACAGCTCAGAGCCTGGAGCCTGCTTCGGATTCTGTGTCTCCCTCTCTCTCTGCTTCTCTGTCTCTGTCTCTCTGTCTCTCAAAATTAAACCTTAAAAAAAACTTAAAAAAAAAAAAGAAAATGATGCAAAGTCACTTTTAAAAAGATAAATTGTACCACATATTCCCCAGTGAAGAGCATGAGATAGTATAAAATATCACTGAGAAAGATTCCCATCAGTATAGTTTTGTTTTTAAGTCTGGCACTATTGCGGCTTTTAGACTTTAGTTACCTGTGGAAATCACTTCTTAATAATTATTTCACAAGAGTCAAAGTTGGACAGATCAGCTGTTTAAAATACCCAAAGACATGAAAGAAGAAAAAAACTTAGTTTAATTATTGACTGCATAAACACTGAGAAAATACAGTACAATGTCAAGTTTTGAAGGAAGCCTAAAAAAAGAAAAGAAAAAGGTTGCCTTCAATTCTACAGTTCTGTTTGAAAATAGTTGATTACACAGTTAGGCAAGGACATAACCCACGTCAGACATTGAGAGAGAAGCACAGAACGCTTTACCCAGGGGCACTCTGGCAGCGCTTGCGTCCGGGTTGATCCAGAAGGAAAGCCAGGAGAGAACCACTATCAGCAGGGTGGGTGCATAGACACCCATCATGTAAAACCCGACCTGTCTCCTCAGGGTGAAGATGACTTCCACACACGTGTAGTACCCTTTCAGAAACAAACATGTTAGAAATATGAGGTGCTCACCCACGTGCAACTGCAAAAATCAACGATGTACCTATAAATTGTAAGTCACTTCCATTTGAGGCAGTTTCACAAAGTAAACTCAGAAAAAGATTTTTTTTCTATAAATATATAATTCATTTGATGCAAAAGGTTGACATTATGGGACCTGTCTCACCTGACCTTTCACAACTTTATTATGGCATCGAGAAATAGATACCACATGCTGTGCCACTATGTCAACATCTCAGCTTTTAAGTCTTTGTTCAGAGAATTCGCAATGAACTTAAACTTTTCATTACCCATGGGTCCTCTCAGAGCAATTGATCTAAAGGAGTCATATAGGGAGCAGTAAATCAAAGTGGAACAAGTCTAAAAAGAAACACTCCACGACTACGCATTGTCAGTATAATTTTTCAGCTACATGTACCACTTCTTATCTAGAAAGTATGGCAGTCTTCAATAACTCCTATGCGTATTTAAACCTTAAAAGTTAAGAGTATTGGAAGTAAATGTTAGCAGCAATAAGAAATATGTGTTTTCAATCTATGTAGATAAAAAATTATAAAGGGCAAACATCCAACGTTCCTCTCAATTCTCTCCTCCACTCTAGACCCTCAAGCATGCTTTATGAGGCAGAGGACCTCATTTTCACAAGTGGAGACAAATGCAGAAATTGCATTACAGCATAATTCTAGAGATGCCATGACACTACTAGTCCCCCGGATTAATCACAAATTATGGGCAGCCTCATAATAGCCTTAGCTGACTTGAGAAACAAAATAAGTGACAAAATATTCTCCTAGCACTGGAATAGAAGACACACTTCTAGATGTTTGAGATTATTTTTTTAAATGTTTTAGTTCTTTCAGTTAGCAAATTAAATATAATATTTAATGCCTACAGTGCTTAATTTTGATAAAATTGTCGTTAGCCATTCAAACAAAAGCAAGGTTATGTGCAAATGCCAAAAAGTTAAAATATCTCCAGTTGTGTTCAGCTTAAACCTTGTTATTTTAAAATGTGGAAATATATAAATGAATGATAAATGAACACATAAAATAATTGTGGGGAAAGGACAATATTGCTTTTTACTATTTTAAATTTTAAAAGCAATATTTATCTGATTTTCCTAGTTAGGAAGGATATATACACTTCTGGCACTAGAACAGTCTTCATTTTTATTCATTAATGGTACTTATGGCAAGAGTGGCACAACTAAAGAATGTTAAATAAAAGAATGGCTATTCACGTCCTCTTATTAAATAACTTAGATTAGAACCCTATCTTTTCCCCAGTGTGAATTATAATCATCGCCACCTCTGAGAGATTAGAAACATATTAGGGCTAAATATGTAACAATAATAAAGAGTTGATTTGAACTGCAGTAAATTCTACTTATGCCAAATGTTTCCATATTATATCAGAAAACAAAAAAAAAAATGCAGAATGTTTGTCTCTTTTTTTAATTTTAATTTCATTAAAACCAGGCAATTAATTTAAATTGTGCATAGGTTTTAAAAAGATGCAAAAGGTCAAATAATGAAACCTCCCTCCCTTTTCTGTTCCCCACCACTCATCTTAACTTCCTGCCTGGACAAACAAGAACATATGTTTCTAACTAACAATTATGTGCAAAATTTCCAAAATAGAATCTTTTAAAAGTCCCATTTTCTGCAATTAAGAGGCTCCCAGCACTCCTTAAAAGTAGTTCTAAAGTACCTGGCTTTGCAATAGCATCACTTACTCAATTTAATTTTACATTTACCTAGCACATGTGAGATAGGGAATGACATAAATGTGCTTATCACATATTTTTAAATTTATTTTATTGTTTTTTCTTTTCAGATTTTTATTTAAATTCTAATCTGTTAACATACAGTACAATATTCATTTCAGGAGTAGAATTCAGTGATGTATCACTTACATACAATACCCAGTGCTCAACACAAGTGCCCTCCTTAGTACTCATCACCCATCTCGCCCATCCCCCCACCCATTATCGCTCTGTTTGTTCTCTATCTTTAGTAGTCTCTCACTTACTGCATATTTTTAGGTAACCTGAATTGTCAGAAATATTACAACAATTTACTATGGAGTTGCTCACTTTACAATGAACTTTTGCATTCCATCCCATCATATTTAATTGGCAGCCTAAATAACAGAAACCCTGTACTCTGAAGCAAGTTTCCACCCCCTCCTTTTATGAAGGCACCCACTAGGGGAGCTTCCCAAGACTTGGATGAATTTGGCAATAAAATACATGCTTGGATATTATAGTGATTTGCTCCATAAACTTTTATGAGAAACATTTCTTGATCTTTTTTGATCTTTTCCTAGTACTGTTACATTTATGAGAGGCAGGTGGGCAGCTAATTGATATAAATGTTCATTGGCAAATTCAATTTACTTTCTATTTCCTGTGGGGTTTTATTTCATTATTATTCACCTAGGCTTGCAATTTAAGTATTTTTCATACTTGTTTTCCCATATATTTCTCCTTTGTAACATCTACAATTATAAAAAACCTGTAACTTTTAATAAAGTTAAAGCTAAATTATTATTTCTGATTCTTTCTGTACAAGTTAAAGAACATATTGTTCATCATTCTATATATGTTGCTATCTATATCTTTTTCATTATTCTACATTATTAAGCATCCCATATATTTAGAAGTTTCTTTATTTCTTTTATTTAAAAAATTATGTTTATTTATTTTTGAGAGAGAGAGAGAGAAAGATAGAGACAGAGCACGAGTGGAGGAGGGGCAGAGAGAGAGGAAGACACAGAATCTGAAGCAGGCTCTAGGCTCTGAGCTGTCAGCACAGAGCCTGACGAGGGGCTGGAACCCACGAACCACGAGATCATGACCTGAGCCTAAGTTGGACGCTTACCTAAGCCACCCAGGCGCCCCAGAAGGCTCTATATTTCTAAGTACATTTCTAAATATCCAAATATTAAATATATTTTACTAATAGTCATATGATGATTCATGTAAACACTGATGATAAAGCATGCTTACTGAAACATAATAAATGACAATTATTATGATGTTAGAAATAAGTTTTTTTTAGGGGGGAGGGTGCCTGGGTGGCTTGGTCAGTAAAGTGTCCAACTTTGGCTCAGGTCATATCTCATGGCTTGTGAGTTCAAGCCCCACATCAGGCTCTGTGCTGACAGCTCAGAGCCTGGAGCCTGCTTCCAAATCTGTGTCCCTCTCTCACTCTGCCCCTCCCTCACTCATGCTCTCTCTCTCTCTCTCTCTCTCTCTCTCTCTCTCTCTCTCTTTCTCTCTCAAGAATAAATAAACAACATTTAAAAAATTTTTAAATAGAAATAAGGGTTTTTTTGTTATTTTCTGTAGCTAATGAGAGTTCAGTGACTTATTTACAATAATTCAAAAAATACCACAAAATCTTTACTTATTATAATCTGAAGTAATTTCTCAACTACTCTCCAGCACATCTTATTTTCTTCTTAAAACTAAAATAAATTATTTTGCTTATGTGTGTACTATACTAGAATACATATGTACAAAAGGGCAGGGATCTTGCCTTTATTCCTTGCTGCATCCCCAAAGGGAGACTTTTAGATATAGGGCTTAAGATGTAGGGCTTAAAGGTGAAAAAACAAATATCCCAGGATTTTCAATGCTATGTCATCATTTTATGCTATTACATAAAATCAGAAATAAAATTACCAGTTTTATTTTCATCTTTTAGATGAAATTTAAAATTTCACTAGGGTCTATTTCAAACTTCTGAAAACAATTTAGAGACTATTCATTTTGAAATGTTAAGCATATAATCTAGATGTGGGTAACTATTTGCAGTGCATATTTGCAGTGCATAATGGGACTGACTCCACAGGTAGGGTAGCAATACCAGACTCACTATTCCAGTGCTTCACCTAGATAAGTGTCTTTGCTTTATTGTCCTAACATGTAAAATAGGGAGAAGAAAAGTATCAAAGTCATGGCACTGTTGTGAGGATTAAGATACAGAATTCCTGTAGACTACTTAAAATAATGCCTGACATACAGCAAGAAATCAAAGAGCTACGTACTTAATATGTGCTTCTACACAACAATCCCAAAACGCTGCTTCTTGGCTTTCAAGCTTATTTTTTTCATTACTAGGTGAGCTGTAAACGTTTCTAAACACTGTAGCTCATTTCCTTAATTTGAGTGAGTACCAAAAAGAGGAACACTGTGTTTCATGCAGTCGCCGACATCGAATTGCCTGGAACATTCGGTAAATCACTCAGTCACCCTGCTCTTCAGTTATTTTATGTGTTAAATAAAGAAGCTGCCTCAGAATTGTCAGTTATTTTATGTGTTAAATAAAGAAGCTGGCTCAGAATTGTCAATAAGATCACTTCCATATCTAGCAGTCCGTGTATCTATGACTTCTTCACTGAGTACTTTGGTGGTCAAATTTTTAAGAGCTTTCAGGTTTTCCTTTTAAAACCTTCATAAATTCTTTCGCAGTGCACTTCCTTATTATCTCTCCCGTTCTAAAATATATAAGCTTTATAAGAGAAGGAACTCCTTATATATAAATGCTATATAAGCTGTTAACTTATGTGAAAGTAAACAACACATGCTTAAACTAACTCTATCTCCAAGTTGCTTAAATGTTGCGTTTATTGTAGCACTGTAACTATGCAAATGTTCACTCTACCTTTTTTAATATTATATTTTGTCTTTGATGATGTCACGATGACAGCATTTTTGCTCAAACATCCGATCTTTCTGAATTCTACAGAATTATATTATACATGTTTTATTTCTGCAAGCCAACATAAATGTTGCAATAAATTTAAACTTTTATTGTATCTATTTCTGAATATCTTCATCATATCTTTGTTTACTTCCTGAAAATTAGAAATTGTATGGTAATTTACAAGTTGAAATGATAACTTGAAATAATAGTTTGATATAATGATCAAAATTCAATCATCTTTTTACGTATTTTACTAAGAGAAACAATGTTATTATATTTAATATCTAAAACTCTCTGTAACTATCAGTTGTGACTCAAAGGTTGAATATGAATCATATTATTAAAGTATTGATTAGTATTATATTTTTATTTCTGCAAAGTTTGAGGTAATTTAATGAATGAGGTTAATTTGTTGTGCTTTTCGCAATTAGCTGCTCCATAACCTATGCCAAGAATATTATACAGGGAGTGTTCACTGATGTCTAGTTATTTCCTAGACATGCTATTGATTCCTGCACAGCATAAAGATCAGTGCTTTGTAAAACTAACAATATGGCTCAACCAACATCTAAAACCTGCCTAAAAGACAAGAGACAAATGTATATGGATTACATCCATCAAATCCATAATGTTTGGCCCCAAAATGAATCTTGCCAGAAGCAGAGTTTCTTCAATACTTAAGCAAACCATTGCTTGGGAGAGTTCATATTACTAAAATAAAAAATTGAAAACCTCTTGTTATCTAGAATTACATAAAGAAAAGCAAAACTAGAATAAAATTTTTTTAAGAACTTTAGTAAATGTAATTTTATGAAAGATTTAAATATGTAATTTAAGTATATGGATATATGATAAACTACTTATAAATACTGAACTTTCTTTTTAACAAGTTTTTTTCTATCCTGTTCCTAGCATATATTAAAATTAAAATGAATCTTTGAAATATGACTTAGTTTTGTTTAATTCAAAGAATATTACTTACCAGTGCCTTTATAATATTTTGTACAGTTACCATATTCGATATCTTCCTTTTTAATATCAAACTGAGGCAATGCAATTTTTTCTAACTGAACAGGATCCCCTGATTGCCAGATAAACCGTAAATCATCAGTTGTGTAGCCAACTATAAACAAAAGTAAATGAATAAAAATATTAGTTTGGAATATGATTATTAATGCTTTTCAAATATTTTAGTAGTCCAATTATTAAGTTCAGCAACGGTAAGATCATAGGCCCTACTTATATAAAATTTTTGTTAAAAATGTGAAGAGATAAAATCTATGGCCATTAATGAAAATATTAGCACAAATTTACAGATAATTAGTTTGCTTAGCTTAAAAAAAGAATAAGCTAAAATATTTAGCATATTGCAGTTACAGTCCTACGGCATCATATGTAGTAGCACATTTCTCTATATCAAAATTCTGAACTGTCATTGATAAAGAGTAGTGAATAAGTCATTCTAGCTTTTTTGCATATCTACATTCACAACTATACAATATGCTACCTGGAAATTAAAAAACAAAAAACAAAAAACATTTAAGCACGAAATCACCTATACTTTTGAAGACATGACCACAAACTGCCCTGAAGGAGTTGCATAGCCACAGAAAAGCAGTAAAACAACCCCTCAAGTGGACAGTGTTACAGCAGGCTGAAGCACACATTTTGGGCTTAGGTAATATGGCTACAATTCAAGGATCCTATAGGGTTTTACAGCATAGAGTAGCCTACTATTCAACTCTTAAAGTGTATGGGTTTTCCAAAGCAATATTTCAGTGCATCTGGTAATAGATTTGAATGTAAATAGTTAAAATTTCCTACACAAATACATATTGACACACAGGTATACACTGTACAACACATTCACAAAAATGTACGTACACACACTTACATCTACAAAATCCCATTTTATACTTAGAAAGCAACCGATATTGTTCAAATGTAGGATCAAACTTCAGTACACTTAAAACAACAACAAATAACCACAAAGTAACTTTAAAGCACATCATCTAGCAAGTATATATACGACATTTTCCAAGGCTATCACTCTTTATTTTTTGCTGAAATAGCTCATGGTATATAGGTATTCAGGCTAAGGATTCCTTGTGTTAGTGTTCATTTTTCAAGTTTTATGTCCCACTTTTATTTTCAAAAGATAAGCATCATAGTGAATTAATATATTTTAAAGGTAAATACTCATTTCAATAATAATTTCAATTAATATACTTTATACCTTAATATAGTGCACCCTTCATAAACTGAAAAACATATGATCAAAGAAACACAAAAATTCCAATGTTGTCGAAAAAATTTTTACACATCCAAAGAAAATGACTATTTGGCAGGATTTAGAGACAGTTTTTCAATGTTTTCAAATTTTCTGCTCTGAACACGTGATTTTAACAGCAGAACAGTTGTTAAGACATCATTTTTTTTTCATTTATTTTACTTACTTTTTAAAATGTTTATTTATTTTTGGGAGAGAGAGACAGACAGACAGAGTGCAAGCAGGGGAGGGGCAGAGAGAGGAAGACACAGAATCCGAAGTAGGCTTCAGGTTCTGAGCTGTCAGCACCAAGCCCAACATGGGGCTCAAACTCACTAGCAGTGAGATCAGGACCTGATCTGAAGTCAGATGCTTAGCCGACTGAGCCACCTAGGTGCCTCATCATTTACTTTAATTATGATACTAATTTCAAAGGAAGTTGGCAGTTATAAGAAGTTAGAAGTATACACCTACCTAACTGAAAGTAAAACTAGTACCAAAGGGATCTGTCTTAGTAACGATTACAGTAAAAGAATAACTATAATTTTCCTAAATAAATTATTTTACTATTTGTAATCAAAAGCATCAGTTTTATCATTGTTATCCAAGATATTAGTAGAATGTATTGTCTAGAGATTTTAAACATATAGTCACATATAGATTTTATGCTATAGTCACTTTGGGTCTCATTTACATACAGCTCTCCAGCTGCATCTTGCAACGTTGTGTATCCATGGGAAACAAGGTCAAGTCCAAAGGGCAGGAAAGAGTAATAGATAACCTGAAAGTAGAAACAGAGGTCTTAGAAGTTGCTTAACATGTTTCTCTGTGATACACTGACTTAAAATATATATATACATGTATAAATGTACAAATATTAACAAGTACCTCATGCTGACAAGAACATCTCCATCACGAAAAATAAATAGAAGGATATTTTCCTGGGTCACATCATGAAAATTGGCACTTTTTTCATTTGCAAAAAATAAGTCAGGTTTCCACAGACACTTGTACATCGTGGGATCCACTGTCAGTGCATCTGAGCCCCGAAAATCACTAGGGAGCTTCAACCTGGGATCGTTCCATTTTTGTCTCAAGAAGATGTTAACTCTATAGTCCTGGGGGGGAAAAAATGTGTGCGTGGGTGTTTACTGCTATTTGAAAGGCATACTCAGCACCAGAATAAAAAGAGTTTCAGTGATTAGCAGCACTGATATTTTTGGTCTTCTAACGTCAACCAGGAGCAAAACAGTTTGGTCACTAAATAAAAAGAGCAGTCTAACAAGACCCTTGTGTCTCTATAGACATTCCAGCAGCACTTGCTAGCTCCAACATCAGAATACAAGTTTACCAATAATTGCTTTACCTTTATACAAATGCCAGTTATGCCAGTTGGGTAAGTGGTGTTATAAAAACCTGAGACTGCTAAATATTACCATTATTCTTCCCCCCCCCCAACACACCAAAAAAAGAATAAAATTTAATTAAAAATAGATGACAAGTAGGTGAGGGGATGGACTAAATGGGGAAGGGGCGTTATGGAGGACACTGGTTGGGATGAGCACTGGGTGTTACACATAAGTGATGAATTACTGAATTCTATTCCTGAAATCATCATTACACTGCATGTTAACTAACTTTGATTTAAATTAAAATAATAATAATAACAAAACAAAATAAACAACAACAAAAAAGCTTCAGGTTATTAATCAACATATGTGTATATTGTGTCAATATACCTAAAATAATTTTTTTTCTTTTTGCTTATGAAATGTGCCTTTCCAACACTCACTGCTTTATGCTTAATGCCCATCTTTAATTACTCTTACTCCTATACCTCAATAAAGCTAAACAAAAAAAAAAAAAAAAGGAGAGTAAAGAAAAATATTTCTCCTGGCCTTTTACTAGTTAGCAAACTACAAAAATAATATATATGTGTATATAAAACATATACATTATATAATATTATATATCTATGTATATAACACACATATGTACACATGTTTACCTAAGAAGGAAAAAGAAAAACTTTCTTTGAAGATTCATACAATTATTCATACAATTCATACAATTCATACAATTATAGAGAGAATTTAAGATAGTCAAATGAGATTTTCATTGGATGCAAAACAGGTACGTCAAAATTTGTAAATGTTATATTTTATTTAACTATAGTAGAAAAATGTTTTGAAATCTACTAAATAGCTGATTATTTTACTTGAGTTTTTTGTCTATCTCCTAAAATTTTAATCTTAAAACTTTGTAAAAATTGAATTATGTCAAGACACAGATTTTAAGAGTATGTGCACTAGGAACAAGTTTAATACCTTAATACATTTTATTATCTGCCAGTTAAATGGGGTTCTAGCACAAATCAGGTTGTTAGTATATACGAACTTAACATTGAGCGTCATGCTCACATCTTTTGATTTTAATTGTATATACTACACTCAGAACGTGCACAAAAGTGTCCAAAGCATGAATTGCATTGGGCTTCAGCTTCCTTATTTTCAATCATTCAAAATTCACAAAATACTATCTATCCATATAGTCTTTTGATATTATCAAAATGAATGAAATCATAAACTTCAAATCAAAATCCAAAATAATTAACTAGGAAGAGGTTATAGATCATCTTTTACTAAATAATAAGACCTAATAGATTTCTATAAAACATAAATGTAAATGCTTTACATATGTGTAAAATATAAAATAAAGCATAAGCAAGGAGCAATCTGAGACATTTTACTTTCTCATATGATCTTCAGACTGTATAGTAATTGTAGAAGGGTAAAGGCACACAGTAACAATATCCACACACTGAAGTACAGAGAGTAAAATAAGATTTAACCTACCTATATCTCATAGCTACTCTAAACTTAAGGTTTCTAAAGGCTTCAACATATATAACACAAATGGTTTCTTAAAAATCATATGCAGATGGTTTCAGAGTGTCAAAGGCAAATAAACCAAGGATTATATAAGCAGGGTGTCTGGGTAGCTCAGTCAGTTAAACATCCAACTTCAGCTCAGGTCATGATCTCACTGTTCATGGGTTCCAGCCCCACGTTGAGCTCTGTGCTGACAGCTCAGAGCCTGGAGCCTACTTCAGATTCTGTGTCTCCCTCTCTCTCTGCCCCTCCCCCTCCCCTGCTGGCGCACGCGTGCGCACTCTCTCTCTCTCTCCCTTCCCCCACACGCCTCTCTCAAAAGTAAATAATAAACACTAAAAAAAAGGATTATATAGGCTGACACTGAACTTATCTGCACCATTGGGGGTGGGGGGGGGGAAGGTAACATTTATCTTATTAAATGAACATGGAATTAAGGAGGGAATAAAGGAGGCCAAGGACTCTAGAAAACAGAGTTATGTTGCACAGCTACATAAACTGTTTGTTAAAATATATGCATATCTTAAAATTCATAATGGGATTTAACTGCTTTATATCTGACTGTGGTTGTCACGACTACAAGAAATAACTCAAACTCATCTAAGACAAAGGCTTCTCACCATCATGTGGTGACACTTCCATCAGAAGTAATGCTCTTCCTATCCCAAGTTTTTATCCATTCCAGGCAAATATCCATGGCCCTCCCCTTTAAAAGGCATACACATTAGGTTCAATTATTTTCTAATAAAATAACAATTATGCTACCTTCACTAAGTGCATGGTTGACATAGACTTGGCATGACTTTGAGCACTTATGAGTATTCAACTTCATATTATTTGCTAAAAAGCTTCCTTGAAATGATCAGCTAAAATTATTGGTATTCTAAAATTACACACACTAAAACTATTTATTACTTTCTTTATGTTCTATGTCTCGTCAAAAGGTAATTCCTCGAAAACCACATCTTTAAACTTCTATGTTTAAAATGTGCATTCATTCACATGTCATGATAAGATACATGTCCTTAACTTGTTGTTAAGGATCAGTATGAAAAATAACCAGATGAGGTTGCCTATCTATCTTCTGTAAACATGTTGTTAAAGCCATGACCCCTTATTTTGGTCAACGACCATTATATGAAAATACACAAGATAAATTCTTCTTTATTTATTAATTTTTCACTTGTTTATACATATATTACTATATCATTTAATAGATATTTACTGTGTGCTAGGCACACTTACTCTAAGCGCTTTGCAAAAATAAATCTATTCCTTAGAGTTTATTCCTAAAAATGCTCTCCTGATTCTCTTACATGCCTCCTATTACAGGAAAGTGAGACTGAAGTATCTCATCATGTTTTTCTTTTTGTCTGGCAGCTAAGGAGTGAAGGCTAAATTCTACAGCCAATTGAATTAATAATTCATTTCTCATATCCTGGTATGACTATCATTGCATGGTTCTTGCACATTTAGTCCTATTTCAATTATTTGCTTGCATTTTTTTTGTTGTTATTATACACCTCAAATCCTTGCCAGAAATAGAGATGGATGAAAAGTAAAATATCATTTGAGGGATTGTCATATACCTGACAAGAGACTGTCAGCATTATTTGGATGCCACTGTTAATTAAGCAACTCTGCCAATGTGGCTTTTAGAATCTAGATGCTTTATTTTAGTCTAATATTAGGTATTCTTATTTTAATAGAATGTTAGATACATTTATAGAGATACTAATATTAAGATCTATTGGTATTCTGTATCTAGACTAAAAACAACTACATTTTGGGGTGTATGCTGGTTTGCCCCGTAGTAATTCATTTCCAATGATATTATATGAATATTTTTAATAATACTCAAGATATCTGACAGGAATGAAAGCAATGCCAACCTTTAATTTCAGCATACTTTGCATAATTAAAAAGAAGCCACCTTATAATGTTTGGGGTAACCTGAATTCTCCTTAAAATCTCCACACATACACATATCCTATGTTCCACTATTCTGTCTCCAAAATTGTATGGATAGTTCATCTAAAATTATACAGCAAAATTATTTTTCTTTTAAAAATTTTATAGCAATTTTAAGAGTGTTTCTCCATGTGAAGATCATTATTCCAAATCCTTCTTGAACTCTAAACAGTGTTTCCATCAATGCATGAATATCTTTATATCACTTATACCTTTATATCCATGATTAAGTTCAAAGCATTTTAACCAGCTGAAAGCTGATTAAAGCCTTGCATAGCCCTATACAGTACCAGAGGGTTTTGACAAAATAAAACCTATCTGTGGAAAAAATTACAAAATTACAAATGATACAAGAATGTTTTAATGTCACCACCTTTTTATTCTATATATCATCATAAATAGTGTTTTTGAAGTTATATTAGCCAAATTATAAAGCCTAGTATAATGGAGTCAACATGGGCTAGAAAAGATAAAGTACTTGACTCAAATTTCAGCTCTGAATCTTTAGCTTTGACCTTGAGCAAGTTTCTTAACCTCTCTGAGCTCAGTTTCTTCATATAAAAAGCATGAATATTAATACCCTAACGTGATAATTCAACAAAATACTCAATTAAAAGATTAACACAGTGACTGCTATATAAATAAGTTAGTTCTCTTTTCATTAAACACCCTTGAGAATCTAGCTACAGAGTACGTTCTATACTCTCAGAAAATGTTTACTTAAATTCCTCCTAAATCCCTAGGTGATGGGTTCGCTCATTCATTCAATTCAAAAATCATTTATTAACCATATATTCTTTTCCAAACTCTGGGTACTAAGGATACATCTGTGAGTACTCCCAGACTTCAAAGATAATTGTAAGTTACACTGACAATCAGTCAAACATAAAACAATTTGCAAAAGGCTATAAAAATGGAAATAGTTTGCAACAGGGCATCTAATCTAGACTCAGGATTAGATAAAAGTAGCCAAGCGAACTGACATCAAGGCAGGGACCTAAAGACAGGACAGTCAGACAAATATGGGTCTGAATTATATATATTTTATGTGCCCTAAAGCAATTCACTTAATCTCTCTGAGCCTCAAATTCCTCGTCAATAAAATTAATCCTAAATTATTCACAGGAATCAAATGAAATGCTGTACCTAAAGCATGAAACCTGGAACAAAGAAATACTCAAAGTTAGCTAATTTATTATATGTATTATTAACATTATTATCAAGATAGCTATATCACCCCTGTGAAAAGGCTAACAATTACTATTGAAAGCATTTCTTTTCTATTGTTGTAAAGATGCCACCTGTAAGTTTTAATTGGTTACCAAACATCAAAACTAACTTTAATTCTATTAATTCTTCAAAAGCTTTGAAAAATCATTGTTCATGTACCAGATGTAAAGTACTATATTAGTTGCTGATTATACACAGATCAACATAATACAATATTAGAAAACAAAGCAGATTTCTGATTAATATTAATTATTAATATCTGATTAATCTAATATTAAGATTTCACAGACTTTAGGTACATCAATGAGCAATGGCAAGTTTGTTTTATAGACTAACAAAATAAAATATCTACTTGCTATTATGTTCCAGACTATATTCAATGATTACAAAAGAGGCTCGGTTAACAATCAGTTTTACTATGCTAGGTTAAACATTCATTTCTTCCTTCATTTGTTCACTCACTAAACAGTAATTCATTAAGGACTTTCTATGTTTCAAGTTCTGAGCTGCCAGTCTGAGAAGGATAAAAACATGAGGGCCATACTCTCAGGAGGTGATGAGGATACAAGTAAGGAAATAATTGGTAAGGATTCTAAGGGTGACAGTACTTGTTGACAGAATAAATGATCACTTCAGACACCAGTCAGGAAAGGCTGTAGAATGTGAATCTGAGGAGGGTCCCTGAGAGTGGGCAGAATTCTGCCAGGTGCTGCGATCAGAGAAGGTCAGGTAAGTGTTTTATCAGTAACACAAAAGAATCATTAAGGGGTGCCTGGTGGCCAGTTGGTTAAGCATCCGACTTTGACTCAGGTCATGATCTCACAGTTCGTGGGTTCAAGCCCCGTATCAGGCTCTGTGTTGACAGCTCAGAGCCTGGAGCTTGCTTCAGATTCTGTGTCTCCCTCTCTCCTGTGTCTGCTCCTCCCATGCTCCTGATCTGTCTCTCAAAAATAAATGAAAAATTCAAAAAAAAATTGATTAAAAAGAATCACTAAATATCAAGATACATAAATTGACAAACATAATCAATATCGTCACTAAAAAGAGGCCAGAACGAGAGACAGAGGTTTTGTAGTAATCAGTGGAAAGACATTAGTTAAAAATCAAGAGCAAGAAATATACAAAGAACTCTTTTTAATTTTTTTAATGTTTATTTATTTTTGACAGAGAAACAGAACATGAGTGGAGGAGGGCCAGAGAGAGAGTGCGACACACAGAGCTGTCAGCACAGAGCCAGATGCGGGGCTCGAACCCATGAACCATGAGATCATGACTTGAGCCAAAGCTGGATGCTCAAATGACTGAGCCACCCAGGTGCCCCTACAAAGAACTCTTGAAATGCAACAATAAGAAAGCAAACAACCCCATTAAAAATGGGCCAAATATCTTAATAGACACCTCACCAAAGAAGATATACTTATGGCAAATAAGCATATGAAGAGATGTTCCACTTTACATGTCATTAGGGAAATGTAAATTAAAACAATGAGATACCACTACACCACCTATTAGAAAGGGCCAAAATCCAGCACACTGACAACACCAAATGCAAATGAGGATGTGGAACAACAGGATCTCTCATTCATTGATGGTGGGAATGAAAACGGTGCATCCACTTTGGAAGACAGTTGGAAGTTTCTTACAAAATGACACAAACTCTTACCACACTGCACTGCTTGGTATTTTTACCCAAAGGAGCTGAGAACTTACACTCACACAAAACCTGCACATCCATGTTTACCGTAGTTTTATTCATGATTGTCAAAACTCGTCCCTCAGTAAATGAATGGACAAACTGTGGTACATCCACACAACAGATATTACTCACCAGGATAAAGAAATGCACTGTCAAGCCATGAAAAGACATACAGGAATGTTAAACATATACTATTAAGTGAAAGACCCAAATCTGGAAAGGCTATATGCTGCATGATTCCAACTATGTGACATTCTGGAAAAGACAATACTATGGATACAGTAAAAGAAAAAAAAAAAAAAAAGAAAAAAAAAATCAGTGGTTGCCAGGGGGTGATAAACAGGTAGAGTACAAAGGATTTTTAGGGTAGGGAGATTCTATTGTATCAAATTATAATAGTAGATCAAGTGTTCACACCTTTGTCAAAACCCATGAAATGAACAACACCAAGAGCAAACCCTAATGTAATCTACAGACTTTAGGTGATGATGTGTCATTATAGGTTCACTGATTGCAACAAATGTATCTCTTTGGTGCAGATGTCCATAGTAGGGGAGGCTGTAGGCAGGGAGAGGCAGGGGGTGTATCAGAGTTCCCTACACATTCTGCTCAATTTTGCTGTGAAGCTAAAACTGCTCTGAAAGAATCTACTTTTGGGGTGCCTGGGTGGTGCACTAGGTTAGGCGTCTGACTCTTGATCTTAGCTCAGGTAATGACCTTGCGGTTCGTGAGCTCAAGCCCTACGTCAGGCTCTGTGCTGATGGTGCAGAGCCTGCTTGGGATTCTTTTTCTCCCTCTCTGCCCTCCCCCACTTGTGCTCTCTCTCTCTCTCAAAATAAATTTAAAAAATAAAAATAAACTCTACTTTTAAAAGTGAATGCACTTGGGGCACCTAGGTGGCTCAGTCGTTTAGAGTCCGACTTCGGCTCAGGTCACGGATTCTGTGTCTCCCTCTCTCTCTGCCCCTCCTCCGTTCACACTCTCTCTCCCTCTTGATCTGTCTCAAAAAGAAACATTAAAAAATACATACATACATACATACATAAAAGTGAATGCACTTGGCACATAAATATATTTCAAGGATGTTTATTGCACACATCTATGTAATAGCCAAACAAACCAACAAAAAAACCCAGAAACAATATAAAATCTATCATGGAGGAACAGATTAGTAAAATATGTTATTTTCATATGATAGAATGAATTTACCATTAAAAATATGAACATAATTTATATAAAACAATCTGATCATTCTCTCAAAACACTGATACTACGAGTTTCTTTCAAGAAAGTAACATTTCTCATGGAAAACCCAATAGCGAAGTCTGCTAAGAAGAGCCAATGAACATGAAGATATGTTCCGCCTCACTAGAAAAGGAACACAATAAAAAAACAAGATTCAATTGTTTCCCTTTGTTCATGAAATTGGAAATGAGGATGATGAGTAATCATATTTATCATTCACAAGGCATGGAGACCTGGCACATTCCTACACTACAGATAGCAAAATAAACTTAAAAACTTTCTTGGATGGTTATTTGGCAATATATATCAAAATTTAAAGAAAAGTAAACAAATTCCAACAAAGTAATTCATCCTAAGAAAGGTAGGTACGAAGATGAAGCTACAAAAAAAATTGAATGCAACACATAGTATAAACAAAATAAAAGGGAAAAGGAGGTAAAGTAAAATAAAATCTGGAAATAGAGAAAAAATGCTGTTGTTTGCCTTTTTAATATCATGCTGAAACATTGTCTAACAAGCCCACTTAAAGGGTCATAGGATTCTCCAGGAAAATGTAACTTTGTCTGACTGCCATTTTCTACTGGTTACGGGCCCAGATGCCATAAAATCATATAACCTATAGCTGGTTCATAAATTGCAAATGATTTTTGCTTGGTGTAGATGCAAATGTTTTATGTCAGGTAGAAAAGATATCCACCAATAATATGTTTTTATTGCCCTGTGAGACATTAACAATCTGTATCTAATTTAGCAGTCTAATTTCAGCATTCATTCCTTCACTACCAGCTCCTGAAGTCTCCACTGAAGCAGCTTTACTATCCCACTGGATCCCTCACTAATGAGTTTCAATAAATCACTAACATGTCCTCACTCTACATACATATTTAACTTTTCAACAATGATAGTCTGTCCTCACAAAGTTAAACATAGGAATACCATATGCCCAGCAATTCCACTCCTAGGTATAAGCCCAAAAGAACCATAAGGAGAGATTCCAACAGATACTTGCATGCTCAGATTCACCGCGGCATTATTCACAATAGTCAAAAGGTGGAAACAACCCAAGTGTCCACCAAGAGATGAATGGATAACCAAAGTGTGGTATGCAGGCATACCTTGAAGATATCGCGGGTTCAGTTCCAGACCACAGCAATGAAGTAAATACTGCAGTAAAGCAGGTCAAATTAATTGTTTGGTTTTCTAGTGCATATAAAAAGTATATTTACACTATACCGTAGTGTATTCAGTGTGTGACAGCAGTATGTCTGAAAAAAACAATGTACACATCTTAATTAAAAAATATGTTATTGCTAAAAAATACTAACCATCATCTGAGCTTTCAGTGAGTCATAATCTTTTTTTTTTTTTTTGCCGGTGGAGGGTGTCTTGCCTCGGTGTTGATGGCTGTCGACTGACCAGGGTGGTGGCTGGCGAAGGCTGGGGTGGCTGTGGCAACTTCTTAAAATGAGACGACAATGAAGTTGGCCACATCCAGTGACTCTTCCTTTTGTGAATGATTTCTCTGAAACTCAAGATGCTGTCTATAGCATTTGACCCACAGAAGAACTTTCAAAACTGGAGTCAATCCTCTCAAATCATGCTGCTGCTTTACAACTAAGCTTATGTACTAGTCTGAAACCTCTGTTGTCATTTCAACGATCTGCACAGCATCTTCACGGAGGAGACTCCATCTCAAGAAATCACTTTATTTGCTCATCCAAAAGTTTCATCATGGGGTCGCAGCAATTCAGTCACATCCTCAGGCTCCACCTCTAATTCTAGTTCTCTCCCTATTTCCATCACATCTACAGTTATTTCCTCCACTGCAGTCTTAAGCTCCTCAAAGTCATTAATGAGGGTTGGAATCTCTTTCTCCAAAGTCCTATTAACGTTGATATTTTGACCTTTTCCCAGGAATCACCAATGATCTTAATAGCATCTAAAACACTATCTTTTCCAGAAGGGTTTCAATTTACTTTGCCCAGATCCAATGGAGGAATCACTATCTATGACAACTATACCCTTGAGGAAAGTTTTTCTTAAATAATAAGACTTGAAGTTCAAAATTACTTCTTTTTTTAAATTGTTTATTTATTTTTGAGAGAGAGAGAGAGACAGAGCACAAGTGGGGGAGGAGCAGAGAGAGGGGAAGACAAAGAATCCGAAGCAGGCTCTAGGCTCTGAGCTGTCAGCACAGAGCCTGACACAGGGCTCGAACTCACAAACCATGAGACCATGACCCGAGTCGAAGTTGGACGCTAAACGACTGAGCCAGGCACCCCAAAGTTCCAAATTACTTCTTAATCTATGGGCTGCAGAATGAATGTTATGTTAACGGGTATGAAGACAACGTTAATCTCTTTGTCCATCTCTATCGGAACTGTTGGATGACCAGGTGCATTGAGAATGAGCAGTCATATTCTGAAAGGAACCTTTTTTTAGAGCAGCTGGTCTCAACAGTGGGCTTAAAATATTCAGTAAACCAGGTTGTAAACAGAGGTGCTGTCATACAGGCTTTCTTGTGCTACTGATAAGAGCACAGGCAGAGTGGAGTTAGTATAAAGCTTAAGGGCCTTGGGGTTTTCAGAATGGTAAATAAACATTGGTTTCAACTTAAAATCACCAGCTGCATTAGGCCCTAACAAGTGAGTCAGCCTGTTCTTTGAAGTTTTGAAGCCAGACATTGACTTCTCTTCTCTAGCTGCTAAAGTCCTAGATAGTATCTTTTTCCAATAGAAGGCTGTTTTGTGTACATTGAAAATCTGCTGTTTAGTGTAGCCACCTTCATGAATTATCTCAGCTGGATCTTCCGGAGAACTTGCTGCAAATTCTCCATCAGCACTTGCTGCTTCATCTTGCACTTTGATGTCATAGAGATGGCCTCTTTCCTTAAACCTCATGAGCCAACCTCTACTAGCTTCACACTTTTCTTCTGCAGCCTCCTCACCTCTCTCAGCTTTCACAGAGTTAAAGAGAGTTAGAGCCTTGCTCTGGATTAGGCTTTGGCTTAAAGCAATATTGTGCCTGGTGTGATCTATCTGGACCACAAAAACCTTCTTCATATCAGCAATAAGGCTGTTTTGCTCTCTTATCATTCATGTGTTCACTGGAGCAGCAGTTTTAATTTCCTTCAAGAACTTTTCCTCTGCAACCACAATGTGGCTGTTTGGTGCAAGAGGCCCAGCATTTGGCCTATCTTGGCTTTTGATATGCCTTCCTCACTAAGCTTAATCATTTCTAGCTTTTGATTTAAAGTGAAAGACATGCGACTCTTCCTTCACTTGAACACTTAGAAGCCATCGTAGGGTTATTAATTGGCCTAATTTCAACATTGTGTATCTTAGGGAATAGGAGGCCCAAGGACAGACAAGGAGAGAAACAGAAAATGGCTGGTTTGTGGACCAGTCAGAACACACACATTTATCAATTAAGTTTGTCATCTTTTATGAGCATGGTTTCTGATGCCCCAAAACAATTATAAGACTAACATCAAAGATCACAGACCATCAATCATAACAAATAATAGTAACAAAGTCTGAAATACTGTGAGAATTACCAAATGTGACAAAGAGGCAGAAAGTAAGCAAATGCTGTTGGAAAAACGGCACCGATAGACTTGCTCACTGCAGGTTGCCACAAATCTTCCATTTGTAAAAAAGACAAAATCTGCAAAGGACAATAAAACAAGGTATGCCTGCATACACATACACACCGAGGAATATTATTCAGCCATAAAAAGGAATGAAATTCTGGTACACATTATGGCAGAAATAAATCTTGAAAACAGAACAACAACAAAAAGAAGACTAATGAAGAGTTTGTCTAAAAGTATTAATCATAGTAGGAATGCAAGGCAAAAAACAAACAAACAAACAAACAAACTAACTAACAAAGCTCTGGGAAAGGCAAGCATTTAAGGGACAGGCTAGAAGACTGAGGAGAAAAGGAAACCCTGAGAATGTGATTTCATCACCAACCCAAACAGGCACAAACTTTGAGAAGGTCAACAGCAGTAGACGTCACAGAAGTTCAAGTATAATCACACTTTCAGCAAATGAGGAAGCCCCTGAAAATTTTAGCAGAAGCATTTTAATAGAGTGACATGGTAAAAGCAAGATTATGGAGGATTAAGAACTGAACAGAAGACAAAGTTTCCTGTCTATAAGATGTGGATAACAAAAATATACCCACAAAGATAGCATTTTTATAAGGATTAAGTGAGGTAATATATTCTGCACTTGGCTATACTAAGGGCTAAACAAGCACATTGCCTTATTAGGATATATCTTTTATGCTGCTGTTATCCTTTTATAATATCGGTAATACCTATTAATAAAATTTTTGCCTCAAAAAAATTCTGCATATAGTGTCACTCATTCAATTTGTTCTGTACTGTGCTGATCAACCAACAGTTATTCTTAACAATAATTTACTTCAAGGTCACAAATCCTGACACAGTACTAAAATATACTTCTGAGCATCTCCTGTATTATTCTTCTTGCTTTCAACTGTTCTGTTGTAAGCTCAACACACCACATAATCCTCAAGCCTCTACAGTTATCCTTTTCTTAATTTTATTTTTTAGAGTACTCTAGAGTTGTATTACAGTAAGCATCACTGAAAAATTGGAAATTGCTTTTCTTGTTGTATCAGTCTTGGTCATTGTATCTTATTATCTCATTATGAAAGTACTTCAACGATGTTTTTCTGTTAGCTATGTAGCCACATATTATTATGATTCAATCCAAGTTGCAGCAAATTTATATATCTTTTAAGAATGTTTTAAAATTTTACAGTTTAAATTAATAATTTGAGCTTAACATTCATTAAAAGATAAAAGCTCATTAGTTGCTTTGGTGAATGTTTTATGGGCATTTCTAAATAATTGCTAGTTATTGGCATTTCCAATGCTCTATATTAAGATAACTATCTTTGAAACCTACTTATTTTCATTTTCAATTATTCAATCACAATAATTATAGCTTTATCGTTTGTTTTGCAATGAAAAATTCCCATCAGAAACAGACTTCTTTTATCAGTGGAAAATTACTTAATTGTTTTTAAAGAACTTGGTGACAAATACTACTCATTGTTCATTCCAAAGAGCATACGATTATTCATTATCTAGAAAATGGATGTTCTCCAAAATTTTCAGTCCCAATTAACACCCAAATTCAACTATTTCTTCAAGGCAATAAAACACTTCACAACAAGACATTAAAACTGGTTGAATTGCATTATTGATATTTTAACACTTAAAAAGTTTTTATACTTTGTATTATTGTTAGGATAGCTATTCTGGTTAGTCCTGATTTTTACCTAGCCTTCACATATGCAATCTTTAATTTAACTCTTGGGTAGTCTTTACATTACAATACAAATTGAGCATTCAAAGAAATAAAGGAGATCAATTCTCATAGCATCTGGCAGCATAATAACTAAAGTTCTGTCAACAAAGCTGTTATAAAGCTGTTTGAAAAGGGTTAAATTTAGTCATTAGTGAGGTTAGATGTTTCGTGTAGGAATTACAAGTTAACAAAATGCCACTAAAATTTTTTAGGTCATATTTTAGCAATATTTCTCAATATGTAATTTTATTAAAAAGTTTTAGTTAAATGGCGTTCAATAACACCTTATGAATATTTAAAATTTTCTAGTCCTATTCCAATATTCCATGGATATTAGGAGTGCCTGCTAGGTGGTACTGTGGTGCCTCTCTGAACTCAAAACTCCATGAGAGTAGCAGTCTGCTGGGCTGCATATACCAAAAGAACCTAGCGTAATTGGGATGATCCTCCAACAGAATTTGGGAAGAAAAACTGTATTAAAGTATTCATCAGCATGTGTCTTAGTTTCCCATTGCTGCTGTAAGAAAATTACCAAATCTTTAGTGGCCTAACAGATCACAATTATCATCTCACACTTCTGGAGTTCAGAACATCAAAATTAGTTTCACACGACCCAAGTTACAGTGTCTGCAGGGCTGACTCCTTCTGAGGTTCTGAGGACAGATTCCATTTCCTTGCTTTTTTCAAGTTCTAGAGGGCACCTATGTTCCTTGACTGATGATACATCACTTCCTTGTATTACTCCAAGTTCATATAGGTTTCATTGCATCTACTACTGACTCTGATCCTCCTGCCTCCTGTTTTTAAGGACCCTGGTGATTATAGAGGCCTTGCTTGGACAACCAGAATAATCTCCCCAGCTCGAGATCCTTACTTTAATCACACACACAAAGTCTCTTTTGCCATGTGAAACAGCATATCCACAGACTCTGAGATTAGGACATGGACATCTTGGAGGAACATTATTCCTACCACAGGGTACAAACCTAAAGGTAGATCATATGAGGTAAAAAATATATATAAAACCTTTTGAAGGTTTGTGTATCTAAGATGTAAAATAGAAAAAAAAATGGGAACACATATGTCTAATTTTATTCTATAATGAATTAATGTTGGAAAGTTAATAATCAAAGCAACAAAATAAAAGGAATAGTAAACTAAGACTAGTTTCAAGGAAAAAATGTAAATCTCTATATAGAAGGGAAATATACAAAACTGTTTTTAAAACAACAAAGATAAATCATTGCCATAAAACAGAATTAAGCTCTTTTAGCAGATCCCAAATGTGACTTTTTTTTTTTCCTGATAGGCTCAAAAAGAGCTGAAGTCTATTATTAAGACAAATAAAAAGTCATACAGCAGAAAGGCACAGAAAGTCTGACAGGATCATGAGTTATAGTGCAATAATAATTCAATATAATTATGAAGCATGACTAAACCAAAGAAAGAATATGGATTGTATAAACAGGCTTTGATTTCCATGAAAGAGCGCTTACATGTCTCAGATGAGGTGAAGTGTCTGTGTATAGATTATTACAATAAACCATAATACCCAACTTTTCCCCCACAAGTGTAATAGTTCACATTTTCAATTATGAAAATCCCAGTGATTTAAGCCAAAGGTAAGAACTGAATAAAAAAAAACCAATAAATATTATAAACATAACCATAGAACAGACGTCACCTGGCTTCTAAAAACCATTCTTCTCACTGTTCTGAATGCTCCTTTTCCAGTTGCCCCAAGCAGTGGCATCTACACTGATAAAATTAGAACTTCAAATTAGGATGATTACATTTATTTGACAATTTTGGTGATGTTACTATTAATGTCAGGAAATACCACTTGTAGTATTAATTATGATATTTTACAAAAAAAAATGAGGTAGTAGGATGCAAATAAACACATCGAAATGAGAAATAAGAATTTTGAGCTACAAAATGGGATCGTAAAACAAGCTGTAGGGGCATATAACATGGAAAGATCTTAAGGAATATTAATATGACTGTAATTTCTCCTTCACTACACAATTATGGCTTGTGAATCAATGTGAGATTACTTTTAGTTTAGCCAGCAATAGTTAGCATCTGAGTTAAACAAACAAGCACAAAGAAATGGTTGCCAAATGGAATTGGTTAAAATTTCCCAACAACAATGTGAATGCCTGGAACCCCGATTGCTTCTTCGATAATCAACTTTATCTGTTGGAAGAAAGGACTGGGTTGCCTTCTTTCAGAAGCTGCCCTACATCTGTCTGCCACCTGACTTGTAGCTACTGATGTTACACGCACCCCTGAGCTTTGTGTTCTGCATTATGCCTTCTGGAACAAGAAACTGCCAGTTGAGGTAGAAAGCTTTGAACTATAGAGAAAAGCTTTGGGCAATATTGAAGCTTCCTAAATTTTAGGAGCTCCTTTATTTCAGCATATCTTTGTAGGGGAAATTTCTAGGCAGCTATTAATAAACAAAACCACAACTTTACAATGGGGCTACTAACAAACTTATAAAGAGTTCATTTTCTTTAGCATTTCCTTTAAGATGCGATTCTATTGTGAAACAGTACATAATTTGAAAATGCTTGACAACCCGAGTCACCGTCACTGAGAGCTAATATGCCAGGCGAAATACTGTTGCTTTATTTTTGTAACTTATTCACTCTTTTTAGGGTATAGCGCATCAGGTACACAACACAAGTGTATTCAACACAAGTACATTCAGGTATTCAAGCACAAGCCTGTCTGCTATCACGGCTTGCACACTGTGCACCATACTGTTTCCATAAACATACATCCTGTATTTAGACAAATCTAATACTCTTTTTTCCCAACCTCTTGTTTTAGGGCACTTTTTCGTTTGCTTTGTTGCTAAGAAATATGTTCTCTAGTTATTATTTTAAACGAAAAGGTGGGGAGAGAGGTAACAAATACCAACAAGGATGTGGAATAAAGGGGACCATTGTACGCTGCTGATGGGAACATAAACTGGTATATACACCACTATGGAAAACAGTATGGAGGTTCCTCAAGAAATTAAAAATAGAACAACCATAAAATCCAGTAATCCCACTTCTGGGTATATATCTAAAGGAAATAAAATTATAATCTTGCAGACATATCTGTATTCCCATGTTCACTGCAACATTGTTGACAACAGCCAAAGTATGGAAACAACCTAAGTGTCCATCAGTGGATGAATGGATCAAAAAAATGTGGGGTGTGTGTGTGTAATGGAATACAATTCATCCTTCAAGAAAGGAAAGTATGTTATTTGTAACAACATGGATGAGCCTGGAGGGCATACAAACAGAGTAGAAACGTGGTTGTCAGGGGCTTGGGGTGTGGTTGGTAGAAGAGTACAAACTTTTAGTTATAAAGTGAATAAGGTGAATAAGGTCAGGATCTAATGTATAAGATGGTGACTATAGTTGAAAACACTGTTTGTGTAACTGAAATTTGCTAAGAAAGTAGAACTTAAATGTTCTCACCAAAACTTTAAAAAATAAGATAAGTATATGAGGTGATGGATGTATTGATTAATTTGATGAGGGGACTCTTTTCACAGTGGAGACATATATCAAATCATCACATACACTTCAAATCTCTTACAATTTTTGTCAATTATACATTAATAGCTAAAACAATAATAATAATAAAGTAAGCCCACCCTGGCAGATTGGAAGGAAAAAAAAAAGAAATATCCTCTCATCCAAAATACCCTTTAAATTATTCTCCTGAGTCCATCACTATTATTCCTGACCAGTGTTTGCATCTAGTAACAAAGAACAAATTTTGTTTTAGACCTTGTTTTTCCTTAGATGACACCTTAAAGTTATCTATGTACCTATAATACCTTGTGACTTTCCCTACTTGGAAGGAACAAAGTATGAGGGCACTATTTTTGAAAAGACTGACCAAATCTATAAAATATGACAGTCTCAAAAGACATGTTTAGGAAACTGTTTTATGGGGATGTATAAAATAAACATCGCTGAAAGCAAAACATAATAATAATAATAAAGCAGAATATTTAAGTCTATTCAATGAGCAAAACTTTAGCCTGTGTTTACACAACACTAAGTGAAAGGCAGATTGATTTTCATCCAGCAAATATATATAATTTGGCTCCTCTGGATAAAGGTCTCCAAAATTTCCAAAATCAATGCTCTACAATAAAAACCTATTTCAGTCTGTTACTTAATCAAATAAGTGCTTGACATAAGTCTATTAATTACATTTGCCCTGCCAATTGTTTTAACACTACTTTGACTCTGTGCTAGGCAAAGAGCAGAATATTTGTTCATTTATTCAATCAATATTAGCTAATATAAGAAATTATTTATAGGTTTACTATTTATGGAGCACCTTTTGTCTCCCGTATCTTGGAGAAAATGAAGTGGGATACATTATTCCTGCCTTTAAGAAGTTTACAGTCCATTAGAGAATAAAAGAACACACAAAAATAATTTAGTTACAGCAAAGAAGCTATCAGATGATAGAGATGAAAGATGTGGTTTGAAAAGAAAGTACCAAGTGAGTCAGAATAGTCATAAAGGGCTCTGATTAGAAGATAAGAGATGGAAATCAGGGATAAATAGGAGGGACAAAGACTCCCTGATGAAAATTGGATGAATCCGGTTCCAGCAGGAAGTACTCTGGGCTAGCTACCATGATGAATCCCAGCAGGAGGACAACAAGAGGATACATTATAAATATGCAATATTTTATTATAATCCTCAAATATTCTGTAAGAAAGTTCCTCTCCCTTTTCTAGCATCCCTTTTCCCCAGGTGTTTTCAACCCGATACAATCAAGTAACTACTGATGGGACCTGGAGAAGTTTAGGTGTCTGACATTTGGAGGGCATTCGATAATTACTAAAGCATAGATATATTAATGATACCTCCTGGGTTGGGACACATGGTAGCCTTTATACAAATGAGAACAAATTTCCTTGCATTAGCTGTCCCAGAATGCAAGATACAGTAGGAATGTCTCCAACAGGCCAGAATATCTTTCAGGGATGATTTAGGATTAGGGCAACGATGCCACAAAAGACAAAAGAGGGTACAGAGGAGAGCACAGACACTACGTAGATCCTCTTAAAGTTTCACCTTGGGAAAATAACATCTACTCTTGCAGAGTGAAGTGCTTAGACAGACTAACCACATTTTCAGTTAAAGTTAACTACACTTGTCTCCTGAGTGCTGAACAGTAGTCTGTATCTTATTCCACAGCTATCTTCTAGTGATCCATACTGTATGTTTCTGTCATTTAGGTGAACTAAAAGGTCACTGGAAGTAAATGAATTTGATTCCAAAATATCCTTTTGAATAATTCTCCAAAAACATCTATCAGCTAAGAAAATAATAAGTTATTCAGGGGCTAAATACATGCTTCTACAAAAAATAAATAACATTCTCATTGCAATTAGATATAAAAACAGTTGTCATAAATTAAATGCAATACACAGTTGCTTTTATAACATACTGTGCTACCCTGAGGAATAATGGAATACATATTTTAAATCACTCTTTCTCTAGTGTGAGATATTCCCTGAAAAATTATACTGCGCCTTATCTATTACTAGGCTTTCAATCTGGAATATATACTATATTGATAAAAATGTAAGTATTAATAAAAATATAAGTATCTCCAAAAAATACAAAAAAACTTGAGCCTTCTCTCTCCCATTTGAAGCAGCATTTCGGCATGTGTTTTTTCAAAAAGGGCAAAATCCAATATTCTAAAACATCAAAAAGCAAGTAGACTTTATTGAATGTCTTTTAAGAAGCTGAAGAGGAATTACATCACACATCATTCAGGAAATCTGCTAATGTAATCTGCTAATTAGTAACCTACTAATAAAAAAGTACTTCATGGAAGCTGCAATACAACTCATCACGGATAACAGCCACTCCTCCAAACTCTTTTCCGTGCCTTTCAAGACAGGAGCCTGCCTGTCACTACTTTCTGCTCTTCCTTTGCTTTTCCTTGACCTTTCCCCTCGCTACGTCAGTTTTTTAGGGAGCTCTGCTGCCATATCTTAGAAAGATTGATTTTCTTCTTTGCTTTCTACAATTCTCTGATCCCAACATCACAATATTAGCACAACAGAGGAAATGAAGATTCTCCTCAAGAAACCAGAAGAAAAATAAACTGTGAACACTTATTTTTAATGCTCACATAGATAAGCATACTAGGAAATAAATGTTGCTCCAGAATACATTGCAGAAGTGCTTTTCCCAGGTGGTAACCAATTAGTTGCTCAGAGTGAGTATATTAATTCTTTCAAGTCCGTAAGTTTTAACTAACATTAAGGCTACATTTGAACTGCAAAATTATATAGGCACTGAAATCATTGATGTAACAAACCTTGGAACTTGGATATTTTATACTAGAAGGAAGCATGCATTTTGCCTTAGAGTTATTCTTTATTTTTCAGCTTTTTTTTAAATTTTTTTAACATTTACTTATTTTTTGAGAGAGAGCGAGAGAGCACAAGATGGGGAGGAGCAGAGAGAGGAGACACAGAATCCAAAACAGGCTCCAGGCTCTGAGCTGTCAGCACAGAGCCCAACACCAGGCTCGGACTCACGAACCATGAGATCATGACCTGAGCTGAATGAAGTCAGATGCTAAACCAACTGAGCCACCCAGGTGCCCCTTTATTTTTCAGTTTTTTTTCATGTTTTTATGTTATTTTTGAGAGAGACAGACAGAGTGCAAGCAGGGGAGGGGTAGAGAGAGAGGGGGAGACAAAGAATCCGAAACAGGCGCCAGGCTCTGTGCTGATGCCACAGGGCTCAAACTTTCAGACGGTGAGATCATGACCTGAGCTGAAGTCGGATGCTTAATGGACTGAGCCACTCAGGTGCCCTTATTTTTCAGTTTTAATATTAGTTTTGCTATTCTCTAGTTAAAATTTTGATAATTAAAAATATTAAATTAACTGCAGTCTTACCATTGTTGTCTCTTGAATGGATCCAAAACTGTTGATAAAAATGTTGACTACAACATCAACAGGAATGCCTGTGAATAAAAATTAAGAATATATTTAGTAACTATAAAAAACTTGGTCAGAATTTTCAAATTTTAATGGTTTATGCACTTGATTTTTATATTTTTTCCAATCCACATGGGATATAAAAATTTAAATCTATGGTCTCAATATTCCATGTTCACAATTGCTACTAACATATTTTTCTAAATAAGGGATCATAATAAAAATAAAAATGAGTTAAGTTGTATTTTCTCATGTTATTTATTCAGACATACTTATCTCTTAAATTGTAGAGACTCAGAGTAAGTTGTTTACCTTTAAAGAAATTTTAAATTGAGCTAATGCATATACCTTAACAAAATGTAAATTATTCTTTAAAAAGCACCATTTTCAAAATGTTTTAACTTTTTGCATTTTGATAATCACTTCAAATCTTATTTGAATTAGAAAGCAGTATTCAATACATTTTACTTACAATTATTATATTTTTATTTTTAATTCATAAATATGTGAAGTTAAGCAGACATATAACAGAATCATTATAAAGATTTTTGCCTGACCTGTTGGAAAATAATTTGAAAGTTCATGGAGTGAGAATTAAGGTATAATGTTGCAAATTTCTTTCTTGCTTGCTTTTTTTCTTTTTTCTTTTTATTCGTTGTGGGCTGCTGGTTGGGCTAACAAAGGGAAAATGTGAATTTAGCCTTTTAGCCACAGAACCACTGACTGATGAAAAACAGGTGGTGAATCAATATATGGTAGACATGAGACAACCCAGACCATGGCTGTTGTTGAAAGTAACTGAATAGGTTCTGGTAATGAACAAAAAACCCTGTTTTTACAACATAGTTGTATAACTTCAGTTGACTAGAAACAGCTGCAGACATTTTTTTTTTTTCTGTAAAGGAAGAAGAAAAAAATATCAAGCCTTATAATGTTAATCTGATCTACATTAATACCTGTCTTTAGCCGGCAATAAGGATTACAGTTTTTCAGAGGAGAGCTTTTCATATAGCTTTTCCTAACTCATCAAAAGGACAAAAAAAAAAAAAAAAAAAAGAAAGAAAAAAGAAAAGAAGGAAAGAAAGAAAATTTGCACAACTAAACAATATTTCCGTGACTTTTATTGAAAGCATAGTTTGGTTCTTGAAAGGTGTGATAAATAGTAATATTCTGTTGGAGTAGAAGCAATCTATGTGGTAGAAAGCATAGTCACTCTTATTCACAAAGTTAACGTGTTTTTTAAAACCATATGGCCATCTTTTTCCAGTGAAAGAGTAGAGGGAATTTTTAATCAACGTTTAATGCTAACAAAAATTTTGAAATAATCTAAATACATATAGGAACTACTGTCCATCCCTAATGAGTATATAAGCTTTTCTACAAATTATAACATTGGTGTCTGTGAATGAAATCCAGACTGCATCCAGAGCTTGAAGTTTAAATCACTAAGGTTAAGAATACGAAGTACTACTTAGAAAACCCATGACAGAGGTTGATTGTTAATTCACACTATACCTATTTTTGTTTTTTTAACTGGGAACCACATGAAACTATTAGAATTAATGTTCTGCTTATCTTTGAAGAATACCTTTGTCATTAAGTTGCTCTAAGTCTAAGCACATCACAGGACAGTAACATGACAATTTGACATCTTATTGTTCTGAATATCACAACTAAATGATTTTATACAGGTAAAATAATTTTTAAACTGCAGAGGTTGAAGACTTTTGGTGGGGGGAGAAACAAACCTTTAAAATTTGGTCTTATCCTGGGATCATAACTGACCAATAGCCTATTCAAGATATTGCTAGTGGAGTTGGCGGGTACGCGGGCAAGGTCCTCTGCCGACTGCTGGCTATAAAAGAAAACGAAACAAAACTCTGGTAAGTATTTAGAAATGGCCAACAACAGAAATGGGTAATTGTCATTGGGGAAAAGACGCTTTTTGAGACAAATTCACAACGAAAGCATGGTGTTTCCAAATAGAAGTAACTAAAAATAGTAGTAGACATTGTCAGATGCCCAACAAATATTGGTTATAAAAAATAAAAAATGAAAAAAGTATCTTACCACTTAATTTTACCACATTCGTGAAAACACTGTTCTAAACACTCCATGTAACTCTCTTCCAAATAAAATTAAGCAGACGTCTTACTTGCCCCAAAACAACCTGCAATCAAAATCTAGACAAGCGCAAAGGGAGTGCAGACAATGAGATAATAGGAAAAAATAAGAACAGCAAAAAATATTTTTTAATGATGTATATTAACCTAAGCAAGGAGTATGTGAATACTATTAAGAGAATACAGCCAGAGAGATAGTCTAAGAATTCATAAAACTATCATGTTGACATTTATAAAATAGTATTACCCAAGAAATAACCAATGAATGTTCTCATTGAGTTAAATATGCTGGGGGGAGGGGGGTGGAGGGATGGTAAAAGAAGTTTCTCTATTACCAGATCAATTAAACAAGGAAAATACAGAGCTACAAGTTACAACTATCTTTTCTACATATGTTTGCTGTCAACTATCAAAGAAAGGACAAATTGCCATATTTTTCCATTTTAATTAACTTTGAACAATGAAGCTTGACTAAATTGGTATCCTTTGAAAGCATTTAACAGAAACAAAAAATGCACTTCCTTAGATCTAATAAAAAATGTTTTTGTTGTTTACTGTTTGTTTGGGTTCCTTTTATGACCCATAAAGTCTTATATAATTATTGCCCCAATACAAAAAAAAAAAAATCCATTACAATTACAAAGAAGTTTTCATTATACTTGGAATACCTAGCAGCCTACTCTATTCTGTATTGATATGGTGAAACTATTAATTTCACAAATGATATTAATTTATGTGAAACAAACTTAGAAGTAATGGCTTTGTTTTGAAATCCCAGCTCTTACCTACCAGTCAATTCTGTTCTGAGTTAATTATCGTACAATCTGCTGATAAGAACCAGTAGAGGTGTGATGTGACTGATATTAAGAAGCTTATAAAAATCAGAAAATACTACAAATTGATACAGAAAACCTTTCAAGTAGATATCAGAGTCCAAAATATTAAAGAAAAAATTGATAACCAATTAGTTAAGACAGCTAAAGGTGCAAAAGACTATATAGATTTTTTTTTTTTTTAATTTTTTTTTCAACGTTTATTTATTTTTGGGACAGAGAGAGACAGAGCATGAACGGGGGAGGGGCAGAGAGAGAGAGAGACACAGAATCGGAAACAGGCTCCAGGCTCTGAGCCATCAGCCCAGAGCCTGACATGGGGCTCGAACTCACGGACCGCGAGATCGTGACCTGGCTGAAGTCGGAAGCTTAGCCGACTGCGCCACCCAGGCGCCCCGACTATATAGATTTTTAAAATTGCTTCTCATGGTCTTACCAGTTCTAATATCACAGCTGCTGGGACTTGGGGACTGGTAATGGGATTTTCCATTTCACTGCAGGTGAAACTGTAACCTCCCTAGAGCCAGTTGTCATCCCTTATCAAAAGATTGAAAATTCTAAAGAGAATGAGGGTATGTGGGAAAATTGGATATTAGGATGCAAATTAGTGTTCAAACCCATCTACAAGGTTTCTCATTCTGGGGAGGAAAACAGAACTGATTACAAAATACACTTCTATCGGATCAATTAAAGACTGCATTATTGTGTCTCTTGATGTAAATTCCTTTACAGGTACATTCATTCTAGGCAATGAAATGACCAGACACCATAAAAACAATGAATACTAATTTTAGTAGTAGAGAAATTTACCAGCCTGATTTTTCCTTCCAGCTGTGGAAGATGTCTCTTTGGCAGATGGATTATCTGGAGCTAAAGCCACTTGAAAAAGAGCAAATGCAGGGGAGGCTCTCTGAACTCCCATCTGCCTACAGACAGATCCTCCAAACAGAATTTATTGTCCTAAATCCCTTCCCTGGGAGTTTCATCAACTAAAGAAGATTGAATCTTATCACAGAAGAGGACACTCAAAAAACTTGGTCACAAACTGTCATATCTCCCATCTATTCTTCTGGGGGCCAATTCATCTTTCCTAAAATTCCCGTACTTCCCCTTTACGAGGCACGTATTTTCCCCTATCAAGACATAATATCAGCTCTCAAATCTCATCACACTCTGGGTATTCACTTGGGTTTTGGCTCTGGTGACCCTGATGCATGTAAAATTAAAAATTGATAATTTGTATACCTTTACTCCTGTTAATATGCCCATTATTTCATAGACCTAGCTATCGACGATAGAGGGAAAAGTCTTTCTTCCCATTCAGCTGTAAGTTTGTGTCAAACTCACTTCCTAGCCCTTGTAATTCATTACCAAATTTTATCCTTCCCCCCTTCACTGGTTCAGAATAAATCCTCCTTTCTAGAGTACTGTAACTTCCTCTTCTCATTGTCCTCATCTAAATCCAGCCTGTCCTTTAAGGTTGCCTATCTAAAATCTTGCCTTAATCATCCCAGCTTACTCTAATGAACACAAACATAGATATACTGTTTGGCAATCATTTTGTAGCTTTTTTTTCGTGCACGCGCGCGCATGTGTGTGTGTATTACTAACTGGACTGAATGTAGACAGTAAGATTCTTGAGGGAATCATGGCTTCCATATTTTTGTTAATTCCCTATAGTGCTTGCATAGTATGAAATACACACTGTCTCAAGCACTTCCCATCCGCCAGTGCTTCTAAATTGACCTCGGCCTCAAGATGCCTGCATGCGCTATAGGAGTAGCAGGCGGCAGCAGGAGTCGCAGTAGTAGTACACACATCACTTCCAGATGAAGAGCATTTCCTCCTGAGATGTCCTCTTAGGATGAAGGTTAGTTTTTGTGGTTCTGTGGTTTTATGTTTTTGTTTTCCTCAGAAGCTTCCCAGCATTGGCCACTGCTGAACCAATCACTGGCAAGGAGAAAGAAACAATCACTATTGGCTCAGATCAGTAGTCTGGAATGAAATAGACATTGAGGAATCAACTGTCATGTCCACTACATTCTTTCATTTAATAATCACAAATGCTCCTTTGATGAAATAGGAAAGATTCTTAACCACCCAGAGAGCTCTTTTTCAGTGGAAAGAGAAAATCCTGATATATATATATACACACACATACATATATGCCTACGTATATATGCGTATATACGTAGGCATATATGTATGTGTATATATATATATATATATATATATATATATATATATATCAGGTTCTACTCATTAGTCTTACTAATTTTTAAAATCATTAGTCCTGAAAAATCTGTATTTGATCTTTCCATAACTTATCAGCACCACTCTTCCCTCCAGCCATCTCTAAATGTTTTTCTTTCTTTCCACAGCTAAAAAGAAACAACAAAAACAACAAAAACAACAAAAATTCTTATTTATTAACAATAAAAAATCAATGTCGCTAACAAAAATCTCTTGAAATTATAAGAAGGAATATATCAAATATATTACAGCTCTTTTCTTTCATTCTTATTTGTATCAATATATATTTTCAAGACTCTGCTGTAGTTAATCTGATATGAATATTTATTCAATAGTTCAGTAGTTCACCTTTATTTATATTAGAAATTCAAAGATGTTTTAAAACTTAAGTGAAATCCCATGTAGTTTATATTCACATGCATGCATTCAGGGGTTTTCCTACCTAAAAACAGTAGAAATCACTTGTTTAGCTCAATCAATACTAAATAACATTAAAGTCATCTCTACACATTAAAATATACTTTAAGAGTCTAGAAGCTATACCACTTTCTGCCAAAGAGTTGAAATAATTTGCATATTTTCAAATTATGCCTGCACTTTACATAATTTTGCAATTTGGTATAGTGACTAGTATGTACACAAAATAAGCAAGAATAAGAAGAGTTAAATGCATTTAATTAGGGCACATACTTAATTCACGTTTCATTGTTAGTCTTTATATTCTGAATCTCAGTACAATATTTTATCTATTTGACTATGCCATTTTGTTTTATTTCAAGAAATCTATCAACAATTCTGTTATTACTACAAAAGAGGATTTACTGCATAGAAATACGATACTAATTTAAGAAAATAACTTACTTTACTCAGGCAAAGTGATCAAATGACTAGAGAAAATAATGTTTTATATCAAAAGCCTTTTTACAGTCTTCTTTTGTTCACTTGCCTAAACTTGAACCGATGTCATTACTAATATGTGAAGTTATGCAAGGAATGCATCAGGCTGTATAGCTGGATGATGTAATGTTTTCCAGCACCAAGGGAAAAATCCAGAAATTTCTTTCCAAAGGGGAAACTCAGTTTTCCATTAACTGAAGAGCATTCTTATTTTTACATGACCCTTTAGTGACCATACTGCACAGCTCCATTTCAAAACTGGTGTGTTTGAGCATATTATCTGAATATCCTCCCTCCAACCAGGAGGGAGTCCAAACGGATGATTTTGTTTTTATAGAGTTATAAATGCAACAACAATGGTCAAAATTCCTTT
Source organism: Puma concolor (assembly GCF_028749965.1). Taxonomy (NCBI): domain Eukaryota; kingdom Metazoa; phylum Chordata; class Mammalia; order Carnivora; family Felidae; genus Puma; species Puma concolor. The sequence goes on from NC_141670.1 coordinate 71,364,829, forward strand.
CAGACTTTGAAGTAGTATGGCACATGCCAGCATGAGTAATCTGGGTGTGGGAGCCACAAAGCTTTGAGCCTCACATGAACTGAGGCAAGCAAGCACAAAGCAGTAAGCAAAGAGGAAGGTATGTAAAATGTGTAGGTTGTATTATTTCTCCTCTTTACGGCAGCGATTCCCTCTTTTTTAGGTTATGGACAACACTGAGAATCTGGTAAAAGCTATGTTCTTCCCTGAAAAAATGCAAAGTTTACAATGCTGAGGGATCGTGGACCTGAACACCTCAGGTGGTAGAAACCCTCTTTTGTGGAAACAGATGTTGGTATTCTCATCTAAAATGGGAGGAAAAGAGAAGATTAAAAAACAAATTAGATATCATGTAGTGACTGCAAGTAAGCTCAAAAAAAAAAAAAAAAAAAAAAGATGATAAGAGTGTATCAAAGAGACACAAAGCCAACAGAAAGGTCTCCCAAGAGCCAAATGTGAATGATTTGAGCAATAAAATAAAGTCATATTGGATTATATCCCAAAGTATAAAATAAAAATCTGTGAGTCCATAAAGACATGCACAAATGATTAAATAAATAAACAAATGGAAGAGAACAGACAATTCTCCCATGCAAAATTCCAAATAACTGGAATTCCAAATAGACCCTTTATTTTCAGGGTAGAAGAGAGCTCTGCATTTCTCAGTGTGAGCTGTGCATAATGACTTCCTTCCAAAGAGTACATATAGGAAGGGGGAAAAGAATTACTTTACAGCAGAGAAACCTGACAAATACTATCTCAACCAGAGGATCAAGGTTAACCTCTATGGTGAAAAGTCATGTCAACTTTATGTACCCTTAATAAAATGTGATGAGAATGGCAATGAATCCTGTGGTCTTCCCCCACCAAAACACGTAACTCCAATCCAATCATGAGAAAAATATCAGACAAATGGCAGTAAAGTGACATTTTATAAAATACTTGACTAGGACTCCTCAAAACCATCATGGTCATGTGAAAAAAGGAAGGTCTTAGAAACTGTCACAGCCAACAGGAGCCTAAGGACACATAAAGACTACATGTACTATGCTGAATGGGATCCTGGAACAGAAAAAGAACATTGGGTAAAAACCAAGGAAGCCTGAATAAAGCATGGACTTTAGTTAATAGTGTATCAGTATTGGTTCTTTAATTATTAAAAAAAATGTATTATACTAACGTAAAATGTTAATGATAGGAGAAACTTTGGCAAATTTTCTATAAATCTAAAGCTGTTCTAAAATAAAAAGTTTATGGGGGGGGGGGGCAGGGAAGAGCAGAAGGCCAGGGGCCTTAACAGATACCGCACCAAAGATCGACAGATGGCAAATAAGCATATGGAAAGAGGTTCCACATCATACATCATCAGGCAAATGCAAATTGAAATAATGAAATACCATCTATACCAATTAGAATGGCCAAAGTCTCCAACACAGACAGCACCAAATGCAAATGAAGATATGGACAAACAGGAACCGTAGGAACTCTGACACATTTCTGGTGGGAATGCAAAATGGTGCAGCCACTTAGAAAGACAATGAGTGTGGCAGTTTCTTCAAAAATTAAACTTACTCTTACTACACAATCCAGCAATCTCACTCCTTGGTATTTACCCAAAGGATATAAAAACTTAATGTCTACACACACACACACACACACACACACACACACACACACACGCACAGGCACACACACACACACACACACACACACAAATAAAACCATGCACACAAATGTTTATAACAGCTTTATTCATAATTGCCAAACTTGGAAGCAACCAAGATGTCCCTTAGTATATGAGTGGATAAATAAGTTGTGGTACATCCAGATAATGGAATATTATTTAGCATTAAATTATTTGCTCTATCAAACCATGGAAAGATATGGAGGAACCAGAAACGCATATTACTAAATGAAAGATGATACGAAAAGGCACTGTATGATGATTTTAAACCTGTGACATTGTGGAAAAAGGCAAAACTATGGAACAATAAAAAGATAAGTGGGTGATAGAGGCTGCGAGTGAGAGGGAGATTAATAGGCAGAGTACAGAGGACTTGTCCAAGAGCCAAGAGACTAGCATTTTAGACCCAGACAGACTGGAAGATTACCACATAATATTGGGCAAATCCCTCTCTGAGTCTCTTCTAGATAATCAGATAGACAGACATACAAAGACAGAGCAACACTTTATATATTCAGGTAATAAATTAAGTCAATAGTTGTGTACAAATCCAGGGTTATTATATTTTTATTTATTTTGCATTTTCCTAATTACAGTATAACTTATTATTACCTCTCTTGACAGCTTCTATATTTATTTTCCATTCAGTTTTCACAGATTAAACTGTGAACAGAAGGTTTATGAATATAGTGAGTGATACCTTTTACAGGATTAGTTGAGTTTAATTAGTTTATATTTATTTGAAAAGAATGTGTTTATGGGCATATGTGCATGTGTGTGGCAAAGCCTACTGTGTTATTATAGGCCAAGAATCATAATTAAGAACAGTGCTTCACAGCATTCATTTTATTTATCCCTCAATTGGGCTTAAGGAACTGTTGGATCTTGTGGAAACATTTTCAAATCTTGTCTACCTACAATCATGGAATTACATCACCCATGGCCCAAAGAAAAACATTTTTCACAAAGTAGAAACATCTATGTGTAGAGATTCTGGTTTTGGGATACCAGCAATCTCCCAATCTCTATGGTCTTTTTTAACTTCATATCACATGAGATTACTCATCCTATGAACACTACAAAGATCTATTTACGTGTTACGTTTCTCAGTGTAAAACATTATATATTCTTACTACTTCTTATTGGTTTACTAATTTGATACAAACCTAATGACATAAGGAGTCAAACTTACGCCTCAAAACATTCACCGTGCAATTACCTTCCACCCACAGAGTATTACAGCAAATACAAATCCCGAGTAATACCTCTGACTCCAACACCAACTGCAACTGCTACGGTGCTTACCTTTTCTCAGTTCTCCATACAGAACATAAATATAAAATGTTTCCCTTCTGGCCTCACAGAAATGGTGAGAAGATAAGTCCAGCACTCACGCACACATGATCAAGTTACGTGTGGTTATAATTGAAAAGACACTTGTCAAAGAGCCAAGAGACTAGCATTCTAGACGCAGACAGACTGGAAGATTACTACATAATATTGGGCAAATCCCTCTCTGAGCCTCAGTATACTCACCTTTAAATCAAAGGTCAAAATCAGGTGTCTGTAAGATCCCATTCAATTGATAATCTGGTTCCACTTGCAGCGGATGCTGTGGTGCCCCATCCCCCAGATCACCCCTTCAGAATTGAGGCTGCTGCCAGGAATGCTGGCTGCCTAAGGCTCTGAGCCAGGCCACTTCCAGAATAGCCTTCCTTCAGCCTTGCCCTGGAGGCAACCCACACTCAAAGACTTTGATATGGGGACACAAAAGCATTCAAGGTCCCTTCCTATGATAGACATCTCTGCAAGCCATCCAGGCTTCAGAGCTCCCTGGAGCATCCTGATGCCTCAATTGCAAAGGCATTATTCCTGTGCTTGAAACCGCTTCCTCATTCCCTAGAAGTGTTCCAAAAGCAATCTCTTTCTGCATGTAAATCTTCATCTCACAGTCTGTCTTAGAGATAACTCAACCCACACCATCAACTAAATAATAAAACTCCTCAAAGAACAACGAAAACTTAACCATCATTCAACTGTCTGCATGCTGAATTTCTCCTTGCATGCATTTTAGTCATTACTGAATTCATTTAACAAAGTTTTTGAGCATTTGCTATATGCCATGCATGGTGCCATATGCTGGCTATGCACTTAAGAACGAAACACAAATGTTGGTTATTCTGATGCAAAAGTAGTATTTAAAATTGTGGGTTCTTGGGACACTGGGGTGGCTCAGGAGGTTACTGTCCGACTTTTGATTTCAGTTCCCATGATCTCACGGTTCCTGGGATCGAGAGCCCTGCATTTGACTCTTACTGAAAGCATGGAACCCGCTTGGGATTCTCACTCCCTCTCTCTCTGCCCCTCCCCCACTCCAATACACATGCACATGCTCGGTCTCTCTCTCTCTCTCAAAATAAATAAACTTTAATACTGTAGGTCCACATGGATTTGTCTAGTGATTCTCAGCTTTGTTGTGCACGGAATTCACCTGAGAAACTCTGCAAACTACTGATGCCTAGTCTCACCCCAGATTTAATTAGTTTGGGGTGAAGTCCAAGCATCAGGATTTTAAAAGCTCCTCAGATGATTCTAATGGTCAGATGAATCACTTGTTAGAGAGAAGAACATGGAATTAAAACCTGAGGAACCCCACCATTTAATGAGCAGATGGAGGAAGATAAGCCAACAATTTAGACAAAGAATCAACTACCCAAGAAGAAGGAAGAAATCCAAGAAGTGTGTGGTGACAACAGAAATTAAGGAGAAAGGGTAAATTTTATGGAAGGGTTGGATAACGGGACCAAATACCGCTGAGAGGTTAAGGTGAGGACAGAAAATATCCCCATGGCATTTAGCAAAAGGGAGAGCCGTTTTTCAGCTGAGAGAGACAGAAGCCTGACTGGTGTGGGCAGAGTAGTGAGCGGTAAGGTAGGAAATGAAGTAAGGGAGAATACCTATCGAAAACTTTTGACTAGGAGAGACTTCAGCAAGGGACAGGAAGCTCTGGACCCTCCTTCCCCTCTTGAACATACCAAATGAACAGCAAAACCCAAATCAATTCTTTTTGTCAGAAATCCAAAAGCTAGTTGAGAGGCTTCTACACCCAAGCATGTGTAATGAAAGTAGCAGGAAAAGTGGAGACACCCTCTCGCCATAATCTCCACCTTAGCACAATACAGCACAGTGCAATGCCATCCAGAGATGTCCTTAGCTCCTGCTTCTTCCTGAGGAGGGAAAGAGACCTCACATCCAATATACCAGCTTTTCTGAGTCTACCTTAGGAACCAACTCCTATCTCACCATCTGGGGCAACGATGGGATCCAGCACACACGTGGTAGTCCCCCGGGGAATAGAGAGAACAAAGCAGCTGTTTGATCAAGCGGCACTCACCACAGCTCTGCCCCCCACTTTGCTGTGAGTGGGCTGGAAACCCAGCTCTCACTGCATTCACAGTGCCACAATATAGAAGTAACCTGAATGCCCACTGACAGATGAGCACAATGAAAAATGTGGTATATACATACAATCAAGGACTATCAAGCCTTAAAAAAGAAAATCCTGCAACATGCAGCAAGGGTGAACACTGAGGACATTATGCTAAGTGAAATGAGCCAGTCAAAAACATAAGAACTGCCTGATTCCACTTCTATAAGGTCTCTAAGGTAGTCAAACTCAGAGGAGCAAAGAAGAAAATGACGGTTAGCTAGAGTGAGAAGAAATGAGGAGTGGCTAATCAAGAGGTAAAATTTCTGGGGTGCCTGGGTGGCTCAGTCAGCTCAGGTCATGATCTCACGGTTTGTGGGTTTGGGCCCTGCGTCAGGCTCTGTGCTGACAGCTCAGAGCCTGGAGCCTACTTCGGATTCTGTGTGTGTCTCTCTCTCTACCCCTCCCTGGCTCACACTCTGTCTCTCTCTCAAAAACAAATGAACATTAAAAAAAAAAAAAAAAGAGGTAAAATTTCAGTTATGCAAGATGAATGAGTTCTAGAGATCTGCTGTACAATATTGTGCCTATACCTAATAATATTGAATTGTACATGAAAATCTGTTAAGGAGGTTACATGGTATAGTAAGTGTTATTACCACGATAAAATGGAAAAAAAAAATACAATTTCTAGTGACAACCTCCAAAAAAAAAAATCTATACTGTGTGTATACATAAAATAAGTTTTGCATGAGTTACTGCTCAATTTGATGTAGGAAAAAAAGTCAAAAATTAGTCTGCTTTTTTAAAAAACTGAGTCAAATAGCTTATTATTGAACTATCTGCACAGCTATTATTTGGAAATCAGAGAAAGGATGGCCTCTTCAATCAGTGTGCTGCACTGGGGTACCTGGGTAGCTTAGTCGGTTAAGCATCCAACTCTTGATCTCAGCTCAGGTCATGATCTCACAGTTTGTGAAATTGAGCCCTGCATTGGGCTCTGCACTGGCAACATGGAGCCTGCTTGGGATTCTCTTTCTCCCTCACCGTTTCTCTCTCTGCCCCTCCCTGCTCACATATTCTCTCTGCCTCTCAAAATAAATAAATAAGCTTTAAAAATATTAAAAGTAAATAAGTAAATAAATGTGTTTATTAACTGGATATGCCTATTTTAAAAATGAGTCTTTACCCTACCCTACATCATATACAAGAGTTAAACTGAAGTGGATTACACAGTTAAATGTGAAACATAAAACAATAAAGCTCTCAGAAAAAAAAATAGATTATCTTCATGACCTTGGGCTAAAGAAAGACTTAAAAAACCATAAAAGCATTAACAATAACTAATAAATCAGAGCTTATTCAAAATAAGTACTTCAATTCATCAAAAGACACCATTGAGAAAGTGAAAATGCATAACAAAGATTGGAGAAGAGATCTGTAGTACACGTATGTGACAAAGAATCCTATCTAGAATGCATGAAGAACTACATACCAATAAGAAAAAGAAAACAAATTTTTTAAGTGGGAAAATACTTGAAACAACACTTTGCAAAAGAGATAGCTAGAAGTCCAATATATGAAAAGGTGCTCAATGAGATTAATCATCAGGGAAATACAAATTAAAATTACACTGTGGTATCATTATACCTACACAAGATGGCTAAAATTCAAGGGATTGCTAATAATATCAACTTTGGACATGAATGTGGAGTGGCTGGAACCCTCATACATTAATGATGGAGAATAACTGGAAAACTGTCCATATCTCCTAAAGTTCAATATTCATATACCCTATGATACAGAAATTTCATTCTTAGGTGTATGCTTATGTCTACCCAAAGACATGTATAAAAAGGTCCATAACACTTTTAATGAACCAAAATAATAATGACCCTAAACTGGAAGCATTATGAATATTCATTAATAGTAGTGATAGTAATATTCGAACTTTACCTGAACTCCTGGAACACTGAGATGTTAAGAAATACCTCCATCTCTGTGAGTTCGAGCCCCGCGTCAGGCTCTGGGCTGATGGCTCAGAGCCTGGAGCCTGTTTCCGATTCTGTGTCTCCCTCTCTCTCTGCCCCACCCCCGTTCATGCTCTGTCTCTCTCTGTCCCAAAAATAAATAAATGTTGAAAAAAAAATTAAAAAAAAAAAAAAAAAAAAGAAATACCTCCATCATTCCCAGCATTCTGGGAAGCACTTTACCTCAAAGAGTTTGTCCCCAGGTGACCTAAGTAAGACTCACGGTTAACCCCTTGTTTACCTATGACAAGACCAGAAACTCTCTAAACTCCCCTTTTTTGTCTACTAAATGAGTACCTGAACTGTTTGTCACCACTGACCAATCTGAATCAGAGACCTGGCAACTTCACCTGACCAAATGTGGCTTAGGCTTCTCTCCTCCCACGGGTTCCTCAGTTTTCTCTAGCCCCTAAGATTAAAAGCAATCACTTGGAACGCAGAACAAAACCTCCTCAATGGACTCCTCCAAGAACTGGCTCACAGCAAAGAAAAACTGTCCAATTTTGCCACCTGCTCACTGCAGTCTTCAACAACTGGCTCCTTCTGGCCACATTCTCTCCTATAAAAGAGAAGTTCCTTCTGCCTGACCTTTCAGATGCTTATCATTCTTAAAGTCAGAGTGTCCCTCTATTGCAACAGTCCTTTCCAATAAAATCTTGCCTAAGTATGGATTTGTTTTCCATTTGACATAAAGTGGACAAATATACTGCAGTATATTCAAGACAATTAAATACAACACAGCAATGAGGAAGAAAGAGCTATCGCTATACCAACAACATGGGTGAAACCTCACAGATACGATGTTGAGTGAAGTGATTTTCCAGGATTATTATCCCTGCTCACAGATGAGCTAACTGAGGCAGAGAGCCTAATTATTCTAGAAAACCCTTTCTTCGTAAAAGACCTGTTTTCAATATTAGACAATTTAAGAGCTTAGAATAGTACGTTATACATCGTGTTATGTATCAATTCACAGTAACCTATTTTGTATTATAAGCAAAGCAAAAGGAATCTGTTACAAAATAAGACAACCCAGTCAGAAAAAAAAAAAAAAAATGGAGTCCAAAGCAAGTGAAATTTATCAGTATTGTGGTTTGGTTTAAGCGAATATGTAGAATATTCTGATTTCTTGCATATATGCATACTGTAAATTCAGGCATCTTATTTTCCAAAACGATATTCTAATTTTACTGCTCTCTAGAAAATTATGGTACTGGGCTAGTGAAAGGAAGTAGTTTTCTTACTACCACAAACCAAAATTTAAAAACAGGACATTAAGTCAAGAGAAGTCAGAGCAGAAATCAGGAATTGAAATAAAATATTAAGCCTCAACACCATTTAGAGCGCAGAGCTCCAAGAGACACTGCAGAGCCTTTGGAGAAAGGGGCTTTTGCTACTGTCCGGAAACCCAATGAGCTGAATGAACTGCTTGCTGAAAAGCCACCACAGTTGATTCTGTTTCTGCTGTAACTGCTCTTTGCAACTTCTCTTTGCAGCATTTCTAAGGTGTAAGATTACTTGTGATATAGAGACAAGAAAACCATCTCTTTTGAATTATATCTTCATTAAAATATCCGCAGGCACACATGTCTGAACAATGATAAGTGTCCCCAACGAAAGTCCCATGACAAGATACAAAGGCAACAAGTATGAGTGTCATTAGGTGAGATGAACTACTTCCTTGCAGTATGTGGTAGCATCCGGATAATGAAAGATAAGCCTTTTTTTTTTGTCCTTATCAACCACTGTTTGGAAACGAATGTGACTCTTTATTGAATGAGCTAGAATCTGGAGGACTCAATTATAAAAAAAATAAAAAAATAAAATTCTGTTTTCTCCCCAACATCCATCCAAACCTGGATGTGAGCCAGCATTCCACTGCACTTGAAGGAAATCTCCAACAGGTCTCATAATATTTTCAGTCATTCTCTGATAATAAAAAGTCTCCACCGGCACTTTCAGTCCCACTAAAATTGTCACTTTTATATTTCAGATGCCCAGTCCCTGGTAACGATAAAACTTCAGAGCTTGATTCAGAAATGACAACACCTCCCTCTCCTCCTCAAGTCTCCCTCAGAAAGGGGCTGCAGGCATGACTAGGTTTTGTTCTGTCTTCCTGCCTTGTTAGTTTACAGCATTTTTGTGGGTTTCCCAAAATCCTCTCTTCGAGAACCTCAAAGTTCAATCACCATGAAATGGCTATGGCTTTTTTTCAGCTGGCAACTTCACCCCAGGTATTCTGCAGTCCACACCTCACAGGCACACTACTGGGGTTCCATCATCTTCCCAGCCCCTTTTGGGCGAATTTCCTTTCTTTGTTTTGTTATTATTGTTTTTTAGTTTATTTATTTATTTTGAGAGAGAGCGAGCAAGCAAGCACGCAGAGGTGGGGCAGAGAGAAAGAGAGAATCCCAAGCAGGCTCCACACTGCCAGTGCAGAGCCCGATGTGGGGCCTGAACTCACAAACCATGAGATCATGACCTGAGCTGAAATCAAGAGTCAGACACTTAACCAACTGAGCCACCCAGGCTCCCCATATTTCCTTTGTTTTAAACATCAAACCGGCACTTTCTTACTTACTTTGCTCTCACCCTGTCACTGTCTACTCCTATTCTCTCTCATGTGACCAACATCGGAGTCATAGTGAATGCCCAAGTATTCTTTTTCCTGACACACAGAAAGCAAATCTCCATGTCATGGTAGCCCTCTTCTCTCTGTTCTACAGCCTCTAGCCAATACCTGCAGCCATGACTGATGACTTCTCCAGTGTGAGTCAGATACCAGTCTACTATGAATCCCCCAAACTACAGGGGACAGACATGGTTCCGCCTCTCAGTAGCATTGAGAATAAGGAAAAACATTTTCCTCCCAATTCCATGGCAGGGAGTATGGAAAATGTCACTGGGCTCCAAAGAATTTCCTCCAAAGTATTTCTATATGCTCTCTTCAATCTTAACCCTTTAAGGCCATTGAGGTAGATGCTGAGTAAAGGTCACAAAGCCAGTTTTCAGCACCTTTTTTGCATGACTGCATAAGAGGTCTCTTTCCTAACTTTGGTATGTGGGGGTTCGTGGCACCTATTGTTTTGTTCTTGGCCTTTGGAGCCTCAGCCAAAAACTGAGTCAGAAAGAATGCTATTCCAACTTCCTGATATACTAAGCTAACTTTTAACTGCTCTTAGTGGTCCTTTCTAACAGAAAATGTAGGTAATTATAGATTATTTATATAATTAATGAAGTAAATATTAATATTTACTTAACATTAAATAGAAGTACTTAAAATGTTCCTTAATACCAAATAATCAATTATCATTTCTAGATTTTGGATTCTGGCAGGATGTAACATAAGGATAAAAGACTTTCCAATACAGAAGGTGAATTAATACAGATAGGCAGACTTTTTGAAGTAGAAATTTAAGAATTTTCACATGAGCTAAGATTTAAGAATTATGAACATTATCAACTAGAATTTTTATAACTCGGCTTTCTAATTAAATAAAAGTTCTTTGCCCTAATTAATAGTTGAATCAACAACTGGTCATTTCTAAAGGAAGAATTAAAAAAAAAATAAAAACATTTATCGCAAAAATATTCCTGTTCAGGTGGGTTTTTCTCTAAAATCTCACACACTATTGAAAGGTAATTTGTGCACTATGGCTTAGAAATGGAACTTCAAAGGCAAACAAGCAAGTACATATATGGAAAGAAAACAATCTAAAGCTCTGTACGCTAATCTTCTGGAACCCACAGAGAGAGAACAATGAACCATAAGCAGTTATCTACTGCATGACACAGGGGTATCAGTCAATTAAAACCTGCTCAGGTTGTACAGACCCTGTAGGGCAATACAAAGGAGACTTAACAGAAATACAGTTGATGTTCTGCTATCTATCCAAAGATTTTATTTTGGTATCTGTGTCCTAGTGCAGAATAAGTGGCAAGGTTATCAGGTGCAATATGTTGATACCAGATTAAGTCCCTTTTATATTTTCCAATGTAATATGATTTTTTAACCAAAACAACTGCTTATCTAATTTTCCTCTGTCTATCATTGTGAACCTCATACAAAAGCTGGAAAAAGAGATAAAAAAGCTACTGAAGGTTACATTTTCCACTTCTCTGTGTTTCTGCCATTGTGAAATCACTCCAGCAACTGCCCCCTCTCTCCTGCATCATAAACGTTCTCTCTCTACCAGAACCTTTCCACCACCTTACAAATATGCTTTATTATCCCCCATCTGTAAAAACCTTTCTCTTGACCCTGCATCCCCTCTGACTACAGCTCATTACGAATGTGCTTTTTTACATCAAAATTCCTCAGAAGAATTTTAATACTTGCAGCCCCCATATCTTCCCTTAATGTCCTTTAAGTCCAATGTAGCAAGATTTTGTAACCATCGATAGAAACAAGTCTTATCAAGGTCAATGATGTTGTCAAATGCAATGCCCAATTCTCAGTGTTCACCTTCTTGATCTAACCACAATACTTGACATTGTTGATCATTACCACCTCCCTTAAAAGATTTTCTTGGCTTGAGTTCTAAGTAAAAAGACATGACCTTAATTCCAATCTTACTTCACTAGCTGCTCCTTTCCATTCTCCTTTGCCTGTTCTTCCTCATTTCTTCAACTTCATCCCCAGTCATTTCTCAGATGTTTTTACCTTCCTAAATAACTCAGTTTCTAAGTGACCTCATTCATTTCATTAATTTACAACTCACAAATTTATACCTCCAGACTACACCATTTCCCAGAATTTCTGATGCTATATTCAACAGCTTATTGGACATTTCTCCATTGAAGTCTAATGAAAACCTCAAAATTAAGACAACCAAGACCAAATTCTTGATTTCCCCTCACCTCTGATCTACTCCTAATGTAGTCTTTAATAGACCTCTCAGTATATTAAAACAAATAAACAAACAAACAAACAAAAACCTTCATGCTTTCTGTTCTCAGGCCCAAAACATGGGAAAAACCCTTACAATGACCTACAAGTTTTCTGACTCTTCCCATCATTCACTCTGCTCTTGGTCTCCATACCATCATTTAAATACATAAAGCCTGCTTCAGGACTTTGATATTTGGTGTCCTTTTCCTTGAATCATTGTTCCCCTAGAGATCTCCATGGCTTCATCTTTACTTCAGCTCCCTATTAAAATCTTACCATATCAGAAAGATATTTTTGACCAGCATGTATAAAATAGGAACCCCCACCCCTTAATTTTCCTACTCTAATTTTCCCCATAGCCGTGATCACCATCTGCCATATTATTTTTTTTAATGTTTATTTGTTTTTGAGAAAGACAGAGTATGAGTGGGGGAGAGGCAGAGAGAGACAGGGAGACACAGAATTCAAAGCAGACTCCAGGCTCTGAGCTGTCATCACAGAGTCTGACACGGGACTTGAACTCGTGAAGTGCGAGATCATGACCTGAGTGGAAGTCAGACACTCAACCGAGCCACCCAGGTGCCCCTCACCGCCTGCCATATTAAAAATTCATGTCTACGTATCCATGTTGTCTCCCACTAGTACCAAACTTTCTGAGGGCAAGAACTTTGTTTTGGTCACAGCTATAGCCCAAGCACCTAGATCAGGGCCCGGTACATATTAAATGCTCAATAAAGGGTAACTGAATAAACAAAATGATTCATTTTTAAAACATAAAAGAAGTAGACAGTATATCAGTTAAGTGTCAGAAAGAGATTGTTTGCTCTAAGTTGAAAATTTGCATTAAGAATTATGAAATCTCAGAGCACCCAGGTGGCTCAGTTGTTTAGGTGTCTGACTCTTGATTTTGGCTCAGCTCATGATCTCATAACCTGGGATTGAGCCTGGCATCGGGCTCCACGCTGGCAGACAGAGCCTGCGTGCAATTCTCTCTCTCCCTCTCCTGTCCTTCTACCTCTCTCAAGATAATCTTAAAAACAAAAAAAAAGAATTTTGAAATCCCAGAATATAATCATATAATGTACTCAAAATTGTAAAGACTGTGCCTTCTTTTTAAAGCTACCTATAAGGCCACTCTTTTCATTTCCATTGATAAGACAGAATTGACTATACCTACCTAATTTTTATAAGCAAGAAGATGCACATTTCCAGAAGTAACTTACAGGAGTCCATCTTTATTATGGATACTTTAACTGTAGCTCCAAATGTCTATTTTACCTTTTTTCATATAATTCTTATTCTAGACAACCCAATCTGTATTAGTACTATCAAAGTTCTAATTCCTGCTGCATTGCCAAATGCATTAGTCCAAAATTTTGAATATTTTGAATCAAAGAAACACATCTAAACTTTAAAAAATGAATTATATTTTTGGTAATTCATTACAAACAGTGCTTCTATGAACATTCTTGTACATATCTTTTGGTACACATATGTACACATTTCCACTGAGTATATACCTAGGAACAGATTAGCTGGGTGATAGAGAATATGAATTTCAGGTCTTGGATGCTGCTAAATGATTCACCAAGTCTTGTACCAGTCCATACTTTCATCAGCAGTACATGAGAGTTGTAGCTCACATTCTCACTAACACTTGGTATTTTCTTTTTTCTTTTCTTTTCTTTTTTTTTTTTTTTTTTTTTACTTTTAGCCATTCTAGTGGATGTGTAATAGCATGCCATTGTCATTTTAATCTGCACTTCCTTAATGACCATTGAATATGCTTATTGACCTCTTGGCTATAGTCTTTTGGTCATTTTCAATTAGGTTGCCTGCCTTTTCCTTAATGATTTTCAAAAGCATTTTTTTTTTATGTTCTCAATAAAAGTCTTTATTGGTGTGTGTGTCTGTGCATTTGGAAACAACCCAAATGCCTTCACAGGAGAATAAAGTGTAGTGATTCATATGACAGAATACAATGCAGCAATGACAGTAACAACTACCGTGACATTTAACACTGTTGATGACTCTCACAGATAAAACAAAAAAAAAAGCCACTCGTTAAAGATATTTACTGGATTATTCCATTTATATGCAGCTGAAAAATAGGCAAATTTAACATATTGTATGGTAATCTTCAAAAAGGCAGTGAGTAATTGGAAGAAGAATGAACTGGCTTCTCAAGTTTGAGTAACGTTCTATTTCTAGATCTGAGTGCTGGTTCCATGGTTAAATGTGAAAGCTAATTAAGTGGTACACTTATGATTAGTGCATTTCTATATATGCATATTAGACTTCAAAGCGTGTAAAACAATACACACAACAACAACTTTTGTGTTTAAGTATATGTGTATGTATGTGTACACCCACATGGACAGACACACACACGTATATACATACATGCATGCACACACACACACACGTGAAAAGAGAGAGAAACAGAGATTGCATAAAGCAATTAAAAGGTGATTCTGGAATTATTGGTAAGTTAAAACTAAAATTCTCTAATATTCTATATGAAAGGGGATAAATACACGCATCCAAATTTGTTATAGTCACTAAAAGATAATTCCCTTTTGTATCTCTCAAGAACTGGACAATTGCTTTTTATCCCCTGAAAGCAGAGTCGAGGAGAACTGTGTGTTTTACACTTCATTTCCTTTGTAGTTATGCCTTTGTAGATCTTATTGTATGAGTACAGGCAGTATGAAAAAAAGAGTGCACAGATACTGTTTCCCGACAATAGTAGCTTAGAATGACTTCTTATTTACAAAACTCTATTGGTAACTAACATCCAAATTGAACACCATTAATCAAATGAATGACTATTTTTTATATGGTGGAACCCACATCAATGAACAGGAAGATTGTAAGACTGTGTCCTCAGAAACTGACATTCTGTTATTTAGATAAAACATCGATGAGTTTTAAATCTCAGTAAAATCCCACAAGCAAACCTAATGTGTTACTTGAAAGTGGTAAAAACATACAAAGGATAAGTGAATTCAAGGCAAAGAAAAATGAGTTCTCATTGGTGGAAATAACATCTAGATAAATACAAACTGGAAAGAAGGCTCATAAAAAAAAATTGCACTGAGAATCAGGAGACCTAAGTTTTACTTCCAGCTCCTAGCCTGTGGTGTGCCTTAAGAAAGCCATTTCCTCCTGTGACCTCAGCTTTCTTATCTTCCAAATAAACGGAATGGACTATGATGCTGTATGACCAAAAAAAGAAAAAAAAGTCCTAAAATACCCACGTGGATTAGATAACAAGAATACTACTAAATTTATGACCTTAAGAAAGCTATATAAACATGCTCCACAGCACAAACTTTTCACATGTAAAGGGAGAAGGATGCTGCCTCCTATATAGATTCATTGTATTAAAAAGGGTCATAGGTAAGCACATGGCACCTGCCCTCACGTTGAGTGTGCCACATACGTTGTATTCACCCAAATCTTAGCATTCTGAATCTATGAAAAAGCTATGTCTAATAAAGTTACTCAGATATTTTCTCCATGATTATTTTTCCTGCCTATAATAATTAGCTTAAGTAATGATAGAAGAATGAGACCAAGGGGCGCCTGGGTGGCGCAGTCGGTTAAGCATCCGACTTCGGCCAGGTCACGATCTCGCGGTCCGTGAGTTCGAGCCCCGCGTCGGGCTCTGGGCTGATGGCTCAGAGCCTGGAGCCTGTTTCAGATTCTGTGTCTCCCTCTCTCTCTGCCCCTCCCCTGTTCATGCTCTGTCTCTCTCTGTCCCAAAAATAAATAAACGTTGAAAAAAAAAATTTAAAAAAAAAAGAAGAATGAGACCAAGAATAATATGAAATACGTAAAATTCCTTTGAACCTTTAAAAAGGTTTCAACAATACACAAATACAGGTAATCCACTTGGTAGAACTTTTACAGTTCAGAAAATATTTTCATATACAATTTCAAATTATACTATCAGAGAAGCTCTGTGAAATAGGTGGAGGTAATTATTTCCAATTTACAGATAAGAAAATTGAGGACTGGAGAGGCAAAACAATTGCTTATTCAAGGTCACAAATGTATTAATCTGTTCTAGAACAGAACCACAGTCTTCAGACTCAGGACAACATTGTTTCCACATGTTAAAATCCCAAATAATCTTTTCTCCCTAAACTGTGAGAAATTCATAAATCTTACTGCTAATTCTTTCATTTTACAGATCAGGGTTATTAAAATGAAAAGTGACTTATCTGAGAACACACCACGAGTTAGTAACAGAGCAGAGCCCAATTCTTCTCCAGAATTTCAATCTAATTCTTCTTCCTCTTTATTAATTCAACTAATTTCACTTTAAATTTGGCATTAATTTCAATCATTTAATTGCACATAGAATAGGGCTTTCGTAGAGTAGGTAGGTGGCTTTTGAGGTGGGGCTGGAGGAGGAGGAGGCAGGTAACCGGTAAAAAAGGAGAGGACAAAGACAAAGTCAAGGCAGTGGTTGCAGTATGCACAACAGCACACAAAGGGACGTTTGTCAGTGACAAGTTAAGTATGCCAAGAGCATGCTAGAGGTGTGGAATAGAAGTGAAAAGAGAAAGGGTCAGCCATAGTCAGAGAAATAAATGATGGGATATACACTGAGCATCACTGATCTGCTGACACTATAATACAGTAGTTTTCAAGGTGCAGTCCACAAATACCTGAAGGTACCCAAGACCTTTTCTGGTGGCCCATGGAGTCAAAATTACTTTCATAAAAACAATAATTTTAAAAATATTATTTGCTTTGTTTCACTATACTGACATTTACACCGATGCCACAAAAGCATCAGTGGATAAACTGCAGTGCGCAAATCAAGAAAGTAATACTTATACGTATTAACAGTCCTTTACTTTTGCATGTTAGCAGTAAATAAATAAATAGTTTTAAAAACAGTGTTCCTAAGTAATATTCTTAAAGAAGCACTAAAATGCTAATTTTATTGAATTTTGAAATTTAAATCCACATTGTCTTAATATTCTGTGTGAACAAAATGGGAAGTACCCACACAGAACATCGAACTATGTTAACAGGTCCAAAGAAAAGCAATTGGGTCACTGATGTTCTAGCCAAAGCAGACACTTCTTATGGAACACCATTTTCATGGAACAACACAGAAAAACTATGGTAATTTAGTCTTAGTTACTTAGCAAACAATTTTTCAAAAGTGAATCGAGAGAGCTTGTTAACTTTGAGAAAAACTGCAAAGAGCATAGTATTTGCTGCCAATAATAAATTGTAAATTTTCACACAAAAATTGGAATTTTAGACAAGGTAATACTCACCATCACGAGCTTCAATACTTTCTAATACTTAACAGACTTTCCAGTGAGATTGGAAGTGACATTAGAGAGATGTGATTTTTTGATATTGTATAATGAAATGTGTCAACATTTGCAAAACCCAGCAAGCCAATATTTTCCTCATGGCCAATGGAGAATGTTATAAAATTATGTTACAGTCATTCACTGTAACTATAGTTAACAATATTATGCTGTGTATTTGAAAGTTGCTGAAAGAGTAAATCTTAAAAATTCTCATTGCAAGAAAAACAAAATTGTATAACTATGTGCTGGATATTAACTAAACTTACTGTGGTGAGCATTTCACCTTACTTACATATGTCAAATCATTATGTTGTACACCTTGGACTAACACAGTGTTATAGGCCAGTTACATCTCAATGAAAATAGAAAAAAAAACAGAAATCAAATTGTTCCAAAAACAATTTAAGACACTAAAAAAATGTGAACAGTAATAAAACTAAGAAAGTGTAAAAAAAAAGGGGGGGAAACCAATAGATTTTCGTACAACAGAGAACAAAATGTTCACTGATCTGATTTCAGAATTAACACCGCAATTAACTTTTAAGAAATTCTCACTTGTTAACTTTTGGCATGGCATTAAAAAAGAATATTCACAGCTATGAAAAGGCTATTAAAATAATCTTCCCTTTTCTAATTACATGTCTGTGTGAAGTCATACTTTTTTTACCTACTCCAATCAAAACAATATACCACAAAGCCAAAATGAGAATCTGGCTCTCTTCCATTAAGCCAGCAGGAAAGAGATATGCAACAATGTAAAACAACAGCCACTCCTCCCACTATTTTTGTTTGTTTTTGAAAATATAGTTACTTTTCATAAAAATTAAGTTGTTTATGTTAAGATGTAATAAGTATAGTTAAGTGATTTAATTAATATTTTAAAAATTTGTCTCAATTTATAAGACAATATCAGTACATATAACTCACACAAACTAAAGCTCTTTGTGGCCTTCAAAATGCTTCAGATTGCAAAGGGGTGCTAAGACCAACAGTTGGAGAGCCACTGCTGTGCAGTATGAACTAAAGTGGAGAAGGCAGGCTGGAGTTCAGGCAACTAGGTAAGCAATTTCAATAAAAGATTCTAGATGAAATGATGAGAAAATGACCAAGACCATAATAGCAGGGATGGGGAGAAGCAGCCAGATATGAGTCATTTCTAAACAGGAATCAATAGGATAAGTAACTGATGAGATGATCAGGGAGAGAGCTCATGGAAGAAAGATGCTTCTGCCATTTTTCATGAAAGGCTGAGTACAAAGTTGAGAAATGCAGATGGTAGAGCCGGCTTGATACATGAACTCTGAGGTCCAGCAGGAAGTTGAAAATAATTATGGGGAACCCACAGGAGTAGTTACACCTAAAGTTGTGTGGATAACCACAGATACAAGTAGAAATTACTCAGGAAAAAAAACTGATGAGTAAGAAGCTAAAAGGACCAAGAATGAATATCTGGTAAAACCCAGTATTTCAGGATACACTAAAAAGGAATAGCTAGTGAAAGTGGCTAATCAGTTAAATCAGGAAAAAAGTTCCAAGAGTGAGTCAAGTGCTAGTAGCCAAAAGATGGATGCTTAGGGTAGGAGACTGAGTCAGGATGTAGAAGACAATCATTAGTCCTTATCAAGTCATAGAAGGACTCAAAAGTCAATAGACTTGCTTAAAAAGAATAAAATATCTTCACCAAAAAGTACAATGGTAACAGGAGTTAATATTAACAGAGGAGTGAACATTAAGAATATTACGTAGTACACATTGTTTCATTTCTTACCACAATAATGTATGGCTTTCACAATTCCAAGAAATTCAATGAAAGGAAAGGAAAGAAATAATGAATAGCCCAGACAAAGTATAGACCATTGCAGGCTATTAATTTAAGATACATGGTAGTGAACAGAGGGAAAAAACAAAGTTAATGAAATAGGAATATAAAAACTATACTAGGAAGGAAAAAACAAAAACAGAAATAAAAACTATACAGTAGGGGCGCCTGGGTGGCTCAGTCAGTTAAGCATCTGACTCTTGGTTTCAGCCCAGGTCATGATCTCATGGTTTGTGGGCTCAAGACCCAAGTTGGGCTCTGCATTGATAGCATGGAGCCTGTTTGGGATTCTCTCTCTACCTCTCTCTCTGCCGCTCCCTAGCTTGCACTCTCTCTCTCAAAATAAATAAACTTAAAAAAAAAAAAAAACTGCATATATATTTTTTTTTTTCAGTTGAGAGACAATTTAGTATATTTGTAAGCCCTTAGGGGGGAAAAAAAAGCCAAAGAAAGAAAAGCAAATTGAAAACTCGGGAGAGCAGAGGTAAGGCAATAGAGGTAGGTCTCAGAAGAGAGTAGAGGAGATAGGACAAAAGGAAGTCCCTTTTCCTGTTATGTCACATGGAAAGGAGAAAAGAAAGGATAGTATAGGTAGCTTTAGAGTGAAGACAGGCACTGGGAGAGTTTCCACCCAATTACTTCTATTTGTTTGTCTTTGAAATAAACTAAGACTGTATGCTAAGACTCAAAGGGGTAGGCTCAAGAATAAAACAATTATTAGAGAGAGAGAAAAACAGAGACACCAAGGGCCAAGTAAAAGGATCATTGGAAACATTGTGAAGACCCAGCCAAGACTGGATCACCACACAAAATAAATCAGTACAGATTCTGAATAACTGAAAGCATCTACATCTGAAGAATTAAGCCAAAAATATCATAGTCAAATGAATACAAAATTCTGGGCGATATTGAAAAGTGTTGTAGTAAGAATTTGGATCATTTTGTCAGTTATGCCCATGGTGTAATGGAGAGCTAAATATTGATGCAAAAGGGCACTCATTACTCATCTACTCATTAATACATTGGTATTTTCTATGAGGTTATTCCCAGGAATCATGGTATAAACTTCCCTGAACAGTCATGAATCCATACTATTGTTCTCCTAAAAGAGGACCAATAAAGGTCAGCTGTTTCAAGTTAACCAACATATTCTATTAGTGATTTAGTCAGTGTTTTGCTGTTATTCCAATCAGAGCTCTAGAAATATTATTTCATATTTACATCATGTCTCAGAGGAGCTATTTGTATGTACATAAATTTGAATAATTTGCCTCATGAATTCTAAGCATAAATTTCCATAAAATGTCTACGGTAAAAGAAATCCTTTATAAAAAGTTCTCTGCTTTGTGGAACACAGCAGTGTTCTGTCTCTTTCAGGTAGTAACACAATGAGAATAGAGAAGATCTCTGCAAATATACTCTGTGCTTTACCATATTACTGTATCTCCAAAAGAAAAAAAAAGGCACATTTCTGTAAGTCAAATTCCTTAATGTATAAAAATTGGTACGCTAATAACACAAACAATTCACCTTCTACATACATTAATCTACTTTGGAATACAATGAAATGCATACATTTTAATAAGTCAACTCTGAAATTTAGCTCCCTTTGTAATTAACTTAGTCAAGAAACAGAATTTTGTGTATTCTTTTTCTGTTGGTGGGTTTGGCTGGTTTTTAATCTGAAAGCAAAAGAGGAACAAAAACAAAAGGAGTTAACCCTGAATATAAAGGTACCAAAAGAATGATAAAAAAAACTTGATTAAGTCATAAAAGATACAGTTGTCATAAATGAATGATGGATGAGTGAAATTGGGAGACTACTGAAATCAAACTTTTCCCTATACAAATGAGTAGAGACCCCCCAAATTAGTAACTTATTCAGTCATAAAACCAATCAGCAACAGTTTTAACTGAGATACAGGAGTGTTCTTTCTCCCATATTACAATGCTTGACCATCATGATTTAGCAGACATACAAAGGGAACTTTAAAGGTGTTACCTTTAATCCCAGTCCCAGTCAGCCACTGACCCATCAAAAGATTGATCTATATTATTTCTGTATAGTCAGTCACCCATTTTATTCCATTTGACTTGGCAGGCATAGTGGGGCTCTTATGCAAAGAATTTTGAAGTAGACAGAATATAAAATTGTGTATGTGTATGTATACTATGGGTGTGTGTATACACACACACACACACACACACACACACACACACCTTCACATATATACTAAGTATATGTGTGTATATGTATGTATATACATTAAACTTTCACATTCTGCCTACTTTGAGATACTTTGCATAAGATTCTCATTATGCATGCTAAATAAAAGTGTGTCTGTGTATACATTTGTTATATATGGTTAGAGTTAACATATTGTGTTAACCATAAATTGTAAACACTTGAGATATATGTATATATAGATATTAGATGAGGGGTGTGTGTGTGTGTGTGTGTGTATGCATATATTTGTTAGAGTTAATACTATATATGGTTCAACAAGAAAATAAAAGATACCATATAAAGAGTATTATTATTAAATATAATCAAATATCAAAACATGCAGTATGAACAAAAAAAGACTCAAGAAGAGGGAGTTAACATTAATTCTAGTCATAGACTCATGAAATATTGGGGATGAGAACAACTTTTAAATTCTGTAATTTCCCAGTGAGGCTTGATTTGGGTAGTATCTCTACCCAAGCCACATTTTATTAGCAATAAAGAACTACCCAAAGAAATCCATTTTCTCTTTGGACAGTTCTATCATATCCTTTAAAATTGAACTTGTCTTCCTCTATGTTTCTCTTTGATCTCGGTTCTATAAGTCGACATCATGCAAAAGAAGTCTAGTTCATCTTGTGTAATAACTCCTCAAATAGCAGGTAACTACTCTTCTATTCTTCAAGGAAAACAACTCACAGTACAACCAACCAAACAACAGACTTTCATGTTCCTGCAAATCCTGATCATGATTCCTTAACAAATTCCCATGAAATTCTAACGATCACAAATGATGGCAACCAGAATTTATACCCACCATGATATTAATACTTTTTTCTTTCTAAAAATAGTATTTCTATCAATGTCCAAGACTAAGTATTAAATAGCCAGCACATGCTATCAATTTATATTAACCTTATTCTCAACTGAAACTTCTAACTATTTTTAAAAATTTCATAAGGTAAGGTAATACTTGAGGTGAATCATGAAGGACGACTGAGACCTGCACAGATTAACCAAGGTGTTGTCATTCTAAACATAAACATGTCTAAGCATAAACATTGGCAAGAGTAGTTTAGGAGCAAGGGCAGATCAACCTTTCTAAAACTAGAGGGTAGTTTCACATAAAGTTTGGGATGCAAATTAGAGAGGCCCTTGAAAATCAAAGTAAAGAGTTTGCACTAGGATCCATCAGGCAAAAAGAAGACATTGTGGGTCTTGAACATAATATTAACAAGATGAAAATGGAAACAATATATAAGATGAATAATAATGACCAGAGAAAAAATAGGGCAAATAATTAGAAAACTATTGAGGAAAAAAGTTCAAAATGACGGTAAGTGGAGATGCAACGAACAGATAGAGGAAATCATTCTAAGAGAAAGAAAGACAGGTTGCATTTAAGTTTCATGCCTGAGTAGCTAGAGTAATGAGGATGCCAGTTTCAAAACCTAGGAAATTATTTGGAAAGGGAAGATCATTAATTCACCTGATGGCAAAACAACAGCATGCCAGTAAGCTGGGATTGTTTAACAGGTAGTAAAAAAAATGCATAACTAAACATTAGTGACATATTCAAGCTAGATGTGTTATGGTAATAATAATACAGACAATTTTCAATTGTATTCATTACAGAAATTACCCACACCCTTTTGCAATCAGCTTTTCATCTTTTGGCCAACACATTTATCTTGAATGTTTCCATCAGGAAGAAACTAGAACTAAACTAAAATCAATCCACTCTATTATAATCAATAGTAGGTAAGAAAATCAGAATAGGAAGAAAATAGCTAATATTATACTTAGACAACATGTAATAGCTTTGATTATTCAGTACATCTACCCTTCTACCACATATAACTGATATATACAAATGCTATCATTAAATGGTCAAATCTCTAAGAGACAAAAAAAATTCTCATAACATACCAAATGCTTTTACACATATAGTTGTTTTTTTTTGTTTTTTGTTTTTTTTAGTTTGTGAACAAATTGATATAGAGAAGCCACATCGTTTTCCATTATACACACAGAACCAAATTCCTTTGTCATGATTTTAAAAGTAGAGTACCAACAGTTTGGAGGAAAAAAGATGGGACTCCTTTATGCTAACATGACTACACACTAATATAAATAATAGCAGCCCTCATCTAGTATCAATCAAGGGTATATTATTAAGTCTCCCCATATTTCAGATACAAGTATGGGCCAAAAATGGGAGAAAGGAAATTTTAAATTTAAGTTATAAACATATTAGTGCACTTACTGTAAACTATCATATACTTGAAATTCAAACAGTCCTCAACAAATGGTAGAAGATTCCCTAGGCTCAGTGATGGCAAAAATGGCAGCATGTGCCAAAAGGTTACAGCCTGGACAAATTCAGTATTTAAAAGTGACATTATGCCTGCTGATAGCACAAACAGAAGTGACACGTAATGTTTTTTGTTGTGATAATTCTATTTTGTTTTGGTTTATTCAATCAAAAATTCTGAAAGTACACTATATATGTTCTGGTTTCATATATAATGCACATATAAATACAAATATATCAACATACACCACCTTCTTAAAAATTACGGCAGGTATGACTAGATCACTTAAATCTGCCATCCCTCAATCATTATTTGAGAACAGTAGCTTGACATATTTCTTCCTATTGGTTTAGATCAGAAAGGAGAAATATCTTCTGGGCTTGAAAGACATACTTTAAAAGTATGATAGTTCATGAAATTCCAAGAAGAGATTCTACCACTGAAGGTTTTTAAATCCTTATTATTAACACAAGACCAAGATATATTTATTTTATATGGGTGGGCTTTCCAAGCCAATGAACCAAAAATAAAGGCAGATTTGTTTAAATCTGCACTGAAACAAAATTTTCTTTTCTTTTTTTTTTTTTTCCCAACGTTTATTTATTTTTGGGACAGAGAGAGACAGAGCATGAACGGGGGAGGGACAGAGAGAGAGGGAGACACAGAATCGGAAACAGGCTCCAGGCTCTGAGCCATCAGCCAAGAGCCTGACGCGGGGCTCGAACTCACGGATCGCGAGATCGTGACCTGGCTGAAGTCGGACGCTTAACCGACTGCGCCACCCAGGCGCCCTGAAACAAAATTTTCAAATGACTCTATCTCATTCTATTGGATAATAGTAAGGCTGTAATCAAATACAATATATAAAATCAAAGAATCTTAAAAACATGACAAATTAAATTGACCTTAAATATCACTATATGGTCTAACCACCTATCCAATGTTCAAATTTTCTATAAAATATATCTGCCAAATAATTACCCTTCATGCCAAGTGCCTCCAGTTACTACTTATTTTAACTATTGGTGACAAGCAGCAAAATCTACTTTCTCATCCACATCAGAGTTTTTCAATGATTTGAAAACAGCTTTCAAATACCTCAGTTTCTTCAGTTCTTCCTAGTATGACATGATATTAATTATTTCAATTGTTACTGCAATATTGATTAGCACAATGCAGAAATCTCTGTAAATCTTGCTTCAAATAATATCATTCTACTAATACACTTAACATAAAATTGGTAAAATATAAATACTAATTTCTTTAAGTAATGATATATACTCATTTGTATCATATAAATTATATACATGTAATGTATATATATACATATATATATATATAATTAACGTAGTATCTCATTTTTTCTTTCAAATGTTTTCTACCATATTTTCCCCATCCTATCCTTGCACAGGTGATTTCTTGACAAAAGTGCAATTTATACTTCCATATTTTTTAGATTCAGCCCATCACTTTAACCCTTCAACATCACAGTGGATCCTAATTGTCTCAGATATTCACTGTATGTTCCCAAATCACACGATCCTCAGTTTGGGTGTTTCCCCTGTATAGTTTTATTTTAGTCACTGAAAAAAATGTTAAACTTGATAAGGCCAAAATTTCACAAGGAAACATCATCCATTTTGGAGATGTTCCACTAATTACCCAGTTGTTAACTCATCTAGTTGTCCCTATATTGAGACTATATTTCTAAATATGGTCCATAGGGACTTATATAAGTTCCTTTCAAGTATCTTAACAAAACCCAGATATAATGACTTATAAGAGCCAAAGATCTTTAGGTTTTTATTCATTCTTTAAACAAATTTTTATTGTATGTATATATTCTGTGATCTCTGATGATTGAGTCAGTAAGACACTGCTCTCTAGGAGCTTACAATCTAGTGGGGAAAGCAGGCAATTACAACTGATGATTACCAAACAGTATTATAATAAACATGATAGGCAGTTGGGGAACTATGGAGGCACAGAGTGTCATTATCTAGATCAAATGATCAGATTGGGGAAGGTTTCCCAAGGTTTGAGATCGTTATGGAACAGTCAGATTAAAATTTGGTTATATGGGGCGCCTGGGTGGCGCAGTCGGTTAAGCGTCCGACTTCAGCCAGGTCACGATCTCGCGGTCCGTGAGTTCGAGCCCCGCGTCGGGCTCTGGGCTGATGGCTTGGAGCCTGGAGCCTGTTTCCGATTCTGTGTCTCCCTCTCTCTCTGCCCCTCCCCCGTTCATGCTCTGTCTCTCTCTGTCCCAAAAATAAATAAAAAACGTTGAAAAAAAAATTAAAATAAATAAAATAAATAAAATAAAATTTGGTTGTATGGGTGTGATGCTCTTCAGAGAGAGGTCTGGGCCAGACATACAGACTTAGGTGTATTAAAAAGAAAACGACAGGCCCAAAATGGTGTCACTTAAGCCAAGTCACCAAATATAGACCTAATACCTAACCCAACTACATTTCAACGTCCCCTAAAAATGTAGTTTTAACTAGTCAGTCAGGAATGTTCTGATCAGCATCAATGAGGAATCTGTCACATGTGCCCTCTCCATTCCCCAAAAGATGAGATAATGCATCTAGTAAGATCCTTTCCCTCTAAGGGAATGTAGCCTTGCCTGAAATGCATCTAGTAAGATCCTTTCCCTCTAAGGGAATGTAGCCTTGCCTGAAATAATCCTTTTTTTTTTTTTTTTGCTAAATAACTTCTTGCCACACTCTTCTTCCTGTAAAAACCTTCCATGTTGTATAACTCCTCAGAGCATCTCTGTACTTGCTAGATGGAATGCTGCCTGATTCATGATCTGCTACTAAACCAATGAGATGTTCAAATTTACTTGGTTGAATTTTGTTTTCTAAGAAGAGTCAACAGTGAATAAGTGATATTTACAGCCATGGATTTAGACAAGACCACTGAGGCAGGAGTTAACTAAAGACAAAGCATTGGCATTTCAGGTAATGGAAAGAACACTTCTAGAGGTGTGAAAGAGCAAGTGTGTATGAGATCTGACTCATATGTGTTGAGGTGGGAGGGGGACTGGGATAGCAAGATATTGCTGGAGATGCCTGGGTGGCTTAGTCGGTTGAGCATCCAACACTTGATTTCAGCTCAAGTCATGATCCCAGGGTCGTGGGACAGAGCCCTGTGTGGGGCTTCGTGCAGTGTGTGGAGCCTGCTTGAGATTCTCTTCCTTTGTCTCTCTCTCTCTCTCTCCCCCTACCCTCTTCCACATGTACGTGCTCTGTGTAAAAAAATAAAAGTGGTGGCAAATGGCAAAAAAAAAAAGAAGAAGTAAAGAAAGATATTGCTAGAGGTGTCAGAGGCCAGCTTAGCAAGAGCTCTGAGTATGAAGCCAAGAAATGAGAACCTTATATAGAAAGCTATGGAGGCGCTTAAGGGGCTCTAAGCATTGGAACTACTTGAGTAGACTGAAGATTCAGAAAACACACTCCAGTAAAATATGAATTGATGGAGGAAGACAAGAAGCAGAGAGACTAATAAAAAGTTCACCAAAACAGGTGGAGAAGAGTAATTAAAGTAGTGTGTCCACAGGGGAGTGAAAATGAAGGACACTTCCAGAGCTGACAAAGACTCTGAATTGAGAAGTCTTGGAGACTACTCAATTTGAGACGCTAAGGTAGAAAGAGAATGTCTAAGGTGATCCCCAGTACTTCCATTAGCAAAAGAGGTAGTGGTATCATTTGCTGGAAAAATGAACACGGTATTAGGAGTGGTGGGGAGGATTTCTGAACATAGGTTTTATCATGTTGAGTTGAGCCCGAGGTCAAAATAAGTATGGCCACATAAAAATATTGGAGTTATGGGTATGGCATTCTTCAAAGAAGTCTGAAATGGACACAGAGATTTAGGACTACAGTGAATAAATGGTAGTTACAGCCATAGATTTGGACAGAATCTCTCAGGCCGACTGTATAGACAACCAGAAGACAGACCAAGGAATGAAGGTTAATGTCAAATTCAAACTGGAAAATAAAAAGCTCACTATGTCCAAGGACTTAATCAAAATTATCTTCTCATTTACAGTTTATTTCTTATATTTTAAAATATATTAAATTTCTAAAATGTTTGAAAGGAGATTTATCAGATAGCCTGTCAATGTCATATGGCTGTTTCACTTACACATCAAAAAACAACAGCATAAATTTATGTTACAGCATCTCAAAAAAAAATGTGAATTAAAAAAAAAAAAAAATAGTAAAAGAGCCAGGAAAAGCTTATGATATAATTCAAGCTCAACAGCAAAATTGAACCCTAGAATGTTAAGGACCCCAAGTCTTTTATTTCTTCTACATTTTAAAACCTTTTTCTTCTTATATACAGTCTTGGTTGGGGGAAAGATATTATCACAACAGTGAAACAGAAAATTTGTGCTTGTGTTTGCTACACTCATACATTAACTGCCTATGTCTATACAACTCCAATGCCTCAACTCTACTGAAAAAAAAATTAAATAAAAAATCACTAAGGCTTCCCCATATTAAAGAGTATTATGATGTGATCTGAACCTAACTTTCATAATCTCAAATATTCCTCTTAGTCAAAATGTTTTATACTTTTCAACTTATATAAGATGGGCTAACTGGATCATCCTCTAGATACAAATGATTTGCATATTCTTTCACAGCACATTATTAAAGCTGAGGTTGTTAATCTGGATGTTCAAAGAAATTTAATATAATGGATCCAAACATAGCCAGAGAAAACTCTAGTCTTCTGAAGTTCACTGAATTCAGTGATAATAAGTCAAAATTCTTAATAAAATGCTCAAACAAAAAATATGTAAATCTTATTCTCCAAGGCACACTTACTTTTTAATAAGTCAGATTTTTGGCAGCATCACCATGGCAACTGTTAATAATGCTTTAGCTAGTCTCATAACTATAAAAAAAAATAAAATACTAAAAAGTTTAAAATTGTGTTAGAAAATTTCAAAGATAAAATTTCAATTAATTACCAACACGTCTAAAATACTGTGATATGGGCTTACCAAGTGTATGTTGGGCCTTCTGCTTGAAGATATTCATATTCATCAGAACAGAACCTATATGGTTTCACTCTTAATTAACCTACTAGATTTAACTTTAAAAATCTGTCTTAAGTATAGATACTTAAATATATAGCCATTTTATATATAAGACAATTTAACAGCATAATTCTGAAAAGGGATAGAATGTCCTCTAAAGAACTCATGTAAGATACATGGTAGTTCTCAGGGTTGGTGTTGGCATCTTCAGAACTCTCTTAACTCATGACAGTTGATGGGGGAGGCAGAAGGAAGAGGAAAAGAGCCCTGTGAACCTCCACATATAGAGAAACCTGACTGATTGAAGTTGGCTTGATTCCACACACAGGATGACCATGATTATTAAGACATACGCAAGTTTGTACCAATATGCCAACGATCATCAAATAAATGGTTAATACAAAGAATATCTAAAACATGAGAATGTGTCCTTTCACTTGGGAGGAGTAAGGCCTGCCAATGTCCAGTTCCCTAAAATGCTTATCTCCTGGTTGTGACACCAAGGCTCTTGACATTGAAGAACAGTGATAGTTGCAGATGACAATTATTCCTGAACCTGCTCCATCAGATACCTCATACCCAGTTGGGCAAATGGCCAAGAGGGACACCTGAGTAGAATTCAGGGCCATCCTATTATACACCCAGAAATCTGGTCCTGACATCAGACTGTGCAGCACTGAAACAAGCAGCAGGACTATTAAACCTGAAAACCAGCAGATACTTCTAAATAGGGAAATTTATTTAATTCTAGACTTTGATGTGGATCATGATACTGTCTCCAGACTTTTAGTCTCACATACTCATATAAATACCCATTCCAAAAAACAATTTTAATAGCCTTTCTTTATAAAATAACCTTCCTAAAATGTGCCTTAACATCTCTTACAAAGTATCTACAAACTATAATAGTCTACCTTTAAATGATGTTGATCCTGAAATTACCCATGATCAACATGGCATTTAAAAAATCTTAATTCAAAACTGACCTATAACAACAAATTAACTTTTATTTCAGACCACCACATATATTATCACCTAAAAACACATTATATTGGTGTAAGTCGTTTGCTTACACACTGTTCAATTGCTCTAACCATTAGGTACTATTTGCTGTTATTCACCAACAATATTAACCCTTCCTATTTAAAAAAAAAAAAAAAAAAAAAAAAAAAAAAGAGTCCAATCCACAAAAGGAGGAGTGGGTGATTTGGATTTGTTTTCATGTTTTTTTTTGAGAAATAACCTAATCTCCTAATCTAAGTCCTTTGCAGAAAAGTACTGAAATAGAAAACTGATCTACCATGTGAATTTTCTTCTTCCATGTATCAATATAAACTAAATACACCTTAAAATCCTACTTTAGCTATCTAATTTTTAAATTAATATTCATTTTTAGGAATATTTTTTAAAACCATCTTTTTGAACTGGTCTTTGCTCAAAACACAGAATTCCAGTATCTAATTATAGTTGCATATTTAGGGTTGAAAGAAATAGTAATGCTTTTTTCTAATTTTATAAAAGATGTATAGAAATCATATAATCCCAGAACATGAACAAAACTTTATAAAACTTTACTTTAAACACTAGAAAATAGCTATCACGTGCTAAACCTCTCGTGAAACCAATGGGTACATATTCTGATATGAAAAGTTTTGCTGATATGTGTTTTAATAAACCACCTTACTTTGATAAAAAATGCAATAACACTTCTCCATATAAGAATATAAGACAGGAAGAACGTACGATGGGCATAGATACTGCTTCTTTTTCCCCTTCCCTTTCTTTGAAGACTTCTCTTTAGAATAAGCTTCTTCAACCCACAAGGAAATTAAAATAAAAAAGGCAATCGCCAATAAAAACTTCATCTTGAAAGTTAAATTTCAGGAGATCAATCTACAAGAAAGAACAAGAAAATGTTTACATTAAATGATAACAATAGGACTCTACAGAGTAGACCATGACTACCCAATGGCCAAGGGCATTTATACGTGAAAGTTTCATTGCTCAAACCTAAGTGGTAAGCCTTCATTATACATGTGTGATGTTTAGTAGTAAGAGTTAAATAGTGATTCACAGAAATATAATCCCAATGTTTAGAAAGTTACCAGGAAGGATGTTTAACACAGTGTTAAAAGGTTATCGTTGTACATTGGATTCTTTATTTCCTTTTTAAATTTCTATAGTTTGAATTTTGCATGTACATTTTTTTCAAAAATAATAAAACTATTCTAAAGGAAAAGATAATTCTAAATATTAAAGAACTGATAGAGATAAAAAATTAGTACCAAAAGTTTCACACTTTATATTCATTGTTTTTTACTTATATGCATTAAATTTGCAAGTTACATTTTACTCAAAATAGGATCATATTGATTTAAGTTAGCTTGTTGGCTTTCCCACTTTCATGTTACTAACATTTATCATCAAGATGATTTTCGACTCCACAAATTCTGTAACATTATATGAAAAAAATAGCAAGTGTGGTCAGACCCTTCCAAATAATCTTCTCAGTCCTATTTTAATAACATTCTCTATGCTCAAATGAGAATTATATTCTTGCCGGTCCAATGCATTAACAAAAGGGAGAGAAAGACAAAAAGAAAAAAACTTTAAGCATCTAGTGACACTGGAATATTTAAGCCTCTTTTGCAGTCCTTCATTTCCAAACCATAAATTGTTTCCCCATCATTGTTTTCTGCAGACTAAGAGATCTATCATAATCCTCAACACTAACTTAATTCCTATCTCACCTGGATAATTCTCCTTCTCCAATGTCATAATTTGCATCTTCCTTCCTCCCAGGAACTCTCATTTTCTCCCATTTATCCTTTACAGCCCCTGAGGGAAGCCAGAAGGGCTTCTTCCCTGGTTCTCTCTACTGAGGACAACAGAGGGGGCTTATCAGGCCAAGAGCAACAACAGAAGGCTCTCCTCTGTCAACTTCCAGCATTGGGCGCTCCCTTCCCCATCCTACGGTGGCATCTGCTTCCAGACACCTTTGCCCCCAGCAGCAGGTACTTCTCCCACCTTCACATTCTTCCCCGGGAAATCAGGAGGGCCATCCTTAACGGGCTGAAGGGTCGACAGAAATCCAACCCTACGCTCTCTGTCTTCACCTCCAACCTTTCAAGGGGGACAACTGCAATGACTGAAGGAGCTTCACAAACAAAACAACGCAAGGAGCCCTCCCCGCAAATCCTGCGTTCCCCCAACGCCCCCCCAGTTCTCCGCATCCCTCCTTCCGGAGCGTATCCGCGGACGCCACCGCATCCGTGACCCGGCTGCCGGGCGCCCTGTGCCCCTCTCCCCGCGGAGGGCAGCGCTCACCTCCTCCCGCTGCACGCCGCAGTGCTCCCCGCGCCTCCCAGGCTTGACCCGGTCTCTCCGCAGAGCATTTATTCCGGTCCCCAGACCACCGCCGCCGCCCACTCCCCGTCCTCTCTGCCCCCCACCCCTACCCCCAGCCGAGTGGAGCCCCTGACTCTTACCCGAGGCGCCCCCGCCCGCAGCCGCCAGGCGAGGACGCGGCGGCGCGGGGCCCAGACGGCGGTGGCTTCTGGGGGTGCGGCGGGCGCAAAGCGGGGGCAGCTGCGTCCCCGCCGCCCGCGCCACCGCCGAGCTCGGCTGACGCGCCTGCTCGGGCCGCCGAGCCTGCGCCGTGCGTGGCGCGCCGCTGCCGGGGCGTCCGCAGCCGCGCTCGGGGACGCTGCGGGTCGCGGGCCGCGCTGCCGTGAGCCGGGGCGGCTGGCCCGCGGGACAGCCGGCTGGCGCGACGGCGGGCCGGCGGGCCGGGAGGAGGGAGAAGGTGTTCCGACCGAGCGTGGAAGGACGTCACAGCACCTTCCCCTCCAGGCCCTGGAGGGGGTTCTGTGAAATGTAGTCCCCCTGCAGGGGCCTAGAAACGACGGGCGCGGGGAGGGTGGGGGGGAGGAGGGGGTGAGGACCAGTTTGGGGACAGAAGGAGACAGACCTTTCAAGGAGCTGAAATCGTTTAGGGTCAACTTTTGATCACTAGTTACAAAAACAGGAAAACAACAAATGATCTTCTTGGATAAAGCAGATGAACACAGCTTCTGTAATTTCATCATCAGACTCTTGGCATCTAACTTAATCCCTTGAGTTTTACCAACTATTTCTAACAACTTGACCTTTCTAAGCAAGCTTAAATTGGTCGAAATTACTAACACCATATAATCTTTCAGGTAATGCTATTTTAACATTTGTTACATAATTAGCATGTGTCTAGAACTTTACAATTTCAAAACCCTATCCCTGCATTATATCATTCATTCCTCGGCAAGTTTTATGTCGTCATTCCCGGTTTGCGGATGATGAAAGTGAAGCTCAAATGTATTAAGGAATTTGCTTAATGTTGAATGGAGTTTACCAGCAACTCAAAGTCTGATTTTTACATTTGAGTCAAATATGATCTCCGTCTTCTGGTAGCAAAGTGTTGGTTGTCGCTTTTTAGGAAGCAGCCTTTTATTTGACTATGCACCTTCAGGTAACAGACAAAACTTTCCTATTACTGCTTGGCTGTATGCCTAACTGACTTTTTTATGAACAAAGCATTGTCCCAGATGAGCACCATTTAATACTGTATATTGGGGCCTACAGATGTATCCACTAATAAATATTTCAAACCAGATGATATGAGCAGAAGGGGACATTTTCCGTACCTAACCCTGTTTTATAAGCTTCACAAGACGTTCTGCTGCCTAAGGTTAGCATCTGATCATTATTTTACTTAAAGAACTGTTCTATTGGGAGCCTCCAAATTGGATCAGAATAGGACTTTGGGATTTTACAAGTATATAAAGGAGAATTGCATTGACCGTATAAGCTTTATAAGATGCAAGTTTTGGAGAATATGTGATGTAAGGAATTGAAGGGGAACAGAATTTGCTACCCCAAACTATATTTCTTTGGGATAAGGATTACTTTGAGCTGATCATTTTTAAGATACAACAGACATAGGAGAAAGCTCTGAAAACTGAGCAGAAGTTACCCTTTTGTAAAAAACATTTCACTTGTAGAGGGGAAGTCTCCATTTGTAAGGGTGTCTCTCTCTCTCTCTCTCTCTCTCTCTCTCTCTCTGTCTCTCTCTTTCTCTCTCCACCAGGGAGAGGAGGTTGATTAAATCTCTAGAAAGTTTTATCAGTGGAGAAGTCCTTGACTTAAATCTGCATAACAACGATACACTTGTTTACTGTGCTTTTCCTGGAAACCTCCCATAACTGGCCTTCCTGCCTGACAACTGCCCCACCCTCTAACATCTTATTTTGTCTTTAGCAGTAGATGGTATTTAAGATGATGGTTTGATGGGGCGCCTGGGTGGCTCGGTCGGTTAAGCGTCTGACTTCAGCTCAGGTCACGATCTCAGGGTCCGTGAGTTCGAGCCCCACGTTGGGCTCTGTGCTGACGGCTCAGAGCCTGGAGCCTGTTTAGGATTCTGTGTCTCCCTCTGTCTCTGCTCCTCCCCTGTTCATGCTCTGTCTCTCTCTGTCTTAAAAATAAATAAACGTTAAAAAAAAAAAGATGATGGTTTGATGGACTTAAGAGAATTGCTCAGTTTTCCTGGGTGTTTCCCATGTGTACAAAGAGGCATACGTGTTATTAAACTTGTTTGTATTTCTCCTGTTAATCTTTTATTGGGTTGGTGGTGAAATGTAGCAGTTCTTAGCCAAGAATCTAGAAGGATAGAGGGAAAATTTTTTCTCCTCCCCTACAGAAAAGTAAAAGAAAAAGTTTCATGCAACCAAAGGAGTTCAGAAGTTGAAGAAAACCTTGAACTTAGTTTTCTCATAATCAAGGAATCACTAAGAGTTTGGAATAATAGGATATTCAGATTCCAGTAATGAAATAGACTTACCTTTTATTTACAAAATCTTAGGAACACATTTGGAAGAATTTATGTGTTGTAAACACATAAAATTGATGGGTTTACTTTCCTTAGAAGTGTTTTGTAATTATGCCACCTGTAGATATAATATTGGGAGAATTAGTTATTCATAAGAAAAGCATGTCCAACTGTTTGGATAGGTTTGGGTTTGTTTTTGTTTTTTGCCCAGAAGTTAGGAAATACAGTTGGTGACCTAAAATGACCACTTCCAGGCCTATGAAGCTGTAAGTTCAGATTTTTGAATATTATCTATGAAGATAGCCCATTTGCATTTATATAGCTGCTTTGTATATTTCCAAAAAGAAAGCTTCCCAATGATGTCATGAAATAATCTATTTTCTCAATCTTGTCAAGTGTTGGTTCACTTTCTCTATTTTTTTTTTTTTTTTTAATTTCCATTCACTGTCTTAGTAATTTCATCTAGTTACAGGTCTTTCAGTACCATTGTTGATGACTCCCAAATTTATTTCTCCCAACTAGACCTTCCTCCAGAACTCTAGACTCATATATCCAATTGTCTTTTCAATGTCCCAACTCACATATTTAATAAACATTTAGTATTCAACAAGTCCAAAACGGAGCTTATCTTCTTCTCCCCAAAATCTGTTCCACACTCAGTCTTCTTCTCAACTGATGGCAATGCCTGCCTTTCTTCCTTCCTCAGGCCAAAAAATAAATCTTAAAAATTGTTCTTTATTCAATATCACTTTGTGTTACTCTCCACATCCAAACTATGAGAAAACTCTGTTTCTCACTATTTTTACTGTAACATACCTGGACTGAGTCACCATCATCTCTAAATTGGATTATTTGTACAGCTTCATGGCTGCTCTTCTTGCCTCTGCCACTGCCTCCCCTATTCCCTAGTATTCTCAGCACAGCAGCCAGAAACCTTTAAAATATGTCATATGTCAGATGACGTCACTCCTCAGCTAAGAACCCAGCAATGACTCATTTCATTCAGATTCTAATCCAAAGTGTTCACAATAGTCTGCAAGATTCTAGTTGTTATGTACCCTTCTCCCATTTTTCCCCTTGATACCTAGGGTCGATCCACACTGATCTTGATGCTTCTCCAACATGCCAGTGCCACGCAAATGCCACCTTGGGTTGTTGGTTCCCTCTAGTCTGTTCTTCGTCCAGACAGCCATGTCTAACCTCCTAACTTCTTCAATTATATCTGAGATGTAACCTCTCAAGGAGATTTGTCTGATATTATTTAAAAGTGCAAACTGCCCCCCCCAAGGATTTCTGATCCCCCTTTACCTGCTTTTCCTTTTCTTTTTTCATAGTATTTTTTTGCCTTTTAATATATTGCACAACTTATTAATATATGTGTTGCCTCTCTTTCCATACTTAAAAATGTAAGCTCAATGAAGGCAGTGATTTGTGTCTGTTTTTGTCCATTGATATTGCCCAAGCACGTAGAATGGTGTTGAATAAATATGTAAATCTTGCCCTAGTTGCTTAATCTCTTTAATGTTGTGTTTTTCTATCAGTAAAATGAAAAAAAAAGTACATAACTTATAGAATTGTTCTAAAAACTAATCAGGTTCATTTATGTTAAATATCTGGTACAGAGTAGAGAGAACATAAATAATTACTTCCCCTCTTCTTGTGTTTTTTTTTCTATTTGTTTAATGGAATGATAGTGTTTTTTTGTTTTTTGTTTTTTGTTTTTTGTTCTTTTTATTAAATGGGATCCCATTGTACATTTCTTCCTACTTTTCTGTTCTTTTATTTACATCTACCTGGAATGATATTATGAGACCTATCTCAGCATATTCAATAGGAACCCTATTTCTTATGTACCCAGCTTCATGTAGCCTATAATATTTATTTTAATTGATCATCAAAAGTAAATGCTGTTCTATATATCTTGCATTAGACTGAGTAACCAAACATAAGAAGAAGAGAGATTTTTCTCACCACATTATTTGTTCATATAGAATAAGCACTTAGCACTCCTGCTAGTGCCTTAAGTCTGGAAACATTAGTCTGCAATATGTAAATTCATTCCCTTTCTATTTTTTCTCTATACAGATCATGTTGATTTGTTAATGATAGTCTGAATTGTAAACCATTAATGAGGTTTTTCATCAAAACGAGTCCAAATTCAATTTAACCACTATATATTTTCAAGAAAAACATATTCAGCTGTTTTATTTTTTCCAGTTTTGTTGAGATATAATTGACATATAACATTGTATAAGTTTCAGATGTATACCATAATGATTTGATGTATGTATATATTGCAAAATGATTACCACATTCATCACCACATATAGTTAACAAATTTTTTTCCCTTGCGGTGAGAATTTTTAAGATCTACTCTCTTAGCAACGTTCTTCTTTTTAAGTTTATTTATTTTAAGAGAGAGAGCATGCAAGAGAAGTGCAGAGAGAGAGGGAGAGAGACAATCCCAAGCAGAGCCCGATCTGGGCTCCATCTCACAAACTGAGATCATGACCTAAGCTGAGATCAAGAGTCAGACACCCAACCGACTGAGCCACTGTGGCACCATAATAACTTTCAAACAGACAA
The DNA here is from genome assembly GCF_028749965.1 of Puma concolor. NCBI lineage: Eukaryota > Metazoa > Chordata > Mammalia > Carnivora > Felidae > Puma > Puma concolor. The sequence goes on from NC_141670.1 coordinate 71,402,084, forward strand.
AGTGTATGTTAACTATAAACATCATGTTGTACATTACATCTCCCGAACTTATTTACCATATAACTGAAATTTTGTACCCTTTGACCACCTTCACTCAATTCTTCCATCATGTCCAGCTATTTTATTTATTTAAAAAAACTTTTTTTAATGTTTACTTATTACTGAGAGACAGAGCATGAGCAGAGGAGGGGCAGAGAGAGGGAGACACAGAATCCAAAGCAGGCCCCAGGCTCCAATTTGCCAGCACAGAGCCTGACGTGGGGCTGGAACTCACAAACCACGAGCTCATGACCTGAGCTGAAGTCAGACGCTTAACCGACTGAGCCACCCAGGCGCCCCTCATGTCCAGCTATTTTAGATGTGTTTTGTCCCCCAATTCATCATCTTTAGAAATTGTTCAAAAAGAGATAATGGGATTATAAGTACAAATAAAGAGAATGTTAAAACAGAGGATGCTTAGAATAATGTGTCAGTTATTCAGCATCTGTTAAGTACTATTCACGAATTTCAGAAGACAGCAAAATTAGTATTAGGAAGTGTCAATGGACAGCCAATTTTAATGTATTAGAATAATGAAAACGGTATTTGATAACCCACGATCACTTCCATGTTTTTCCAAAATACCATATCATCCTTAAAATATTCTCCGATCTCCAATTATTTTTAAACTAACTTTTAATCTATAATAGCCAACTGTTATTGATTAAATTGCCAGAAATGGCACTGATACCATACTTTAAAAACTTCAAGCTACCTTTGCAAGTTACTTTAATACCCATATTTTTTGTCAGAAATCAGAGGCTTCAAAAGGGAAAATAACTCATCTAGAATAATAGTTAGAAAGGGAAGAGATGGGATTGTTCCATCTTTAATGTCCTGTTAGAACATTAAGACTCTGATTCTGGTGAGTTAAAGCAGCTTAGTTTTTAGACGCAGACATGGCTTATACAAAATTCTGGCTGCAGATCAGGAAATTGAAGTCAGAGAGGCCGTTCAAGTATAGATTCAGGCTCTTACTTCCGAGTCCAGGTTGGTCCTAAACATGAACTAATATGTTAATCATTTTTCACTTAATTTTTTTGTTCAACATAATGGTCATAGTAATAATTATCATTATTGATAGAGTGTACTATTTTCCAGACATGGACAAAGTGTGTTAAATTCATTATCTCCTCAATGATTTTATGGGGCCAATACTATTATTACTACAATTTATAGATGAAGATTCAGAGGCATCATATAACTCTTATAAAGTTTGCAAATAACTTTCCTAATAAGTGATAGAGAAGACATACACTTACATATTTCTGAAAAGTAAGCTTTTAAAATATTTTCGTGTGGGGGCACCTGGGCGGCTCAGTTGGTTAAGTGTCCGACTTCGGTTCAGGTCATGATCTCGCGGTTTGTGAGTTCAAGCCCTGCATCGGGCTCTGTGCTGACAGCTCAGAGCCTGGAGCCTGCTTCAGATTCTGTGTCTGCCCCTCTCCTTCTTGTGTTCTCTCTCTGTCTCTCAATAAGAAATAAATGTTAAAAAAAATTAAAAAAATATTTTTGTGTGTATGACTGCAAATTATATATTCAATCATATCCCATGACACCTAGAATAACATTCATATGCAACCAAAACATCAGATTAATAGTAATGTGATTTTGAGAATATAAAATAAGAAATATGAGTGAGACTTTCCTGTTTATGAATTTGAGCATTATGCCATATCATGCAGTTGAGAAAACAGTTCTGCACAAAGACCCACTGTACTGACTGTCAATCCATCATCAGCCCTTATGCCCATGGAGAGGAACAATCTGTGATTGGAGGTGCAGGAACTTAAAATAGATCAAGGTTTTGATGTTTTATCAGAGCATTCAATGCAAAAGCACCTACATAATATGATAGAGCTTTTAGATAGACCAGATATATATCTCAGGTCCTTAGCAAAAAAAGACAAAAAATTACTGACTTCTATAAATAACATGATACTGTTACTATACTTCCAGAATATGCCTTCAGAAAAAAAACAAAACAAAACTATTATTTAAATTTTTTTTTCAACGTTTTTATTTATTTTTGGGACAGAGAGAGACAGAGCATGAACGGGGGAGGGGCAGAGAGAGAGGGAGACACAGAATCTGAAACAGGCTCCAGGCTCCGAGCCATCAGCCCAGAGCCTGATGCAGGGCTCGAACTCACGAACCGCGAGATCGTGACCTGGCTGAAGTCAGACGCTTAACCGACTGCGCCACCCAGGCGCCCCAACAAAACTATTATTTAGTGTCATCAAAGCTAGTCCAATATCAATATCATACCAAAATCGCTGATTTGAGCCAAAACTCTTCACATCCAAGCAGATATGACAAAGCAACAGTCATCCAAAGATCAGTTTATGTATGTTATTTTTTCCCTTATTTTATGGCTGACGTGTGATAGATTGTCTCATTCAGGACTATTCAAAGCCAAACATTCCTCTGGAGTAATAGTAACAATTATTGCAGCAGAAGCAGATGACTAGTATGTCAGGGCACAACTGTTCCAGTCAAAGGCAGTTTCGCCAAGTCTGAGCAAAGTTGTATTTGCCTCTTTTGACAAACGTTGAATCTGCCGATCAACACTGCTGCAGCTCTGAGAAGAGGTCATGCTTTCCTCCAGCAACCAGGATTTTAAGTCCTAAATGTTTACGACAACATGTCCTCTTCCTCTGGTATTCAAAGCAAATATGTTATTTCAATTTGATAAGCAATCCAAAAATCTGGTTTTTAGAAATTTGTAAACAACGTCAGCATTGATTTTTTTTTGTTGTTGTCTCTCTTTTTTAAGACCCAAGGAAACAATCAATATTGGTCAGTATTACAAATGTATTCCTCTAGGTTTTCTAAAGTCAAGCTAGATCCACTGAAAGTTCCAAACATGCAGATGATGAAGTCTAAATCTGTGCCTTTGCAGGAAATGTTTCATTTTTTACCACACTAGTAAATCCCATTTATAATTTATGTATATGGCATAAGAGCTGATGAATAAGGAGGTGCCTGGGTGGCTCAGTTGGTTAAGCATCCGACTTCAGCTCAGGTCATGATCTCACAGTTCATGGGTTCGAGCCCCGCATTGGGCTCTGTGCCAACAGCTAGGAGCCAGGAGTCTGCTTTGGATTCTGTGTCTCCTCTCTCTCTGCCCCTCCCTTGCTCATGCTCTCTCAAAAATAAATAAATCTTAATTTTTTTTTTAAATGAGAGAGATGATGAATAAGAACAAGCATTCTGTTTTAGCAGATTTTTTTTTAGAATAAACACATGAATGGGTAATGGTCCTGCAAATATTGAAAGTAAGTTATACAAAGAAAAACATGGTATTTATCACATTAATATAGTTTAAAATAAGACTTTAAAATCAGGCTCACCAAGGGAATTAAGCTCATCATGTCATCATTAACTACTTAAACTTGCTGTGGATTGTAACAATTATATCTCTCTAACCTAATTTTTAAAACATACTTTATTAATAGAATTTATATATATAGAGAGAGAGAGAGAGAGTAGTGCAGAGATAGAATTTATATATATATATATATATATATATATATATATATATATATATATATAGTACTAGTGCAGGAGAACTTTGGTTCTAGGGCAATAGCATCAGCAGAGAGGGTGAGGGGTGACAGATAAAGGTTCAATTCTGACTCTGGCTTGGTTGTGAAAGAGAAGCCACAAAGAAAGTCAAGAAAGCATTGGATTGGGTTAGGAAAAATGGGATCAGAATAAAACATTTGGACAAAATCTCTCAGTTAGCATTTCCTGAAGGATGTCCTATGGAAGCTTAGCCCTCAGTATGCTTCAGGAGAAAAAAGAAATAGTCAATGACTAAACAAACTCGGCAATTTTTATCTTCTCAAATTTACAAAGTATTTTAGCATACTCAATGTTTTGCTATGTCATAAAGAAACATTTCAACATTATCTAACCCAGTATCTCCATAACATGTTTGCGTAAGATTTATTTTTAGTGCTGCAAGTTTAAAAACATAGACCTAGGGTTCCAAGAAATAGAATTCAGAAAATCTGTAAAAAACAAACAAACAAACAAAACAAAACAGTATAAGAATAGGCTCCTGGTAGATTAAAGGGATTGTGTGAACAATGCTTTTTGTGTTCATTTAGGAGTAGAATATTAGCTAAAATAAGAGACTAGTGGCATAGCACCTGTCTAGAAGGATCTTAACAGTAATCACAGCATAAGATGAAGGGCTAGATGAAATGAAGGCTATGAAAGTAAACACAAATGATCAACCTTATAGACATTCCAGAGAGGCAATCGACAACTCTTAATTCAAGAGTTTATGTAATAGTTCTAGAAAGTCTGAAACATGGTAACCTTCCTTAATAAGCTATCTTTCAGTGGGAGGGATAGCAAACAATAGATGTGAAAAACTGCAAGCAACATAAGAGGTTTCAACATTGAGCATTAAATCTTGAGAGCACTAATGGTAAATCAAGTAGATAATCAACAAGAATAGCGAAAATAAAACTTGTCAGGTGGTAGGTCTTATGCCTTAAATAATTTGCCAAGAACAAGGATAGCAGTGCTAGCAAAGAGAAGAATGAGAACTTGGTGACAGAAGGGAAGAAAAATTCCAGTATTTCCAATGATTCCAAGACTTAAGCCTTAGAAAAAGAAAATTAGAACTTTCGCTAACAATGAGCAAGACGGGGTGCTGGTCCACAGGGGCCACACCAATAAATGTCATATCCATCCGTCAATCCTCAAATGAATCGAACACAATATTACCATCTCTTTTAAGTGCACCACTTCCTAATAGGGTAACAGTAGAGTACAATCATTACAACAACAACAAAAAAACTCATATACAAGGCACTCATGGCCTCCTGAAAGTGAGTTATTAACGGACTCCGAGGTATGGGAAAAGGATTGCCATTTCTCATCGAAATGATGCGTGAGTTGTTTTTCTAAAGTCAATATGCCAGATTGCCCAAAAGGAAAAAAGGAATTCCTAACAAGTAGAAAAATGCGTGTGAGACATAGATGTAGATTGCATGTTATATCCATATTTTTGTGGTTTTGTTTTGCTGGAACATAAAGAGTTGATATGAGGGAAAGAGAACGGAACAGAAAACAAAGCTGGAGAAGTTGGGATGGGTCAGATTATGAAGGGTCTCATATACAGTGAAGTTCATTTTATAAGCTGTAATAAAGCAGCCAAGGGTCTTAAGTAAAGGGAATTATATGATCACATTTTTTTTGTAGAAGGATCACTTGATCAGCCACTTGGAGACAATGATGGGAGACAAAACAAGGAACAAGTAAGAGCACTGAGGAAGTTGTAAAAGTCCACACAAAATAATATGGGTCCAAACATAGGTAGAGTCTTGGAAAATAAGGGGCCAGAGAATATAAGAGATATCTTCGAAGCAAAATTCCCAGGACTGGTGACAATTTAGATGTTAAGGAATGAATAATGGAACATGATAGGATGAGGATGGCAGAACCAAGCATGTGGAGAACCAAAAACATAGGAACAACGGGGTAGTTATTTTGTGTATTTTGTTTAATCTATTTCAGTTCAGTGGCTGAAATGGGAATGTAAATTATGGCTAGGCAGTTTCGAGGAATAACTCTCTTATTAATATCCTGAACTATTCCTTGTTCTTCTGCTTTATCTCCTTGATAACATTCCAACCCTGAGTGAAGCCAACTTCCTGCTTTCTCCAAAACTGAGTGAACAGATTAATTACTTAACAATAGCTTAAGTGACATTTATAATAGATTGGCCCTTTGAAAGCACAACAATCTTACTACCTTGGCTCCTGTTTTCCATGATTGTTTCATACGTTCTCCACTCTTGCAAACCTCCAAACATCTCACTTCCTACTCACTCTCAACCAATGAGAAAATGGAAGCCAAAAAAAAGAAAAGAAAAGAAAAAAAGAAAAGAAAATGGAAGCTATCAGAATGGAAATTCCTCAAGTTTTATTCAACAAACCTACTTCTGATAAGAATTTTTCTTTTCTCCTCCCATTCAGTTAAATAAAACACTTCTTCTACGTTCCTTGTCCTCTCCAAGAGCAATTCCCATACCTGTGCCTTAAATCTTATCACCTGTGTTATATTCAGGAACTATAACACATCAATTCTCCTCTCTCTTTCCTTTACCTTCATCTTCAACTTCTCTACTAACTCCATCATTAAACACGCTAATGCGTTCCAACACTTAAAAACAAAGAGCTTCTTCTGAAAGACTAGTAATCGATAATAAACTTCAATATTAAATGAAATAAAGCAGTGGCTACGAAGCATTCCAACTGTGAAGATCTCCATCTACAGAACTTTGGCTAGAACCTTCTTTCTCTCTCTTTACGTGATCAACTTTACTATGTAGAGGAAGAACATGAGGATCCCTTTTGATTGGAAAGTACTTGACCCAAGTTCAAAACTGTACTGGTTTGTTAGGGCCACCATAACAAAATACCATAGACTGGGGCTTAAACAACAGAAATTAATGTTGTCACAGTTCTGGAGGCTGAAAGTCCAAGATCAAGGTGCTAGCACTGTTGGCTTCCTTGTAAGGTCTCTCTTTTTTGGCTCACTTCCTACCTCTTCATATGGTCATCCCAATGTGTGCACACATGTCCCTGGTGTCCCTTCCTCTTCTCATAAGAACACTAGTCATATTGGGATGGGGCTCCTTCCTAACAATCTCACTGTAATTTTTTCACTTCTTTAAAGACCGTATCACCAAAGATGTTTACATTCTGAGGTACTGGGGGTTGGAACTCAATGTACACATTTTGGGAGGACATAGTTTAGCCTATGACAAGTACTATAAGCAGATATGAAAGAAGAGCACAGGGAAGACTCACAACTTTTTTTGACTACTTAGATATTATTAGTTTATTATTTTTTTCTCTTATTCTGATGGTAGAAGGAAAAGTTTCAGGCCTACTATTTTAGACTTTGGACAAAGCACCTGGAATGGATGGCAGAGACAGATGTGTTAAAGGACTTTGAAGAAACTGCTGAAATAGAAAAAGGAAATATGTGAGAGAGATTTCAAAAGTAGGTCCATATTACTTATAATGTGATTGAATGTGGAGGGCAGTGAGAATCCCTCATATATAACTCATGGTTTTTGAACTTAGATAAGTAGGTCTCTGATGGAATGTTTATAGAAGGGAATAGGAGGAGGAGTGCAATTGGAAGAGGAAATATTCTATTTCAGATGCACCGAAATTGAGGCACCAAATAGTGATGTCCGCCAGGCTGTAAGAATTGAAAAACCTACACTTAGGAAAAAGTCAAGGATGGCAATGTAATATAACGCACAATACCAGCTTACACATTAAAGGAAAATACAGAGAAAGAAGTCTAGCTATACCTTTGGAGATGCTTCCACTTAGAGGAAAAATGGAAGAATTATTAAAATAAATGAGGAAACAAAATTCATGGAAGTTAGGAGAGGAGAGATTTTGAAAACAAACAAATAATAATTACCATAGTGAAAGGCTGCAGTCTGTCATTCTCAATGACTAAGATGTGTTTCACAGGAAAATGGGGTAGGAATGAAATAAAGGACCAAAAATAAGCATAAATCAGTTACCTTATACCAGAAGCTTTAGGTACAGTATTTCTAACTCTGGAAGCATATGTCTTTTGTCATTTTCTATGTATTAAAGCCAAGTTTGAAATCTAGGTCTTTTCATTATCATATCCTACTTTGTGTAAATGGTTTACAGTTAATTATCTATATAGAACTTTAGAGATAATATATTAAAAGTCAAAACACAGAAAGGAAAATGGAATTGGTAAAAATAAATAGATAAATGGACAGGTAGAGATATAAAGATAGTCTCCAAAAATATTAACAGAGAGCAAAGTCCAACATTTTCAACATTATATGTACGTCATCAAATGTCAACAGGAAGAGAATTCCACAAGCATTTATGGACATCTTCGTTGGTCAAAATTGATACTTCAAAAATAAAACTTTTATCCCAAGACAAATTAGTTAATTGGCACTTTTGATATTTATTTCTCATTTTTGTGTTCAATTTCCTTTTTATTAATTAATTTCAATTAATTCAACTCAGTTTCCTATACTGTCTTTGTAAATTAATGAAATCTAGGAAAGATATGATTATTAAAAATGTATAGACATGGAAATGATAGAGAACTAGAGCAACACTAGACATTATATTTTTAAGTAAGAAAATTACCCATTATGACTGAAAGAATACTAGGTAACTCATTTTCATTTTATTTTTATTTGAATGAAAACATGTTTTAGATATCCACTATGGGCCAAACATCATATAGGCAACTGAAATATAAAAACTAGTAAGAAATGATACCTATACAAAAGTGATATAAAGTAGGAGAAACAAACATTTGTAAAACAGTGTGGTTAAGAGTTGTCACACAGAGCATTCTGGGAGCATGTAGCCCAGACTGGGGGAATCATGAAGGTTTCCCAAAAGAGATGAATCTTCCAAAAGAATGAATCTTGTAAAAGATTAGGAGTAAACTGGATGAAAGTCCTTTTGGTGCAGATTTTTTTTTTTTTTCTAAACATACAGACCAGGATGTGGATGGATATTTGAACTGAGTGTGAGCCCAAGAGGTATTCAGAACTTCAGTATGGCTGGAACATTGTAAGAGAATGGAAGAGCATAGAACAAGAGAGGTAAGCCAGATAATGAAGAATGTTGAACACCAGGCTAAAGAGTTAAAATTTTAAGTAGGAGATAAAACATTACTGGATTTACATTTAAGAAGTATGATTATTTTTCCTTACCTTCCCCTATGTTCATCTGTTAAGTTTCTTAAATTCCACATATGAGTGAAATCATATGACATGTCTTTCTCTGACTGACTTATTTTACTTAGCATAATACCCTCCAGTTCCATCCATGTTGTTGCAAATGGCAAGGTTTCATTCTTTTTCATTGCCGTGAAGTATTTCATTGTATATATAAACCACTTCTTCTTAATCCATTTATCAGTTGATGGAAATTTGGGCTCTTTCCATAATTTGGCTATTATTGATATCACTGCTATAAATAAGATAAAAACAGAGACAGAGGCAAACAGTAAGAGACTCTTAAATATAGAGAACAAACTGAGGGTTGATGAGGATGTTGGGGTGGGTTAAATGGGTGATGGGTATTAAGGAGGGAACTCTTCGGGATGAGCACTGGGTGTCATATGTAAGAAATGAATCACTGGGTTCTACTCCTGAAGCCAAGACTACACTGTATGTTAACTAATTTGAGAATAATAAATAAATAAATAAATAAATAAATAAATAAATACATAAAATAAGATAAAAGTTAAAAAAAGAAGTATGATAAGCACAAAAATATGTTGATTTTGAATTATTTCCAAATATTAAGGAATTTCATTAAAACAGATTAAGCAAACAATTTAATGAATTTGCACTAAAGCAAACCTTTCAACATAACATATTGTGATTCCAAGATACCACAACACTGTTGTTTCGATTTTGTGGTATATTAATTCATTTTTGGCATTTTTATTAAATAGCTAAAAAAGTAATTTAGAGGGTTATTTATGGAATTGTTTAAGAATTTAAATGTCTCCATTAATGAATTGTGTATGAAGCTTCAGTGTCAATCAATCTATATCCTCAATTGGTAACTGGCTCAATCCCAATGATATTTGCAAAATAACTTTGTACCTAAAAATTAAAAATAAAAATGGTACTGGCAAGAATTGCTGCTCTAACACAAGTCAATGTCATTCAAGTAACTTCCACCTTGACTGCAGTGCCAGTAACCTGGAATCCCTGAGCTGCAAAAAACTTGAGGCCACAACAGGAGGCAGGTGTACAAAAGGAAGTTTACAGTGGATAGGCTTGTATTCAGAATACTTAAAGAAGAGGAAGAGAGTCATTTATGTCTCTGGCTTGGTATTTGGAACATCCCTAGGAAATCTTTTCCACTAGATTTATGAGCCCAAGATTTCGTCAGCCTTATTTTTGGAGATATCTATAGCATAATAAAGTCAGAATTCCTAGCTATTTAACACAAATATTTGTCCATACATTTTGGAAAATTTCCAGATGAATCCACGTAATTGACTTTCATAAGGATAAAATAGTTATTAACTTTTTCTAATACAGAATAAAATGAAATATTCTTAAGAAAACAAACATAAAAGAGGTAAATAAGATACTTGAGACCTGAGTCAATGCCTCTTAGGAAGTTATAGGGTTTTTGTTGTTGTTGTTCTTGTTTGTATTTTAGTGTGTTGTCAAAGGAAATATAGGAATATCCAAAAATAATTCTTCATCTATTGCCCTTCTATTTTAGTTAGTGTCATTCCTAAAGAAACTGTGTACAATTGACTGAGTTAATTGCTTTCATTTGAAAACCAAGATAGAAGATGTCTCAATCAGATGCCAAATCAGGTTAAGTGTTAATGATGGAATAGCTAAAAGCAATAGAGGTTTTATTAGGTTAGTGAGAGAATATATTTTAAAATTTATAATAGATGGCATTTAGTGCAGTTTCACTGATTTTTATTATGAACACTTAAATGTCGCTTTCAACAAATTTGTAGCTCCAAATGGAATTGATCTGGAAGAAGATGAGAAAAGCCAAGAAGGAGGAAGTATGCCAAAATTTAAGAAGGTCAAAAGAAACTGGAAGGTTAACATGTGAATAAAACTTAGTATATTTAATGTTTTCCATTGTTTTTGAAGCAGTGTACTTTATTATCTCCACATTGACAAGTAGACAAAAATACATTTCAAGAAATAGACCTCTTCATTTTCCCAATTTATAAGGATAATATTATGTCGTGAATAAATAGGGCACTATTGATGTGAGTGCTTTAGCTTGGCCAGATACAAAATAATAATCAGAGTGTTTTTCTAATAGACAGATACAGATATATTTCTTTACTTTAGCTAATGCAAATGCAAGGTTCTCTTTTATTTACAAAGAACAAAATAAAAATAAATTCTTCAGTCTTCTTCAGGCATATATTGCTATACTTAGCTTCCAATATGAAAGCTACTTTGTCTAATATTGTTATTCAAGAAGATGGAAAAAGTTAATGATAACTAACGAGATTCTATAAAGATGGCTTCCTATGTTACTAATGAATTCTGTCTTTTACAAATCACCTCTTTAGTAATTAGTGTGTGTGTGTGTGTGTGTGTGTGTGTGTGTGTGTGTGTGTGTTGAGAAATTGTGTTGGGTGGTTGGGCCAAAGGATACAGCTTAGGGAGAGGCAATCAACCTCATAAAAGGTTTTCTTTTACAAGGGAAGTCTACAAAGAGTGATTTCTGTCATGCAAGACCATGGAGTCCTAATGGAGAACCTACATGAGGAAATTGGGGTGATGCCCTCCCATGCCATGGCTTTCACAGAAGAACTGTTCGTATCTGCACTGTGATCAGAGCACAGGGAAAAGCAAAATGCACTTACCTGTTGTGTCCCCCTAGGGAAGGACTGTGCCAGGGAAATGAGAAGCCAGGAGGAAGATGCATCTTGCTGCTTACTCCATAAGAGCTTACTAACGTGGAGGCTTCCAAAGAGAGCTCTCAACCGAGGTGTCACAGCTTGCCAGTCCATTGGCTCCTAGCCAACTGGTGACAGAATTCATTTTTAGCCTCTTACTACCCGGGTAAGACAATCCCTAAATACGAGTAAGGAAATAAAAATGAATCCATAAAATGATATAAGAAAACATTTCAAAGAAAGTAGAGAAGAATAAAAAAAGAAGTTAAACAGTTTAAAAACAACAATAGCACACTTTTTTATATAAAAAAGGTTAATAAAGGGAATTTAAAAATAGAGTGCTAAAAACAAATCATCAATTTGGAAAATCAAATGTCAGAATCCTCACAATACAGAGCAATGACAGCGTGAGTAAGGGGTTGAATTACCCTATTAAACAATAAATGCCAGGTTAGATTAAGAAACAAAATCCAGCCATGTGCTTTTTATAAGGAACAAAACAAAATAAAATCACATAGGCTAACAATAATGACATGACTAAGAATGTTCTAAACAAATGATAATTTTAAAAATCAGATAAAGTAAGATATAACACTACAAGTATTAAATGAGGCCCCAAACAAGTATATTTATAAGGATAAAGACTAGATTAGAGGCTTCTAGTTTCAGATGTAAAGACGTGGAAGTTGTCACTCCTATCCTTACAAGAGAAAGCTAGACAAACCGGAAACCAATGATTTTTCTTAGACCTATCAGAGAACTAAGTCTATTGTGCTAACGTCGGCCCTGGAGTTTGGAGAGACGGGAAATTCCAGAGTCTCATGGCCAAAATCTGCTCACATGGTACAGAGGCCACTGGAGCTATAAACTGGTAGGAATCTTAACTGGTAATTTTGACAAATTACTGGAGGCTGAGTGTGGACTAGCATGAGAATGAGATACTCCTGGGGGCTGAAGTCCTAGGGAGCTTCATACTTCATGGACTTTACCCTGAGGAAACCAAACAGGTTGTCACAGTGAAGACTGGAGAGAGCAAGGAAGGAAGAGTAATCCTTGTGATGTATGCCCAGAGCCTTCTCTGTAATGATGACCTACTCTCCAGGGGCAAAGACTTCATCAGAGCCTTGTCCTAGAGCTCTGGGGAAAATTGTTCTGCTCCCTCCAAACCCGCCAGCATTCCTCTCCACCTATGGAGGGAACCTGTACAAAAAAACATAAACAAAAACAAAAACAAAACACTTGTGAAAAGTCATAGGCCAGATACACAGGCCCCAGTGAAAGACTGATTGGAAGATTATAGGATAACCTCCCCCATCCATACCGCCACGCCCGAAAGCCTCCTGGGTAAGAATGGTGTGTTACAACTGAAAGAAACAGAATTTTCCTGAAAAGTACTTTAAAATTCTTTTTATTTTTTTTTAAGTTTACTTATTTATCTTGAGAGAGAGAGAAGAATGAGCAGGGGAAGGACACAGAGAGAAAGAATCACAAGCAGGCTGTGTGCTTAGCACAGAGCCCGAGGCGGGGCCCAAACTCACAAACTATGAGATCATGACCTGAGCTGAAATCAAGAGTTGGGCACTTAAACTGACTGAGACACCCAGTTACCCCTCCCTGAAAACTACTTTAAAAAACCCAAGGTTAAGAAACATTGATGGTTTTGGTACCTATAACTAAGCAAACAGTAAGTGAAGCCCAACTGTTAACCAGATTAACATAAAACTTCACACTAAACGCCTATTTACATCAGTTCCTATTACCCAATAAAACACGTATAGCTTTCATCAAAAATAAACGAACAAACAAACAAGACAAAATAAAAAGCAAGAACAAAACAATATAAAGAGATAAAGCAAGCATCAGAAACCAGTCTTAGATACAGGTGCTTGAATTGTCAAACAGGGAATTTAAAACAGCTATGATGAATACGATAAGGACTCTAATGGGAAAAGTAGAAATATGAAATAATAGATGGGTAACAAAAGCAGACATGAAAATTCTGTCCGGGGGGATGGACAAAATGGGTGAAGGAGTATGGGAAGTACAGTCTTCCAGTTATGGAATAAGTCACAAGGATGAAAGGTACAACGCAGGGAATAAGGGAATAAAGTCAGTGGTATTATAATAGCATTTTATGATAACAGATGGTAGCTACACTTGTGAGCACAGCATAACATACCGACTCATCAAATTATTATGTTGTACACCTAAAACTAATGTCATATTGTGTATCAACTATACTTCAGTAAAAAAAAAAAAAAAAAATTGAAACAAAACATAAGATTAACAGAAATGAGGAATGCGTTTGATGACCTCATTAGAAGACTGGCCACAACAAAGGAAGAAATAACTTACCTAAAGAAATTATAACAATCACAAACTTTCATTCTATAGCTAAGACAACAACAAAAACTTCTCCAAAACAAAAATTTCTCCAAAATTTCTCCAAAAAAAAAGAAAAAGAAAAAGAAAAAGAAGAAGAAGAGAGAGAAGACTACTTGATCATATACTTACAGGTTTATTTTTAGGGTTTCTGTTCTGTTCCATAGATCTATGTGTTTATTTTTGTACCAGTGCCATACGGTTTTGATTACTACAGCTTAGTAATATAACATGAGGTCTGGAATTGTGATAAATCCAGTTCTGTTTTCCTTTTTTAAGATTGCTTTCGGTATTTGGGGTCTTTTGTGGTTCCATACAAATTTTAGGATTGTTTGTTCTCGTTCTGTGAAAAATACTGTTGGTATTTTAATAGACATTGCATTACATCTGTAGATTGCTTTGGGTAGTATACACATTTTTAACAATACTTATTCTTCTAATCCATGAGCATAGAATGTCTTTTAATTTCTTTGTGTCACCTCGAATTCCTTTCATCAGTGTTTTATAGTTTTCAGAGACTACTGATCTTCACCTCTTTGGTTAAGTTTATTCCTAAGTATTTTATTTTTAGAGTAATTGTAAATGGGATTGTTTTCTTAATTTCCCTTTTTGCTGCTTCATCATTGGTATATGGAAATGCAACAAATTTCTGTATATTAACTTTGCATGCCATGACCTTACTGAATTCATTTATTTGTTCTAGTAGTTTTTTGGTAGAGTCTTTAGGTGGGCCAAAATCTTTTGAGTAGGGTCAAAGCACAAATAGTCTGGGGGCTCTGCAGGAATACCAGCAACTTGCTACAGTAATGGACTTTTGCTCAGTGATCACCTCAGCAACCAATTCTATTTAGCCAAGGTTAGTTTTCTGCCACCAATATCAGTCACAGTTATTTGTAAACAACATATACAGCATTCCCTTTTGTCTTTAAAAACCCCTAACTTTGTTCCTTAGTAGGACACAGTTTGGGTTGTTACCTGAATCTGTGCTCTCAAATTGCGATACTATGACCCCAAATAAATGCTTTGGTTTAAAAAATAATAATAAAGGGAAGTGGGGGGGGGGAGGCAAATGGATGATGGGTATTAAGGAGGGCACTTGATGGGATGAGCACTGGGGGTTATATGTAAGTGGTAAATCACTGAGTCTACTCCAGAAACCAACACTATACTGTATGTTAACTAACTTGATTTGTTTTTAATTTTTTTAATTAAAAAGTAGTAATTTAAATTTTTTAAATAAAAAGAGAAGTACATGATTCTATAATCATGGGGGAAGATTTTTAACATGACTTTCTCAAAAATTATCGGATCACATGGCAAAAACCCTGAAAGATACGGAATTTGTTTGCATTTTTTGCTTCTTCTGTTTCTTTTATTAATAAATACATGATTCTTTTTTTACCTGAATTGGTCTGAACTGGTGACCAAAATGGAGAGTAACTAAAACCGCCCTTAATTTTGTCTTGCTGTTGTCAGTTTTCCTCTCCTTTCCCTATTCCTATCTCTGTCTGGTTTGGGACCACAAAATGCTGAAGATAAAAATCTGAATGACACAATTAACATGACCGATCTACAGAGAGAATTTTATAACCAGTAAAAAAAAAAAAAAAAAAAAAAAAAAAAAAAAAAAAAAAAAAAGACAAAAACCTTGTAATTTATGCATGATCTTTTCCAAAACCCAACTTCTTTGCCCCTCCAATAGTAGATAATGACTATTTATAAAGCTGCAGTAAATCACTCAACTAATTTCAGGGTGGGAAAATCTATATCAGCTTCATTTTCAAGCTACAATACAATAAACTAAAAATTAAGTATAAATGACTAGAAACACACATACACATAAAGCCTTTCATTTCCAAAATGAAAAAAAAACACATTTCAAAATTCAACTTGAGTTAAAGAGAAAATCAAAACTGAAAATATAATTTTTCAAAATTAATGAAGAAGCTCTGTATTTCAGAAGTAACGGATTTTAGACCAAAGCAGTACCAAGAAGAAAATTTATGAATGTATTTATTAGAACCCAAGAATATTTTAAATAAATCAATTAAGCATTCAATCCGAGAAGTTGCATAAAAAGAACAAAGTTATTTCCTTTTAAATATAAAAGAAAACGTAAAAGCGAAAGCAAAAATTAATGAAAATAAATAACAAATTATATCAATTAAAGTAAAATAACTTCTGACAAAGTCTTATTTTGTATCAAAACAAAAGATATTAGAAACATCTACATATTGGGGCACCTGGATGGCTCAGCTGGTTAAGTGGCTGACTTCGGCTCAGGTCATGATCTCATGGTTTGTGAGTTCGAGCCCCGCTTAGGGCTATGTGCCAACAGCTCAGAGCCTGGAGCCTGCTTCAGATTCTGTTTCCCTCTCTCTCTGCCCCTCCCCCACTCGTGCTCTGTGTCTCTTGAAAATGAATGTTAAAAAAAAAAAGAAACATCTACATACAATTACTAATGAGAAAAGAAACATAAAACAAACAAAAAAAACCAGGATGAATTTAGATGCCATTGATAGTATTCAAGTTATAAATAACCAAAATTGACTCAAGAAGACATAAAAAACACAAAGACCAATGCGCACAGAATATATTGAAAAGCATATTGGATTTTTCTATTGCAAAAGTTGACAAACTTTTTCCTCTAAAAGGCCAGATAGTGAATATTTGAGTCTTTACCAACAATATTGTCTCTGTTGAAAATACTCAACTTTGCCATTGCAGCATGAAAGCAGTCATAGAAAATTCCGGGGAGTGGCTGTGTTTGAAAAAAGCATGTGGCAGGATGGAATTGCCCCTGTGGCCCCTGTCTAAAGTCAACTCAAATCACTGCTACTCTTTTCTTAGGTCTCCTCTATATTTTAGAGGAGAAGCTTGAAATTATCTTTTCCCAAATCCACTTACAGTGTGGTTCCAGGTTAGTCTATACACAACAGAAATTCACATGAGATACAAACAGTGGAAGGGTAGGGGAAAGCCAACAGTGCTCAGCATCAACTTCAGATAGTCCATCAGTGCTTGTAACTAGGTGAGTTACATTTGCCAAATTCTGGGACTTGGTTAGCAAACCTGTTTGACTCTCCCATTAAGAGAGTCTCTTAATTGACTCTCTCTCCATTTCCATTTCGCCCTCCATTTTCCATTCTTTATTTTCTTTATTTATGTAGAACTTGGGGAAAAAAGAATGGTGACATTTGGGGAGAGAGCCTCAAGATACCACCAAGTTTTTTGAAGCTATTGTTACAAATAATACGTATTATAAGAAAAACAAAAAGTTCAGGGGTAAAACTTGAAAAAAATAAAAGGAACATGTACATCAAGGAGACTTTAAAACTCTACTGAAGAATGTAAAGAAAGACCAAAATAAGTGAAGAATGAGGCCATACTCCTAAATAGGAATTTTTCAATACTATAAAGATGATGACACTTTCCAAATTAATTTGTAAAGTCAATGAAATCCTCAAGAAAACCCAAACAAGTCTGGAAGCCCAGAGGTTGTCCTCTTAACAGTTAGGCCCTAACCCATATGGAGTTTACGTAGGTGCTGGCGTGAAAATTAGTCTAACTTAATTTTTTTTACCCCAGTATTTATTTGATTGCTCAAAGCTTATTTGTTGATTAGTCCATCTCTTCCATGCTATTTTGGATTTGTGAAACTATTTCTGGACTCTCTATCCTGTTGCATTAAACTTTTTATCTACAATTCAGTGGTTTTGAACAAGATGCTTCTTTTCAAAAGGCATATAATTATCCACTGAAGAGGACATGGCCTTGCTAGAAACCCTAAGGGTCTATGTTATGATTCTTTCATTGAGACTTTCCATAAGCTTCTCATAGCATCTTTTACCACTGATACATTAAATACCATACAGTCCATCAATTTTAATAACCTAGAGTTTGTCTCGAGGTCAGACTCTAGAACCTTTTTCTGCTCAGTGCCCTACTCAAAGGTGACCAACTCTCGTGTTACTTGATACAAAAGTCAGGGCAATATTCCTAGATATGCCACATGGTACCGCCATAACACAAATGAGCCTACTTAGCAATGTCCTTTCTTCCTAGTGATACAAAACGCAATAATCCATCCTTTACTTTGGAGAATAAAGGACCTCTGGACCCTTAAAAGTTTTACTGATGTAATGGGTCTCTGAATCCTTGCAGGTTTTATTTCCCACCCTTTGGAATATATGGGTCTTATTAAGGCCTCTAATCCAATAGCCACTTCTGGCTCATTCAGTCCGATTAGCATAACGGCATCAATCTAATAGACCAATGATGTCCTGTGGGCTATTCAACGGTACAAATCCCCTTGGACTATTTCATGGCATAGTGTAAGAGAGTTAGCATAGCCCTGGGACAAAACTCCAAATGTCTATAAATGTTTCCTCTATTCCAAATAAATTCTGTTTATGATCCTCTTTTCTGATAACAGTGGAAAAGAACACATTCCTTAAATCAACCACTTGACTTAAGTCAACCACTTGGTTGACTTTGCAGTAGTCCAGCCATCCTCCAGTCAAGCAACAGATGATCCAGCTCTGAAATTGCATATCAGCATTTGCTTTTTAGAACATTCCTGGCACTAACTGCTGCTCTTTGGCTTCTCTATTAAAAAGATAAAGGTTGGCTTGCCAGACATTTGTTAAGGAGTGCTCTTGGGAACGCAGAACTGTAAAAGAGGTAGAAGGGAAAGAAGGTTGGACAGAGAGAGAAGTTAATCTGTAATGCTGCCCCAACAAGAGCCTCTGTGGATTCCATGCAGAGGTCTGGAGCTGGGATGGCCTTTCAGAGTTTCCTGAGTTAAGAAGAGGGTTCTAGCCTTAACACAACGGTGCCAATCAGTCACTGGATGCAAGCTAACCCTGGAAATAAGTGCACACCTTGAATGAGAGTTTTCTTTAGCCAAGGCAGTCCCCATAAAGGGTTGACAGTTGAGACTATCTTACCAGCAGCTGAAATAATAAG
Organism: Puma concolor; assembly: GCF_028749965.1. Lineage (NCBI taxonomy): Eukaryota > Metazoa > Chordata > Mammalia > Carnivora > Felidae > Puma > Puma concolor. The sequence continues at coordinate 71,420,930 of NC_141670.1, forward strand.
TCCTTTATTTATTAAGGAAAATATGGGCAGATCACTCACCACGATCAGATGACAGTGTATGGGGGCTATTTCTGTGCTTTCTATTCTATTCCTTTATTGAACTTCTCCATCCTTACACAAATATAATGTTGTTTTAATCATGGTAGTTTTATAACAGATCTTGATAGTTGGTAATGCCTAGCAACTTTTCTTCAATATTGCTATTGCTAATTTTTTCCATATACATTTTAGAATAAGCTTATCACTTTTGATTTAAAAAAAAATCTATCGGGATTTCAGTTAGGATTGCATTGAATCTAAACATACTTGGGAAAATATTGGTATCTTTACAATACTGAGCCTTCCAATAAACATAAATTATTCCTCCTCTTTCTTCAACCTTAATAAAAATTTCCATTTCTAGTGCAGAAGCCTTGAACATCTTTTGATACATTTATTCCTAGACATTTAATGTTTGTTAATGTGTTGTAATGATACAATTATTTTCTGTTTTATTTTGTTGTTGTTTTATTGCTAGAATGCACACAATTTGTGTAGATTGGACACATATCCAATACCCTTGCTAAATTCAGTTATTAGTAATAATTGTTTTTAAGCTTTTTATATTTCCTAGATACAAATTATTATGTCTATGAATAATGATCACTTTATTTCTTCTTTTTTCATTATTATGTCCTTTGTTCTTGCCTTGTTTCCTGACTGAACTTCTAGTACAACATTGAGTGAAATAGTGATAGTCGACATTCTTGTCTCCTTCCGAATTTCAAAGGAAATTTTTTTGATGTTTCCTCATTGTGTAAGATGTTTGCTCTAGGTTTTTTATAGATATTCTTATAGATTACTTATAGATTAAGATATTTCCCTACTATCCTAGTTTTCTTGGAATTTCTACTATGAGTAAGTGTTAAATTTTGTCAAATGATTTTTATAAACCTATCAAAACAATGATGTGATTTCCCCCCCCCCTTCCTGCCTCTGTGTGTGTGTGTGTGTCTGTGTGTGGTAAATTATGATGATTGATTTTTGTTTAATTTTTTTAATGCTTATTAATTGTTTGAGAGAGAGATTGACAGAGTGTGAGCAGAGGAGGGGCAGAGAGAAAGAGGAAGACAGAATCTGAAGCAGGCTCCAGGTTCTAAGTTGTCAGCACAGAGCCCGACATGGGGCTCAAACCCACAAACTGTGAGATCATGACCTGAGCTGAAGTCGGGTGCTCAAATGACTGAGCCACCCAGGTGCCCCGAAGATTGATTTTTTTTTAATGTGAAACTAAATTTACATATGGAAAACCCCACTTGGTATTGGTGTATGTGTGTATAAATATACATACAGTTGACCCATGAATAATGCAAGGATTAGCAGCACTACCGCCCGTCCCTATGGCAGTCAAAAATCTACATATAACTTTGACTCCCCTAAAACTTAACTACTAATAGCCTACTATTGATGGGAAGCCTTACCAATAACATAAACAGTCAGTGAATACATATTTTGTATGTTATATGTATTATATACTCTATTCTTACAATAAAGATGTACTGTGTTTATTGAAAAACTTCTGCGCATAAGTAGACCCGTGTAGTTCAAACCCTGTGCGGTTTTTCAGGGGTCGACTGTACTAAATCCTAATTGCTAATATTTTGTTAAAGATTTTTGCACCCATGTTTACAGTCGGTCTGTAATGTTTTTGTCTTGTAATTTCTTTGCCAGGTTTGAATCAGAGGGTGGATGCTATTCATATAAGGAGCTATGACTTCCACCTTTTTTTTACAGTTCCTGGAAGAATTTATGTTGGAATGGTATTATTTCTTATTTCTTTTTTATTTTCTTTAAGTTTATTTATTTTGATAGAGAGAGAGAGAGAGAGAGATCACACGAACAAGGGAGGGGCAGAGAGAGAGGGAAAGAGAATCTCAAGCAGGCTCCATGCTGTCAGTGCAGAGCCCAGTGCAAGGCTTGATCTCACCAACCATGAGATAATGACCTGAGCCAATGTCAAGAGTTGGATGCTTAACTGACTAAGCCACCCAGGTGCCCCTCGTTTCTTCTTAAGTTTGTAAAGATACACCAGTGGAACTTTCTGGGCCTGGAGTTTTTACTGTGAGAAGAATTTTTAAAGTTTTTTTTTTAATATTTATTTATTTTTGAGGGGCCCCTGGGTGGTTCAGTCGGTTAAGCATCCAACTTCGGCTCAGATCATGATCTCACGGTTCGTGAGTGCAAGTCCCACGTAGGGCTCTGTGCTGACAGCTCAGAGCCTGGAGCCTGCTTCGGATTCTGTGTCTCCCTCTCTCTCTGCTCCTCCCCTACTCATGCTCTGTCTCTCTCTCTCCTTCAAAAATAAATAAAAACATTTAAAAATTTTTTAATATTTATTTATTTTTGAGAGAGAGAGCACATGAGTGACGTAGGGGCAGAGAGAGAAGGAGATCGAATCCAAAGCAGGCTCCAGGCTCTGAGATGTCAGCACAGATCCCTTACGTGGGGCTCGAACTCACAAACTGCAAGATCATGACCTGAGCTAAAGTCTGTCACTTAACCAACTGAGCCACCCAGGCGCCCCTTGAGAAGATTTTTTTTAAATAATGTATTCAATTTTAACTTTTAGATTATTAAAGAATGATATTCAGTCCCTGTTCATTAAATGTATATTATCTACCAAGTTATGTATAGAATGCATGTTATGCACCATTGTGATAGAGGTTGGCTTTACAATGGTGATCCTGTGAGCCTAGAGTGAGACGTGCTGAAGCTACCAAGGTGAGATGGGTGGCCTGCTCTTGTGAAATATATATTCTAAAGAGGGAGACAGACTTTCGTCAATAAACAGCAATGTATATAGGATTTCAATTTTAATGATTTCTAAGTAGAGGGTTCATGGTGCCATGAGCGTTGATCATGGAAAATCTCATGTAGGCATACTAAAAAGATTTTCATGAGGAAACCAGTATTTGTACATAATTAAATGTTTTCTTCTTATCTTTATAGCTTTTAATTATTTCTGTCATCTTTAAAAACATTCTTTTCATGTAGCTGCTTTGCTATGTAGGTACTTATCCAAGGTGGGCTAGAAACGCAGCCATATCTCTATTACAGGCTGAAATATCCATATCACAAGGAGAATCGAGTTCTCCTTTGTGAGCTTCCACCTCTCCCGAAGTTAAATGGGAACGTGGAGTTTCTCTTCATTCTCCTGCTGCCATTGCTTCTCCCTGCCACATGGTGTCTCTGTTGACAACCCGTCCTCCACAATCAGCTAGGTGAGTCCATAAATCTTTGAGGGATTCTCCTCTATTCTCTGAGAATTATATGGAACAAGGACCTACACTGTTTTGATGGATATAGTCAAGGTGCTTATGCTTATTTCTCTCAGTCGTATTCAGACCTTACCCAGATTCTGGGAGTGCTCTTCCAAAATTTTTTCAAGAAATGTGTGTGCAGTTCTGAACATGCCCAGAGCCTTGCTTTTATACTTCTCAAAACTCAAAGGGCCTCATATGCCCTTTCTTCTCAGTTTATCTATATACCCACTTGAGGATTGTTAGACTAAATGTCCTGGGCCAACACCATCCAAAACACAACAGATGGCTTTATACCCCATTTCCTAGACAAAGGAGGCTGCTCTGTTTGCTTAGAAAGAGGATCTACCTTCAGGTCTGAAAGGAAATTTGTCTTCCTAAGGATTACCAAGGTAACTTTCTAGTATTTCTCTCACTAGATTCAAAGAAATGGAAAAACAAACAAACACAAGCTTAATTGGGGGGATATATACTATATATATACAATATATATACTATAATATATAGTATATAATAAAATATACACTACCATATATATATATGTATATAATAAAATGCTCTTTAATTACATACTTTCTTTTGTTCTAGCTAATATTCATATCAAGAAAAAAATAACAGAATCTTGTGAAAATACCTCATGTATCTAATTACAATAATCAGACTTGCCCTGTGGGCTTTCCTTGTCTATTATGAGCAACACCATTCTTTAAACCTTTCCTTGGGTTACTATTTTCTATCCCTTTATTCATTTTCCTCATTCTTCACTGATCTTTTCCAGTTTGTCCACATCTTTTAAAAAGTGCGGTGACCAAAAAGTAGCCACAATATCCTAATAAAGAGCTCATGAATGCATAATATAGCAGAAAGATTACTTCCAAATGTCCCATGAATTATTCCTTTTAATAAATTCCAGAATCATAATAGCTTGGGTTCAGCATCAAGACTCCAGATTTTTCTTTTATATTTTTGTCTGGTCAATCCTTTATTTTATTTTATTTTTAGTTCTACTGAATTTTATTGTGCTTTAGAAACCAATATTTTTGCTCTTGTCACTTTGATTCTTATTTTAACATTTCAGAAAAATGGCAAGATTTCTGAAAGCTAAGTTATTCCACATCTCAGCCCTTTTATATATGCTAGATTGATTATTTAGCAGTTTCTATTTATTGACTTTTAAAATAACTACTTTGAACTCCTCCCGATATCATAACATTTATGAAGAAAAGTAAAATTTGGACAATAACTAACAAAGTCTTTCTGATTCTGGGCATATCTGATTGTATTTTTTCCAATTTTAGCAATGATGCAACAATTTTATACAAAACAAAGACCCATTCCTATTACACTTCTTTCAACAAAGTGCTATTACTAAACAGAATCTTTTCTTTTAGCTTTGCATACCAAGGCATCTGTATCTGAAAGCAGATAGGTGGATGAAATAATTTCTTCATATTTTTATAGACCCCATTAATTTACATAAGGTCACTTCTATGGCATATCATCACACTGTTCCGAAGAACAACAAAATTTATTGTATTGTTCTCCTATAAGTCACTGAATCAAATAGTCTCTAATATGTGAATCTTGAAATAATATTCAATATCATTAAATAAACCCCATAATGAGGAATATGAGGTTCAGGCAATTTAAGAGATGTGTCCAAAATCAACTACTTGGTGTTCAGAATTGGATTAAAAAACAGCTTTTCTGATGCAAAATCTAAGGTTCTTTCCTCTCCATAGCACCATATTCTTAATTTGCCGTTTCAATAACTTTTAATGACATATAGCATTAAATATGACTAATATGTAGAAGTTGTAAGTCTATGAACTCAGGACGAACTTAAGTATCAAAGAGTTGTAGCTTTATAGCAGAAAACGATTTTATGAGTATCGGTTAGTTTGTTGTAAACATTATTTGTCATTAGAGCTAAACGAACTTTGATACATATATTCAAAAAATGTAATAACTAAACATTGTCAGTTATTGCTTTCAAGTTGTGGGTTTTGATCCACTGTATCTCAGTTCCAAATCTATCCTTCTTTGCTTGCTGTGCCTGTCACCATCATGCCAGCAGTGGCAGATGGCTTTGGCCATCAGCCTCTATGGCTTCCCTCTTCTGCTCAGAGCACTCTAGTCAGAGGTCTGCCCCCAGTTTCTGGTTACCCGGCTCTCTTCCCTTTACTCCCCAGACCTGGATGGTGGCTACCTCCTGCTCTAAGTCTTTCTTCCCTTTTCTCCTAAACTAGCTACACCAGGGTAGCAAAATCCCTTTATTAAATCCTCCTATTTAAAAATTTCTAGGGGAGCCTGGGTGGTTCAGTTTAAGCATCTGCTTCTTGATTTTGTCTCAGGTCATGATCTCATGGTTCATGGGATTCAAGCCCCACATAGGGCTCTGACCTGACAGAGTGGATCCCATTTGGGATTCCTCTCTCTCTGCCCCTCCCCTGTTCTCTCTCTCTCTCTCCTCCACCTCTCTCTCTCTGTCTCTCAAAATAAATAAATAAACTTAAAAAAAAAATTTCTGACCCCTGGCACATAGGGTTACCCACATCCAGAAGACATGATGTTTTTTTCTCAACATTATTAAGAATTTTGTACTTTTAAATTCTGAATTCTCTAACATTGTATCAGAATAAGAAAGAGAGAAAATTGGAAGACTTAATGTTTAAATGGCTACCTTCCTTGGAATAAACCTTGCTACAAATAACTAATCATGAAAAATAACACATCTTATGGCAGAATTAGATTCTAAAGTCAATGTTCAAAAAATGAAATAAGGTCCAATCAAATTATCCTTGACAATCTCTTAATGGTTCATGAGTATATCACATGTAGCTCTATGTAAAGTACTAAATTTAAAATATATATAATATGTGTATAAACTTTTATGAAAATTTATAAAAATTTCATATACATTTTATATAATATAAATTATATTATAAAATATAATGTATAAATATGTAATATTTATATAATATAAATTATATTATAAAATATAATGTATAAATATGTAATATTTATATAATATAAAATTTATGTAATACACATAATTATATATAATTAAATATATACATATTATATATAACAATATATAATGTGTAATATATATATTTTAAATATTATCAATGCAAAATATAATTCAAATGATTGCTTTTGTTTTTAAACATTTATTTTTAAACATTTAAACATTTATGGTTGAAATTTTGAAGTTTATATTTAAACATAATGCAACTAAGTCAGATATTAATGGAATTGTGAGAGAATGTAAAAATTAAAATATTATTATGTGTCCTAAGCTATAGTTTTGGGATCCAAGAAGTATAAGTTAGCTAGCCAACCTTTAGTTGTCTGTAAATATGACACTTTAAAAATACTTATGTACGAATGGAAGTACTTCTGCTAATTAAAAATGATTTAATATACTTCCTACAGCACATGCATTTTGTAAGAGTTCCTAGGAAGGTTAATAACTAGAGTGAATAAATGCTTATAATTTTTCGTTAATTTACAAACAGGATGTAATATTACTCTGGAAATACTCATAAAAATCTTTCTGCTTTTAAAACCATTGTTTTAAATTTTTTGCAGAAGGTAGTTATTGTATTGATGCATTTTATCACAAGGATTCACAGAATGTTGGATATTTTAAATGCAAGTTTTTATAGATAGGAATCTTTTTATATAATCTTAAGTTTGATGATTAATCTTTTTCAATCTAGTTAACTTTTATCCAGGTAGATTTTTGTGATTCATGGAAATGTAATTTTATTGATAATTTTTATATAGACCATTTTATTTTTTCTTAGAATTCATATCACGATCAGTTCTGCTCCCCATGTCTTTATTCAATTAAGTTATTCTCTATGCATTTATTTATGCATGTTATTCTGTACAATTTTAGAAAAACTATTTTTTCAAACTATCAGTGTAAAGAATTATGACAAATGGCTATCTTGTTTCATTGACATATAAAAGTATAAATTTATAATTTTCAATTACTAAAATTGAAAATTTTATTTATATTTATTTATTTATTTATTTATTTATTTATTTATTTATATTTTTATTTATTTATTTTTTATTTATTTTTATTCCAGTATCAGGTCTACCATAATACTTTTCACTGGTAAAACAGCAGTGAGTATTCTATTGTATTCCAGACGCATGTGAACTATAATCGAGCTGCTGTCTTGACAGTAAAGTGTGACAGTACAGTGGGCATTTGCAAGAATTATCAGCAGATTATTCAGACCAAAAATTATTTTCTCCCAAATATCCAACATAGAAAAAATAGAGTGCTTATTCGAATCGTCCGTATTGGTATGTGAAAAGTCTGCTGCTTTGTGTACTTTGCTTGGTACAACCTTTGAGTCAAAACTCCATCTGCTTAACTAATAAGCTTAGTCTTTACAATTTAACAAGCTTCAGACTTTAAATACAGGGTTCCTGATTGAATTAGGAAACTCTAGTGCAACGAACAGTCTCCCTGTTTATAGTCCTGGGCAAAATGAGACATAAAGTTTGAGCCTGTTCCCTCACCTTCCCTTACCAATACCATGCTCTCCATCCAGATCATCCCAGAGTACTGGGCAGCTTATACTGTCCTCTTAGTAACTTGGCTAAGCCTGTGCTCCATAGGTAGTGCTCTAGGCTCTAGTATTACCCTCTGTCCCATATAGTCCCAGTCACATTCCTTAAAACTCATGTAACCTGTCACAGCTGGAGGTAAAACATCTGATAAAAGTATTCATACAGTAGAATGTAAATGAAAACTACCCCCAGGACTTTGCAACATAAAGACTGATGTTTGGAGAAGATATGAATTGGGATAAAGTAATAGATTCCTAATGGAGAAATTTTAGTTAATGCACCATGCCAACTGGGAACCAGTGTAGGGAAGGGGCAGTTGAGTTCTTATCTCATATATATATATATATATATGTTTTTTTAATACCCTGTCTTTCAGCTTTAGAAAGTAGTATCAAATATAGCAAGAGGGAAAAGATCTCGGTGAGAGTGAGAGGAAAGGTCTCCATGAAGCTCTACAAGCTTAGGAGTTTGACATTTTCTATTTCACTCCAAATGATTTCTTTAATAATTCAGGTATACAAATTGGAATCTTGGAACTGAGGAAGGGGAGCCAGAAGAAAAATAAATTTAATCTCACTTCAAAGAAAGACATGGACCATAGTCTTCATCACAAAATAATGTGATTATTTTTTATTTGGCCACCACAAAGTATATTGTATTTTTAAGCAGTTAAAGATGGAATTTTGGCATGATTTTATAAAACTTGAGCCAGATTAGCTTATTTTATTTGGATCCCTGGTTTATCTCAAGAGTTGGAATTCAGGGCCGGCCCATTTGTGAAACTTTCTAATTATCTTCAGAGCCTGAACTAAGCCCTATACATCTTTATGAGAACTGTTTATCTTAGAATCTTGGCTTGTTGTAAAGAAATGAATACTCATCTTCAAGAACAAATATGTAGAACATAATTATATTCAAATGATCTACCTAAAGCTCAGCAATAATTCTTACATTTGACATGTTAATCAATTCCATTGTCATAAAACAATTTACTATTAATGTAAAAGGTGATGAGATATTATGCAATATACGTGAAGTGAGATTTTCTCCATTTTAAAGGAGGCTACACATGAGTGGTTCTGCAACTATGAGAACTGAATTTTTTTTTTTAATTTTATAATAATAGTAAATATCTTTGGGTTGGTATGTATACTGTTGGATAGATTAATCTTTACCTTCATTTTTAAAATTTGTCTAACCCCATTCCAGTTTGCAGTTTCAAGTATGGATTTCTAGTTCCACTCTCAGAGAGCTGCCTTTATTAGGGGCTGGTCCTGTTATGCAGACCAAACTATTTTCATGACTCAAACAAGTGGAACATCATCATTACCATCACTTGGCCTGTGATTTTCTTCTGCTGGCGTTCCTTTTTTTCTGAGGGTCTCAATAAAATAAGGAGGCTTTCTGAATTTAAAAGCTGTGTGGGTTCAAACCATGAGAGCAAATGGTTAACTTGTGAATTAAACCAGACAACTTGGAAAATCAGAAACACATCATAATCACCCTTAGTTATAAAATAATTGTAAAATAGTTTGTTGTTCAGGCATTGAATTAAAAAACAGTGCAGATAAAGTATTGACCTCTACATCTCAAAAATTAGGCACATTTAAAAAAATGTTAATGTTTATTTTTGAGAGAGAGAGAGAGAGAGAGAGAGAGAAACAGGACAAGAGGGGGAATGGAGCAGAGAGAGAGGGAGACACAGAATCTGAAGGAGGCCCCAGGCTCTGAGCTGTCAGCACAAAGCCCAGTGTGGGGCTTGAACTCGTGAACTATGAGATCGTGACCTGAACTGAAGGTGGATGCTTAACCAACTGAGCCACCTAGGTGCCCCAAAAATCAGGCACATTTCAATATGATGTATCTTCCAGGAAGTTAGTATTTAAAGGCAGACAAAAAATGATCTCTTGGCAGCACTGATGTGTCCTCGTATGAAACCCTAGGTAATTTGCAAAAAGTGCAAATTATGATTCGGTAGGTCTGGGATAGAGCCCAGGAACCTGCTTTCCTTTTTTTTAATGTTTATTTATTTTTGAGAGAGAGAGTGAGAGAGTGGGGGAGGGGCAGAGAGAGGGAGAGAGAGAATCCCAAGCAGGCTCTGTGCAGAGCCCAACTCGGAGCTCAGTCTCATGAACGGTGAGATCATGATCTGAGCCGAAAGAGTTGGTTGCTCAACCGACTGAGCCTCCCGGGCGCAAAAATGAATCTGCTTTTCTAACAAACTCTCACACGACAGCAAGGTCAGGTCCATGGAACACACTTTGAGGATGAGGCTGTAGAACACTGTTACCAATAGAACTTTCTGCAATGATGAAAATATTCTATTATCTGCGCTTTCCATCATAAAAGACACAAGCCATTAATGGCAAGTACACACTCAAAATGGGATGAGTGAAATTGAATTGCTAATTTAAATAGAAGTTGCCACATATGTCCAGTGACCATCTTGGTGAATGTTGCTCTAGACTGCCTAACCATTATGAATACAATATTCCTGGGTGTCTAACTTAGTGTCTGAAAGCTGAATAAAGCCAACTTGACAAATACATATGCGATGTCTTGTAAAATCATCTTCTCTAATAAAACTTGAAACAAATGGACATTTAAGTGCACTCGTTCAGAATGAGGTGCATGTGCATTATCAACAGGGATGACATTGCCCCTAACATGATGAAAATTAGTTCTCGTGTGGGGCCTGGGGGTGCAAAGATAGCATTTAGGCATGACGATGGTTGGTGCACCCCAAAGCTCAAATTTACCTGACAGAATCTTATTCCTTAGTATTTAGTTTCTCTTGTTATGAAGAATTTATATTTAATTTATTTTTTTCTCTTTAGAGAGGCGATATAAAAAAAAAAGATTGAGAAACACATCTAAAAGTAAGCATCATTATAAACTGCGCTTTAATTTGAGTCAATGAATATTTTTAACAGGTCCCCAGATCACTCACCAAAGGTTGTAACTTCATTCCCTGTTAGGAACTGCCATAAATGTGGGGCTCCTGGGTGGCTCCGTTGGTTAAGCATCGGCTCTTGGTTTCGGCTCAGGTCATGAGCTCACCATTTGTTCCTGAGTTTGAGCCCCATGCCGGGATCTGTGCTGACAGTGGGGAGCCTGCTACGGAATCTGTCTCTCTCTCTCTCTCTCTCTGCCCCTCCTCTCTCTCTCACACATACATAAATAAACATCTTTTTTTTTTTTTAAAGCGTTATAAACGTGACACAATTAGGGGCCTGCTTTCTCTAAGTCAGACGTGATTTCCTTAAAAAAACTTTCAGAGAATGTCTCACTTTGCCCTTTAAGAAACAAAAAGATGAGAGGGACAGGAAAGACCTACACTTAGCGGGACTTATAAAAAATATCACAAGCTACGTTAAAAATAAAATTGAGAGCCGTTTCTAGCTTTTTGACATTCAGAGGTACTTGGAACGCATTAAGATCAGTACTAAACAGTCCAGAGGCTTGCTTGAGACTTGGATTTGGTTTAGTTGTGATGGGAAATCCACATGCTCTATCAGTGCAAGCTAAAGCACACTTGCTGGTAGGATTCTCAATTGGCAGAAACCTAAACTTGAAATAGCAAGGACCTAGAATTCGAAGCCAGTGCGGTGTCGTGGCAAGGAGCAAGAGCTCTCGTGCCGCATGAATAGGGGTTGTCAGAATCTCCACTCTTTCGCTGTAATTGGATAGCCTGTTGAATGATAATATTTTCCTAACTGTGGCCTGAAGGAATAATTTCTGGGATTGTGAGGATGTGATTTCCTCTCCACAGATCACTGTCATTATGTTCTTATACACACCTGGCAGAAATGGTGACCTAGAGTTAGTGGCATGCTGGTAAATGTTGAACAACTAGCCTCGGAAGGGGGGGTGGGGAGGGAATCCCTGATGTATAACATGTGCCAATTCCCATAAAATATTCCCACTGTATGTCTGACGTGACATCCTTAATTATGGAATTGGAAAGAGATGTACAATATCACCGAATTCTATAGTACCTCCACCATACAGATATAAGAGACATAAATCACCTCAAAAGAATAGATACTTGTGGGGCGCCTGCGTGGCCCAGTCGGTTAAGCGTCCGACTTCGGCTCAGGTCATGATCTCACGGTTCGTGGGTTCGAGCCCCGCGGCTGGCTCTGTGCTGACAGCTCGGAGCCTGGAGCCTGTTACAGATTCTGTGTCTCCCTCTCTCTCTGCCCCTCCCCCACTTGCACTCTGTCTCTCTCTGTCTCAAAAATAAATAAACATTAAAAAAAAAGAATAGATACTTGTGGCAGGTAGTAATATAATTAAAAAGTGATGACTTTCAACTGTTTACTGCCTTTAATTTTAATGTGATTTATTTAATTGCAAGTTTATATGAATTAATATTTGCTAGTGACTCTGTTTAACAACTGACTCACAGAATATCTAAAATATTTAACAATTGGTAGGTAGCAGGTCTCCCACACACCACTGCCTATGGCAACAAGGAGACAATGAGTTGAGGACAGATTACACGGCCGTATCTGTAGGGTCTATTTGACTTTATTTTTCCCATGGGAAAGGCTTTACGTAAGGTTTGGATTAGAGGCTTTGCTGATTAATATGTTTATTAGGTTGGCTTTTATAAACAGCTCCCTTGAAATTAATTTTATTGCAGCAGGGAAAACAATATGCGGTTACACTCTATTTGTGTATCATATACCTTAGCTTATTTGCATTCTATATTTCTTTCTTTTGTTCTCAAAAAAAAAACACTATAGAATAGTGGTGCCAATTGTTCTCTGTATCCTCAAATCTACTATTAGTAATAGTTAGATTCAAAGTAGATTTGGCTTGCAGAGCACAAAGAAATAAGTTATAAAACCATAATAACACATGAGTTTTATATCACATGTTATAACTTAGAAAGTGTATAACTCATTGATTTACCGTAGATATTTCATGCAGAGAAATTTTAATTTAAACACGAATTTTATGCCCAGTCTTATTTTTGTCTCATAGTGTGAAATTCATTTCAGTGCATGCTTATTTGATATTTACCATGTGTAAGGAAGTGCCTATATATTAAATTAATTAATTAAATTAATAGTGCATATTAAATTAAAAAGGAGGAACACTAATTATTTTGTCATTTCAGGAAGGTAGGAAAGCAAGGGACATATTTCTATCCGGTCTATTTTTTAAGAACCTTGAGAACTAGAGATGTTAGGCCAGGGAGTTTTTACTTATATCCTGAGACAAAAAAGAAAGGAGAGTCTGTCTTTCTACTCCCCCATACCAACCACTACTACTTTGATTACCCAATAATGAGGATTTTTAATTATACCCCTGACTGCCAGCAGTCATGGTGGTGATCCAAAGAAAAGAGTCTAGGAAGGATTATCTTGATTTATATAATGTAGATAACTAAGGCGTAAAGAAACAGCAGCATAGCAAGAGAAAAGTTTGGAAGATTGGAAGGGACTGTTGAAGGGGCAGCTGCCACTCTCGAGGGTCTCTGGAGAGATAGAAAGGTAAAGAAGATTTGAATAAACTTGGGAAATTTCCCTAGGTCTTACCTGATTTTTAGTACACTCCTTATTACTCTGTTTGTTGTTGTTGTTGTTGTTGTTGTTGTTGTTGTTTGGCAATCAGATAAAGTTTTCTTTGTATATGTCACCTCCCATTAATGCTTTGATGGATAAAATAGGGAAGGTAGAAACCTACAGTATGAGCATGTTACCTCTATCCTCCCTAATTATCATTACATGCATCAAACTCCAGATGTGACTCTCTATTTGGATATTTGCAACCTGAAAATCTTGACTTAAATAATTAGCATTAAAAAGGATATGAACTTTTTCCCACTGAGTGATGAAATACCTTAGGATCACCGTATTCTTATGAAACTTGTACTCTTAATAGTTGTTAACTCTTCAAATAGCCTAATCTTCTGACCTTTTATTCTCCATAGAGCGATGGATTCCAAGTCAGCTGGGAAAATAGTGGCTGACCTGCTGACCAAACCATACCGCACTTTAAAGCACACTTCAGCAGGTTTGCTTTCTCTTTTGCCTTAGACATCTCTATAACTTCTCTGTTCTGATCATCTATTCCAAATTTCCTGCTTACCTGTGAGATATTTCTGCAACGTGTTTTGCAGCCTTTTCCATTCATTTGTTGAGCTCACAAAATCCCTGCTTAAAATATGACATTGGTGAAAGCTATGAAGAAAACAACTATTGTTCAGACTGGAAATGTCCGTGGCCAAGAATAGCAATGATTTCTCTGGTGCCATTTCTATCATCAGTATCTTTATTCCTGGCAATTCAACATCAGCATTTGGAGATTTTATTGAACAAAGGAAAATTGAATTAATGAGCCAACAAAAATGATCAACATCAAAGGCTGGATGCCATCGGAAAAACTGAGCAAAAGAATGAATGTGTTCAATGATGCTAGTGCATTGCATGACCGTTGTAAAGGATGTCACCTATCAACCTTTTGAATAAACAAAACACAGGTTAAGAGTTGGTACTATAATCGCCGCTTCCTCTTGATGTCACTTATCAACCTTTTGTATAAACAAAACACAGTTTGTACCAACAAAAAACAGTTGGTAATATAGTCGGCTCTTCCAAGAATAGATTTGGACATGATCCCAGTGAATGTATCACCAGGGCAGAGTGGAGGATTTTCTTTAACCTCTAAGACTTTAAACTCAAAGCCATTCCATTGAGCTTCACAGCATTCTTATGCCTACTTAACTAATTAACTTATACTAGCTGTTGCAATTTTGCATGCAAAGGATACAATAGCTCTAACTAGCACTAGCCAAAAGAAAAATGTTGAAAAATGATATTATCATCCTACATTAGTCTACCTGCTTGGACTGTAACTCTAATACTGATTCTGGTCTGTAGTGAGGTAAGGAGTTGAAGACACAGGTATTTCCCAAGTTTCTAGTAAAAAAAAAAAAAAAAAAAAAAAAAAAAAACAGATTCTAGTAATAATTGGACTTAACATCAGGAAACTGGGAATCCCCAGCCAGGACAAATAGTGCTGCATAGACAGACCTATTAGAAAGTTCTGACTGGTATATATATGCATATATTTATATATGTGTGATCTACCAAAAAACAGGCATAATAAAGTGCACTTTTGAGTATTTAGTCCAGCCTATACCTTCGTTGAGACATTCCAAAATATGGTTCTGGGTGACTATTCAACCCTGTTGAAATTTATAGCTGGGTTAGTTGTCATAGTCAAATTAAATCGATTGTTGAGACACTTTGGGGTTATGGCCTAAATTGGTCTATTAACACTTGCCCCAATTCTGTGCCTTACTGTGGAAGCTTGACATAATGGTGTTGCAGGAAAAAAAGAAGCTTAAAGAATCAAAATAGCAAGGAATTAAATGTTGTACACAACTAGAATTATAGGAGCATTGTATTCTAATCCTAATCTTAGGATTTTTCCTATTTGGAAGATTTTGAAAGAATGTACATTTGCCACCGTGTTTTTTCCTGTTGGATGAGGAGAATGTCATTAGCCTAAATTTATTTATTTATTTATTTATTTATTTTTCAAACGTTTATTTATTTTTGGGACAGAGAGAGACAGAGCATGAACGGGGGATGGGCAGAGAGAGAGGGAGACACAGAATCGGAAACAGGCTCCAGGCTCCGAGCCATCAGCCCAGAGCCCGACGCGGGGCTCGAACTCACGGACCGCGAGATGGTGACCTGGCTGAAGTCGGACGCTTAACCGACTGCGCCACCCAGGCGCCCCTAGCCTAAATTTAGTATACAAAATGATGTATTTTAAAAAGGTAACAATTGGGACGCGTGGTTAATAGTCCAACTCTTGATTTCTGCTCAGTCATGATCTCACGGTCCTGAGATCGAGCCCTCATCGTCATGGGATTGAGTCCCGTGTAGGGCTCCATACTGAGCATGGAATCTGCTTCAGATTCTCTACCTCTTCCGTTGCCCTTCCCTCTTTCTTTCTCTCTCTCTCTCAAAAAAAGTAACAATCGCAACCTGAAATTTTGAATGTGCTAAATACGATACAAAGCGTTGAAGGTATTATTAATTCCTCTATTTTCATTTTAAGAGTTAAGTTTTCCTTGAGAAGAAATTTTACACTTCACCCTCAAAATTTCCCCAGTGTGTCTTAGAACCATCCAGAGAATGAATATTCAAAATGAAAATCCCTGGCTCCCCTCCCTGAAGATTCTGTCTTGGTAGATCTAAGATGTGCACCCTGGGTGGTTCGGTTGTAAGTGGTACACAGACCTCTGCAAATACTGCACATCGACCAGCCTGGTTGTACCATGCACGCAACTCGTTTTCAACACAGCTGCTGTTCTCCCTGATGTCAGAATTACTTTGTAATGTGTGTATGTGTTAAAGAGATCACACTGGGTATGTAATTAATCTGGTTTAATATTTGATAAATATATAGATCATTAGGAGAAAATGTTTACAAATTGGCCTCACCATTGATATTCTTTTCATCCTCCTTGTCAAGTTCCAATGCCCAGCACACGAAAAATAAATGAAGTAAGTCTGATGAGCGTTGATATATTTTTCATTTATGTTTTTCTACTCAAGACAGTTTTTCTCGTGTCTTTTGGAAAACACTAGAAAAATATATGTAAAGATTATGTATTTTAATAAATCACCTTCTGATAATAAGGCATTTCCTCTCCTTGTAAGGGGTGTGTGTGTGTGTGTGTGTGTGTGTGTGTGTGTGTGTACATGCTAGAGAAAGGGGGGGCAGTGAAAAAATAGGAGTAATCTTGGTTGAAACAACCCAATACAAAGAGAATCATGCCCCAAAGCAATGCAGCTAGAGAATCATGCTTAAGGCAATGCAGCAAGGAACAGTTCTCACATTCTACCTTGGAACTGCATTCCCAAATAAAAGAAGACCAGCAAGTGCTAGGTGCCTTAAAGTGTCGCAAATAGGTTCTACAAAACAAATCTCCGCAGGTCAGTAAAAATAGGTAGTCATCACTTAAAGTCCTCTCATGAGTAAGGTTTTTAAAAGGGCTGGTATTATGATATAATATTACAAGATTCAGGTTTTGTTTTTTTGTTTTTTGTTTTTGTTTTTTACTGTATATTTTTGAAAGATAGAGAGAGACAGCGAGAGCAAGCAGGGGAGGGGCAGAGAGACAGAGAGACACAGAATCCAAAGCAGGCTCCAGGCTCTGAGCTATCAGCACAGAGCTCCAAGCGGGGCTCAAACCCAGGAACCATGAGATCATGACCTGAGCAGAAGTCGGCGCTTAATGGACTCAGTTACCCAAGAGCCCCCACAAGATTCAGTTTCTAAAGATGGTGCGATGGATATGGAACAGGAGTTGTTAACAAAGTAATGTAAAGGAAGAAGAATGCTGTAATGATTAAAAATGCCTGGCTTTTATACATGATTAACCTTTGGGCTAGATGGACTTGTTTCATTCTATCTATCATTCAACTTTAGCTAACTATATTCAGACTATATTCTACTTAGTTTATTCCATTTCATTCTATTTATCATTCAACTTTAGCTAACTATATTCAGACTTTTATTTCTGAAAAAAAAAAGAAACTGATAATTAGACAATTTCCTTATCAATGGCCAATTCCTAGATCTTGCTTTTAAGACCTAATTGTACAGTATAAATTTCCTAAAACTTCTAAGAAGATAAACCTAAAGAACATACAACATTTTATCTGCTTAATATGTTGGATATTATGTAATTGTCTGAATTAGTGGGTGTTAAATTCATGCTGCTTTTTCAAAGCATCTTAGAAACAGAGTCATTATAGTATTCTTCCCTAGATCATTCCATTGACCATTCTACAAAGTTTATTTCACATATATACAAGAATGTCATCTGCAATAAGCACTTAAAAAATACAAATGTGTTAGACACCAGAAGACTACCCACAGGACTTCAGAAAAATATGAGAAAATTATTCCTGTCGATTTCCCACCCACCACCGTGTTCTTCCACTCACATATGCCCATACACCACAGGGCACATAAGATGCCGTCTGTGGTCTTACATAATCCCCCTTCCCTGTGCTTCTTTTTCATTGCCCTTTCTAGGCATGCTGATAAAAATTGGTCTTATTACTTTCATTATATATTTTATTAGTTGATAAATGCAATTTGCTTTTTTTTTTCAAATTAAAAACATTTGAAGACAATTACCAGCTTTCTATCAGGTCTTTTGAGACACATAAAATATGAGTTATATTTACAGTTTTAGAAATCAATTGGTATTTTGTAAAATCAGGTGTGGTTTATAATTTGATAGTTTCCATAGGAAAATATTTTTAATTCATAAATTATTTAAACTACTGCAGAAAAGTCTTAATTTGTACTAAAAATTCTCTTTCTCTCTCTCTGCTAAGATAGGAATTTCAATGAATATTTTTCTTGATTTTTGGAAGTCTATTTTTAATGAGTAGTTCAAAGAGAATTTTGAGCTTCCTTCAATTCTAAAAAATTTAAATATCTTAAATATTTTAGAAGTAAACAGTTAATCTGCTTATAAATTGAATAGATTTTGATCTATATAATTACAATTTAAATTTAAATGGAATTATTTAAGTAAATTCATGAGATGGGAGAAAACTCTATAATAATAAATAACAATCAGTAAAATAATAGAGAGGGGCACATGAACAGCTCAGTAAGTTGAGTGTCCAACTCTTGATTTCGGTTCACGTCATGATCCCAGGGTCATGGGATCAAGCCCCGATTTAGGCTCTGCATGGAGAATGGAGCCTGCTTAAGTTTCTCTCTCTCCCCCCCCCCCCCGCCCCTCTCCCTCACTTGCACATGCTCTGTCTCTCAAATAAAAAATAAAATAAAAAAATAAAATCATAGAAAAACACTTAATTTTTCAAACAGGTTTAGGGAAAAAAAACTGGTAAAACCAGTGCAATGTGAAGCCAAGGAATTTTTATAAAAAATTCATGAATAACAATGGAAAACATGTTGAAGCATGTGTTGAAAAGATACACTCTAAGCCTCTGGTCTTACAAACAGAATGAATTTTTTTCCCATTATTTTAAGTTTAAAACAATATTTTTCCTATGTTTGGTTATATATGTTCATTTCTAACAGATTTTTCCCTTCTAAATAGAATTCTAAAGACTATTTTGGAATAGTCTTTGTGCTCATGTAGGAGACTACACTTAAAATATAGCATCAAATTAAATGTGTATTGAATACAAAGGGAAAGAATTTCTACACAATTCAAGACTTCAGCTTAGAAGGCTTAAATTCTTTCTGCTCATTCTAGGGCTGCTTCTATCATGGCGGCAGGATCAGCATGGAAAAGCAAGTTCAATTCTCTGTTAGTCCTGTTACAAATTATATGACTCAAGCTTCATTTGGTTTCCATGAATATGTAGACATAATATTGGCAATTTTATTTCACATCTTTTGAATTTTAAACTGATGCAAACTCAGAATAAGCCAATATACTCACAACCAAGTAAAGTTGGGGGAAAAATGTCCTAAACTCTCAATAACACTAATTGTAATACTTTTCTCAAGAATTCTTAAGAGATCTTTTCTTGTTCTTTACTTCTCATTGTGCTATGAAAAAAAATATTAGTAGACTGTCTTTACTTTAGGGCATTTTTCTAAAGTGTTGAAATGTTTGGTTCTTCCTATATTTTGTCAGAAACAATATTTACTCAAGTCAATATATATTTTGGCCAAAAAAATATATTTATTACTTTTATATTTATATGAAAACTGAAAATACCCCCTGAGGCTTCCAACTGTTTTTTTTTTTTTTTTTACTGTGCCCTACTTAAAAGTTTTTACCCACATGAAAAACTATTCTTTATGTATTTACTTTTTACACGTTAATTTGATAAACTTAAGTTTGACATTTTATACAGAATTTATATGTCTCCTTCATTTATTCAAAATGGATTTATTATGCATCTAAAATCTAGGCACTGCAGAAGACCTTGGGAAAGATTCAAAGATATTTCTGTGCCATTCATGAATTTATTCAGCAATTAATGGACAAAACCTCAGAAACAGGTACTAGTACAGATTTTCAATTATGCTAAAGCATGACTGCTCTGCTTGCAAGAATTTTAATGTGTGAATGAATTTTAATGTGGGTATTAATCAATGTGGGTAAGTAGAAATGTGTGTTTTAGAGGAGGAGGTATGATATAGGTTGAAGAAGGCTGCAAACACAAATTCTTTTTCATTCATCCCTTTGATAAGTAAACTCTAATTTAACAGGAGCTACCCTCAGTGATTTATTTGATTAATAGAATGCACTGGAAGAAACATTCTGGGACTTCTAACTCTGGACCATAAAATGACTGGGCTTCATCCTTGGCTCTTTGAAAATGCTTATTCTTAGGGGCTTATTCCATCTGAGAACCCAGCCAACATACAGTGAAACTACATGGAGAGGCCAAGTATTGGTACTCCGGTCAAAAGCCCCATATCAGCTCCCGAGCCAGGCTCAGCTACCAGCCTTGTGAATGAGCCACCTTGGACATCCAAAACAGTAGGACTTACAGGTTAGCAGAGCCCCAGCTGACATTTGTCAGCAACTGCACTAGAGATCCCAAATCGGAAGAAGCATATACTATACTTTCAGGTTTTTCAGCAAATATTTATAAATATAATTCATTCCCTTGATGTTAGCTCACCGTTAGGAACTAGGTGCCTGGTGGTCAGTTACACCCACTCTATGAGTTTAGATTATGGTGTGGAACAGCTGACCTGGGAAATCTTAGTGGTTTACTACACAGCATGTTTATTTCTTGATCATAGTACATCTCCAGCATAAGTTGCTGGTCATTCTACTCCAGCAAGTTGTGAAGGGGTCCAGGTTAATGGAGGCACCACCATGTGCTAGCTACATCTTCTAAGATGTGGTCATCTTCTAAGATACAAGTTCTTTTTGTTTGCGGAGGCAGGGAGAAGACTGGAGAATCCCATAAAAAAGCCCTTTTCACTTTTACTCACATGTAATTGACCCAAACTGGCCATGTGGCTCTCTCCCGAACTGAGAGAACCATGCAAATATAGATGAGCAAATGACGTATGTTTGGTATTACTGACTTTTCCACATTCACAGACTTGGATTGTAGTCACAACTTTGTTGAGACATCCAACTTACATTTGAATGTTAGGTGTGGACATAGAAAAATTTGATGAAAATGTAGAAACGTGAAAACTGAAAGAAACAAGGCAAATATTACCAAAAATCACAATAATAATATTCAGAGGAACAACAAAAAAAAAGAAGAAGAAATATTTATTTAGGGTTTAGAATATGCCAAGCATGTTCTAAGTGCTTTAAGTGTATCATTTTACTTAATCTTCACAACTACATTCTGAAGTAATTATTATTATCCTCATTTTATAGATGAGAAAACTGAAGTACAGAGAGATTAAGTAATTAGCCCAAGCTCACACAACTAGGTGGTGATGGAGACGAGATCTCAGTCCAGGCAGACTGCTTCCAGGGTTTGCTAAAATGGAAAAAATAAATAAATAAATAAAATCCAAGGATAGCACTTGAAGTAAGCCAGACTGTTGTTTTTCAAAAAGCCTAACAGAATTGCATCATTACCATGTTGAAATGCTATGGACCAAAATCTGATTCTCAGCCTTCCAAGCGCAGAAATATCTATCATTCCACCAGCCAGAGAGTTCAGGAGTGACCTCAGACTAATGTATGATCAGGACGCTACTGAATAAATTTATAATGAGAATTTGTAAGGCTTTCATGTCCTTCCCCCTCCTCAAGATGTTCGTTCTCTTTGTTTAGGAAAGCCGTGAGGGAAATATAACTATAACAAAGGTACCTGCTTATTAATTTATAATTAATTGCACAGCTGCTAAGTAGCCTGAGCACCAAAGTTCTTAGACCTGAGCAATATTCTTATTAAGGAAATGGATATTGAACCTGCCTGGGGATGAGAGACTAGAGCTAGAAGTTAATTATGTGAATCCATTGTGTATTGACATTAAAAAGAGTAGAATGAGGGAGTCTGGCTGGCTTAGTCAGTAGAGCGTGTGACTCTTGCTTTCAGGGTCATGAGTTCAAGCCCCACATGGGGCCCCGGGGGCCCCATTGCTCTCAGGGTCAATAGTTCAAGCCCCTTGCTCTCAGGGTCATGAGTTTAAGCCCCATATAGTAAAAATACTATATATATATATATATATATATATATATATATATATATATATATATAACATATATATAACATATATATAGTATATATATAACATATATATAGTATATATATATAACATATATACAGTATATATATATAACATATATATAGTATATATATATAACATATATATAGTATATATATATATATATATAACATATATATATGTTATTATGATCTCATCTCCACAATAAGAATTGTATCTGTCAGGTATAGTCTATATTCAAATGGAACAACCACTCTCCATTCAGTCCAGACCTGAGACTTCCAAATTTTCTCAGTTCACTGTGCCCTTAGTGTCTCACAAATTTTTTCACAGTGCCTATAGGGCAAAGGAAATACCAAACAGTTCCTTTTGTAAAGTAGCCATGGCCCATCAGTTTAATAAGTATTCGTTTACTAATAACATAGAAGCATTTGAAAGAAATAATGCTTATACATTGAAAAAATACATATTTACATATAATTCTTAAATAACCGCAATTACTAACAGGTGTGCCCCTGTCGGACACCACACACCTTTGCAAACCTTGACATCAGATTGGGCAACACCACCCTCATTTCCTGTTCCAGGTTCCTTTCACATGGTGCTTGCTTCTAATCACAGAAACTGCTGAACATCCAGCTTTTCAAGGATACGACTTCACTGGAAGGAATGTAGGAGTGTCTAATATTCGAGCTATGAGGTACCTAGTAGTCTGTGCAGCATCCAACGAATGGATATTGAGCATTGCTGTGCTTCCCTTGAGCATTTGTAATATAGCACAGCACTCCAGTGTGAACTTGACAGTGTTCAGACAGGCACAGTCAACATTCGCTTTTGACAAGTTTTGCTAGCTTATAGGACTAAAACTCCTATGTCTGGACCCATCTTTTCTTTGGTTATGTTAATATATTCTATCTGGGGGAGCCTGGGTGGCTCAGTCGGTTAAGCGTCCGACTTCAGCTCAGGTCACGATCTCGCGGTCCGTGAGTTCGAGCCCCGCGTCCGGCTCTGGGCTGATGGCTCAGAGCCTGGAGCCTGCTTCCGATTCTGTGTCTCCCTCTCTCTCTGCCCCTCCCCCGTTCATGCTCTGTCTCTGTCTCAAAAATAAATAAACATTAAAAAAAATTTAAAAAAATATATATTCTATCTGATACTTTTGCCCTAGGGCTAATTCCTTTTGCCTCAACCACCGGCTACAAATCTCTTTAAACTTTCTTTACCATTTAACTCTAAGGTGGAAACTCTATTTACCTCCATCTCAAGCTCCTAAGCAGAACCTTACTGCAGCTCTTGTGGACAAATGACAGAAACTACCCAAAACTGTTCAAGAAGTTGGTATGAAAGCTGCAAGTAACATGATGGGCAGATGATTGATCTGAAAAGATTTAGGCCTGTCACTCTGCTAGTCTTAGTGTTGTACCAAGCCCAGAAGAAATATGAGTGCCAGAGTGAGACATCCCAGATCTTTACCTCTGTCCCTTGGACTTGTTTCATGAACTCCATTGCAACAAATATGAATAATCCCCCAGACCAGGCTGAGGTTTCAGGGAGAAACAAAACTCCACCCCCCCAATGTTCTTTTCCTTTTTCTTCAGTCTAATGATATGTGTTTCATTTTCTATCACAGAAAAGGAGGGAATGACATTTAAATAAGTACTAGTTAAATAATGCATTTTGGCTATCTCTGAATACATTAATCATGTGCTCAGTCATCATTGCTTTAGAGAATCCAACTTAGAGGCAGATCTCATTAGAATGTCAAAGAAACACAGTTTTTACAAGGAAGCTCTAAAAATTGTCCCTAAATCGACTGATATTTTACACGTTTCAATAATTGAAAAATACTTTTTGTTTTCCTTTTTCAATGTAGTATATATTGCCATCACTCAGAAACAAAAGGCAAGAACATAAAATCAAAGAAAAATACTGGTTCAAGTATCTTTGTCTGTGAAAATGATTCCACTGATCATAAAAATCCTCTAGTGTAAGAGATGAAAGCTTATTGTCATTATCAAGTATCTCTTTTTTCAGTTTTTCTACTCTTAGCCAATTGTTGGAGGGGGACGTGAATATTGCTGAACAATAATACAACCTGCCCTTTAACATGTATAAGGAAACACTGGGAGGTTTTATTTATTAAGATTTCCTTCCAACCCCTCTAGTCAATAGTTTCTAATACTTGGTTTTGCAAGTATATTTCATTTATTCTTTAGGAATATTGAACATGCGGTTTGCCTAAAGTACTGGCCCAAGTGTTAGGCAATTAGGTTCTTTTCCGGCTCTCCCACTAGAAAACAATAATTTTGAAAATTACATATTAGATTTCACCAGGATTACCTGAGCAATAAACCTCCTCCAAATCCCAGTAGTTTCTGGCAACAGGCATTTACTTCTCCTTCACATTACATGTGGGTAGATCTGCTCTGGGACTGTGGATCATGTTCCCTGAATCACTTATTATCCCAGGGCCCAGATATGGAGCACACTCACCCAGGATGTGATGCTCATGTGATGGCAGGCAAGAGTTGGTGAGAATTCAAAGACTCCATGAAGTTTCATCTCAGACCTGTTGCGGTGTGACTTCCACATTACGTTGGCAAAAGGAAGTCACATGGCTAAGCCCAATATCAGTGGGATGAAGAAATACACTATTCTCAAGTGGAGAGTGAATATTTGATGGATGTTAATACATCCTACCTCAGTCTGCCATCTTGGTCACATTCACTTATTTCTTCCCACATAAAATGTGCTCACTTCCACTGCAGGGAAGGGACATGGCAAAAGTGTCCTGTAATCAGGGCACCAGGGTCTAAAGGCAAGATGTCATAATAGTGTCTATATAAGGGCTAATTGTGGCTCCTCTTGATTTTGAGACCTATGGGGAAAAAAAGACAACTCATCTGTACACACACACACACACACACACACACAACACAATTGTAGGACAAAACAGGTTAACCACAATAAACACCACCATCTGAAAAGGCAAAGAGTGGGAGACAGCAGTCACTGGTCCATAGCAATTCAGAAATCTTGGAGGCCAAATGTTGCATGATCCCCCATCCTTGGGGTTAGGTGATGTTTCTTGATTAGGCCCAATTTGGCTCCCTGGGAACAGCTCCCCAATCCACTTCTTCCATAACTACTGGAACCATCATCTGGGAAAACCTTTTAGCTCATTGCTTCTCTGCTCCATTGAGGTTTATGAGATTGAGGGAGCTGAGCTGTTTCCAGCCCACAGAATTTGTGGCCCAAGTATCAGTTTGTGTTTGTTATAGTCAAATGCCTTTTACATCCAGGCTGGCAGTACCATTAGTAATATAACTTTTTGAGAAACTTGGCTGACATAGGTTTTTATTCCAGGGCTGTAGTCATGTCAAAATTCTTTTGAGTCATTTCTCCATCACTAGACTTAGTTACAAGTGCTTTAGGTTGATCAGCCCTCCCTGGGACCGAGTCTCTTGTCACTTTTCCTCAGCCATTTTATCCAAGTGAAAGGAGTTATTGGAGGCCACGTGAATCTAATCAGAAGTCTTAAATCTGTGATCATCGCAACTTTGATTTGTTTTTGCCCTCAGGCTGTGCCATGAGCATCAATTAGCATTTCGGCTCAAGGATTTCTCATCTTCATCTTGACTATCTACGAATGAGAAACCATTTCATTTTCCAGTGCGCCACGCTCCCCTAGACTCTCCATGTCCCCTTGCAAACCACATAGATCCTTTCTCAGCTTATTCTTTCTTACATTACAAGATACAAACATAACAAATGACAACCAACTCCAAACAGTAAATATCTTAAGTACATTCTCAGCCTCCTGGGTATTTTCATTCAAAAGCTTAGCTAAATATTTCCTTATTGCGTAATATGGGTGGCCATTTTTTCCAGGCTCCTATAAATTTCCTTGCCACACACCAATCAGTCCCAAGCCAATACCAGAACTATTCATTTCTCTGTTGTTATTGTGGAAAATGCTTCTCTTCTATCAATACCTCCATTTGTCAGCTTCAAGAATATTTTATGTTGCATGGCAGGAAAAGAAAAAGAAAAATGTCAAAATCTTAATGATTTCATATTACAAATACTCAGATCTTATTTACATACTAACTGTTGGCTATAGGTTGTGTACTGAAGCTGTGTTTCAGCCTGTGAATTGGATTTAGGTGTGCTCCACAAGCTGTGGAAAGTCGTGATGTCTTTTAAAGTCCAGACTTGTCAAAATAGCACTTCTGCCATATTCCATTAGCTAAAGCAAGTTACAGGATCAAGCCCCAAATTCATGGGGTGGAGAAGTACATTTCTCTCAGTGGCAAGAGAAAAGACTGAATATTTGTTGAAGAATAATGCAACTCACCACAGCTACTAAACTCTTACTGGCCTCATTACGATGTGAATCAAGGAAAGGAAAAAATGATGTATAAGCAATCATACTGTATAACTAACAATTAGATGCTAAAATACCCTCTGTGTTTCTGATATTTGCAAAGTAGCTTTAAGCAAGTAGTTTTCAACCAAGCTGAAACATATCTACTTTTTGTTCTTTCCTACTGGATGTCTACTGAAGTCAATGAGCATGTACTAATGATATTTAGATACAGTCCTGCACAGGCTATGGATGGCTTATAATTAGATTATCAGTGAGAAGTGTCAGTAGTTTCTTTATCTATAATGTCAAAACATATAAAAGTGAATTTATCACCCCTCTGGAGAAATTTCAACCTCATTATGTCATCAGAGGGCTGCACTCAAGTTTATTTAGCAAATAAGTTGGCTTCTAGTACCATCGTAACATTGTCACTTGGCCTGTCAGCCCGGGTTACCCTGGCTTCCCATTTGCAAAATAAGAAAAATAAGTTTTTCTATAGCATGACCAGGAATAAAGTAAAACGTTTACTACTCATCCTCCATCTTCTACTCTCGGCGTGAGTACAGGGGTGGTAGGAGGTTGGGATTTTTCTGAATGACATGAAGTTTTTGAAAGAACGACCTTTCAAATAATATTTACATACGGGGTTCAAACTTACAGCAGTCATCCTGAAGCTTATGCCAAAAGGGAAGTGTGAACCATGGCAGAATGTGCTTCTCTGGTGAGGAATTTCACTTATCCATTCTCAGCCCCTTTAAAAATCGCACTCAGAGCCTGACAGTCATTTCAGAATGTTAACAGATCTCTGGTGGTCTTCAATGAGCACCTGTATCAGTGTCGTCTGTTTTGTACATGTGTCCTAATATGTCACCATTCTAAGACAATTATGCATCCATCTGTCAGATCTCATAACTGTAGGGATAAGAGTGAAAGATTCAATGCGTCTAAAAGAATTTTATATATACCAGTTGCCGATGTCAATTTCCCACCTGTTTATTTTATAACAAGCTCAAATTTATAAGAAGGGATATGCATAGCTACTTTCAAGGCAAAGAGTTCCATGGTTGAGACGGTCTTCTCCGTTCTTCAGGAACACCGGTGTCATTTCATCCACTCGTCACAGAAGTGTGACCTGCACTTGAATGGAGCCAGAAAATACTGGAGTGAGTGAAGGATAAAGTAAATTGCATAGAATTTTAATTTGTAGAGGTGTGTTCTCCACCTGAAATCTCCTCTTGTTCATAAATTAAAGTTGAATCTGTGATCCAAAGGTGATCTAATCCCCAGATAAATCAAGCCTGGATTCTCAGATGTTAACCTCAATTCCCTACTATTTTCCACTACTTTTTTTATGTAAAACAAAACTTTTCTTTTGTCTAAAAATAAATGACCGAATTTAAGTACCGCGACGTACAAATTTAAGAAGAACCACTACATACCTATTAGAATGGCTAAAATTTGAAGTACAGACATCACCAAATGTCCACAAGAATGTGCACCAATAGGAACTCTCATTGGTTGCTGGTGGAAAGGCAAAATGGTGCAGCCACATTGGAGGACAGCTTGGCAGTCTTAGAAAACTAAACATACTCTTGACATATGATCCAGCAATCTCGCTCCTTCATATACGTAAATGAGTTGATAACTTATGTCCACACCAAATCTGCACATGAATGCTTAAAGCAGATTTATTCATAATTGTCAAAATAGGGAAGAAATCAAGACAGGCTTTAATGGGTAAATGGGTAACTAAACTGTGGTACATCCATACAATGGACTATCGTTTGATGATAAAAAGAAATGGGCTATCAAGCAATGAAAAGAGACGAAGGAAACGTAAGTGCGTATTGCTAAATGAAATAAACCAATCTGAAAAGACCATCTACTGCCTGATTCCAACTGTATGACATTCTGGAAAAGGCAAACTATGGGGACAGTAAAAAGATCAGTGGTTGCCAAGACTTCCTAAGGAAGGAGGAAGGAAGAGGTGGAGAAATAGAGCTGTGTAATTTTTAGGGGAATGAAAGGATTCCGTATAAGACTATAATGGTGGGTACATGTCATCATACATTTACAACACAGTGTACAAACCAAAACATAAACCCTAAGGTAAACTATAGATTTTAGTTAGTAATAATGTATCAAGTCGGGCTCATCAATTATAACAAATAATTATACCCATCTTGCACAATATAACACTGGGAGAGGAGAGACTGTGGGGAAGAGAGAAGTGTACTCAAACGCTCTGGGCTTCCTACTCGATTTTCCTGTAACCGTAAAACTCCTTGCAGAATTAAAACCACAGAGTAAATCAAAGAGTTCTTTAGGTTACAGGGTATGGCTTCATGAGTTAAAATGAATCAAACTGACTGATTCCGGAACTTACACATGAAACTAATTTCATCACACACTGCTTTTCATTTGTAACAATCTCAGATATATGCAGAAAAAGGTGGTTAAACAGAGATATGAATACTGACACAGTATTTGCTTCGTGTTCAAAAGCTCTATCCTTTTAAAATATAGCTTGTTCTCTAAAGAACCATATATTCTCAAAAGTAAACATTCTCTTTTAAAATAATTCTGAAACTGAAGACGTCTTTGTTTTTTGTTTTTTGTTTTTTTAATTGAAGGATAGTTGACATATAATGTTACATTACCATTTCAGGTACACAACAGTGATTTGACAAGTTTATAAGTTATGCTGTGCTCACCACAAGTGTAACCACCTTCTGTCACCATACAACACTATTACAATACCATTGACTATATTCCCTATGCTGTGCCTGTCATCACTGTGACTTATTCATTCTGTAACTGGAAGCCAGTACTCCCATTCCCCTTCATCCATGAAGATATTTTTAAATAGTTACTCTTACACTGCCTTCTGTCATTGCCTTAAAGGTACGTCTTATTTCTCACCTAGAATACTCATTCAAATATTTGTTCAGCATATACTGAACACCTACTATATGCTAGGCATTGTCTCAGGTATTACAGTAAATATCCCAGATATTTACTGTCCCAAATAAAACAAGACCTCTGAACTCAGGGAGCACACAAACCTAATGAGACACTGTGGGTCTGATTCTATAATAAACAATGCCAAAATCTCAGCAGCTTAGCATAATGAAGGTTAATTTCCAGTTTATATCACAGCTAGTATGGATCGATATGTGTATGGTGGGGGAGGGAAATTGTTGATGGGGAGGGTGCTCTGTGTAGTGAGTCAGAAATTTGGACTCTTCATTATTTAGTGGCTCCATAAACTTCAGTGTGCGATCCTAAAAATTGCCATAAAAGAGGAGAGGAAGATCGAATGTGGAAGGCCGTGTAGGAGGGGTTTATGACCAACTCTACTAGTTATATACATCATATGGTCCCAACCTAACTATAAAGAAGGATGGGAAATAGAAGCTACTTGGCCAGGAAGAAATGAAATGGGCTGATAAAGAACATAGTGTTCTTTCTGTCACACAGATATATACATGAAAATACTTATAATACAGTGTGGTAAGTGATATAACAGATATGTGTAAACAGCCATATTTTATTCAAAAGAGAGTTTCCAAAGACTTTAAACTAAAATTCTCATAATGCAGCTAATTTTCCCATAAAAATGTAAGTTAGAGGAAGTGTCTTAGATATTATAACTCTCTAACTATTTTAGCACCTTTTTGCTTGAAAGTTCCTTTTTATTTTCTCAACCAATACCCAGTATTTTAAAGTTTCCTCTCTTAAATGATTGAGTAAAATAGGTCATGCAGTGTTCGGCCTTCTCAACATTTCCCCACATCCAACTTTCATCCCAAAGCTTGGGGACACATTTCTCAGCAAATGCGGTAATGCGCCAATATAAATGACTGTCGGATGACATGGTTAAAGAATACAAAAAATATCTTACATAATAACATTATATGATAAAGTACAGTCCTATTTCCCCAAATCACCCACACACAGTCAGATGCCTGTAAACAAATTCACATGATACAGACTAAAAATGTGTGAGAAGCATATCTTTTTTATTGGCCAAATTCAGATTCTCAATAACTCAAAGTGTAATTTTTTCAGATTATCAATAACTCAAAGTGTGATGTTATTGTATTTTAACTATTTTAAATCACATAATAAACTTTGCATAAAATGTGACCAAATTTATGAACTCGGTTTTGTTTTGTTTTCCAAGAGCCTCGTAAGCTACAGACCAAACTGTGATAGCTTCTCTATCCTTGGCGCCTTCCAACTCTTTCCCATGATATCCTTGGAAAATTATAAACGAGAAGCACAGATCGCATCGTGTTATTCTCTTCAGAAGAATCCTTTAATAGTTCTACACTCCACTAGCTCGACTACCTGCAAGACAAAGGCCAAACTCTATAGTTTTTAAATGCTGTTTCTTACAACAAACATTTAACGAAAATCTACCAGATGCCAAATATTGCAGAGAAGCAAAACTTTAAAACTCTTTACAATCTTTGCAAAACATACTCTTTCATCTGTAGTTTCTTTTTTTTTTTTTTTTAATTTTTTTTTTTTTCAACATTTATTTATTTTTGGGACAGAGAGAGACAGAGCATGAACGGGGGGAGGGGCAGAGAGAGAGGGAGACACAGAATCAGAAACAGGCTCCAGGCTCTGAGCCATCAGCCCAGAGCCCGACGCGGGGCTCGAACTCACGGACCGCGAGATCGTGACCTGGCTGAAGTCGGACGCTCAACCGACTGCGCCACCCAGGCGCCCCTCATCTGTAGTTTCTAGCACTATCCATCTTTGGCTCCAACATATGTAGCAGCTAGTCACTCCCTGACCACAAGATTTTTTGTTCATTTCTCCTCGCCTTTGAACACGCTATATCAGCCAGAGTTTAGTGTAGTAAATAGATATTTCAAGCAGAAAGGGATTTAATGCAGGAAATTAAATGCTTGCAAAATGATTAGAAGGGCTGGCAGAAGGGGAGCCATGGGTCTGCTACTGGAGTGATGAATTCAAAGACACGTGACCCTGGTAACTAGACCCAGGTATGTGGATTCTGGCTCCTTCAATTATCTAACTGCCTTGAGATCCACCAGACGCTGGAATATTAAGTCTAGCTGGTTTACACTCCAACATGTCTATGGCGTTATTTACCAGTAAAAATAGCAGCAAGAACATGGTTTCTACCACAGTAGCCACATTTCAAATTTCCTATGAATGCATCTAATTAGCATAATCTAAGTTACTTTCAGACCTAGACTATCAGGAGACCTAGGAAACAGGTTTTAGCTCTCTCTCTCTCTCTGTAGTTAGGAATGCACGGAGAAGGATGTAGGAAAGAATGCTGAGTCAAATCCAGAATGAACAGTATCTAATGCCTGGATTGCATTCCATCCCTATTCTCTGCCGACCACCATACCTACTCCAACATCCAACTCTAGTATTCTAGTATTCTAGTATTCTTCTGCATGATGAGATACCTGGCTGTAAGTCAGGACCATAATATTGCTCACTTCCTGAGGGTACCATTTTCAGAGGACGTATTGAAAGCTAAGAGTACACAGGATGTCTTGGGTTCTGAGTCAGTGTTGCCTCCTGAAATTGTTCACCACAGTAGCCCTGCTATAAATCTGACTCTTCTTTGTACAAACATAATTGTGTTGTGATGTTTTACTCTCTGTTGATCCCACTGGACTGTGTATTTTCAGAAAGCAACACCTATATCTTACTTTTATCTGAATATTCTCCTTTTTGTCATGCCTAGATGTATAAAAGGCACCTTAAGAAATGTTTTTTGAGGGTTGCCTGGGTGGCTCAGTCGGTTGAGCCTCCAGCTTCCACTCAGGTAGTGATCTCATGGCTCGTGGGTTTAAACTCCGCATCAGGCTCTGTGCTGACAGCTCAGAGTCTGGAGCCTGCTTTGGATCCTGTGTCTTCCTCTCTCTCTGCCCCTCCCATTCTCACACTCTGTCTCTGTCTCTCTCAGAAATAGACATTAAATTTTGTTTTAAAAAAATACTTAAAGAAATGTTTTTTGAAGGATTTCAAAAGGAAGGATTTTGAAGGATTTCATTTTTAATGTCATCAGGGCAAAAAATGACTTCTAGAGAATTTTCTGTTTGTGGAGGAAATGTTTTGTGACACTTTAAAATAAATAAAAGGCCCTTTTTAATCCCTTCTTTTCAATGAGTTTAAGGTGATTATCTGGACCAAATATGTAGGTAGATACATCATGATTTATATTTAAGAGGAATCAACTCTAAGTTGTGGATGTGATTTTTACTATGTGTGATCTTCCATTAACTCCTCGGGGTTTTTCCTACTAATGGTTCAGAATTCAGCTGGAAACAAAGGGGGTACCTTAGTATCCTTGGTGTAAGATATGCTCTCTTTGGAGTTTTGTTGTTATTGCGAGGAACATAAACTCATGGAAACACTATAACGAGAATTGAGTTTCATTGTGGAAACACATGTGGACAGGAATACAAACTGAAGGTGAGAACAGTCAGGAAGGAGTCCAGGCAGCTCCAGGGATGAGTATCCTCTCTCTCTCTTCTTCTCTTTCCCTCAAGCCACGTGGCTTTATTGGTCCTGTCTTGCACTCTGTGCGTTTAGACTTTTCCTCCTGCCAACTTTTCAATGTCATACACTTCTTTCTTTCTCTTTCTTTTCTTTCTTTTTCTTTCTTCCTTCCTTTCTTTCTTTCTTTCTTTCTTTCTTTCTTTCTTTCTTTCTTTCTTTCTTTCATACAGAGAGAGAGAGAGAGAGTAGGGGTGAGGGACAGAGGCAGAAAGAGAAAGAATCTTAGGCAGACTTCACACCCAGCGCAGAGCTGGGACATGGGGATCGATCGATCCCATGACCCTGGGATCGTGACCTGAGCTGAAATCAAGAATTGGATGCTCAACTGACTGAGCCATGCAAGAGCCCCTAATATAGTTCTCTTTCTACCTATTTACTCACATTTTTGTTCCTCAGAAATTTGGCTTCCCTGTGATTTCACAGCTCTGACCAGACTCTAATGACACCTCTCTTGTACCCTTTCAGGGAGTACCTACTACTGTCAGATTCTCTTTTCCACTCAACATCTTTAAATAAAGTCTTTGGTCCAGCTCACCTTGTCTTGCTAGACGATATCATAGGAAGTTTTTACGTCTGAAAACTTTTCAGCCACCATGAGTTGGCTTTTCTTTTAGTTTCTGCTAAAAACATTCTAAGTGTTCTAGGAGTGTTGGCCTATTCCAAACCAATAGGAAAGTGATTTCTTATAACTCCTTAGGCTGTCATGAGTTATTTCTCACATAATAGTTTACCCCAATTATTTGTTCCTGATTATTTTGGATGTGTATAAGTGTCTTACTTCTATATGGTAGACAGTGTTTATGTCTTCAAATAATTCGTTGTAGCTACCAAGAACTGTGAAGGGCTGGAAATTCTACCTTGTTTGCAAGCTGACAGATTGCCACAGTTTTGTAGATATACAGAAGACACAATACTCCTGAATCAGTGTCCAGGCAACTTTATTACCCACAACAATAGCAATAGCCTGAATGTCATTGTTTTCTTACATCAGTTCTATGGGCCCCAACCACCACAGGGCTGGCTGATGCCAATACACACAGAGGGTGGTGTTACAGAAAAGGATTCTCTGGCTTAGCACACTCTAATCTTGTATAAGATTACGAGAAAATCTGCACACAACCTTTGCTAAGGAGGGAGACATTATCTTTATTGTTATGGTAGACAATAAACAAACCAGCCCTCTGTCCCAGAGGGAGACAGTATCTCTATATTCCAAGGCTGCTTGCTATACAAATATCTGTGAAAAGATAACCCAAAACAAAAGCTGTCGGTGTCTGCTTGTAAGATACTCAAAAACTTGAGAGATGAAGGGAGAATTTTTTTACATTAGTAACATACTCCTTCATACCCAAAGAGGAGTGATTTTTCATCATAATTCATGCAACCAAATGACGAGCTTAATTATACTGTATTATTTCATTGTTCTCAGTAGGCATTGCTCACTTTTTTCTTAAGTTGGGAATGAATTATAATTATAAGCTGATCTCTTTGAGATCAAAAAAATATTATTTTGGTCATCAATAGAAAATATAAATATGCTTTGAAACCTTTCTCTTTTGGGGGGCAATTTTACAATGTCTTTTGATGAATATCTGTTAATCAATGTGTTATATGAATTCAAGTATATATGTATATATATTCTGATATATTCTGGATTTCGCTAGACTTCTTGGAAATATTTTAAATTAAATAAGACTAATGTGTAATACTGATTTACATGGTCCATAAAAATAAAGTGTCATTCCCAAGTTGTTTGTATTTCCAATGCAATAATGTCTTCTTTTGCCTAATGCTAACGATGATTGTCTCTGATTCATACCAGCCTTTCGCTATAGCTCATTGGCCAAAATGTAGTCCCTTGGCCTTAACCAGCTGCAAGGAAGGGAGAATGGCCTTGCTTTTTCCTAAACTGCAGTGTGTCCATTGACCATTAAGGCTGCTATCACTAAGACAGTAAGGGAGAATAGATATTGGGATACTACTAACAATCTCTGTAATACAGCCTTCACCTTATCCTCTAAGAAGCTATTGCAATTATTGTCCTTTAATTCCAAGGATTTGTTTAGGCCCTGGTCCTCCAGTTTTTTCCTGGTTTCCCCTCCATTACCTTAACCTGACTTTTTCGGTTTCAGGAGAGAATTTCTGATTATTCTTCTGGACATCTTCCTTCTTCTGATTTGGCTTCTTCCCAAGACTGTCTGTTAAATCATAGGCCCCACTTGGCTCAACCATTTAGGCCTATAGTCAAATGATCCAGTTCCCCAACCTTAACTCAGTTAGTTACTATGAAAGCCTGAACCTAACGCTAACACTCTGGCATTAACTAGTTAACTAAAGCCTTAGTTTTTCAAGCCTTTTCTAAATTTTTCACGGGGATAAGTTTTCACTCTTCAGACCAGTCGCTCATTTACTACATTTCATTCATTCCCTTATTACCAAAAAATTGTCGACTACCTGCCATGTGCCGGGCATTGAATAGCAGAGGATTGTTTTTCCTCCATATTGACATGTTTTTGCAAAACACACTGTCAGGATCCAGCAGCAAAAGTGGGTTAAGAATAGATAACTTTTTCCCTACTAGAACACTTTGCCACACAAAACAAAGGATCACTGTGTACTTTCACAGAGTTTCCTGGTCTAATATTTAAATATTTCAAGACAGTTATAAGCACATTTCCTTATTTATCTCCCTAACTCTTTCAGCTCCTAAGTTTCAGTTGTTGGCAGGTATACTTTGGCACTTTCCAGTGGATATTCTTACACACCTTCCAGCAGGAATAGCTTCAAAGAATTAGCCTATTTACTGTTACTGATTATGCAACACATCATTTTTGACAGCTAACACTACTTCCTGGAATTATGAGAACACATTGTACTTAACTGGCAATTGGTGGAAGAAATATAAAAACAGTTTCCCAAGAAAATAGTGTATGATAGACTAAGAACAACTTAGAGTATTTCTTATATCAAATGTTATCTAAATATATTTTAATAATCCAGAGGTACAGTGTCAGAAAATGTTTTTGGAAAGAATAAGGTGACTTAATATAGGTCCGTAGTTTAATAAGATCAAATTCCTGGCAATGAGGTTGAATTCTTGGCAAATCACCAAATGTGTGGATTCTGATATGAATTTCCAACCAAACATGGGGAATGGAAGGTAACAAGTGGCATTATCTGTGAAGAGACATTTGATTTTATGATCAGAAAATCTAAAAGGTTAACTTGGAATTTCTCAATGCTGCTGCATGATCCAAATTTTAGAAAATTAAATAGAATATCAAAAGTGTATATTTTTTAGAACTTTGAAAACTCTTTTTCCCCCTTTTCTTCATCATCAAAATTATTCAAACAATAATTTATCCTTTTTTAGCTACTTTGTC
Organism: Puma concolor; assembly: GCF_028749965.1. Taxonomy (NCBI): domain Eukaryota; kingdom Metazoa; phylum Chordata; class Mammalia; order Carnivora; family Felidae; genus Puma; species Puma concolor. The sequence continues at coordinate 71,457,316 of NC_141670.1, forward strand.
ATCACTGTTTTATTGTTGTCAGTCTTATAATTTGGCAAATAGTGGGGCACCAGGCTGGCTCTATCCATAGAGCATGTGACTCTTGATCTTGGGGTCATGAGTTCAAACCCCATGTTGGGCATGATGCACACTTTTAAATAAATAAATAAATAAATAAATAAATAAATAAATAAACAAATAAATAAACAAATATCACTCAACAATCTGGAGTATAGTGTTACCAAAAGTATGAGCAAGAGTAAGATAAGCTTTGGTACCAGAGTAAATAAATTCCAAAACTGTAATGGATTCACACACACACACACACACACACACACACACACACACACACACAGTGTATGTATTTCTTGCCTGCAGAAAGTCTACTCAAGTCTAATGGCTCTCCAGAGCAACCTCCTTCAAATGAGTCAAGAGATCTAGACTGGTTCCATGCAGTGGCTCCAGAATCTCGATATATAGCCATCACAATCACAGTGGTTGGAAAGGAGTGAGCTGTAAGATTATGCAACAGATTTTCCTTGTCTCAGCCCAAAAGTGACACAAAGAAGTTATAGTAGTTATTTCTCCTCACAGCTCTTGGTTTTGTCTGTTTGCAAGAGGGTTGGGAAGTATAGTATTCCACAAATTCAGAAAGATGAGACTGGGATATTGAGAAGCTTTGGTAATGTTTACCATACCACTTTATTGAAGCCTCACTACTTATTACTGAATATAACTATGCTTTCCTAATGCCTTATATTTATTCATTTTATCACCACTTTCTTCCTGCATTGATTATTTCTTTTTCAAAATTTGGAAACTCAGAGCTCCTTTTTAACACTTGAACAAGGTTGCATGCATCTTTTTTTTTTTTTAATTTTTTTAACGTTTATTTATTTTTGAGACAGAGAGAGACAGAGCATGAACAGGGGAGGGGCAGAGAGAGAGGGAGACACAGAATCTGAAACAGGCTCCAGGCTCTGAGCTGTCAGCACAGAGCCCGACGCAGGGCTCGAACTCACGGACTGTGAGATCATGACCTGAGCCGAAGTCAGACGCTTAACCGACCAAGCCACCCAGGCGCCCCTCATCTTTAAAAAAATAAACAAAATCAAAAGGAAACAAGAACAAATAGTTGCACTGGCCTCTGTGGTCTGCCTCTCAAGGAATTCATCAAGATTCCTTTTCTGACTACTTATTCTAAACCTACTCACTGTGACTTGATGTCTCTGAGTGCTATGAAGCTATCTACCCTCACATGCAGAAAGGTCACCGAGAACAGAAACTGTACCTCACTGCCTACATATTAATAATGTGCTATTTATTCCACCGTCTCCATTAGCATTCTACTTTCTCTAAAGACGCTTATCCCTATAAATGATGGGCTTGTTCATTAGAAAAACTTTCTGAAAGATCCATCATCTTTTCAATGGAAAGCATCAAAAGTTTGAACTCTCAGATTCTTTGAATTCCTCTCCTCAAAATCCTAACCTCGCTGTTTCTGGCAATCGCGGACTGTCATAGGTAATCCTTACCAAGTCCTAATCAAGTGATTGTGTTGAAAGACCCATCTTACGCCACACTTCCCATTGTCAATAAATTCTGACCTTACCTTCCCGCCTTTGGAGATACTACCAAAGCTCTTGGGGGTGGTGCTCTTTCTTACACAGTAAGTAATGAATTCAACTTGTCTAACAGTGCATGTAGGTGATATTTGGGGAGCCAAATATGCTTTTCTGAGAGCATTTACTGACATTAATGGCAGAGTATTTATTTACATTAATGGGCAGAGCATTTTTAATTAATTAATTATTTATTTATTTTATCTGATTTCTTTTTCTTGTCTTACTAATTTTGACTGGATGTTTGTTTAATTTTTTTCAAAAGCCTATTTATTTATTTTGAGGAAGGGAGAGAGAGAGAGAGAGAGAGAGCACGCACACCTGTGTGCACATGGGGGAGGGGCAGAGAGAGAAATAGAAAGAGAGAATCCCAAGCAGACTCTGCACTGTCAGCACAGAACCCAATGCAGGGCTTGACCTCACGAACTGTGAGATCATAAATACTGAGTACTTGAGTACTTCAGTCTACCCCAACATGTATCATTCACAAATCTGGCTGTCAGAACTCTAACTCAAATCTACCTTCTCAGAAAACTGCTTTTCTGAGAGCATTTACTTACATTAACGGCAGAGCATTTATTTACATTAATGGGCAGAGCATTTTTGATTATTCACTTATTTACTTACTTATTTACTTGTTTATTTATACTAATGGCAGAGCATTTATTTACATTAGTGACCTGATTTTTCTCCAAGTTATTTGTAGTGGGTTGAATAGCATCTCCCCCAAATTTGTATCTGCCTGGAACTTTACAGAATGTCACTTTATTTGGAAATAAGGCTTTTTGCAAATAGGTTGAGGATCGTGAAGAGATCAGACTGGGTTAAAATCCAATGACTGGTGTAATCATACAAAGAGAAGAAATCACATAGAGACACGGAAGGAAAACAGAGAAGAAGGTGACGTGAAGACAGAAGCAGGAATTGGAGTGATGCACTCATAAGCTGAGGAGCACCAAGGATTGCCAAGAGCCACCAGAAGCCGGAAAGAGGCTAGTGAAGAGTCTGCTGTGTCTTCAGAGGGAGCCTGGTCCTGTTGACACCTTGATTTGAGACTTCTGGTTTCCGGAACAGTGAGAGGTTTTCTTTCTAGCTCACCAAGTTTGTGGTAAGTTGTCAAGGCAGCCCTAGGAATCTAATACAGATTTTTACCTAAATTAGAAAACTTGAAATTCTCTTTCATTTCACTCTCTCCCTTGTCCATTTCCATCCCTGTTTACTTGCATGGCAAAATATTGCCTCCAAGCCCTATAAATTTTACTTCCTGGTGGCATCCTCTCTTCAGTCTTTGCCTTTTATAGTCTTCTTCGTAGCTCCACCAGAATAAATCACAGTATTGTTCTTACCATGTAAATAAACATTCTATAGACTTCCCATTATTCTCCTTTGTTTATGAGTTAAATAAAAATTCTTCAGCTTGACGTTCAAAACTCTTGAACGACCTAGCAATATTTCCAACCATTCTAATCTGGGATCCATTCTTTTGGGTCCTCTTCCATGAGTATTCTGTATCCTGTTACAATTTGTGGGAATGCAGTCTTCCCATTGAGTTGGTTTTTATTCTTCTGACCTAAAATATTAACTCACTGAAAACATTCCAAATAGGGTTTTATTTTTTTTTTTTGCCTATAAACAGGTTATATTTTGCCCTATAATGTATTTATACATGTCTTCCCCTTGCCCTGTCCAACTAGAATATAATTTCTCCTTATACAAATCCATACTTTTATTTACTCTTACTCGTCATGCTTATAACGGGCTTATGAATTAAGTCGGCATTTGTTGAATTAACTTGAATTTGTTAATAGGTTTGGAATTGATAAATCCAGAGACTATTATGTAAGGTTGAAAACTTGAGGGTGTGGGAGCAAACTACTCACATCAACGTCATTGAAGATACTCCCACAGAAAGGCAAACATGTTTTCGACATTACTTTTTTTTTCCTTAAGTAAGCTAAGGCTAATTTCAGTGTTTATTGAGATATCCTATTAATGCTTGTAAACATGAAAAAATAAAAAACTTCATAAACAGCTGTGTGGTAGTTTTCTGACGATATAAGTGTTGAGCTTTATATTTACCATTACTTTCCTTAATTCAAAGGAAAATAGTATTTAGAACAAGAGAAGTGTAGGCAAAAATATGTGCGTCAGTGGAAAATTCTGCATTGTTGGGATTCTAGAGGAAACCCTCTGGGTTATCTGATTCTGATTCTAGGGAAACTATGAAAGCTATTTTACAACACCATAAATTGTAGATAGCTGTTAGTAATGCAAAAATAATTCTTGTCTATGTACATGCAAATTCTGTCCTGTCCAGTAGAAGTCCAACTGACAATCCCTCACCATTACGGGAAAAAAAACAAGTTTGCCTTCACTTGTGCAGTCATTTCAATATTCCTGATCTATAAATGTGCCCAGTCTGGATTTTCTTTTGAACCCAGTTATATTTGCCTGTTTTCCTCATTGGCTACGAGTTTAATGAAATCTTTAATATGTATTCATTTTTATATCTGCGTGGGAGTCATGATTTCCTCTTGTTTAAAAATTAACTTTTAAAGGAAATAAGTCCCTGTTTCATTCTTCCTTCCTGGTGTTGTCATAGGTTCTGACCACCAAACTGATATTGAAGAAATGGGAAATAACAAGAGAAGGGACACCAAAATAATAAGGAAACCTCAAAACCTGCCATACAGTGAATACTTGAAAAAATTGGGGAAATTTATGTTGGAGCAGAGTAATCTAAAAGGGAAATGATCGTTATTCCCCCTAAACCCAAATGGTTATCATATGGAAAAATGACTAGTCAGGCTTTATGAGTTTTCAGAGGATAAATCTGAAACGTGGAGTGACATTTATACAGAGGTCAATTTTGACTTAACATAAATCCGAACTTGCCAACAATTAGAACTAAACAGAAATGGTGTAGTTAGCTTTGACATGTCTGGATGTCTTTGCCTCCAAGGGTATTCGAGAAGAGTTCCAACAAAATCTTAAAAGGATTCTTTTAGTGTTGATTAGATTATAAGCTATAGAATTGGACTAGATGTCTTGTGGAGAATTTCAATCCAGAGTTATTAATTTCGTGATTCAGTCTGATCCTGGTTGTATATGTGGATTAGAGCTCCTGGAACGCTGGCACCTTTGTAAATATGCTCTCCTGAAGTTACTATGTCATCTTTCTGTAGTAGGATCTTAAGTTACCATTGTCATCTTTTTGTAGTAAGATGTTAAGTGAGGCTTTGCCTATTATCTGGGATTTTGGGTCCAGACCCCAAAGCTGAGGACAAAGCATAAGAACCCTTGATATGGGTGATTAAGGTACTCAACTGTCTAGAATGGAGTGTTTGTCAGCTTGCCAGAGACATAGAAATAGATCTCTGTACCCAGCTGGGTGCTCATGAAACTGTGGAAACTCAGTCCTTCTTTCTAAACACAGTGGCAGAGTCCTTGGCAGTGTGTGATCTCTGGGGCTTGGGGGTGAGTGGTTGGTTGAGACAATGGGGATTGATTCTTCCCTGCTAGAGTCAAAGTCTAGGATTGAAGTTACTTGAAGATCAGAGCAAAGATTGTGGCTGCCAGGGGAGTGGCCAGTCTGTAAAGAATTTGGTGGGCAAGAGAAGTGTAATATTTCCCAAAGCCAGAGGCAATAGCCTGGAAGGTAGCCAGGTGTGAGTCATAGGGAAAGAACATTACACCAGTGACTGCTCCTCTGTGAATACTGTTGGGGCAAGAGCTGAGTGGCAATTGTAAGGAAAATGTTAGCCAAAAATTTCACTGCTTGAATTAGGAAACAGTACAGTGTTGGAGAAGGGGGGTGAGGACGGGAATGGGGACTTCTCAGGTCCAATAGGAGAGAAATATAATTTGGGCATTTGCCATGACAGAAGACCCATATTCCGCATTGCAAGAACAGCAGTCCCTAAAAAAAATGTGTCCTTTTCCTCTCATTCTTTCCCCTTTCCTCATCCCAGGGAGCCATTGACAACATGGGAGAGGAGAAGGGGTAGTGGGGGAGCAAGTGGGGAAAGAGCGAGGAAACCTGCCATCCCCCCAATGCTTAGCTGCAGAATTCCTGGCCCGGTCTGCGCCGGGACAGGGAGAAGCTTTGGGAGATTAAAATCATGACACTGTTAGATTAGAGAAACATTTCAACAGCTAAAACTGAAATTGTACTAATAAGCAAAAGACACTGGAAGGCTGGGGCAGAAACAGGAGAGAGGACCCCCAAAGGCACTAAGTCTGTAGAGCTGAGGTGAGAGAACAAAGCTTTGTCAGCTTGAAAGTACGACGGATTTTATGAACCTGCTTCAGGTATCACAGCAGAGTTTTATGTCTGAACAAGAGCTACCCTTTCTTGGTCACTCTTTGCAGTTATGTATAGATCTGGTAATAAAATGCATCATTCTATGATTTCAATGAGACAGCATCCACAGTTCAATCAACTGTCTTCAGACAACTCACACAGAGTTCACAAATTTACATTGGTGAAGAAATTCTTCGCACGGCCTAGGAGAATACGCAAGCGTTCCCTCTTTCTCGTCTTTTTCTTTTAAACTAAAAACGTAATACATTTTGGACATTAGCTATTTGAGAACATTAGTTTAGTTCCTGTGTTGATGTATGGCTGGAAGATCTTTTGCTCCTCCTTGGCCACATCCTTCACCGTTGACACTCCACTCTCTATCCACTACCAGCCTGGGACACAAAACAAGGAGATGGGAAGGAAATGTTAATATCATGGAGGGGATATTTTAAAAAATAATTTGAAGACGAAGGAAAGGGCAATGCTTGTTTAGAATAACACTGGACTGCGAATTGTTGCAGGTGTTCTAGCCAGAGATTAAAGTTTACTTTTAAAATTGGATTTGCTTTTTTTTTTTTTAATTTTTTTTTTCAACGTTTTTTATTTATTTTTGGGACAGAGAGAGACAGAGCATGAACGGGGGAGGGGCAGAGAGAGAGGGAGACACAGAATCGGAAACAGGCTCCAGGCTCTGAGCCATCAGCCCAGAGCCTGACGCGGGGCTCGAACTCACGGACCGCGAGATCGTGACCTGGCTGAAGTCGGACGCTTAACCGACTGCGCCACCCAGGCGCCCCTGGATTTGCTTTTTAATAGTCCATCTAGAAACCAGATGACTTTGAGATTCTCAGTTCTACCTCCTCCTGCTGCTCCTCTATCCTGGGAGGATGAGCGAGGGAGAGGAGAAAGGGCAGCCACTGGCCAAAAAGGCCACTTATAAAGAGATTCAGAGAACCTGAATGCACGGGGAAGAGATTGAAAGGGAGGCTCAGGGAAAAACTTGTTTTGTTATAAGTCAGCCCCTAGAACTAAGTCCCCAGGCCTGGACACCGAGATGGGAAAAATGTGGGGGGGGGGGAAACTGGAGCACTCAGAAATCTATGAATCTTTCTGTATTTTGTACGGGCCAAAATATCTACCTGCTGTTCTTCTTGACCTGTCTCTAATTCAGTCTGCACCTTGCAAGTGGAATAAAGCATCCTCTCTTATCCAAGACCCCTGGTGGATGCCCAAAACCATGACTAGTACTGAACCCTATAGGTGCTATGTTGTTTCCTATACATACATATCTATGAAAAAGTTCAATTTATAATTTAAGCACAGTAAGAGATTTATAACAGCAACTAATAATTAAATAGAAAAATTATAACGATAGGTTGTAATAGAAGTTATGTGAATGTGTCCTCTCTCTTATCTTACTGTACATCTTATTGTACTGTATTCACCTGTCTTCTTGTGATGATATGAGATGATAAAATGCCTACCTAATGAGATGAAGGGAGGCAAATGGCCTGGACACTGTGACGTAGCATTAGGACACTATAGATGTACTGATGATTTGGTCATCTGCTTCCAGACCTGGGATGACTGCAGACAGCTGAAACCTTGAAGAGGGAAACTCAGGATAAGGGGGGAACTACTAATCTTTCTAAAACACCATTTGAATCAGGTCATGTGTTCTACTCCTCCTTGCCCCTAGGACAAAGTCCAACCTCTAGACTAGGCATGCAAACTCTGCTCCACTCCACTTTTAATGATGACCCCTCCACTTCCTTAGTCCTCAAGAGCCAGTAATTCCACATATCTTTGTTTCTTTTTTTTTTTAATTTTTTTTCAACGTTTTTTATTTATTTTGGGGACAGAGAGAGACAGAGCATGAACGGGGGAGGGGCAGAGAGAGAGTGAGACACAGAATCGGAAACAGGCTCCAGGCTCCGAGCCATCAGCCCAGAGCCTGACGCGGGGCTCGAACTCACGGACCGCGAGATCGTGACCTGGCTGAAGTCAGACGCCTAACCAACTGCGCCACCCAGGCGCCCCCACATATCTTTGTTTCTATTCCCTCAATGAGCCACATTCCCTCTTGCCTTCAGGTCTTAACATATGATATTTTTTTCTGATTGGAGTTCTTTCCCACCCCATGTTTACCTGAAGATCTCCTGTGATTTCTTTATATCTCTTCTTTGTATCTCTTCTTTATATCAGAGTACCTCCCTCTGGGAAAGCCATCCCTGCCCCCCAATCTGGATTAAATTTCTTTTCTATGTTCTATGGATGTCAGCTCTTTTTCTCTCAGGATTTGGTACATGGTGCTAAAGTGACTTATACACATGGCCTATGTGTTCCAACTGTGCTCAGATCTGGAACCTTCGGGTCACTGGCTGATCCTTAGTACCTAGCACCTGCCTGGCGCCTAAGAGACACTCCGTAGAGGATCATTGGGTAGATGAATATTGAAGTTTACTAGAAGACACATTTGACTGTTGAAACTAAAATTAAGAATTAAGCTTGTCTTCTGAAATAGAACCACTGGTGGTTTTCCAACCCTTCTACAATTCTAGAGTTTGATCTCAGTATTCTTTTGATCAGTTACAAGGACCTTCATCCATGTTCCAGCAGTTGTTTATATTTCTTTTTTACTGAATTACATTTTATTATAAAAATGTGGTTATGAATGTGTTCCCCCAAAAGTCTCTCAATATATGAGAAACAACATATTTTCTTCATTTTAGTATTGGGTGACCTACATTATAAGCCTTTAATAAGTGTTTGCTAATGTTTAATGGAACCTCTTACATAAAATGTTCATTTCAGAGAAGTGATCCCTCTAGTGGCTAACCTATTTCAATACATATTTTTACGTCAATGAAACTTAAGTTATGAACCAACTAAGCACAATATAGAAAGTGAGAATTAAATTTTGGTCTATCAATCTTATTATATGATATTAGCATTACCTCAACTTTTGTACACCTTAATATTGATGAGAAGGGAAAGATGTGGGCATAATTTGTTAGTATGTTTAAAATATGAATTCACTGCATTCTCATATTTATTGATCTCTTAATATACATCTAATGAGCAATAATACTTTTTTAACAGTTACAAAATGTTTGCGAGAATTTGTGGGAATGTAAGTATAATTTTACAAGAAAAAATATTTACTGTAAAACAATTAAATAAATAGTTGTTTTTCCTACATTACCATGCCGGTAACAGGGAATGTGATAGCTCAATGATATACACATCCTATTTGGAATCTATTAGATTCTGGATGCATTCATAAGATTTGGCCTATTAACATTTGACTTGATGCCATGAACTTCCAAAAAAACATATTTTTAATCTTCTCCTATTTGTGTGAGTGAAACCCACCAATTGTTATTTGATCAGAAACCACTCTTGGCAATTTTTGCATTGGCTACATGGGGACTGAGGAGGTAATAAAACTCCAATTTGCATCCTCGTTACATGTACTTTCAAGAAATGCTTTTCTAGTAGTTTCATGATATGGTAATAATTTACCTTTTGATTTATGCTTCTAATGCAACTATGTCCATAAATTAATATGACTAATTTAGGTTTGAACAATCATCTATCCAAAAGTTCTTTGTCATACTCAAAAGAGGTTTTGGGATATCAATCACCTATACCAATATGATTCAAAACATACTTTTTAGAGCATCATATTAGTAGAGGAGCATACATGTAGAGTAATACCTTGGATTGCGAGTAACTTGTTCTCTGAGTATTCTATAAGGTGAGCAAACATTTCTAATAAATTTTACCTTGATAAACGAGCGACGTCTTCCAATACGAGTAGTATGTGCCACTGAACATCACACGGTCACAACTGAGCCAATGGTTCTTGAAATTTGCCTTAATATACGAGGGCTTTGGATGACAAGCATATTTCTGGAACAAATTATGCTAGCAAACCTAGGTTTTACTGTATATGCCTTTATTTACTTCGCAAACATTTAACGTTCATCTGCCACATGTCTGGTTTGCAACACAACCTCTGTCTCAAAATTTGGGGATCAGGGTGGGTGGTAAAGATATATAAACAGATAATTATAACACAGTGTGGTACATGAAGAGATGGAGATATTCAAAAACTCTTATGGGATCACAGAGGAGAGTCATCTTGCTCAACACAAGAGTTTGTGAAAGTTTTTTTTTTTTTTTAATGTTTATTATTGAGAGACAGAGAGACACAGAGCGTGAGCAGGGGAGGGGCAGAGAGAGAGAGGGAGACACAATCCGAAGCAGGCTCCAGGCTCTGAGCTGTCAGCGCAGAGCCCGACCTGGGGCTCTAACTCACAAACTGCGAGATCATGACCTGAGCCAAAGTCGGACGCTTACCCAACTGAGCCACCCAGGCTCCCCGATAGAGTTTGTGAAAGTTTCTAGAGGGAGATCGTGTCTGAACTGTGACTTAATATATAAATGGACATGAGCCAGGGGGAGAAAGGGGAATGAAAACTCGTAAGTAAAAGCATGAAGGTGAGAAGGATCTGATGTGTGGGAGAAAATGTGTGCAGTTTGATATTGCTGGCAACTGAATCCAAAGCAGTGGTTCTGAAAGATGAAGGAAAACAAGTTGACAACCTGCTCTCTTGTGAAGATCATGCCACATTACTTCGTAGTGAAGAAGAACAGTTGAAGGATTTTGAGGGGAAACGATGTAGACAGATTTGGAAAGAAGTGCGAATCTGAGAAAGACAAGGCAAGAAACACCAAGATCAATTAAGAAGCACCTGAAATAGCTCAGGAAAAGATAATGAGGGCCCTAAATAGAGCAATAATAGGAGGACTAGACGGCAGAGGATGAATTGGAGAAATATTTAAAAGATCACATTGGAAGTATCTGAGCTATGAGGGAGATAGGAGGAATTGAGGATGATTTCTTAGACTCTAGCTAGGGTGATAAAGCAGCTACAATAATTTATCTCAGAGGTAATAGAAAACCCATTTCAAACTGGCTTTAGAAAAACCGAGACTAAAAATTTCAGAAGTCGTTCTTGCTTCAGGCACAAAGCTTGGGCTGATATGTCATTGAGGCTTAGACTCTTTGTCCTTCCTTTCAGCCCAGTTTGAGCCACACCTCTCAAGTGCACCGGCCAACAGATGGCTTCTCCAGGAGCCCCTGGGCTTCTCCGAGATCCAGTAATAAAGATTTGCCTCTGGCCCAGCATGGGACCTCCCTGAATCTGCTCCAGTACTTGGTCGATTTAGGTGCTGCATATGTTTTTAAATATTTTGAATAGCTCCTTTTGATATAGGACTCATAGCACATATTAATTTTATATTAGACATATGTAATAAAGAGTGCTTTGTTATATGAGATGATACAGCAGATTAATCAGATTTGAACAGGAATTGGCAAGTACTCTGGATGCCCTAGTGAAAAACATGTGTGCTGGCCCATAAAGCTTAAAGAGATTCAGAGGCCTGGCACGTTGGTGAAGTTTTAGGGGTCCAGTGATCTGAGTCAGGCCATGATGTTCTTTCCATGGCACTGGATATATTGTCATAGTTTACATTCCCCTAGAAGCAAACTCTGAGACAAGGGTTAAAGTGTAACAAATTTATTTGGAAAGTGATCCTAAGAAACACCAATAAGGCAATAGAGATGTTAGACCTAATAAGGACATTTTACAAGCAAATTACCATTATGTCAGTGGCTTGGTTCCACGAAACTCTAGCAGGCAATAAGGCTTGAACTCAAGTCGCAGTGTTGGTCCACTTAAGAAGCATAGGAATTGGGATATTTATACGTCAGCTTCCACTAGACATTTGTTAAGAATTGCTTCTAAGGGGGTTAATTCCCCAGTACTTCTGGTTTTCGAGTATTTCTGACCACCAAGAAAACACTCAGTTAAAAAGTTGCATATGCTGGCGGTTAGAAGTTTATCCTGGAAAGGCTGAGAGAAGGATGAGGCACCACTGAGATGTACTCATGCCCCTTGACAAGTTCACTCTGTCCTGTCACTGCTTCTTCAAGGTGATGCCTATCACATTTTCTGATAAAAAGGATTACAGCAGAAGGATTTGTAGAACCAGATATTGTCCCTGCTGCATCTGTTGAGGTCAATGATTCAACTGATATTTATCAACTCCATCCTTTACCTCCCATTCTAGATACTTCTCATCCATAGCCATTACCTCTTGTGGTCCAGTTTGCTTTCCCACTGGAAAGATCTATACGTCAGATCTCATCCTTTACGGTTGTAGCCTGTGGTTACTCTGCCCTTATCAAACAGTAGTCGCTGCAATTGCCCTGCCCAGGCCATTATGGGCCATGGAAGCAGCAAAAAGCACCAGAGTGAATCTTCTGAATTCCAGACATAACACTTCCTGCTCCATTATGGAGTAGCAATCCTATCTCTTTTAGATAACTAGTGTCAATTAGTCCAGTTAGTTTGGGAAACTTTTTCTTTACCCCTAATATGTGAGTATGATGAGCCCCATATGATCAGAAGATAGTTACACTTTTGTAGAATTCTTAATACTGTTTCTGGTAGACTATTTCCCCTAGCCAAGCACTCAGGAACCAATATTACTAATCCAGCAGAGCCCCTCTTATTCCACTCTTGATTCTAAAACCATATATTGCAGCTACTGGGGACAAAGCCCCATATAATGAACATGGATTTAAAATATACATGGCATCTTGAAGGTCAGAGCCTCAACCCTACAAGGTATCCACTTCCAGCTAGTAGCTACGTCGTTATGAGGCTTTTTCAATATTTTATTGAAATGTCAATATGTCAAAATCAGTGTATTCCAATATCATATTTTCACCATATCACCTCATTTACCTTGAAAGGGATTCCTTGGGTGAAGGTGATGTTTTGTAGGATGTTAGTAAATCAGCTATTGTGAGCCCTTACTAGAATTACACAAGAATCACCAAAGATCTGTAGAATACCTAAATTACACTATCAATCACCTTCACAAATTAGTGTAATACATGCACTTCTCAAGTTTGAACACTCACCTACATAGACCACTTTAGAAGGCCAGTGTTACATTAACACCAAAGCGAGTAAAGACATTCCAAATAGAGAAAACTGCAGACCACAGGCACAAAAATTTTAAACATATTTTTTATAAGTTCAGTATTATCCAATTGAATATGACAACAAATACATAGAATGATACATCCTGACAAAGTAGGATTTATTCTTGTAATGAAAACTTTGGTTTAACATTTGAAATTTATCACGATCTTAAAGAAACATAAGAGAAAAACTTTATGGTTATCTAAATAGATGCACTTGATAACATTCAAAAAATTCTCAACAAACTAAGAATAGAAGAGAACTTTCTCAACCTGATAAAAACTCACCATGGTGAGTTGAAATGGTCTGAATACATACTTTCTGAGATTAGGATCAGGGCAAGAATGTACCTTCTCCTCAGTTCTGTTCTACATTTTACTGGCTATCTCAGTCACTGTAATAAGACAAGAAAAAGAAATGAAAGACCTCGAGATTGGAAAAAAATAAAACTGCTTTAGAGATGAGTATTATTTTCCTGGGGTTGCCACACCAAAGTACCACAAATTCGGTGGCTAAAAACAACAAAAAATATTCTGGAAGCTAGAAGTCCAAAATTAAGGTGCATGGTCCCTCTGAAACAGCTAGTTGTTTTCTTTTTTATTTTTATTTTAGAGAGAGGGGGAGCACACGAGTGGGGATGGGGGCAGAGGGAGAGAGAGAAAGAAAGAGAATCTCAAGGAAGCTCCACTCTCAGCCCTACATGGGGCTCCATCTCATGACCCTAGGATCATGACCCGAGCTGAAATCAAAAGTCGGGCACCCAACTGACTGAGTCACTCAGGTGCCCCTGAAACTTCTAGAAAGAAGATCCTTTCTTGTTTGTTCCTAGTTCTGGTGGTGTTGGTCAGTTCTTGACATTCTTTTCCTTGTTCAACTCCAATACCTGCCTCCATCTTCGCATGGTGTTGTCTTGTGTGTCTATGGCTTTACATGTCCATTTTCTTATAAAGAATAAATTATATTGGATTAAGGCTTACCCTAATGACCTCATCTTAACTTAATTGAATCTGCAAAGATCCTATTTCCATATAAGGTCACATTCATAGGTACTAGAAGTTAGGACTTCAACATATCTTTTTGGGGGAAATGTTCAACCCATAACAAGATGATATGATGTATACACAGAAAATCATAAGAAATTTACAAAAGAGGTATTAGAATTAATAAGTGGTGGGCACCTGGGTGGCTCAGTTGGTTAAGTGTCCGACTTTGGCTCAGGGCATGCTCCCACAGCTTGTGGGTTCGACCCCCACATTGGGCTCTGTGCTGACAGCTCAGAGCCTGGAGCCTGCTTCAGATTCTGTGTCTTCATGTCTCTCTACCCCTTACCCTTTTATGCTTTCTCTTTCTCTCAAAAATAAATAAACATTAAAAAAAAGAAGTCAATTTACCTAGGTCAACAAGATCAGTAATCAAAGCTTAATATTATTTTTATTTACTAGGAAATCAATTGGAAAAAGAAATAAAAAGATATAATTCCATTTATAATAGTATTCAAAAAGACCCTGGAAATATTTAGGGGAAAATTTCACCAAGTATGTACAAAATCTATAGGTTGAAAACTACAGAACATTGCTTAGAGTAGCTAAAGATGTGAATCAATAGGAAATAATGTGTTCATGGATTAAAAGATTTGATGCTATTAACATGTTGATTCTCCTCCAATTTATCTGTAGTTTTAAAGCAATCCTATTTCAAATTCTGGCAAGATTTTGCAAAGAATTTGACAAACTGATTCAGATTATGTAGAAGAGTCAAAGCAATTTAAACAAGAAAAAGTCCAAACCTAGAGAGAGGACTTATACTACTAGAATTCCAGGTTTGCTACAAAGCTACAAGAGTTAAGACTGTGGTTTTAGCATAAGGATAAAAATATAAATTCAGGGAACTAAACAAAGAATTTAGAACTAGACCAACACATTTAATTGTGTTTAATTGGTTGTCAAAAAAAAAAAAAAAAGTGTCAGGACAATCCAATGGGGAAGATCAAATCTTTTCAACAAATGGTTTTGGAACAATTAGATATTCATACTGAGGAAAATGTTGATTTTTTTTTTTCTTTTAGCCTTTCTCTGTGCCCAAATGTTAACTGGATATGGACCATAGACCTAAATATAAAAACTTAAACTGTAAAAGTTCTAGAAGACAAGCATAGGGGAAAATCTTCTAACCTTGAGAGAAAAAGATTTCTCAGATACGACATAAAAAACTCTACAAACTTTGTAACAAAAACCCTAAAGTAAAAATGATTTATCAGACTCTGTCCAAATTTAAAACATAGTCTTCTGCAAAGATATCGTTACACAACGAAAAAGGCTAACCACAGAATGGGAGGAAATGTTCTCAATATTTCTGATAAAAGATGTTTATCTAGAATAGAGAACTCTTACTATTTAATAAATAGACAAATAGGAGATGGGGTTTCATATCCATAGCAATACCACAGACTGAGTAGTTTAGCAACAGAGATTTATTTTCTCATGGTTCTGGAGATTAGAAGTCCAATATAAAGATATGGCCAGGTATGATTTCTTCTGAGGTCTCTCTTTGGTTTGTAAATGGCCACCTTCTCACTGTGTCTTCATATAATTGTCGCCCTGTGCATCTGTCTGGTATCTCTTTGTGTGTCCAAATTTCCTTTCCCTAAAAGAACAACAGTCAGGTTGGACTAGGGCCCACCCTAAAAACCTCATTTTTATCACTTCTGAAAGATCACATCTCCAAATAGAGGTACTATATTCTGAGGTACTAAAGGCTAGAACTTCAACATATAAATGAGACACAATTTAGCCCATAACACTTGTGCAGACACTTCACAGAAAAAGAGTTCTAAATGGCCAATATCAATATGCAGCTGATCAACATCATCAATCATTAGAGAAATGCAAGTTAAGGCCACAGTAAACCATCACAACATGACCATTAAATTGCCTAAAATTAAAAATATTGACAATACCAATAGAGGAACAATTGGAACTTTCACACACTGATGGTGTTGTTATGAAATGGTACAACCACTTTGAAAAACTGGCAATTTCCTAAACAAATATAGATTTACTATGCAGTCTAGCAATTCCACTCAAAGGTATTGATCCAACAGAGATGGATATATATGCCTTTGTAGAGTTTTACATGAATGTTCCATAGTAGCTTTATTTATCATAGCAAGAAAAAAAAAAACTAGCTAGACATTTTCAAAGTGTCCATCAATATGCAAATGAATAAATAAGCACTAACCAATAAGTAAATAAGTATAATGATACAATACAATAGCATCAGCGATAAAAAATAATAAACCACTACTTATAAAAACGTGGATGAATTTTTGAGTCATCATGCAGAGTTAATGAAGTCATAAACAAAAGAGTACATACTGTGTGATTCCGTTTATATAAAATTTTAGAAAATGCGAACTAATTTTTAGTGACAAAAAGCAGGTCAGCAGTTGTCTGGGATCTGGGGTAAAAGGATATATGGACTACAAAATAGCACAAAGGAATTTTTAAAAGTAATGAAAATGTCTCATATCATCAATGTATAGATCTGACAACACTCACTAAATTGTCCACTTAAAATGCATTCACTAATTGTATCTAAATTATACGTCAATGAATTCTTTTCAATTAAAAAGTAATCTACAATTAACTCTTCAGCTCATTTTATTCTGTCATTACTTTATCAAGAAAAGTTTTGTCAAGGTCACTGAGTTTCCATGTTTCCAAATCAATATATCCTTTTTCTTTTCTTTTTTTTAACGTTTATTTTTGAGCGACAGAGAGAGACAGAGCATGAGCAGGGAAGGGGCAGAGAGAGGAGGAGATGCAGAATCCGAAGCAGGCTCCAGGCTCTGAGCTGTCAGCACAGAGCCCGACGCGGGGCTCGAACTCACAAACTGTGAGATCATGACCTGAGCCGAAGTTGGAGGCTTAACGGACTGAGCCAGCCAGGCACCCCTCTTCTTTTCTGTTTTTGCTGTATTCTATCCGTTAGCTGCCTTCCATACCTCTGGCCCGTGAATGAATTCCTTCTTCTCAGCTTTCATGACAGCATCTCTTGTTTTATTATACTCAAAGAATTGGCTCTTCTAAGTCTCTTTTTCTCAGTTGTACTTCTCTACCCAAAGTCTACGTATTAGAGATTTTCAGGGCTTCATCTTGGGTCCTTTTTTTTTTTCTCAATCCACTCTCAATTGTCTTCCAGAACCTAGCATAGCGCCTGATAGTCATCATTAATATTTGTTGAAAAAAAAAGGGTAAATCAAATACTGAAATTACAAGCTCAGAGAGAGAGTGTCTGTATTAATACACTACTATAATTTACTATCTGGGCTGGAATATCTTTCTAAGATCTTAATAGTGACACTTTAATCAAGTAAATACTACAAGATAAATTTATCTCTGTCTCCTCATTCTTTAAACCTGATTTTGGTCAGTGTATTCAACTAAAACATATCCATCACATATTCCAATTTCTTTTTATGATTTTTTTCATGTTATAGGTTAGAATAAACAAATAAGTGGCAGAGCTGTGATTTGAGCCAGATCAAGCATCTCTAGAGCCTAAGTACTTAACAATAATTTAAATATTTTTAGAGAAAAACAGAAGCTGTGGTTTACTGTCCTTAAAACTCAGCTATTTTATATCATTGCAACAAATGATATGTTCCTTGAGAAGAAAAATAGGAAGCATATGACTTTAAAATTTGAGGTCTAATTCCCTACAACAATTATAAAATGGTGGACAGTAATATTTTACATTTATGCATACATGATGGTTTCTCTCCTTTAAAATATGTCTAATAGTTACCATAGTAACAGATGCAGAGTCTCCTCTATGTGCCTCCCGGTGTTACCAGTGTGAATAACAACACGATATTATATTCGTAGAAAGACGAAGAACAAATCCGTGGCAGAACATCATGAAATAAGTTTTAATTGTAGTGTTTTAAAGTTACCTTTAAATGTATAAAATATTCATATTCATATTATATTATTATATAATTATAAAAGAAATATTTCCCTTTGTATCTAGAATATATTCATATTAATGCAAATATAATTTGCATATGTATAGAATATACAGAGCCATCAATCAATATCCTTTTACAGGACTCTGTGGTGTGCAAACAACAGAGTCTTGCTACTGTGGAACCACCAGCACGGGCCAAACCAGAAATTGGCCGCTGTCATTTGACAACTTATATTTATATAAAAAGATGCTGACCAAAGGCAATATTAAAATCCTACATTGTTAAACATTTGAAGAACAATTTGAAAAATAGATTTTTTAAAATAATTTAATGTTTTATTTATTTTTGAGAAAAAGAGAAAGGGAGAGAGAGAGAGAGAGAGAATGAACAGGGGAGGGGCAGAGAGAGAGAGAGAGAGAGGCACAGAATCTGAAGCAGGCTCCAGGCTCTGAGCTGTCAGGACAGAGCCCAACTTGGGGCTGGAACTCATGAATTGAGAGATCATGACCTGAGCCGAAGTCGGATGCTTAACCAACTGAGCCACCCAGGCACCCCTAAAATATATCTTTTTTTTTTTTTTTAATTAACGTTTATTCTAGGGGGAGAGAGAGAGAGAGAGAAAGAGATAGGGTGCAAGCAGGGGAGGGGCAGAGAGAGGGAGACCCAGAATCTGAAGCAGGCTCCAGGCTCTGAGCTGTCAGCAGAGAGCCCAACTTGGGGCTCGAACTCATGAACTGTGACATTGTGACCTGAGCCAAAGTTGGACGCTTAACCGACTGAGCCACCCAGGCGCCCTGAAAAACAGATTTTTCTAAACAAATGGAAACGTTAATTATAAGAACTTTGTCTTCTTCCCTTGAGAGCTTCTTATTTTCTTCTTTTCTTTCCTCCTAAGTTTTTGTTTTTTTAAAAATTTTATAATCATTTTACCCTCATCTATACTCTGTCTCTGGCCAGAAATGTCTGCAAGGCCCAGATAGAAATGTCTTTAAGAAACAATAACAGCTTAATGGGATATCCTGCTACGTAGAAGAAGCTCTCTGGACTAACGTTGTTTTTCCTCCAAAGAAAAAAGAATCTTTGAGAAGTAAATATGAGAATACAAGAATGAGAATCTATATGTTTCCTAGTAGAAAGAAAAGAATTGGATATGAATCAGAAAATGTTCAAAATGGAAAGAATCTTGATATCAGTCAGGTAAACGTACATTTTTTCAGCGATGGAAGCTGAGGACTCAAAAAGTTAATTTAAAGTCACCTAATTGTGGTAGAACTTAGAATTTCTGATTGTGAGCTCTTATCATTTTACCAAGATGCCTAAATAAATTTACAGTGTGGACTAACAATTTGCTGTGTTTTGAAACGTTTTTAAAACTTTCAAAATTAGATTACTAATGAAGACTCACTTTCTCCTATGAAACCTAGTGTCTGATCCATTTCACCAGGGACCTTTAAATGGAGCAGTGGTTGAAAACTCTATACTATGTCAGCTGCAAATGCATTTAAGCATATGACATGTATCAGAGACATCTACCAAGGGATAAAGGAGAGATATCATCAGAAACAGCATTTTTATATCACAGTAAATAGAAGCAATTTTTATGAGTTTGAAGAATCATTAAAGTAATTGTATCTTATCTGAGCTCATTAAGGAAGTTCATTATTACTGTACTATGAATTAATTAAGTTATTTCACAAAATAGAATCTCAGAATGTATACTTTTTTCAAAGTAATACATTGGTGCCAGATAAGGGGAAGAAAACATAAAGTGCCATGCTTGATTCAGTCCATGACAGTTTCTTTATATTTTAAGATATTAACAGAGAGCTGAAGTCTCAGATTTCTTAGTAAAAGTAATTGTCCAAAATACATGAGATAACAAATGAATTGTCATTTCATTAATTTACTCTACATAGGAATATTCATGAGATAGCAATACTTCATATCCTATTTTAAGTTAGTGGCTCTTAAAATTTCCTCTATCCGGGCAGCAGTAGTCAGTAATACTTATTTCAAAACCACATGCTTTCCTATATACATATTTTAAATTGTCACATACAGACTTTAAATCTAAAAAGAAAAAGCAAGATTTTCATTTGATGTCATATTTTCAAATTATGAAGATACTTCCATAGAAGTTATTTTCCAAAATGATGACATCTTGGATACAACAGATTGGCTATTAAATAGACACAGGTTTGTGAACCATCTGTTATGTAAAATTTCTCTATCAAAAAGAATTAACTCTATTTAAACCAGTCAGGCAATATGAGTATGGGCTCTTTGCCAGGCCTTAGAATATAACCTTGTCATATTGGCATGAATGTTACCACAGTATTTGTGAAAAGACAGACAGATACTCCATTTCTGCCATTTTGGAAAATGCCTACCTGGTCTTCTTTTCAGCTCATCAAACACAAAAAGTTATATGAATAACTTAGGTGTGAGCTTAAAGATTAGTATAGTTTGACTCCTGTTTTCCATAATTTAGGACTTCCTTTTATAAGATCCCCAACTTTGACCCACAACCAAACAAGTAAATGAACTCCACACAGTTCTAGTCACCCTGATTATGTCAGAAGTAGCTGTTTCCTGTATTTTTCTTTTATGAAGATTTATCATAGTATTTGCATTTGGCTACTTCCCATTTTTATTAATTATACTCAATAAGTTTTCAAAGATGTGCTAAACATGGAAATCCACATTTATCTTGGAAAGTTTTTAGAAGGATGAGAGACATATTCCTATATTGTGGGTAGTGATGATGAAAAAGGGAGAGAAGATAGAGAGACAGGGAAAATTCTTTTTACTTAGTCAAAAAATTACTTAGTGTTATCTTCATTTTTAAGACACCATTTATTATAAAATTTCCCATTGAAATAATAACAACCTTTGGGAGGGGTGCCTGGGTGGCGCAGTCGGTTAAGCGTCCAACTTCAGCCAGGTCACGATCTCGCGGTCCGTGAGTTCGAGCCCCGCGTCGGGCTCTGGGCTGATGGCTCAGAGCCTGGAGCCTGTTTCTGATTCTGTGTCTCCCTCTCTCTCTGCCCCTCCCCCGTTCATGCTCTGTCTCTCTCTGTCCCAAAAATAAATAAACGTTGAAAAAAAAATTAAAAAAAAAAATAACAACCTTTGGGAAAGAAAAAAAGGATAGTTGCCAAGTTTCTTTTGACATTGGCTATAAGACATGTCAGAAATGGTAAATAGAAAAAAAAAGTTTATTTTATAATTCAGAAAATCGGTTACACAATTGACTACAGGAAAAAATACGCAAGGCATTGTACCAAAGGCTTTACGTACTTTGTCTCATTTATTTCCCACTGATTTCTGAGGTAGATTCTATTATTATCTGTTTATAGTAATAGTGATCTATTAGGTGATATGAGGTGATAACCAACAGTGAATATTAGGTCTGGCATATGTCTCCTTAAATGTAATGGCTAAGATGTTAGCTTATATCTCTGACTTTAGTGCTTAGGTAATGAGTGGGAGTCTATACTGTCTCCAAATATTGCTTGAACTCTATTAGAGGCAAAGTGATGGTCAAGTGTGGACTACTCACATTCAAAGCCCAGCTCTGTCACTTTTCCACATGTATGGTCTTAGGCAAATTGCTTAGCCTCCAAGCATTTTACTTTGTTCCCCTCCAAAATCTATTAAATATATCTGTCTCATTTGTTTATCCTGAGGACAAAGGAATGAATGTATGTGAAATTCTTAAAATAGTGCCTAGCATATAGTAAAAGTTAGCTATTATTATTTAATAAGCGCAGTAGGTTAAGTGTTGTGCTAAAGGGGACAAAAAGTAGAGTAAAAAATAATAGAATAAATGCTATATTGGGCTATGTATCATGGTGGAGGGAGAATAAGAAGCAAAGACAGTAGGTGCCAGTACGTAAAGTATGTCGTCAGGAACTACAACACACTCCGAGAACATGGGACCTGGGCATGTAGGGAAGAGCGGATCCTGCCTATGGGAGTATAGATTTTACCTGCAGCCAAAAACCAGACAGACTGGTATAAAACTTTCAGAGTAGAGCATGGGATGGTGATCACATTTATGTGTTAAATAGATCAAGCTGGTTACAGAAGGATAGTTTGAAGGAAGGTAAGAGTTAACTAGGCAGAGAGCAGTGGGAAGGAAGGCCTTTGTGTAGGGGAGTGGACAATTCCATAAGACAAGGATTACATTTGAGGTGGACTCCAACGCGAATGAAGTTTGATAGGATACACACAGTGAGGCGAACTCCTTGAGTGTAGCAATAATGTCTTTTCACTTACTTTGTAATTTGTAACTTCTTGGACCCAACAGCATGCATTGTTGTCCGGGACAGATTGCTGTTTTGTAAAGTCTGGGATCATCTCCAGGTTAGTGGTAACAGAAACTGTGTCTCTTATTTACAGTTTTCACCTTCACCAAGAAACTAGTAAGTCATCTCACTAACTTTGCTTTTTCTTACTATCGTCCTTCAGAAACTTATTTGAATACACATTATGCGCTTCCTTCATCATAGGTTGTCAGCACCAGCAACACGTTAATGGTGATTTTATGGCAAAGTTTTATTGCTAAGGATAAGGGCAACAGATCCTTTTTTCCTTCATATAGTTTCAGAAGATTCATTTCTCATTTCTATAGCCACTAAAAGGGGTATTCAGTCTAAAACACAGTGACATTTTCATTGACTAAGTGCTTAGTTCCTGTATGCTTGGAGCACCGTCCTTTTGATGTCAGGCAAAATCAGAATGATTTACTATTTGTTGTTGGCAATAGAATTTTAAGTTACGTATTTATGACTGGGGTTGTGTGGAGTTATAAAATAAACACCGAATGCTTAATATAAATGTACATTTAATAAGTTTGAAACGTATTTTTTGAGACAATACAAACCCAGCGTTGTGCTAGATGAGATGGGGAGCATGAGAACATAACGGTTAAAAGTCCCAGCTCTCTGGGGCGCCTGGGTGGTTCAGTCGGTTAAACATCTGACTTCGGCTCAGGTCATGATCTCACAGTTTGTGGGTTTGAGTCCCGCGGCGGGCTCTGTACTGACAGCTCAGAGCCTGGAGCCTGCTTCGGATTCTGTGTCACCCTCTCTTTCTGTACTGCCCCCCTCCACCCCCCTCGCACTGTGTTTCTTTCCGTCTCTCAAAAATAAATGCACCTTAAAAATTAAAAAAAAAAAAAGTGCCAGCTCTGGACTGACTACCTGCATTCAAATTCTGGCTTCAATACTTGTAAATGGTATGACCTTTGGCAAGTTACCAAACCTTTCCGGGGCTCAGTTTCTCATCTTTATTTATTTATTTATTTGTTTGTTTGTTTAAAAGTTTATTTATTTTGAGAGAGAGAGAGAGAGCATGAAGGGGAGGGACAGAGAGAGAGGGAGAGGGAGAGAGAGAATCCCAAGCAGGGTGCACACTGTCAGCGCAGAGCCCAACACAGGGCTCCATCCCACCAACCCTGTGATCATGATCTGAGCTGAAATCAAGAGGTGGCTGCTTTACCCAACTGGACCATCCACACACCCCATTTTCTCATCTTTAAAATGGGACTTGTATTAATATTTACTCATAGAGTTGTTAATTTATCAGTTGTTTAATAAGCAGAGGATCCCCTTGTGGAGTACTTCATTGTGAATATTAAAAAAAGAAAAGTTAATTGGGGCCTCTGGTTGGCTTAGTCAGTTAAGCCTCCAACTCCCGATTTCAGCTCCGGTCATGACCTCATCAGGCTCTGCGGTGACAGCATGGAGCTGGATTGGGGTTCGCTCTTCCTCTCTACCCCTCTCCCACTCATGTTCTCTCCGTCCCTCTCTCTCTCTCTGTCTCTCTCAAAAATAAACACATCAACATTAAAAAAAAAAGTTAATAATGTGACATCAACAGCTCCACACAACGTAAAACGAAAGTATGTAGGCTGCTCTAGTTCACAGAATAGGTGACCAGTCATTCCTATACCAGACTAGATTCTCAGGAATGAGAATCTTTCTTCCCCTTGGCAGGGCTGAGGATTTTGAAAGTGGGGGGTAAACTGTGATAATAATCTTCAAACAGAAATCTAGATAGGCCGAAAGAAAAATATATTAGGAAGTGCTTTGAATTCTTAAAATACCACTTTTATGGATTCATCATATTATCATTCACCTCAATAAATATGAGTAATTGTAGTTATAATAATTAGCCAATTCTCACATTATTCCATTTTTATGTGTGTTTAAAAGCCATTTATAAAAGAAAGGAAACTAAAGAATGTTTTTCTACTTACTATCCAGTGGGATACAAACTGGGGTCCTGCACAAGGTATAGCCTTTCAGATACAAATGGAATTTATCTAAGGAATTAGAATTTCAATTGAAGCCTTTTGCTTGCGTGAGGGCTTAACAAGTCACTGGTTACTTCTTGGAGCAATCTTTCTACTCTGAATAATTCCAACTAATCTAAAAATACCTTTGTAAAATTATCAATGAAAATGCTAATTTGCCTCACCTTATGGCTTAAAAAACCCATAGAACCAGGAATTGTAAATTAGAAACACATGGGGGGGATACATATAGGAATTTTGTAAATAAGAAAGGCCTAGTCTCTGACATCTCTAGTTAATCATAAAGTGATTCTTCAAAGGGAGCCACTGGGAAAACAGTGTATTTCTTCTCAACCCTGATGCTTTAATCCAGGAGCAATCATGAGTAGGAAAGGAAGAATGATAATTTATTCCCTTTGTCCTCAAAGACAAGGAGATGGATTCTCTGAAATAACTGCCCACAGATGGTCTAGGCTAAGGCATTAGCTGGATGACTAACTTTGGCCTGGATAAACAGGATACTCATGCTAGCCCACACTTTGGGTGGGCTTCCGCCCCAAGGCCAGCTATCAGATGCCTTAGTCACTACCACTGCTTAAGTAACCCGTATTCACTCTGGCTCAAATATTTTACTTAGGCTGTTCTAGAAAGATAGCTGTCTAGTGTTACATTAGTGTTCTCAAACACATGGGAAAATTCATCTACAGATCCCAAAGTACACCTCAAGTTAAACATAGGGAAAGACCGCCATTGTGGAGGAAACCTAGAGGAGAAAGGTAAGACAGCTTCAATCAGAATGTTTTCGCCCCCAGTCCAGGGCCTAAGTGGGTGAAAAGCCCTGGAGTAGAAAGGGGAAGACCTGAATCAAATGGTGACTGTACCTGTCATTGATAGTGTCACCCTGGGAAAACTCATCATCCTCAGAGCTTGAGTTTCTGTACAGTAAAATGGCAAAGCTGTGATCATCCTGGAAGGATTGGTGGGCAGATTGAATGAGAAAATGTATCTGAAGGTGTCAAACAGTTCCTGGGACATGATAGGTGCTTCAAAAAGTAAATTTGAATCTGAAGAATTCTTTCCTCATTTTTATTTTCTTGGTTGGCTTTTTTGAACTATAAATCTTTTGAGCTGCCTGTGAGAGGGAAACCTGGTTTTTTTTTTTTTTTTTTTTTATCCTCCATGGAGGACAGGTGAAAGAAGATTCAGACAAAGAGAAGGGAGACAAGGTGGTTCAGGAAGATGAGGAAAATGTCAAAGCAAAATGTGCTGATAAAACAAAATTTGGGAATATAAAATGATGCCTTAACATGTTGCAAGGTTTTAGGATATAAGAGGACAAGTATCTTTCTTACTGTAAAGATCACAAAGAGCAAATAGTAACACTGAGAAATGAGTAAGAAAATCTTTTGAACCATCTTGAGCTTTAGAAGCAATGATATTTCTAAAATGTTCGTTAAGTAGTGTACTGAGTCTATCCACCTCCTTTGTCAAGGCTGTTAGCCAAGGAAAGGTCTCTATGTGAAACAATGATCACAAAGTGAAAGGGTTCTTCTCCCATGACCTTTGAAATAAGAGGGTCGCTATCTGAGAAAGGAGGATCTGTAACTGGGCCATGACCTCTTTCCTATGATTTGTCACAATGCGGACAGCAGCCTTCATATCCTATACATGATTCCAGGGAGAGAAGAATGACATCTTATTGAGTGGAGGATATGACCAAACACAGTGTTAGTTTGCTGCCCACATGTTTAGGGGATGCCCCTTGCTCTCAGGATTGTCTCACATTCTCACTGACTCTACAGAACAGTAGGAGATCGGCCATCTGTTCTTGGCTAATACCAATATTATTTCCTTATTATTTACAACTCACTCATGTGCTATCACTATTCTTCTTTACTTTGAAACCACACTCTGCCTCTTTTCATATTGTTATCATCATACCAAGCAAATATTAAAAATTGAAACGCGGATACCTATACATAATTTATTTAGGTTTCTTGAAATCAATAAAATTCCTGATACTTGCATTAGTCATTGATTTCCAAACTCTTTTTTACTCCTTCTCTTTTTGTTTATCAGTAGAACCTGTCTTTCCAAACTCTACTCGTAACAGATGAAAGAGGTCTACCTTGATTGGCCAAGTTTAGGGAGAAGAACCCTTTCATCATCTCTTGCCAGCCACCAAGACACCTTTGGAGTTGAGGCTAAGAAACCATTGTTTTAGCCATGTATTACCACAGAAGCACAATTAAGTTAAAAAAAAAAAAAAAAAGTTTTGCTATCATTATCTCTAATAGCTCAGAGAATCAGAGAATTCTAGAACAGTAAGAGGATTGAGACAGAATCTGGTGTAAATTTCTTATGTAAAGAAAAGGGAAAGAGAGGATTTCTAGATCGAGGTTGTACCGTCTGGTAGTGGTAAAGCCAGACTAAGTCCCTGCTGTCCCATCTCTCGGTAAAATGATCTTCTGTTGTGGTGGTTCAAAGGTCACCAGGCCTCTCCTTTCTTTGGGGCTGTTTCTGGCTACGTACTCCCTCTGAATTCTGTGTCAGACAAGCACTTCTGAGATTTTGAAAAATATCTTTGCGTACTCAACCATGGTTTCAAAAAGGAAACTGCAGCTTTACTTCAATGGGAAAAGCCACAGAGGGTCACCCAAAGGCCAGTTCTTGTCACCCGTTTCCTTGGCCACATACTTCTAATTTCCTACCTCCCAACTCCCTTCCCCAGAAAAGTAAAAATCAAAAAGTGCAGGGCCTTAGCTCAACCCTCTACCATTTGCCACAGTGAGCAGGTCTTTCTCAGATTAACAGTTGTTACACGGGCAGGTAAAGGGTGATTGATCTAAAAGTAAAATTTAATCAATAGTGTGTTTTACAATTTTTAGGTTAGAAAAACAGAGTATTAATATATCCTAGATATCTAGAGCAAAGTCATGCATTTCTTTTTTTTTTTTTTTTAATTTTTTTTTTTTAATTTTTTTTTTTTTTTCCAACGTTTTTATTTATTTTTGGGACAGAGAGAGACAGAGCATGAACGGGGGAGGGGCAGAGAGAGAGGGAGACACAGAATCGGAAACAGGCTCCAGGCTCTGAGCCATCAGCCCAGAGCCTGACGCGGGGCTCGAACTCCCGGACGGCGAGATCGTGACCTGGCTGAAGTCGGACGCTTAACCGACTGCGCCACCCAGGCGCCCCAATGCATTTCTCAAGATGGGGGTAGTTGGAGAAAATAGAGAAAAGGGTGACTCTAGGAGAGACTACTATATATTGTTTTCTAGAACACTCTTGGAGCACCTGGGTGGCTCAGGCAGTTGAGCGTCCAACTCTTGATTTTGGCTCAGATCATAATCCCAGGGTTATGGGATCAAGCCTTGCATCGGGCTTTGTGCTGAGCATAGAGCCTGCTTTTAAGATTCTCTCTCTCTCTCTCTGCCCCTTTCCCCTTCTGCTGCACTCTCTCTCTCTCTCTCTCTAAAAGGAAAAAAAAAAAAAAAAAACATCATATGACAATCTTTATTTCTGCTATGATCTATGGGCATTTACTTCCTTACTAATAATACCTCCAGCCCCAGGCCTCATTTAAATGCAGATGTAAGTGTTGCTTGTCATTCTGGAAACACAGTGGGCATTTAGGTAGATCAGAAATTTCCGAACTTCAGAAACTCACGCTCAATTATATGCCACTAAAATGCTGAAAAGTTAGAGTTCTGGGAAAAATTGTAAAATAATTTTGTATATATACCTATGTGTGTGTGTGTGTGTTTGGATCAAATCAGAAGAAGACAGAGCAAGAAAACCTGTAATATTTGATTTTCTGAGGCAAAAATATATCCCTATGGTTCTTGCCCTCCTGGGTGTCACATGACTAGCTACATGAGTAATTTGCTTTAGATCTTATTTCACTTAAAAAAAAATTAATAGTGACACCCATTCTCCCTCCCCCAAATTACTATTGTTAATAAGCAAGTACATTCTACCATGTTCTTCAATAGGAATTTGTAGGTAACAGTGTTCATGCATTCAGCCTGAATGGGCACTCCTTCCTAAGGTTTAAGAAAACATGAAAACCACAAAGAATGTTTGCAATTATTTTCTCTTGGTTGGCGGAACAGATGCCTTTCCTCAAGGAAAATGCCTTAGGCCAAAACAAAGCCATATTCATTCAAAATATATTGTTCAGTAATTGTGCAGACTCTGGATTACATAAAATTGACTTTCAATGCAAGGGCCCCACTTTTCTAGGAAAGGTTTATAAGCAAAATGGAGCAGGAAGACAGGCAGAGGATAAAGTGTTAAAAGAATCAACTATGCCAAGGGCAAGGGCAGTACAAGGAACAACAATGCAAGTACATTGAAAGGAAACCAGTTGATGTGAACGTGATTTTGTCTAGGGGTCATGCAGGAGCACCTGGCTGGCTTTATTTATAAGGTGATTGTCAAATCAATCTGTAGAATATGGATGAGGTGAAACGCAGAGGTGGAGTATTATTCTAGATCATCTGTAACTTTTCAAATACAACCTTCATGCTGAAATTCCAGGGAGAATGTAAGTGACTCCAATAAAGAAAACTGTCAGTCAGTCAAGAGTGTTTATTTATTATCCCCCTGAGCCAGGCACTGTTCTAGCCAATATGAAATGATACAAAATAAAGAGTAGTCATCACCCTTATAATCTCATGAGAGCAAATGGATTAAATCTGCAGACACACACAGACACACACAGACACACACAGACACACACACACACACACACACACTCTGTGGGTGGTCAAGAAATGTCAACTATAAGGACATTTAACAGCCTCATTTAGAAAAATCCTGATTAGAAAATTAACTTACAAAGTTAGAAGGCTTAATTACAAATTAGTAATTAGTTTTATTACAAATAGATGAAAACACACTCATAAAGCATGTCTTTTTTTTTTTTAATTTTTTTTTTTAACGTTCATTTATTTTTGAGACAGAGAGAGACACAGCATGAACAGGGGAGGGGCAGAGAGAGAGGGAGACACAGAATCGGAAACAGGCTCCAGGCTCTGAGCCATCAGCCCAGAGCCCGACGCGGGGCTCGAACTCAGGGACCGCGAGATCGTGACCTGAGCTGAAGTCGGATGCCCAACCGACTGAGCCACCCAGGCGCCCCAAAGCATGTCTTTTATATAACAAGTCTCATTATGTTATTAAAATTGGGAACACCCCTCCCCCCCAAATCTACAAAGTAGTTTTGGAACATATTTATCATGCAAATATGGATTCACTGTCATGTTGGGGAGATGCTGAAGTGCATAAAGTAACAAGCCTTGTGTCTGCTAACCTGTAAATTCTTTAAAGTCAGAGAATGGGCCTTGTATATTTGCCTTGATATCTTGTACTGTGAAGACAGAAGTGGTAAAGAAATAAGAATGAATGAATGAATGAATGAATGAATGAATGGGATAGGTGAGTAAAGAGGAATTGAGCTTATTTGAATTTTAAGAAGCAAAAAAAAAAAAAAAAAAAAAAAAAAAGAGGACCAGGATATTGCAGAGAGGTCAAGTTGGTGGGTCTCAGTGGGTGTCCAAATACAGGCAGAGGGCTTGGCCTTTTCAGCATGACTGAGGAAGGTCAGCTCCTGGTTTGGTCCTATCGGTGAACGTGCCTTTCTCAAGCATCCCTGGATCCTTTTAAAGGGCAGCTCTCCTCCACCCTCAGTAGATGGCCTTGCAAGGCCAGAAAGGGTCTCCTGAAAAAGAGCCATTTGAGACTCCACGCATATTTCAGCATATACCTTAAGGCTATATCCTTTCTTCCAGCCCCCCCCCCCCGTGGAACACCATACCTGGCCAAATTGTTTGCATGGACTTAATTTAACAAGAGGCAGGGTGCCATTTGTGATGATTTGCTTGCCACGGGACTCTCTTGATATTAATTTAATGAAGTTCAACTAGTATGCAAGCTTCCGGAGAACAGAAACTTTCTTGTGTTTTCACTACCGCCGCCCCAGCTCCTAGAACAGTGCCTGACACAGTAGGCGGTCAACAAATAACAGTGTTTGCGAAATGAATGAATGTTGCTGTTAATGTGCTGGCTGTTTGTCTTTACTTTTCTTCTCTCCATCTCGCTTCAGAGAGCTGGCAACTGAAGGGAAATCTTTGAAATCTAATTTCCCTTCTTCCTCCGGTCCAGAAACTCTGGCCAAGCCTTTGGTTACGGGGATCCCCTCGGAAATTAATGACGAGTCACGACCACGGGGGGCGGGGGACGAGGGAGAGTTGCAGGAAGTTCTTCTGCACTCAGTTTTGCGTCTGCAGTACCCTTCGCCACCCATCTTGCTCTTTATTTGGGGCTAGGGGTGTCCCGGGGGAAGGAAACCAGGGGCCGCTCCGGCTGCATTCCTCGCCTGGGCGGTTTAGGTCCTGTCTGCAGCGAGCCCCGCAGCACCCCCTGTCTGTGCCAGCACCTGTTGGACCGCCAGTTGGCGGCCCGAGTCGGCGCGAGCGGACGCGGCCCGGGGCTGCCCCTCCCGGAGGCGCCGACCCTCGCCCGCCCCTGCGGCCGCCCGCGGGAGAGCGGCTCAGCCTCCCCCGCTCGCCAGCCGCGCGCTCCGCCCGGGCTCTGCCCACGGCCCCCTCCTCCCGACTGCCGCCGGCTGGGGGAAGGTAGAGAAGGGGAGGGGACAAGCCGGAGCCTTGGGCCGCCGGCCTTCTCTCTCTCTCCCCGGTGCCGAGACGCCGCGCGGAGCCCCGAGGTTTGCGCGGAGCCCGAGGCGTGGGGGGAGGGGACCGGGTACGACTGGAGCCCCGCGGTGACCCCGAGCTGCCGAATTTCCCTTGGCTTCGAGGAGCGGGGGACGCACCCAAACAAGGTGAACTTTGGTCGCGGAAAACTCCAGCCAGGTGCCGGGATCCGTGCTGCTGCGGCGGTCGGGACCGGGCGCAGGCTGCGCGCCGGGCTGGGGAGCGGGAGCCCAGCGGCCTCCCTCCGCTGGCGCCCGGGGCGGCCTCGGCCCGGAGCCCCCCCGGCCTCGCTCCGGCTCCGCGGCCCCGGGGACCCGCCGCGGCGCCCTAGCCTTGTTTCTTCCCCCTCCCCCTTCGGGGGTGGGGGTGGGGCGGGGGAGAGGGGCGCCCGGAGAGCGCATCTATTGGCAGCTTTGTTATTGATCAGAAACTGCTCGCCGCCGACTTGGCTTCGGGCTGGCTTCGCTCGACCCTTGAGTTTTCGCCTCTGTCCTGTCCCCCGAACTGACAGGTGCTCCCAGCAACTTGCTGGTGACTTCTCGCCGCTCCCCCGGCTCCCCCGCGTCCCCACCCCCTCTTTCCTCCCTCGCCTTCACCCCCACCCCCACCACTTCGGCACAGCTCAGGATTTGTTTAAACCTTGGGAAACTGGTTCAGGTCCAGGTTTTGCTTTGATCCTTTTCAAAAACTGGAGACACAGAAGAGGACTCTAGGAAAAAGTTTTGGATGGGATTATGTGGAAACTACCCTGCGATTCCTTGCTGCCAGAGCAGGCTCGGCGCTTCCACCCCAGTGCAGCCTTCCCCTGGCGGTGGTGAAAGAGACTCAGGAGTAGCTGCTTCCAAAGTGCCCGCCGTGAGTGAGTTCTCGCCCCAGTCAGCCAAATGCTCCTCTTCGGGCTTCTCCTGCTGACATCTGCCCTGGCCGGCCAGAGACACGGGACTCAGGCTGAGTCCAACCTGAGTAGTAAATTCCAGTACTCCAGCAACAAGGAACAGAACGGTGAGTCTTTCCCCCCCTTCTCCCCCTTCTTGTTTCTCGCTGTATGTGTTACGTTGGCATTGTGCGTTAGTGTGTGATGTACACCAGCCTGCGAGGGTATTATCGTCTCTCCATGCAAACACGCGCTGCGTTCATTGGCATGGGCTTGAGGAGGTTACGTGCAGTTTGCAGCTTCGGGAGCTGCCACAAAGCTGTAACAGGGCAACGTGAGTGCCACTGCTGGCTCAGTTAGAGAGGACATTCTGGGAGCGATTGTGAACGTCAGTTCAAACGCACATTGCAGAACCTTTCATTGCCAGAGTTATAAGTTCAAGAACTGCCTCTAAAAATGAGTCCAAAATGAATGAGTCTTGGCATGTTTGACTTTTCTCAGCTTTTCTTTTTCATGGGGAGGGGGATGTTTGAGGAAATCTATCAGCTGCATTAATTGAAGCACCCGAAGTGGAAAGGCATCAGTTAATCAGTACGTAGATAGGAAATACACAGGTCAAGAGGCCGTGTGGACGTTTTTGGGGAGAGTTAAATATGTATTTCTCTTGCGCTCTGTTTTTTTTTTTTTTTTTTAAATGTGCCTTTGTACTCTGAAGTCCTTACCTTTCTGGTGTGTGTTTTTATATGTGTCGGTGAATGACTGCTATTTTGTGTGTGCTGGAAACGACTTAATCCTGCATAGGAAATGAGAATTACTTTCAGCTTTCAAGTGTACCTGAAATGTTTAGAAAACTCTCAGATGCAAGTTCCCTTGGGCTGGGATTGCACAGAGCTGGAGAAAGGCTCCTTTCATAAAGCCAGGGCAGCGTCAGGGTGTGTAATTTGCTTAGCCTCTGAACCCCATATGATTTACATCATTCAATTTCTAAACTCTTTTTCTCTTGATCTACCATTATGAAGTCATTTTTGAGAATACTTTGTAAATAGAAATTTTATACTGCCCATGAAACCACAATGTTAATGTAGGCTGTCTAAAATTAGAATATTAAATACCCTGTTTACAAGTGGTGGCTCTTAACTTTACTTGAAAAGAAATGTGCATGTTTTTACTGCTTTGGATGCCATCTATTCAGAATGCAAGGATGCTGTCACTTTATTAACCAGGCGAAAGGAACACAAGCAGCGTACCTAGAAAATCAGAATGGTGTGCGCTCTGTTTTTAAGTCACAGCAACTTTTTCTTTATGTATTGGGGTGTTTTAAAACTTCAACTTTGCATTTAAACTCTCTGAAAGTGTTCATCTTTAAGAAAGCACAGAAAGTTTTAGAGTACAGAGATAGATTAAATAAGCATTCCTGGGATTTTTGTAGACATTGTTTGGTATTTGCTGTATGTGCAGTAAATATACATTATCACATTTATCAGTCACTATTAATGTAGTTGCTTCTTACAACTTGCTAATGTGATGGCTCATGGCACCTGCAGGCTGCTTGAGCTGCTGATCAAAGGGCAGCCTAGGAATCTATCTCTAATCACAGGAGCTGCAGAGGACTGGGGGAAAGTGATCAAAGGAGCCCCAGCACCAGCTGTACCCTGGCAGGAAACAGATCAGACCAACCTTTGTTCTTTTTCATGTAAAATAAATGTCCAATTCAAAATATTGTTTCTTACTAGACAAGCTTCTCTAAAATGACAGTGCACAATATTCCTGGCTTCTGTCTTCTATTTTTTTATTGTTCCTGTGCCATTATCATTTCTCCTTCTGCTTCTGTTTTTATCAAGCCTGGCATCTGTCATCTTCCTGATTCCCTTTGCTACTTGTGCCTCTGATTGTCATTCTTTCTTGTGATCCGCCTACCATCCCTCTTTGTAATGGGCCCTAGACGTCTCCTGTGGTCGTTGGCCACTTTACTGAGTAGGTTCACACTCTCAGGAGAGGTGAGTTCATTAAGCCAGGCAGGCCACACACATTCTGTTGCCATCAGAGGCTGGGCCATTTCCATTCCTAAGTTGCATGATGCTAAAAATAGCCTGGCTGTTTCCTAATCTGTGGGTAGAGGATTGGGCTATGTTTAGCTCCTGGGAGGGTTGGCAGCAGGAAGTAACTAGAGGTAAGGGAACTACTCACCTTGTAGTTTTCAGCCTGAGAAGTGGGACTATCCAGCACTAGGGGGCAATATAGAGCTATTTTCCTGCACATGCTCAGGTTGATTTTATGCTTCAAGGTTCCAAGATTTGAGGATGACAGGTTGGTGCCAAAGAAGCTCCACCTGGAATGTGAACACATTTGCTGGAACTTCTTCTTTCTTCTTCTTCTTCTTCTTCTTCTTCTTCTTCTTCTTCTTCTTCTTCTTTTTCTTCTTCTTCTTCTTTTTCTTCTTCTTCCTTTTTTTTATGGGGGGGGTGTTCCAATTTTCAATTCCCTTATGTGGGTATTTTTTGCCCTAATAGTGATTTATGATTGATTTTTGATTGCCCTCTTGCTATTCTCAATTTTGATGATTGCCCAGTTCTGGAAGTACAGACCCTTCTGGAGATGCCACATAGGAATGTCATTGGTCCATTGTGTGCATTGCATCATTTTGTGAAAGGTCTTCTAAGTGCCCAGTGTCCAAATCGAGCTATTTATTATGACTATAGTAACTCATTCTTGCTTTCAAAGACCTTTCCCCAATGATACTATCTTTTCTTCAGTATTCTGAAGTCTCAAATGTTGACACAATCAGATCCCCAGGACTGCGTCATTTCAGTATTGACTTAGTGTCCCAAGAGGTGTTGTAAATAAATGGAAATTGATTGCTGTAGCCAATGCTAGATATTTGGATTTAGAGTGAATCATATGCAGGTGCTTCAAAATTCGTTTTGAGGGATTGGTGTCATTTACCCTGTTATTATGACTTACCTGGGTTTTGACTTAACGCTATTTGCAATTCTTGCCACTTTGCTGTGAGAATAGTTTTATCCTCCAATATTATGAGTTACCTTTGTGTCCTTCATCTTGAACCTGACTTCTAACTGTGAAGTCTCACATATAAACCAAGGGTCTCCAGATGTAACATAAAGGACATAAAAGATAAGAACACTGACTTACATAGGGTTCCTGGCCTATACTTCTTGAATGACCACAGGAAAAATTACTAATATCTGTGTGCACTCACTTAGAAGAGAATACCTACTCTGAAATTGACAAGTTCTGGGCTGGTTCTCCTGAGTTGTAGCAGAAGGGATCATATACATCAAAAAACGAAAAGAACCAAAGCTTACTTTATCTATAGCATGTAGCCCAAATAGACGCCAATCACAACGTTGTTGATGGAGTAAGGCCTCACCCACTTTGTGTCATTGGTAAGTGATTTTAATTCATCCATAGACCTGAAATGTGCTTATTGTTCTCATTTCCTTTAACCATTTTGAGTATAGATTTGGAATATGCCTCTATTAGGGTTATCCCTGTGAAAATCATTTATTGTATGTGCTCTTTTCCACAAGAACTTTTGTGGCCTGTGGGGCCATTTACTCTGCAGACAGGTGGTTATCTAGTGATGCCTATCTGAGTACATGTATCTTATGCTTGTGGCTTCTCTGTCTCTGTCTCTGTCTCTGTCTCTTTTTTAATGCCAACTTGCTCCTCCTCTTC
Source organism: Puma concolor (assembly GCF_028749965.1). Taxonomy (NCBI): domain Eukaryota; kingdom Metazoa; phylum Chordata; class Mammalia; order Carnivora; family Felidae; genus Puma; species Puma concolor. Next base: position 71,492,846 of record NC_141670.1, read on the forward strand.
CTGCCATGTGCCTGTCTGTGTCTAACAAAGTTGTGTCCATTCCCCCTACCCTTTTAAGGGTACCCTTCAAAGCTCAATTTTACTGAAAATAGATGATCACCATCCCTAGAATGGTGTCTAAGAGTAAATAGTGTCTGACTGAGTGCTAAAGGGACTTCCTGTGAGTTAGTCTATAAGTTGTAGTGCATGACCTTTGTGACATTTATTTTTGTTGTTTAGAGGCTTTTTTTTTTAAAGAACTTCCTCCTGGTTCTCTGCTCTGTTTGAGATTGTTGAGGAAGTTGAAGAAGTAAAGTGTCATTATGTAATGATGAATATTGTTTTTCACAATAGATGACCAAAAAAGGCCCATTCTATTTTTTGGGTAACGTTTCCCTCCTACCAACTGTTATCTTTTACACTTAATGTGATATATTTTATATTTACCTCTAAAAGGTGACCAAGTCTGTAGTAGGCTTTACATAGTTGTGAATAGACACCAGGATCTGACCCTAAATATTCCCCAGTGGTGGCGTTTTAGAGAGCTCCATCTTGGACACCAAAATCTTAGCTTTGTCCATTCTTATTTCGTCCTTCCTGGCACTTATTTTTTTACAGATCTTCTTTATATTCTTGCACATTTGTTGTAGAAATAGAATTCTAATCATAGTGTGATGAGTGTTAAGTAAATAGTAATTGAATCAGTGCATTCATCATGTCCATACGCCCCCACCCCCATAAAAAAATGTTTCCAGAATTGCGAAAATTTTCCTCATGGGTTTCTATTGGTGTTAGCTCAAGTGGTAGAAGTCGTAAAAGTCCTTTTATTTACTAGGTCTAGTTTTGATGTTTCTGGTTTTATTTGGAAGTACCACACATAGCCTGAGTATCTCTATGCAATGCTGTAGTATCTCTGTGTAACTCATATATGAAACAGTCTGTCTGTGATATTTTTCTCTACCACCTCTGCCAACTGTGGGGCGTGTGTGTGTGTGTGTGTGTGTGTGTGTGTGTGTGTGTGTGTGAATCTCTCTTATTTCATTTCCTAAGGACACCTCTAGTGGTTGATTTTTATTTGGGATGCACCAGCACCACCCCACAGATTGTTAAAATCTTGAAATATTCCTAACAGGCTGGGAAGGAGCCAGTGCTCCTCTTTTAGGACAAACTGACCATCTGTGAATCAGAAACCACAAGGTTAGTGTTTGATAGTTCAGGAATTCTAGGGTACTATTTCCACCCCACTGGCCTCCTTCCTGATTGGTCGATGTGCCTGCCCCGTTGATTATTATCCATTTTCACACTTTTAGCTACTCACAATTTCAGTCATATTGGAGTTCCAACACCTCTCTCTTCTGCTCTCTGCCTGGCAGCAGAGGCCAAGCTGAGGCGTGAAGGATCTTGAGTGAAGAAAGGAGATGGCCTTTTTAAAGCCTCTTTCTTGAAGCTTCTTTTGTTGTGCTGCCTCAAGGGTTGGGGGCTGGGAAGTGAGATGAGGCATAGGGATGTGGCCTATGATGGCACGGGATTGTAGTCCTCAGTTGGTTGTCCTTGTTTCTGTGGGCAGCACTGGTCAGGTGCATGTGCGTGGGTAGCCCCTTACTGGCATCTGAATTAAATGGATCACTTTCTCAGTGAGGTCTTTTCCTGACCACTTAATCTGAATTAGCCAGCCCTCACAATCACATCAAGGCTAACTAACTGCATAGTGCTTATTGTCACGTTTGGATATTCTTCTTGTTATTAATGAGTTAAGTCGTCGTCAGCGTATCCTGACCACCACCCCCAGAGTACACGAGTTCCCTGAGGGTATGGACCTTGTCTGACTTGCTGTCTTCAGGAGCTTAGAGCTTTAGCATCTGGAACAGGGGGTTGTATACAGTATATGCTCAATAAATATTTGTTGCATGGTTCTGGATGTAGTGCCTTATTAGAGTAAGACTGTGGTGTTGGCTATAATATTAGGCCATCTTTGAAGATGTCTTTTTGGTCTTGGAACTTGTACTTTGTTTTAGATTTTTTGTAGGAAGCTAAACTTGTTTATTTATTGGTTGTGATGGGATATGCCAATCAGAGTACTACTTTATAATCTTGGTAAATAGACCATGTTACCTGGTGAGCATGTACCAAGCAAGTGGGTAAGTTTCCTAGAACTGGTGCTAGTAACTTTCTTAAAAGTGCCATTGGTGTGCATACCTCTCTCTGTGTTTTCCAAAGATGGGGTGTTGTGTGATATGGACCAAGGATCTGAATAATGGTAAATTTTAGATGGCTAGATGTGCCTCAAAAAAAGCAGTGTGCTTTCCATCCTCTGCTTGTGGCTCACAGATACCTTGTGTGGGATGGACGTCAGCAATAAATATGGCATGTGGAATGTTAGGACTAGAAGGATCCTGAGAGGCTATCCTCACCTATGTGTAAAGCGAGACTTGGAGAGCTGAAATGACATCATCAAGGTCACTGTTGAGTGCAACAGTATTAAACTGCTAATGTGGTGATATATTTTTGCTTATGTAAAGAACCAACTAGGCAAATGGGATTCTCATTTTAACATTCTGATGCATTGTGTAAAAGCCATTCTTTATTACTTTAGGGGGTTGCATGCTTTGTGGGTTGTGAAGGAAGATGGGACGCCCGTGGTCCTGAAACACAGCTTATAAGAACACTACGGAAAACAATGTGAAAGTAATCACATTGATTACATATGACAGATACTCTGGCTAATATCTATTACAGTATTTCTGTTGGGGTAGCAATCTGACAGTTTGGCAAATAACTTGAAATGCTATGTTTAGAATTGTTACTATTACATGTCGAGACTTTATTTTAAGCAGGTGTACCCGATCCATGGATGTTTATTTCAGTATTTTGGTTTATGAATTGATGATGAAGAGGATGGTTGACATTTGAATACTTGATTCCACAGGGAGGTTTTTTTTTTTAAACAATAATTTTGAGCATTTCGTTTAGGAGGATGTCTCCCTGGTACAAGTTCCATGGGAATGACTAAATAAGCATGGCTTAGTGAGCTCTAGAAAGCACAACCTGTTATTCTTTCAAATGAATTTAATGAGTGGCCTTCATTTTTATTTACATTATAATATATAGGATATTCTATGCCAAGGTTCAAATTTCTCTTGAATGTCAACAACATCAGGAAATAAATTCATAGGTGCGGACTTGAATGGCCTGCCAAAGACAGGATTAAATGACCAAAATTCTGTTTGTAAATTTTCCAAATCTGAGAACAAAAGGAGCTACAAATGATAAAGAGGCGTCATACTAACGACATTTATCGTTAAAGTCAAGTTACTCAGAGTGATTTTGGGAGTAGCATTAGCTCGTTTCGTCTTTGACTTCACGAGAATGCATTTTAAATCGAGCTGAGCCGATCCTGTATTCTGACTTCACATTAGGTTTCCTTTGCCATCTTCAAGCAGTTACTGCCCGTCCTCTGGTGACTGAACGGTTTCTTCCCTGGATATTTGACTTTTAAGCCAAACCATCTTTGCCAGGCCGGCTTCGCTAATTTTGCTTTCTTGGTGTTAGGCATTATTATTCTTTTACTTTCAAACTATGATTTTTTTTTTTTTTTTTTTTTTTGTACTGGGCTTTTACCCTATCGGATAGTAGTTGAGCCATTTTTCAATCAAATGAGGTGTGTATTAGGTTGTTGCAGGGAGTGGAGAATGGAGGGCCTGTTTTTCTGAGGGAAACCAACATCCCCAAACAGCATGAGGCACATTGATGGTAAAGGCAAGGATATAGATTTGTACTATTATTGGTCACTGCGTCCTGGTAAGACCGCCGTGAGAGCTCTCAGGAGAGACACAGGGAGCGCGGTATTTGGATGTGTTTTTTGTGGGTCGGTAGATGGGTCTAAAGATCTCCCAGTGGGTCTCTGGTTTTGTAATGCTTAATAATGACACCCGAAGAGTGCCTGTTAGTTGCCACACTTGGGCTCAATGTCTGTAGACAGTAGACAGCTTATCTTTATAACCTCCCCGTGGGGTATGAATGGGAAAAACACCAAGGCTTCGCTAGCTAAGTAGCTTAGCCAAGGGCTCAGAGCTGGTAAATGTTTGGACCTAGGTCTGACTCCAAGCCAGGACGGAGTCACATGCTTCTTCCTTCCTGAGTTAAATGGTCTAACGTTTTATTAGAACATTGTTTTTATTCAGCACGTATTCATAAGCATCTGCTCTTGGCGAAGCTCTGCACTAGGTGCTGGACACACGAAGAAGATGCGGTTCTGCCCTTGAGGAGCTCTGTCCAAGAAGGATGACCGGTCCTTCCTTTGTCTCACGGTCTGTGGCGCTGTGCTCGACGTTCTATGGGAACACAGAATGCTTTATTTCACTTCAAAAATCCTCCTTTGATGGATGAAGCGATTGATTGTGCCTGGAAGAGAAGTGCAGGGAGAGAAGTTCCCACAGGGGACGTGACATATTTTGAAGTGGGTTTGAGAGAGGAAAAGAGGAAAACGTTCTAGGTGGAGGGAATAATAGCGTCCGCGAAAGAATACAGACCTGAGAAGGCATATCATGTGCGGGAGGCAGGAAGAATCTAGTGTTGTAAATATGAGTAGAGGCAAGAAAAAAGTGGAAAGGTGTCCTGGATGGCTGCATTCAAAGGCCCTGAGGCTGTTTGCAGTGTGCTTCCTGCAGAGTTTGCACTGAACAAACCACGTAAAAGAAAAGGTGGTCTCGCTGTTTCAGGGTTAGTTATTTTCTGTCACTTTCTGAGCAGACAGTGGAGTAGCAGTGTTCTACTTTGGCGTGCGTAGTTGACTGCTTCTTGGTGGAACTTTCTCCCAGTCATTAGACACGTTCGGATGTTCGGACTTGGATAGAAGGGCAGCCTGTATAGCCTCCGTTACACTCAAATAAAGTAAGCCTGGGGGCGCCTGGGTGGCGCAGTCGGTTAAGCGTCCGACTTCAGCCAGGTCACGATCTCGCGGTCCATGAGTTCGAGCCCCGCGTCAGGCTCTGGGCTGATGGCTCAGAGCCTGGAGCCTGTTTCCGATTCTGTGTCTCCCTCTCTCTCTGCCTCTCCCCCGTTCATGCTCTGTCTCTCTCTGTCCCCCAAAAAATAAATAAACGTTGAAAAAAAAATTTAAAGTAAGCCTGTGTCCACACTACTCTCTATTGCCTTCCTTCTGTAAACAAAGAGCTATTTTCATACTTCATTCACAAAATGGATGGCATGCGGAATGAGGCTGGGTGAGGGATCAGGAGATTGTGGTAAAAGGTAGACAGCTTCCAGCCCACCGAATTAGTGTAATGAAGCTATTACGTTGCAGGAAGCAAAGAAAACAGCCTTAACGCTTTTCAGGGAAAGGCTCTCAAGTTTTGTGGAAAATTAATTCCCGTGAGTGTCCTCTACCTTGAGAAGCTGCAACATTTCTCTAGTGAGGTTCCTTCTGGTCTCTTGTGTATACATGGGTTCTAAAAATATTTTGTGGGACTTAAGGACTTGACGAGAATGAGTTTTCTTGGTGGATGTGCTTTCTAGATGCCATGCCATTTTTTTGAAGTTATGCTATTTGCATTCTAGGAAAGCCTCATTTGTGAGTGGATACTATTTTGGGCTTTCCAGTGTTTGCAAGATGGAGATAGGCTTCCGCGCTTAAATATGCCCAGCTGGCCATTGCACCTGCCTTTTGAGTCACTACAGAGATCAGGAACCATTAACAACAGAAGTTGGACTTTCGTGGTACTTATCTCATGTTGTTTCTGGCAGTTATTTTTGCTGGGTATTTATAAGGACATCTGTCTTTTAAGGAGTCGTATTACTTATCCTTTTTTTCCACTAAGGAATAAATCACAGCTTGTTTCCCATACTGCCACTCTCATTCATAGTCTGAGGTGATTAGAAATGCAAATTGGGAGTCATTAAAACATTATAATTTCTTTTTCTATGGCATCAGGCGATATTTAAAATCAGTGTGCTAAGAAGGAACATGTGCTTAAAATGTGATTAAGATGTGAACAAATGAGTAGAATGAAATATTCACTTCCTTCCTGGAAATCTCTTACTGGGTCTGGAAATAAGGGAGACCTGTAGTGTTCATCATTTCTGATTTATCATACTTGAAGCCTGAGACGTAAGCCTGAGATGTGCACGTTGTTTAAGAACACTGGAAAACACAGTAGCTTCTAATGTTTTCAAATTGCTCTGTGGAAATATATACTAAAGACTCCTTCTTGCAAGAGTGTGATTTACAGTCGGATTACCCACTCAAAGCACAGATCAGATTCAGCTGTATTTCTTGTAGTGACTCTTGGATATGTAAACACTATAAAAACAAGAAGGAAAAAATGGGATAGTTTAAGTATGAAAAGTATTGATCTGCACATTCAGAGCCAGAGATGGGATGTGCTGGAGGCAGATTTCCTCCACTGGAAATGTGTTTATGTTGTAGGTGATAAAAAGTACTGGGGGATGCTTCCTGTTCAGTAAGTAGCAGTGTCTCTGTAAGTATGCATTTTGTTCCTGACTTTAATTTATAAACAGAAGTACATTGTCTTTCTGGAGGTCTACATGAAAATGAATTGCCTTTACAAAACAAGGGACCAGACCTCCTAGTGGTTTTTTTTTTTTTTTTTTTTTTCAACGTTTATTTTATTTTTGGGACAGAGAGAGACAGAGCATGAACGGGGGAGGGGCAGAGAGAGAGGGAGACACAGAATCGGAAACGGGCTCCAGGCTCCGAGCCATCAGCCCAGAGCCTGATGCGGGGCTCGAACTCACGGACCGCGAGATCGTGACCTGAGCTGAAGTCTGACGCTTAACCGGCTGCGCCACCCAGGCGCCCCGACCTCCTAGTGTTTTTATAATTTCACATGCAGTTTTACGTATATTGGAGATATATATGATGGGCTCGGCTCTGTCTTTACTTTGTGTTAGTCACTGCAGTCAAAACATTTTACTATTTCTAGAAAAATCAACAGTCTAAAAATAGCAGGTGTTTCCCAGGTCAAAACCTGCCTCAGATATTGAGAGATGTTGACAGTCTAGACACCTAAATGATGAATGCTAAACCCTGAAAAAGTCATTTTAATCTGTTTTCTTGTGAATATTAGCAGGCTTGAGGTTTATAAGCAAGAATAAGAATGTAAAATTAGGAATCAAATGATCTCTGTTGAATTTTTTCAAAAAACTTTTCTTTCATGCTATAAAATTTATCTTTAATCTGTGCTGATAACTTTTAATAGGCATCAGTTGGGTACCCCATTACACTAACTGCTTTAAAATGGTTTCCTTTTAGAACTCACATTTACATTCTAGGAAATCAATTAGAGTGTATGGATTTTACATTTTCCTTGCAATCTTCCTTTACAGTCATTTCTGAATGACCAGCCTACCAGAGCAAAACACTCAGAGGTGCAAATCTTCTGGAAGAAGTGCAAATGCCACACTTTTACTTGGAAAACTGAAAAAAAAAATTGGACTTATTTAATATATCTGCCGAACATTTAAAACTGCGGAAAGCACGGGAAATACTTTTGGTGTATGGGAATGTGTGGTGTTTCCAAATTACAAACATTGTTTTGAAAATTTCCCCGGTAGTGGTGAATTATATGAGACCACGTCCATCCAAGAAGAGCTTGTTTAACTGGCTTGTGGTTCTGGGGCTCATTCAAACACTCTTAAACAAAATAAAGGGAATGGATGTAATAACCTCTTTATGGAAAGGCTGTAAAAAGGTACAGGGCCATGTAAACAAATTGGGTCATTTACTAGATGTTTTAAGTGATAGATTTGCAATCCAAATTCAGGGGGGTGTATTAGGTTTTATAGGATCGTGACCATGTTCTGTTCTGAAAATGAAGGTTCCAAGCTTATTTTTTGTTTGTTTGTTTGTTTTTCTTTAGTGCATGGAATCCTATTTTACATATCCTATAGTACATGCTGTTTTATACTGTAGTTTGAAATCATACTCACGATTTTGAGCATTTCACTTACAAGTTTGTTCAACTTTGGAAAATGGTTAGAAACCCACGTGTGAACAGTTGAATTGACCTGATTTTTGGTAGCACTGGGTTCTGTTCAAGGAAAATAAGATGATTGAAATTGAAATTTTCCTCCTGGGCTCAGACATGTCTAAACTAATTGTAAAATAATTGTTCTGGCTTACAAGAGCAGACTCATAACTACGACTATGTAAAGTAGAAATCCAACAACAGTTATGATTTACAATTACTGTAACTCTGCCAATCTTGTAATAAAACCGCTATTATAACCCACCTACCGTGACATTCATTTGCCTTCCTTGAGACATAGGTTAAAAAAAAAAAAAAGCCTCTCCCAAGTTGTCTCGCTTTAGAGAGCCATTCCATTACGTTAGGGTATTCATTTATCTTCTCTGAAATGGGTACGAGGGTTGTGCCAGAGCAGCCCGACACGGGGAGGAGGGTGGGCGGGCATACAAGAATGTGTGGTGCTGTGCTCCGGTGGTGATGCCTAGTGGCAGTGGAAGCCAGAAATAAATTTGGAAGGTGAAGTGAGGAAAGGAAACGAAGTCATTTCTCTGTTGATACCATAACATTTATTCATTCCGCAGCTTCTCTCAATCAGGGTTGGCTCACTTGGCCTTAAAGGAAGTAGATTGTGTAAGAAACCTCAGTAAAAATCAATGAGCCTTTCTAAGTTTTAAACACTGATGGCATCATACCATACTGGCAACTTTTAAGTGTTGCTGCTGGAAGTTTGGCAGCGGAAATCACTGCTCCAGGTTCATAAGCCTTAAAAAACAAGGGACAATGGTGGATATTATAGTTTCTGTGTAATTTGTGACTTGCTATTTCCTTTCTTCTTTTCTTTCTTTCTTTCTTTCTTTCTTTCTTTCTTTCTTTCTTTCTTTCTTTTCTTTCGTTCTTTTGTTCTTTCTTTTGTTCTTTCATTCTTTCTTTTGTTCTTTCTTTTCTTTCTTTCTTTCGTTCTTTCTTTTCTTTCGTTCTTTTTGTTCTTTCTTTTGTTCTTTTCTTTCTTTCTTTCTTTCTTTCTTTCTTTCTTTCTTTCTTTCTTTCTTTTTTTCTTTCTCTTTCTTTCTTCTTTCTTTCTTTCTTTCTTTCTTTCTTTCTTTCTTTCTTTCTTTCTTTCACTTAGAACTAGATGTCCTTAAGTCTATGGAAAACCTAAGCTCTGTCTTTAAATTGGGTTCTGGGTAACCTTAAAAACAAGAATTCACATCTTTTTGCCTTAGTTGTGCACTCACCTCTTTTATATAGCACAGAGTCGCGTGTGGTTGTGTACTACATAAATACGCATCAAACTGAGGTGAATACCACAAAGTGACACCACTACCTGCCTGAACCGTGAGGCATTGTGAGAGATGCGCTGCTGATTTCGACTTAATCACTGCCTTCAAGTGGTTTATAGTGCAATGGGGAGATAAGACATAGAGTCAGCTGTAATACAGAATAAAATGCAGCATTGGGGGTGGGGATTGAGGGAAAAGCAAACTTATTTACAGCAGAGCCATTAGAAACCACTTAGGAGAGTTGTCAGGGGAGACTTCTATTTTGAGCAAAGTTGCCTGAAAAGATGAGTGGCTGTGTGCATGCGGGATTGGAGGTACAGTGGAGTGGATTTTAGGTGATGGGAGCCTGCTGGAAATATGAAAAGGAAGGGAGTCCAGGAAATCCATGTAGTCAGTCCAATGGGATTTGTTCTGACTGAGACCTCAGAAATGGATTCAGCAGCCAAGTGACTAGAAGAAGCACTAGGGGCGCCCACGTGGCTCAGTCGCTTAAGCTCCCAACTTGGGCTCAGGTCAGGAAGGATCTCACGGTTCATGGTTTCGAGCCCTGCATTGGGCTCTGTGCTGGCAGCTCAGAGTCTGGACCTGCTTCGGATTCTGGAGAGAAAGAAAAGGAAAGAAACAGGTTGATTTGACTTGTTTGATGGGTTTGAGAGTCCCCGGAGGAGACCCAAAAGGTTGTATGTGTAACGAGAGATAAGACTTCTGGGCTGGAAATTGCCTGTGCAGTTGCTGAAGGAACATGGGAGAAATGACCGCAGAGCACTGGGCAGCATGTCAAATTATTGCAGAAAGAACTGAGCATACCTGGCAGAGAAGAAGGAACTAAATTTTGGAGGAAGCGAGCCTTGAGGCAAATTTTGACCAAGTGAGAAAGTGAGAGGTGATGCAGGAGAAATTGTAGTGAAGGTTCCCTGGAGGTGGTGTCAGAAAATTCCATCCCTATGGTGACGTTTTAGTCCTGCCTGGTGTGTAAAGTAGAAGCATCAATGATAGGAGGGACGAGATAACAAAAATAGATGTTTTGGCTTGGTCAGTCCACCTGGAGGATAATGGATTAGTTATCCATAAGTCTGGGGCTACGGGGATGGAGGAAGGAGGGGGGGGCTGGTAGGCAGAGATGTATGATTGCAGTGGCCATAGTCAGCATCATATGTAGTAGAAAACGATAGTTACAGGGAAGGGCGTGACATGTGGAAGAACGTATGTTTAAAAGACCCATGCTAAACCAGGGTGAGTCAAGACTTCTAACCAGTTACAGAGCTGCCAAGATGTGAAAAACAATCATGGACATTCAAATCAAAAGGCCACTTTAATGCCCCTTACTTTTTCTTTCTGGTGCTGATGCCCTTGAAAGTGTGCGGTCAAAAATCATAAAAGGATGGAGGGAAGCCACTGCAGGCCTCTGGGATCTCTGCTGTGGAAGCTCTAGCATCTGTTGCAAGCACCACACAGGTTTTTTTTTTTTTTTTTTTTTTTAACAGCTATTAAGACTGCAGAAAATTGTTGGGGGTGGGTTCAAGGTGCACCTATTGTTTGCTCAAGAGAAGAATGTACCTTGGTGTGTGTATTCCGCACTCCCCAGGGAGGCTGTGTCCTGAGGATTGTGTGTGCTTCGATCGTGGGGAATCTTTTATGTTCCTGTAACCATTGGCAACGTGTGCGTGGAACTGGTTTGTTGAATAACCATGACCATTGATTGAGTCTTGATCAAAAATGCAACTTTATTTCTGTTGTTCCTGAGTTTTATTGAACAGGGAAAATCTTCCCCTGTTCCAGTATGGATATTTCTACAAGACATGGTTTTTCATGGGCACCTGAGTGGCTCAGGAGGTTAGGCATCCGACTTCGGCTCAGGTCATGATCCCGAGGTTCGTGAGTTCGAGCCCCGCGTCAGGCTCTGTGCTGACAGCTTGGAGCCTGGAGCTTGCTTCAGATTCTGTGTCTCCCTCTCTCTCTCTCTCTCCACTCCTCCTCTCCTTGCTCTCTTTCTCTCTCTCTCAAAAATAAATAAACATTAAACAAATTAAAGAAAAAAAAAAAGACATGGTTTTTCAACTCACCCTTAAGAGATGCTGAGTTTGAGAGTGGTTTCAAATGTAAACACCCTATGATTTAGAAATAAGATTGCCCAGGCCTTTGGCAGTTAAAACTCCAAATGTCTTCGCTACCTACCCAGGTCTGCTGTTGAGTGGATTCTGTCTGGGAAAGCAGCTGGCGGGAGGAGGCAGGAGTTTTGATGTGTCTGAGGGATTCCACCTTCAGGGAGTAGCTCCTGGCCATTTCCCATGAACGTCTTACTATCGCTGTGGTGTAACTGTACCCATCCTGCTGGCCCCTCAGTGCCATCCATTCTAGAATTCAGGTACCCGTATGTTCCGAGGACTCCCTTTGTCTGGGGCTTGCTTTCAGGATTCCAAATCTGAGAACACCACTTCAAACGAAGTCTCTGTTCTGCTTAAATAGGATTCCTTCACAAACATTTAAAATGTGGAATACGGTCCATTAAACACGCACAGACTTATCGTCAGGCTAATGAATGAAAACATTTCTATTTTTGAGTAAAGTAATTATGTTGATATTTGTAGTTGCTGCATTCTCCCTGTCATCACCCCTGGTCGGGTGCTGGTCACCTAAACTGTTGCATAAATGTCCTTATTCTTCCTTAAGAGGCTCTTTCCATCCCCTCTCCCCCCCCCCCCCGATGGATCATATAAAAGAGGCTGATACAGGATAATCATCCTGTAGTAGAGTTCTGGTTGTGTTTTACTCAGTGCTTCTCAATCTTTTTTTTTTTTTTTTTGGAAATTTTATTTTTTTTAAGTTTATTTATTTTGAGAGATAGAGGGAGAGACAGAATCCTAAGGAGGCTCTGTGCCATCAGCATAGAGCCTGATGTGGGATTCAAACTCATATACATACTGTGAGATCATGACCTGAGCTGGAATCAAGAGTCAGACGCTTAACTGACTGGGCCACCCAGATACCCTTGTGCTTCTCAAACTTGAACGTGTGTACACATGAGCTGGGGACCTTATTAAAATGCACATTCTGATTTTGTAGGTGGTTGGTGGGGCCAGAGAATTTGCATTGTAGCAAGCTTCCAGATGCTGCTGTTGCTGGGCTGAGGACCAAATGTTGAGTAATGAGGGCCTGCTTGGGTGTTCTCAAGGTCTGCTGTGATCTCACCTCAATCTTTCCAGTGAAAAGATTGCACAGAGCTGATCTCTGCTCACCACAGAGATGACTCCATGCCTCTGCTCTTGGAACTCTTTTAACCCAGAAGTCAGTTCATTCCAATAAATATCACATGCCTTGTGTTCTAGTTACCATGGCACATCCTGAAAACAGATAACAAAACGCAGGTTTTTGAGTCCTGATGTTGACAACTAAACGTGGCTTTTCTTACACTAGAGACAGGGGATAGGCTTAGTATGCTGAAGGAGCCCAGAGATGTTCCGTATCCTGGTCGCGAACGGCTTCGGGTGAGGCCTTCTCTTAATTGGGTCTTGAAGGATGGTTCCCTAGAAAGTAAGGGGATTCAAAGCAAAAGTCATAGACTTGTAAGAAAGCATGAATGAAGTCTTTTGAAAAATCAGCTCTGTTTTTTGGAAAATAAGATTGAAGAAATTACTCATTGATTGTGAAGAACTCTGTGTGATATACTAAGGAGTGTGTTTAGACATCATGTTTGAGGTCCTAGGGAGAAGGCTGCATGCTTTCTGCACCAGCTTCTAGGGGTAGTGGCCTGTCTTTCCCCCCATTTTCGTATTCTTATATCTGTAACAGATCAGTAACTATTCATTGCATGATCTGATTTAGGTTTGGTTTTGGTTTGTTTTTGTTTGTATTGTTTTTACAATATCAGGATGATTGTAAAATACAGAGAAGTGAGGGACAAGGATACCAGTTTAAAGGCATTGGCAATAGTCCAGACATCAAATAATGACTAATGGACCAGTTACTGCCTGTGGGGAGATGGGAAGGGTAACCATCAGGTAACTATCATCCCTCTTTTACTCTGTATGTTCAAAGCTTACGTGTATTTAAGGTCCAGCCCGATTGCTGCTGCCTCTACAAAGCCTGTGTGTTTCACTAGTCTGACATGTGTGCCTGCCCTAAACTCCCAGGATATTGCAGAACTTACCACTTTCTACCTTAAATTCTAGTTCTGTATGTGCCTTTTCTTCCATCATTTCCAAGTGTCAGAAAGTAAAATGTTAAATAATCTTTACCTTAGTGTCTCCTTAGATGGTAGATCTTTTTAAGTGAAGTGAAAACAGCCCACTTGGACCCAATACAGCCGGTTCTGTTGTAGCATTGACATCTGGTCTCCCAGGTCATCACTGATAGGCTCTAAAGAGGTCATATGCTTTATTTCACAACTGAGGGATGTAACTGATGTCTGGCTTCATTTTGAGGAACTAAAAGGGGACACACTGGAAGGACTCTTAATCTTTCTGCTTAGACTGAGTAAAATGAATGTACAAAGAACATTATTAGCAAAATTATAATGATGACTGTTTAGAATGTTATTTCCTCAACAAGAAGAAGAAATGTATCATTTCCAGGAAACTTATTTTTAAACAGGGAACTTTATGATAGCGTTTATTGCAATCAGTTTAAGAAAAGCATGACTATCAAAAGTCTGTTTTCAAAACTTTAGCTTATTTTTATTTTGAAGTATTTCCTCCTTCTGTTCTTTCTAGTGAATGTGAGATTTATCCTCATGTGCTTCTTATTTTCAGTTTGCCTTTCCTTTTTTTTTGTTTTCGGCTTTTGAGACTGACAACTGTGATTTATCCCCGGGAAAGCAAAAATCTTGTAAAAGTCATTATTTCAAAAAATCATTCAAAGGATGTATTTATTTTTTTCTTGGAAATAAAGTCGATTTTCTCAGCTCTGATCATATGAGATTATGGGCAAGTAGTCCTTAGTTCTGGCATGTGGACAAAACAGAAGCAGCCCCTGGAGAGAGAGAGTTCAAAATTCATGGCAGTAAGCACATGTTCAGTATGCCAATATTTATGGTGTCACAACCAAATTAAAACCATACCCTCTGTGATTTACATAAGTACGGTACCCAGACTACACAGGGTTATGCCCAAGTTTCTCAGTAGATTTAAGGCAACACGGTTGTTCAGGACTCTCGGAGACCAGTCTGTTTGTTTTTATATTCATTTTATTCATCTCTGTGAGGGAAAGTGAATTATCTTCACTTGTATTCGTTTTGCAGTCATCCCGAATTAGCAGGGGTGGCAGATAGCAGGGCTGAAAACTGACTTTGTGCTTCCATATACAGTTTATACAGGCAGTTGTATCCTCATATTCTCAGTTCCTGTGCTGGGGGAGTTAGATGTATTGGTTACGGAGAGTGAACACAGATAGATGGGTAATTCTCAATCTTTCATTTCTCGTGTCTTACTCATGCTCTTAGAAAACCAAGGTTTCACCAATTTGGAAAAAAAAACAAAAAACATACTTTTGGCAGGAGGGCATACTTTATGTCTTTTTATGGCAACTTTTAAAGTAATACCATCTGGTAAGATTTTTAAGAACAATAAAGTTTCAGAAGCCCTGTTGAGCATACATCTTATTTCTCTACTTTGACCAGACAAAGATATCGAGAAATGTATATTCTAACACATGATGCGCTTGTACAGCGATGTAAGTGACAAAGATAATTCAAAAACTACAGTGGGGAGTAGGTTTGGTAGGAGCTGGTGAGTCACATTTGCTGGTGGATATGACATTAGGGTGTTAATGCTTTCTCAGTGACCCTTTTGAAAGTCCCAGATTTTTTCCAGATTCCTCCTGATTCCACTGTAGCGGAGATTCTAATCTAGAAAACAGTCTGGACAAGAACCCAGTTCCTGGATGTTTTTAATAGATTGGCTTTTCAGGGTTTTGAGAGACGGTCATATAACCATCATGCTATCAAGCAGAAATTTTTCACGACTGATGACTGCAAGTGGCAATCTTTTGTGAAGGCAGGGAGGTCTTCTCATTTATAGGATGAAATCATTTTTTAAGAGTAAGTCTCATGTGAACAAATGAAGCTTGACTATGTAAATCTTTCTTTTACTATGGGATAGAATCCAAGGTATGTAAGAAGTTATTTTATTTTTTGAGTTCAGTAATTTAAACATTGTGCTTCGGCTCTTTTTTGGTACTCCAAACATTTATTATTAAGGTTTCCTTTGGTGTTTCCTTAAAAAGACAAAATTCAGCATGTTTTCTTTGCAAACGATTGTCTTATACACAAAACAGAAAACAAACTTTCCTTTACTATTTTTTTCTCAGACCTAATTATTCAGTTGTTTTTATGCCTACAGATTTTTCAATGCTCACAGATTTTTCACAGATCTTTTCATGTCTTATATTGGTGCTGGAAAAAAAAAAAAAAAAAAAAAACTGGTTGAATCCTGTGCAGATTAATAAAAAAATACCGAGGAAATTTCCTTGGTTGTGTACTAGAAATTTGAGGAAGATCACTGACTTTTGCAGTTCGTTAGTGGATCAATTTATTGAATGTTTGCTGTTAGGTATCTCATGTATCAGACGGGTCTGAAGCTCTGGAGAAACCTGGCCTATGCAGTTTCCATTCTCCTCCAGCTGCCAAAATTGACTTTTCCATTTTGTATATGACTTAGGTCTTTGTACTGCAATAGATGCCACGTTGAAGGATTGTTTTTGTCTTAAAACATGATTAGATTGAGCCAATGCTGTCAATAAGTTTAGTGAGTAACAGAAAATACACTTTCACTTAAATGTTCTTGAAGATTTCTATTTGATTTTCTACATAGTAATGAATAATTGCTATCTCCCTCAGTGATAACTGACAATAAATAAATATTACATTTCCTAAGAAACTTGGTAGTGTCATCCTAGGTCTGTGTGTACTAACTAACCTAGAATTTAGGCTAACTCCATCATTATATTGTGACTTGAGATTCTTTGTTTCTGACTGCTCCATGATTCCTCTTATATTTTATGGAAAATACCTTGTTTATTTAAGTGCAAAGAGGATGTTGGTGAAATGAGATATTTAGTAAATGCTCTAGGAAAAAAAGAAGTTTTGATTATTTGAAAACCCAGCATTTTAAAAGCCAACAGATTCATGCTTTTGCCTAAATGTATAATGCCTCATGTTATAAACAGGACATTTTTTGTTTCGTTTCAGTGGATGTATTAAAACAGGTTACACAGCAAGTCAGCTAATGTGACCAATCGTTGTCATTATACAATTTTTTGGGGGAAGGAAGTCTGAAGCAGAAGGATATTCCTGGGGGAAGGATTTCTTTTTTTTCTACCAATTTAGACCTTCACTGGCAGTCTCTTTCCCCTAAAATTTATGCTTGAAATGACCCAGAGATTTTAAATGTGGGGCATGTTAGGGGCCTTAAGTACGTTGGTGGATTTAAGAATGATTTGCTTTGAACCTTCTTGCAGTGAATCTTCAGTAGAAAGCAAGGATTTTAATCTTTCCAACCAGATGGAGTGTGGATCTCCAGGCTCAGATTTTGGCTAAATTGAGAAAGACCTTTCTCTGGCTAGGTTAGTATTACGAAACTAAGGCTGGCTCTGGTACCGGGGCAGGGATTTCCTTCTTTTCATTATTATTTACCATTTGAATTGTATTTGACAGGTTAATATCAAGACCCGCAACAAGAAACCACTCAGGAGTCCTGGTTAACTTATGCCCACTTAATGACATATCAGTTGACATTTTTATTCTGAAATCTTTGCCAGTTTTTATCATTGACTGAATTTTGCATTCCATGAATTTGTAAAGCCATTTAGCAATTCAACAGTTCTAAATTTCGAAGATCTATATATCTGTGAATGTAAGTAGAATGTTTCCAATTGCAGCACTGCTCTTCAAGTTTCCTAGTGAATTGTGGGGGTGGGGGAAAAAGGCAAAAAAAATCCTTTTTTCTACCCTTTTAGGTTCTGTTGTATGTGAATTTAACTGACAGAAGACAAATTATCAGGAAAAAAAGGCATATAGATTTTGTTAATATTTTTAGTTTTCTGTGGACAAGGGCTTTACAGAAAGGAATGAAGAGCTCAAAGTAGCAGTTAGACTCAGAGGCTTATATACCATTTTAGCAAAGGGCTATAAACTGTGGGAGAATTATTGGCTCCAAAACACATGGGGAAGGGGCACCTGGCTGCCTCAGTTGGTGGAGCATGTGACTCTTGATCCCAGGTTGTAAATTCGAGTCCCATGTTGAGCGTAGAGATGAGTTAAAAATAATTTGTGCCACCTTCGCAAAGGGAAATTTATGCTCTGCTTTTAGGCAGATAAGGGGAAGACAGAGAACTTTTCCTGCATTTGTTGATTCTCACTCGCTGTAGGCTCAAAATAATCCTTCTGCCAAAGCTGCATATTTTGGGGTGGCATCCCTTCATAACCATCAGATATAACAGTTGGCTTTTTCTAATAACCTGTATGTTCTAGAAAAGGGGCATGGGGGTGCTGGTGGTGTGTGGGGATGGATGCTGGTTGCTGGTGCTTTTGTACCTCTGAGCAAAGCTATTTTTATTTTCTGGTCCACTCCTTCTTCTCCTGTAGGTAAAGCTGACAGTTACAAATAATATGTCATCCGGTTTTTAATAGCTTCTGCCAGGACTGGATCTATACCATCTCAGATATTTCCTCAAACAGGGTAGGGAGGAGGGGCAGGGCGAAACAGTCTACATCCTCATTTGTGGCATTCTTGATTTCCGTAGAAAATCCGAGGTCATTCTAGTAATATCCAGTTAGGAAATGTGAAGTGTTATGACTCACTTTATTTTGGCTTTGCACAATATAGAAAATTTCTTGGCTGGGAAGGAATTCCTTTTCAAACTGCCAGTCCTCCCCAACAATTCTGAATAGGTAGTTCTCTCTCTGCACATTCTTTTGGGTTTAACTGCTGTGTAACCTCCTAACCCCTCATTAATAATTTCCTGAGGCTGGTTTGTTATAAAGAAACATCGCAGCACAGACTGTGTGTGTGTGTGTGTGTGTGTGTGTGTGTGTGTGTGTGTAAGTATGTGAGTGTGTGTGTGTGTGTGTGTGTGTGTGTGTGTGTGTGTGATTACTCCTTAATGACCAACTCAAATGATAGTAATGCTCTGAAGGAAAAAACAAGTGAACATTAGCTTCTTTCCCATTAGTGCGCATGTTAATCAAGGAGATCACACCCTTAGGCAGAAAGTAATGAATGCTTTTTAACTTCTCTTCATTATTCAAATTAAATGGCCCATTTTCTATATTGTACACACATTTCAATGGCTTGAGCATTTAAAGGAATAATCATGGATCTTTCAAAGCCTTCTTAATATCAGGATTCCAGAGAATAAATTTGTCTCTTTTTGGTTCTTAACAAGGACAAGAACTCGCCAAGGAACTGAACGTGTTTTGAGATGGGCATTTGGGCTTCCATTCTTCTACCCTGTAATCTCTTCTCACCTTTCTCATATTTCAGCTACACATGCCATCGGTGAATTTGACACTGGTCCCGTGTTGGTCAGTAGAGCAATAAACCTCCCACGAGAAATGCTGTGAATTATACACAGTTGTTGTTACTCATGGGATTTAGGGTGGTGATCAAAATGTGGCGTCCTCTTGGGAAAACCCTCACACTATGCTAAGTGAAAAAGCAGGGTGACAGTAGCATTGTAAATATTTTTATGCGTGCCCACATACATCTTTCCACATAAGTAGAAAGACTAAAATGAAGTATAGTCAAACGTTATTAGAATTTTGTCTAGAGGGGCTGTAGGGGAGCAGTGGGGATGTTGATATTTTATTTCCTAAAATACACTTAGGATTTGCTAAATTTTCCATAATGATCTTATACTATTTCTGTCATAGAAACAAGGCTGTGCAGATTCTAAGCCTAATTTAAACAGTGAGGAAGGGGGGCAAATACAAACAATAGCCTTTTCTTCTATTGTAAAGGAAAGCACCTAAAATGCAAGACTTGTTTTTTAGAAGCTTAGGAGATGGCATTCTGAAAGGTGGCCCTTTGGGGTTAAGATTTAAAGTTGACTCTGAATTTTATCCCAGAGGCTAGATGTGGATAAGCAAAGCAGTAAGGCTGTTGCGGCAGCCCGGTGAGGAGAGCCATCACAACAATTATCTGTGTTGTTTTTGGCACTTTGCAGGAAATGTTGTTTTCATAAGACCTAAGAGTTTTGTCTGGGAAGAAAGAAGATAGCTGCCAACATTTGGCACCATATGGGATTTTCTTCTTTTTTCTTTGGTTTCTTTCCTTTATAAAAAAAAAAAAAAAAAAAAAAAAAGCTTAGCGTGTAGTCTGTACATCCTGCTCTTAAGCCTGAAAGATCAAGAAAATATTATGGGGTGTTTTTTTCCCCTGTACACTTGCTGGAAACATCTGGAACATGCCATTTGTTTGCACACCACAGGCTTTAAGAGTGTGATACAAACCATGATAAAAACCCAAAATCAAACCCCTGCCTTCCTTTGCAGCTGCGTTCTATAGCGCACTGTGAGCCAGGGTCTGTATTGACCATACAGATGCTCTCCAATCACATTTATTGAGCATGGTGGATTGAGAAACTGCACGTTACTTGCCTTTCTAAGTACGGTGTATCCTTCAGGCATACCAGCACCTGGTCCCTCATGGAAATCCGGCAGCTTCTGCCTGTACTGCATTAACCCTGGGGCTGCATGCTCACGCACTTTGCAGCATGTAAGCTCATCTGTTCGGTGAGCCTTTTAGAAATTCAGGAGTAAAAATTATTTCAGACTCCAGGTGTAAAGCAGGTAGGAAATTCTCCTCTAAGGAATAATACTATTTCATTTTTGGAAGAAATACTATAGCTGCATTTATGACACTAAACTTTCAGTTAAGGGAAAGGAAAAAAAAAAAAAAGACGAGTGGTGAAGACTTTGTTTTTTTATACTTGTGATTGAAATTATACCTCAACCGAGGCTCACATTTTGGGATTTCACCCATGATAGGTTCATCTAACACATAAGAAATGAAATAAGTAACAAATAAAAAACCCAAATAAACAAAACCCACAAAGTAACGAAAAACTACATGTTTTGTTTCCTGCATCTCCTTTTTCTCATATTGCTCGTATCCTTCGTCGTCATGTCTTCATTTTGGTGTTTAATCATTATGGTTTCATGTCTCAGGTGAAAACTTCTGTCTGCAGAGTCCAGAACCCCTCAAAGTGCATTGACCTCTGAGACTAGGATCGTCTCAAGGGAGAACTCTACATTAAAAGGGAGTTTTGAGGAGGGAAGTAAATTCGGAGCTTTGAGTAGGGAAGGAAGTGCCAAAGCAACCCTGTGTGTAAACTGTGGAGGGTAGGGAACATCCACGGCAGAGGCCTGGGGGGCCACCGCTGTGTATGTATACATATCCATAATAGGAGATCACTAGTCAGGGCCTTGTGTGTGTTCCTCCTTTATTTCCCCGTTGGTCTTCTGCCCTGTTTACTTCCTGGTGTCAAGAATCCTAAGAGATCCAAGGGCGATTCCTTTTGTTTCATTCTGCTGCCCTCCTTTCCTTACGCAGTTTAAGATTCGTAATGGTGACTCATGACCACTGTGCTATGAGAGAGTTGGAGCGGGGTGATGCACACGCACGTTCCTGCGTCCAGCCCTTCTCAGCTTTGGAACAGACATTACTCTGGCCCTCTACCCTCTTCACCAAAGTAATTGTAAACATTACTTCAAGCATTCTGAAATGAACCTGAAGATGTCTTTTTAATACTTTTGTTCTGGAAAGTTTCAGGGCTAGCAGAGTCTTTAAAAAAATTGGGAACGTGCCCCCGGGAGCGACTTAGGTATGGTCTCGTGGAGTCCTCCTTGCCTTGTTTACCCAGAGGTGAAGTCATTTTCTTAGTCATGTAGATCTTGGAAGCAGGACCAGAAGACAAGTGTAGCCCTCGGTGCTGGGCTCTGTCAGGCTCGGCCCAACATGCTCCGTTCAGGTTGTCTTGTTGATAAATAGGTGAACTCTTGAGAGAAGGCAGGAGCTCTTCCCTCAGTGCTTTGGCAATTTTGAGCTCACTTGTTGCTCAGAAAACGGATTTGTCCTTTAACAAATACCGTGCTCACCAAACGAGGAAATAGTATCAAGGCCTTTTGTCAAAACAGGTAAAAACCTTGCTCTAGCTTACTCAGTTTATAATTTTCATTGCGAAGCAAATGAAATCATCTTGGGTGAAATATTGTGTCGTGTGCTTCCAAATGGGTTGGTCTCTTTTTCCGATTTATACATCTTGTATTTCCGGGTAGTTTGTTTACCATATGTGGTGAAACCAGAGCTATTATTTTTGCCTCAACCCGAGAACATGTTCAGTGTTCTAGGTGGCAGATAAGGAGAGACTTCAGCCTTTCACTTCAGATTTCTTGAGTTTTAAAAATTATTTTCTCTGTATCTTCTTTGTCAGAGGTGAATAATATTAAGTAGTACTTTCTGCAGGACTCACCGTACTCCTATCTGCATATTCTGTAGGCTGTTTTTTTTTTTTTTAATTTTTTTTAACACTTATTTTCTTGAGACAGAGAGAGAGACAGAGCATGAACAGGGGAGGGTCAGAAAGACTGGGAGACACAGAATCTAAAACAGGCTCCAGGCTCTGAGCTGTCAGCACAGAGCCCGACGTGGGGCTCGAACTCATGGACCGCGAGATCATGACCTCAGCTGAAGTCAGACGCTTAACCGACTGAGCCACCCAGGCACCCCTCTGTAGGCTGTTTTAATAGGTGGGAGGACATAACCTACTTTGTCCAGTTTTTTTCATAAACAAAATGCATGCTCCACAGTTTACAAAAAGATTAAAGCATGATGTTGTTGGAATGATATTAGCAACCAAATATGAGAAGAAGACAGAATGTGAATTCTGATTTCTTAGTGTTCAGCAGTTGGTTTGGGTGAGACGTGGCTAGCTTGTGGCAGCAGGGGGCTGGAATCCTTCTGATAAGGGCCCAGGTGCTTCAAGAGTCATACTAAACTCATGAGCACCTCTGTTATGATAACAGAGGACAGTACTGGATAGTTTTCAGGTTAGAAGTGAAACTAAACTGTTGAGTCTGTGTGGTCATTAAAATTCCCGAGGTGCTTTTTGCAAGATTATGAGTGTTAGCCATCCTCCTGGCCAAATGAGTAATTGCTCTGTCAGTCGGCCCCTGCAATTTCATTCGTACAAGGTCATCACATCCACTCCTTGAGCTGGACTGTCACAGTAAGGGAGAATGGCCTCTTAAGGGAGATGGGACAATCTCTTTCATTAACAAACTCATACATTTATGAAGGATTTTTTTTTTTTTTTTTGCCCCTGCTTTGAGAAAAGATAGCAATTGTTCAGCTTCTATAAATTGGAGTTTAGTTTTTTTTTTTTTTTTCTTTTAAATCTTTGGTTTTTGATTTAGTTTTTTTTTTAGTAGGAGAAAGCATTTTGCTGTCTTAAGTTTTCCCTGTGGAAGCTATATATGTGTGTCTTGAAATACTGGAAATATCTAGACTATTTATTTGTCTAGGGGTGAATAGGATGCCCCCTGCTCGTTTGTTCTTTCAATGGGAACATTGAGCATTTATTACGTATGCAGCAGAATGCTAGACACCGGCGACACAGCTGTGGACAGAATGTACAAAACCTGTGACCTCATTGAGTTTACACTTGAGGGAGGAGAGGAAGATGACAAATAGCATACATAAGTGAACTGTCAGTAGAAGAGAATATGATCAGTGTTGTGTATTGGGAGGCCGGGAGTGTGTCTGGTTAGAGAACATTGTGAGGTAATACAAGCAAAGAATATTCAAGGAAGCCCTGGGGGGGGGGGGCACTCAGGTGACTTGTTTGAGGCGGTTGACGTCTTCGTTGCTTTGGAGGTGAGGGGCAGGTGCTCAGGAGCTCTTGGTGGGCGGGCCTGCTTCCTCTTCACCATTCCAGGCTGTGGCTGCCAGGATGGCTCCGGCTCAGAATGGCAGCCAAGGGCAGACCTGGGCCTCACTGGTGCCTGATGCTGCTGGGGGTGGCCCCGGCATTCTTGCCCATGGTGGTCTGCACGTAGGAGGTGGCGGGTTTTCGCTGGCGGGATCTCTGCTCCGCGACCACCACGCCTTTGTCTTCAGCCGGCCGGTGGCTCCACCCTCACGGGCTCGCGGGGAATCAGCCTGTCGTAGCGGAAGTTGCGAGCTTTCAGGTTACGGGGCTCGGTGCCGCGTGCCCGCTTGGTCCTCCTCATCCGGAAGCAGGAGCAGTTCCGCACCACCATCCGTTGCAGTGGGTGGACGTGGCGGCAGCTAGAATTCCTAGATATTTCCTAGTAGTCCTCTCACTACTGCGCCTGGAAATGGAAAAAGCCCACGGAGGTGCCTGTGTCCTTGGAGCTGAGGAGATAGATGGGGGAGAAGGCCTTACCGGCAGGGCCCGTGGGGAGTGGCAAGACCCTAAGAGAAGAGTGTGGCTGGCAAGATGGGGCACAGTTGGGGAGCCGGAGTGAGCTGAGCAGACGAGTGATGCATTTTATAGGGATGATTATTTCTGCTGGCATGAGTTGGGGAAGGGAAGAAACGCCATCCTGGTGCCTTAGACCAGCATGAAGTAGCTAAGTGGTCAGGGAGATTTTGGATATATTTTGCAGTTGGAGCTGTTAGAATTGCAGGCGGACTGGAAATCAGGAGATGTGAATGGATTGGAAGGAGCAAGGCCAAAACTCTCACCTGTAGGTCTGGACACACATCTTGGTCTTTGGCCTGTTGTTTATGTGTTAAAAGTCTTCATGCTACCGTTTGTTAACTGTTCTAATTAGGCACCAGTGGACACATGAATTGACTGTGGCAGGGAAAAGCTGTAAAAAATACAAGTAGGTGATGGATTTTATAGTTCACTTGTAATAATGATAAGCAATCAATGTATGTGAGGTTAAGATCAATGAAAGAGAAGGAAGCAAATGTCGTATTGATTTGGAACACTATTACCAACTGCTTAGCTAAGTGGAAGGATTTTTTTTTTAATAGAGGCAGGTTATACTACAAGAAGAAACTCCATTGAATAATAAATATAGTTAACACTTATTAAGTGGTTACAGCACACCACACGTGCATTAGTATATGCTTTACATACATTAATTCCTTTAAACCTCACAAAAAAGCCTGTGAGGGCACAATTACTAGTATTATTCCACGTTTAAGGAGAATGTAAGCCATTTGGCCAAGGTCAGGTAGCTGAGCAAGGGTTCCAACGAAGACAGTCTGGTTCCAGGCTGTCTGCCCTTAATCATGACATTATCAGCTTCCAATAGCTGCTTTAATTTGTTAGAACTACAGCTCTAATTTGGTTAGATGCTGAGCAGACTTGCTCAGCTTATGGTCACTTCTTAAATGTAGGGAAGTCAATGAAGGCTCTAAATACCCTGGAGTTTTTGTCTTGCTAATGCCACATATTTATTTTCAGTAGAGGAAGCCTGGATATTTGGGATAAAAAGAATCCATAGAGGAAGAAAAGGCAGAGTGTGAAAATATGACTTACTGAAGTCTGGAACTGAGTTTAAATCCTGGCTTACCCACCTGTTAGTTACATGATCTCAACTTAGTCACTCAACCTTTCTGATCACCTAAGACTCCCAATTTGTAGAATTTTGAAACAAAGAGTTACCTCACAGAGGTGGAGTTAATGAAACTTCCAGCAAAATGTCCGGTCTACTTAATGAATTTTACTTTCTTCACCCATCTTTCCAGCCAGGTAGGCTGAAAATGCACATAGAGGTTTCTAAAAATAAATTGGATAGGATGAACAAAAGAAAAAGCTTGATGTAGGGAGGCTAGCAAAATAATCCAATGTGGCTCCACAAGAGAACATTAAAGAAATAATGGGTGTGCATGTACTTAGATCAGTGCTTGTCAGACTCGAATGTTTATTTGAACCCTCTGGGATCTTGTTAAAATACAGATTCTGCTTCAGTAGGCTTGGGGTGGGGCCTGATAGTCTGCATTTCTAACATGCTCATGCGATGCTGATGTTGCTAGTCTGTGGATCACACCCCGACCAGCAAGATTTATCAAAATAGATTTCTGAAGTACGATGGGAAGTTAAAGTGGCTAACATTGAGGTTGACATCAGTGAGACAGTTTGCCCGAGCTTCTCAGAGATGAAGTGAGCTGTGTCACAGGTATATTTCATTCACTGCTGACCTGTACTATTGATACATCCAGTAATCCGGAGGTGGAGCTGGGCTTGCATTTTATCCTATCCACGGGGGCAAGTTAACCTTAACTAGAAGGTGGTAGAACATTTAAGCATTATTGGTTAGATGGGTTCCTGGGCGAAGGGACTGAGTCTCTCTGGACTGCGAGACCACGAAGCACAGATGTTTTAGGTGGAATTCACTCACCGAAGAGATAATCAAATTAGACGATAGCTAATGTTCACTTTGGCCTTGTAATGAGTTTTTATGTCAGACTCTATCTCAGTGTGATAATCTGAGATCTATATGGTGTGTGTCTAACCCATGTTACTAAGCAGAAATATCAGAATTTCCCGAGTTTTAAGAGGAAACCATTCACTGTATTCACAGTCATGTTCACTTGTTTGCTCTGTAATCATAATATTGTAATTATTCATACACACACACACACACACACACACACACACACACACACACGCCACCTGCCAGGTATTGTGTACCTGCATTATGCTGTTCCTTTAATGTATTGTTACCAGTATTTTTGGGGACCTGAAACGGTCATGATAATTTGTTCACTTACTATTTCTCAGAAGGTTTCAAACTCTTGCCTTCTAAGTTACTGAGAAATGTCAAGAGATAGGGCATTGTTATTGACCACAAATACATTCTTCCTTATTCCTCAGCTTTCGCACAGCTGTAATGTTGCAAGAAAAAAGTGCCTATTTATGGAAATGTGTTTTCTGTCCTCCTGCTGAAACTTAAAGGCTTATTTTAAATTATTTCTAGGGCTGCCACCTGTTAAATGATAGCAATCTTAGGCTTTGTAGATATTTTTATCATGAAAGAACATAAGCTAGAAAAATAAAGTATGTTCGATGTTGGAAAATGTCGTAGACTTTTTGAATCCTGTTTGCGTCGAGCCTGTGGACCCTCCTCTTCTGGCCAGCCTTCAGGAGTGCCTGTGAGCACAAAGGAATGGCATGTATTTATACTTGTGTAAATAAGATCCTGTATACTTTCCACTGAGAACATGCAGGCAGCCCTTTTATGGTCAACAAGGGGTTTTCCCTCTGGCCTTTAGGCAGACCACAGGGCTAGGCGCCCAGGAGTGTATTTTTGATATCATACAGAATAGTTTCACATCTGGCTCCCTTTTATAAAATCTTCGAATGGTTTTGTTATGCTTGCCTTTACTCATTAATAAGTCATTCAGGAACTTATGAAGGGTTTTATATAAAAAAGTCCAAGTTGTATTATTTATTTATTTTTAAATTTATTTATTTATTTATTTTTTATTTCAAGTTAGTTAATGTACAGAGTAGTATTGGTTTCAGGAGTGGAACCCAGTGATTCATCTCTTACATATGACCCCCAGTGCTCATCCCAACAAGTGTCCTCCTCAATGCCCATCACCTGTTTAGCATATCCCTCAACCAGCCTCCTGTCTAGCAACCCCCAGTCTGTTCTCTGTGTTTAAGAATCTCTTGTGGTTTGCCTCCCTCTATGTTTTTATTTTATTTTTCCTTCCCTTCCCCTTTGTTCATCTGTTGTGTTTCTTAAATTCCACATATGAGTGAAATCGTATGTTACTTGTTTTTCTCTGCCTGACTTACTCTGCTTAGCGTAGTAGCCTCTAGCTCCATCCACATAGTTGCAAATGGCAAGATTTCATTCTTTTTGATTGCCGAGTAATATTCCATTGTACATATATACCACATCTTTATCCATTCATCAGTTGATGGACATTTGGGCCTTTTCCATAATTCGGCTATTGTTGATACCACTGCTATAAACATTGGGATGCATGTACCCCTTCGAATCAGCATTTTTGTATCCTTTGGATAAATACCTAGTAGTGCAATTGCTTGTTGTAGGGTAGTTCTATTTTTTTTTAAGTCACCTCTGTTTCTGTTCAATTTTTAGCTTTGTTACTAGGTTTTGCCTGCAAAATGGATTACACTTTATGTGTTTGATTATATCTTATGTTTAGAGTTGCTAGTGTCCCTTTAAGGGATATACAGCATCTTATTTTATCATTTAAGTAACTTCAAAATTTGTCTTTGATGAAGAGTCTTATGCATTCACATATCCAAAAAATTATTAAGCAATCTGAAAGTTGAAAGCAGGATAATGGGTAATTTTAGAAAACATAATTGAGCAAACATGTATTTCATATTTTGTTTTGATTTGACATTTTTTTTTAATTTTTTTTAACGTTTATTTATTTTTGGGACAGAGAGAGACAGAGCATGAACGGGGGAGGGGCAGAGAGAGAGGAAGACACAGAATCGGAAGCAGGCTCCAGGCTCTGAGCCATCAGCCCAGAGCCTGACGCGGGGCTCGAACTCACGGACCGCGAGATCGTGACCTGAGCTGAAGTCGGACGCTTAACCGACTGAGCCACCCAGGCGCCCCGTGATTTGACATTATTTTTAACAGCAGTTAGTATTAATCTTGATTTTTTAAATATTTATTTATTTTTGAGAGAGAGAGAAACAAAGTGCAAGTGGTGGGGCGGGGGGGGGGGAGGAGAGAGAGGGAGACACAGAATCTGAAGGAGGATCCAGGCTCTGAGCTGTCAGCACAGAGCCTGATGTGGGACATGAGCTCAAAACTGCCAGATCATGACCTGAGCCGAAGTCAGATGCTTAACTGACTGAGCCACCCAGGTGCCCCTATTAATGTTGATCTTAATAACATTTTAAAACATATTAATTCTAGAAAATGACAGAGCTAATGATAAGCCAGTCTCTTTCCCTTGAAAGATGGTTGGATGTCCAGCTTTGAATCCAAGATTTTCTCTAGAACTACAGAAAAGTTTGTGGAGAGGCATTCATTTTTATGACTGGTAGCCCCCCCATCTTGTCCATTTTCTCCTTTGTAAGAAAATAACTTCATTTTTAGTCATTTTCTATAAGTTATTCAACTACATGGAAAACGTTTTAAATAGCACTGTTTTTAAACTTAACCTTTCACTCATCTAAAAGACCTCTGTCCATCCCTTCAGATCTTGGCTTAGTAATCACTACATTAGTGTAACCCTCCCTGTTAATTCACTAATCAGTACTCATTGACAACCAACTACGTGCTCGGCCATTTGTCCTCAGTCTTCTTGGTCTCAAGATCTTTTTATACTTGTGAAAACTGTTGAAGATGCCAAAGAGCTTTTGTTTGTGTGGATTATGTCTATTAATGATTATCATATTAGAAATTAAGATTGAAAAAGTATAAACATATCGATTTATTCATTTAGAAATAGCAAATTCACTTAAAAAGAGCAGTGATCAACATATTAACGTTAACATAGCTTATGATGACAATAATTATATTCTCCAGAATAAAAACACTAGGAAGAGTGGCATCGTTGCACATTTTTTGAAAATCTCTTTAGTGTGTGGCATGCTGGAAGACAGATAAATTCTCATATCTGCCTCTGTGCTCACTCTACTGTGATATCACATATTAAGTGATCTCAGTAAAACTTGACTGCACACTTATGGGAAAATAGCTTTGATCTTATAGACCAACACAAGGGTCTTGTGGACAGACTCCCAGAGGTTCCTAGAACATACTTTGAGAACCTCTGGTCTAGGGTGTAGACCAGGGTACAAAGAGATGCCAATCCTGGCCCTTGTGAACCTGAGGCTTATTCTCATAATACTGAGCAATTTTCCTTCTTAATTTGTACTTCTAACTCTTTTACTAAAGTGAAGTTTCCAAAATGGCAGAGATTCTTTGTTTTTGATTCTTACTCATTGGTCTGTTTTTCTGGTTTACATTATTAAACATTTATTGAGTGAATGGGTAACTCTTCATAATGTTGAATATATGTTTTCTAATCCTATATTTAGGGTATTCACTTTATTAGCATAGACATGGTGTGATTCCAAAATCTTAAGGAAGACCGGCTTAAGTCTCCCCAGATTACGTGTGTACCTTTTACACTTTTTCAGGGTACCTGGGAATATATACTTAAGTACTTATTTAGGAAGGAATGGCTATCTTCAAACTAGAAAATAATTGATTTGATGTAATAATGGGATGGTTTCCGTTACAGTTTAGTGACTACAAATCAATGATTTGACTCTTTAAATGTGTATTTTTAATTTTTTAATTATTTTTTTAAAAAGTTTATTTATTTATTTTGAGACAAAGAGAGAGGCAGGGAGGGAGAGAAGGAATCCCAAGCATACTCCATGCTGTCAGTGCAGAGCTGGACGCAAGGCTCCATCTCATGAACGGTGATATCTTGACCTGAGCCGAAACCAGGAATGGGACGCGTAACCTACTGAGCCACCCACGTGCCCCTAAATGTGTATTTTAAGTTATTTACATTGTTCGTCATTATAAAGGCCTTTCGTATATGAAGTAGCTATCTGAATTGTTGTTAATTATTTTAGACATAATGAGAAAATCCGATCTTTTTTTCCATGCATGTGATTGTAAGTAAGGAACAGTGCTTCTAGAAAGCAGTATTGCAGACTATCTACAGTTGCTCACAAGTTTCCAGTGAGCCACTTTCTTTCCAGTAAGACACTAACAGCTTTATATGTTGTAAACCCTAGTAGTGGTTCCATCTTTATTCTGTTTTCTGTCCACATGAAACTGGTATCAGTGTTAACAGTGTTATATCATATGGGTTGTATCTAAGAAGTAATGTTTGTAGAGGAAGGATCAGAGTTAGGAATCAAAATTATTACACAGTAAGTGCTTAGAATTAATATTTGTTAGAAGGATGTGTTAATTCCATTTCTTCTTGAAGATATGTTGATTTTATAACCTACTTTTGAAAGGTATTTTGTTTTAAAAAGCCACAATTTAAATATACAATGATAAAACATTTTTTTCATATATTTCATTTGGCTCATAAGACAACTCTGAGGTGAATTTCTCATTGCCATTTAAACGAAAAGTATCTTTTCTTATATATATGAGATTTGTATAGACTTATCCTCTCAAGCCCTCTTTTATGAGCCTAATTTTATTTTTTAGGTTTATGAGAGAAGATCCAGTAAGTGAGAATAAGACCTTGCTGATTATAGGATTTTCTTTCATGTAGGGTTGAACTTGCTTGTTATTTCTTGTTTCTTTGTATGACTCATTGAGTTATTTTTCTAGTGAATTCACATTGTTCATGATGTCATGATATTACAAGTTTATACACATGTTGTTGTATAATATAATTTAAGACAATATTTGGAACCAGAAAACAAATGTAACTTTAAAGGGGTGATGTAGTAACTACAGTAGAGGTTGGAATAGTGTGTATGGCTTGGCATATCTTTGAGCCTAAATAACGATAGATGAATTAAATATCAAATGATCTTTAATTAATTATATAGGCCTGGATTTTATTCATCTGAAGGCTGAAACAGAAACCATTATATGGTTTGGATTAATTTGTGGGCAGTACTGAATCTCAAATCCCAGATCCTTAGGGGTTGTATCCTGTACTGGCTTTGACATTTATTTAATAGAAAATCTAATATTTGATAGTAATGCAATCATTACCTCAAATCAAATTTGATTACAAAAACTTCAAACTATTATACCTATTTTAGTATCTAGACTATTTTTCTAAGTAGCAAAATGTATCATCAAATAAACTATAGTTATGTTAATAGTTTACTTATATGAGAAAGCATTAAATATACAGATGGTTTATAATTTCCAGATTTTTTCTTTTGATAAGAATGTCTAAAATCTACTTTCAGTAGCTATCCTTAATACTTTGTTACATGGCTTTTATAACTTTTTATATGTGTGAATATTTATGCATTTCGAATTATCATTTACAAAAATGAGATCTCATAAAAATGTTATTTGCTGATTGAAGTATAGCTGATACACAATGTTACATTGCTTTCAGGTGTACAACATAGTGATTTGACAAGTTTATATGTCATGCTGTGCTCACTGCAAGTGTAGCCACCATCTGTCACTATACAACATTATTGCAATATCATTGACTATATTCCCTGTGCTTTACCTTTTATCCCTGTAACTTATTCATTCCATAAGTGGGAGCCTGTATCTCCCATTCCCCTTCACCTGTATAGCCCATCTCCCCCCCCCCCCCCCCCACCTCCCTACCCTCTGGCCATCATCAGTTTGTTCTCTATGTTAATGGGTCTGTTACTGCTTTTTGTTTGTTCACTCATTTTTTCTTTTCGATTACACATGTAAGTGAAATCATATGGTATCTGTCCTTCTCTGTCTGACTTATTTCACTTGCCCTCTAGGTCCATCTACGTTGTCATAAATAGCAAGACTTCATCCTGAGTAATACTCCATTGTGTGTGTATTATATATCTCCCACATCTTTATTCATCTATTGATGGACACTTATGAGAAGGGGTTAATATCCAAAATATATAAAGAAGTTACATAACTTTACACACCAAAAATAAATATTCCGGTTAAAAAATGGGCAGAAGACCTGAATAGACACTTTTCCAAAAAAGACATCCAGATGGCAAACAGACACATGAAAAGATGCTCATTCTCACTAATCGTCAGAAAAATGCAAATTAAAACCACAATGAAGTATCATCTTACACCTGTCAGAATGGCTGCAATCAAAAAGACAAGAAGTTGGCAAAGACGTGGAGAAAAAGGAACCCCTCTGCACTGTTGGTAGGAATGTGCAGCCACTGTGGAAAACAGTATGGGGATTTCTCAAAAAAATTAAAAATAGAAATACCATATGATCCAGTAAGAATGGATGTTTACCCAAAGAAATAAAAACACCAATTTAAAAATATATTAATTTAAATTCTAACACCCTTATATTTGTTTATTGCAGCATTATTTACAATAGGCAAGATATGGAAGCAACCCAAGTGTCCATCAATAGGTGAAAGGATATGTTATTTTTTAACCTGGTTTTTTCACTTGACAAAATACTGTCAGTGTCTTTCTGTATAAATAGTTGCTTGTAATGTCAGTGATCCTCAAAATCCTTTGTGTTATAACTCATTTGATATTCTACATAAATCTGTGGAACATCTCTCTCCACCATAAGAATGTGTATAGAAGAAAATATTATATAATGTTGTAGGGGTCTCAGGGCCATGAATCTCTGAATGAGAAACATTGATCATATCATTCTTAATTGCTTCATAGGATTCCTACCAGTGGAATATAGTTTAAGTGGTAACACATGGTTGGGCTTTAAAATTATTTAATTTATTTTTTTTTAATGTTTAATTGTTATTTATTTTGAGAGAGAGAGAGAGAGACAGAGGGAGAGAGAGAATCCCAAGCAGGCTTGATGCTTAGTGCAGAGCTGGACACAAGGCTAAATCCCACTATGCTGAGGTCATGACCTGAGATGATATCAAGATTCCACTGCTTAACCCACTGAGCCACCCAGGGGTCCCCTAAGATTATTTTAAATTTGACTCATACCTGCTCTACAGTGAACTTTTTGGTTATAAACATATTTTACACACAAACACACACACACATATATATATATGTGTGTGTGTGTTTGTGTGTAAAATATGTTTATTTTAAAATAAAATATGTAGAATATATATATTCTGTTTCATTATAATGACTTCCAGAAAGTTGAATTATTGGATCAAAATTTTGCTTTATTCAATATGTTTGATACATATTGCCCTATTGCTTTAAAAAAGTTATACTAGTGTCTTTTCATAAGAGCTATGTAAGAGTACCGTTTTAGTTTATTTGGTATAATGCCTCTAATATTTGTCAACCTGATATGCAAATGTATTATATTACTTTATAATTAGTAAATGTAACATATTAATATTAAGTGTGTTACTAAAATGTAGAAGAATTTTCAGGTCCTGGTTTTGTTAATCAGGTAATGGATTGTAAATCCCCTGGTCGTTGTCTTCTTGAAGGAAAGAATTCAGTTCAGTCCATAGACAGTTAAAGCAGCAAAGGTTTTATTTCGTAAAGCAAAGGTACACTGCAGAGAAGTAAAAGAAGCAGGCTGGCCCGAAGTAGGTAACCACCCTGCTGAGTTCTGCATTGTGTTTTCTATGGGGGTCTGTTTTGCCTCCTCCTGCCCATCTTGTCATTATTATACCACCCTCTGGATCTGCCCCGGTTTCCTCCCCTCCAACTTTTTGCTTCATGTTAAGCGCCATCTTCCCAGGAGTGCCTAAGGGATACCCAAGGTGCTGGAGGGAGAGAGCAAAACTGCAAAGCAAATGGTATCATAACAGCCTTGGAGTTACTAGAGGACAAAGTTTTTTCCTTAAGTGTGCATGCTCCAAAGTTGAGAACGTCTCTGTGGCTTGTGTCTTTTGCTTATTGGGCTGTGCTAAACTGCAAAAGGGATTGGTCTAAAGGGGTCGGGTGGTCTCTGGGCAGAGACTGGGTGGTCCCTGGCAGTTTCCCATCTACTGTCCTCCCCTCTCTCCTGCTCACGTGTACATAACTGCCTACTCCAGATAGATTACCCTGCTGGTGCCTTCATCCGGCACTTCACAGTCTCCAGAACAGTGAGAAATAAATGTTTGTGTAAGCCACCCAGTCTGTGGTACTTTTGTTATAGCAGCCCGAAGGGAGTAAGACATTATAAATTAAAGCCCATGATGGATTCTTCTTCTCTAAGAACTTTGTCTTAGGTGACTTTTTTCCCCACCAGGAATAAAACTGCGACAGAAAGAAATTTTGCTTTCGATAAATGTTAGAGATGTGGGGGGTCATAGAACATTCAGAAACTTATTTAGAGATTTTAGAGACTTTAAAAAATATTTAGTCCACCATGTTCCAATAGATGATTATGTCTTTCTTATTTTAAACTAAGTGATTTTTTGGATTCTTCACTTTAGGTTTTATTGTGGCGATATGCAGAAGAAATCACTCATATTGGGTTCATGACGGAAAGGTCGGTAGCACTTCATCCAGCTCCACGTAGAATCTTATGAACACTCATTCTTGAGAAACAAGACTCAAAAGCTTTAAATGATGACGTTTCCAAGAATCCCATCTTAACCTTCTTACTATAGCCTTTTCTTGGGAGATTTCTTCCATGACTGTGGCTTCGATAACCATACATTTATTGACAATTTTCAGATCTGTATTGTCTGCACACACCTTGCTTTTGTCATTCAGCCCCAACGTATCCAAATGCCAGCTGGTCATAACTACGTGGATGTTCCCTTAATATCCCAATTTCAATATATTGAAAACTGCTGTTAACTCCCATGCTTAATTCTTCCCAAAGAATTCCATTGTAAAGGAATGTCTTAGCCCATTGGCCTGCTATCACAAAAGTAGTATGGACTGTGTGGCTTACACAAACATGTATTTCTCACAGTTCTGGAGGCTGTGAAATGCAAGATCAAAGCACCAGAGAGATTATGTCTCTGCTGCGCCTGCTTCCTTGTTCTTGGACAGCAGTCTCTTCACTGTAACTTCACATGGTAGAAGGGGCAAGGGAACTCTCTTAAGGCACTGGTACTATCCATAAGGGCTCCACTCTCATGCCTTAGGTCCCACCTCCTGATAAAATCACACTGGAGGTTAGTTTGCAATATGTGAATTTCGAGGGAAACAAATGTTCAGTCTGTAACAAAGGGAATAGTAACACTTTTCACCAAATTGTTTCAGTCGGAAATCTGAATTCCTCATTCCCATCTCTATCCTCACATTTAAATGTTTTCCAGGATCTATTGTTTCTACTTCCTAGCTCTGTCTTAAATATTCCTTTCCATCACCTCTGTTGCAGCTTGAGTTTTAGGCAACATCATAGCCTCCTGGATTATGCAGTGGCTTCCAATTTGCCATTCCCCTGCCATTCGTGTAGCCCACTCCATATGTCTTCTACACTGCTGTCAGAAATATCAGTCTCTTAAAGTTCTTCTGTCAATGGAAGCCCCTTCCGTGCCTCTGTACCTTACCTCTGTGCCAACCTTAGTTCTTGGGTTTGACCAAGAAACTCTCAAGTAAGTAAGAGTTTAATGGCAGTTAAAGGGAAAGTACACTTGTAAGATGGGAGAGCGCGCAGGCCCAGAGGTACCAAATGCCGTGGGGTTTAGGAGCGTCTTTTCTTTTTATGTTTGCAAAGGTTATGTGTCATAGCTAGGGCGGTCTCCTGCTGAGGTTGTCTCCACTCATTTAAGAGACTCCTCCAACCAGTGAGGAAGGGATGTTTTTGTCTGTGTATGGTGATTGCCAGAACTGTCCTGACAGTTATCGCTGTGTGTGTGTGTGTGTGTGTGTGTGTGTGTGTATGTGTGTGTGTGTGTGTGTGTGTGTGTGTGTGTGTGTGTGTGTGTGTAATCAGCAATATAAATGTATTATGCTGTAGCTATAGGTTACTGTAGAGCAGCAGTCATAGGGAAAGGTACATGAATGCTCCCCGGGGCTTTTTCTAGCTGTTTGCCTTCCAGGGGTGGTTGGCGGTTTCTCGATTTCTGTCTTTTTAGTGGTCAGAAAGTACCATTCCCTGCTTATATCTAACTAACTGCCTATTCTGTCACTTCTGACAACTCTCCTTTCCTTTTCAGATAAAATCTGGGTTTCTCAGCGTGGCGTTCAGTCTTTCAGTCTAGTTTTTCCTCTTCTACCCTCCACCCTTCATTTACCTCATGGTCGTAGTGCATGAAACAGAACTGCAGAATTGGAACCTCATGCCTTCTCATAGCTCTGCATATACCCTGCCGTCTTCCTGGTACACCCTTCCTCACCATGATGGCTTTAATTCTGGCCCTCAGTTCTGGGTTTCCTTGTCCACAAAGCCTTCCCTAAATATTTTGTGCTGTGTTCTATGTTTCTCCTTCCTTTCATGGATCTTGGCCACATGTTTACTCAGGCTACATTTTGGTGTGTAACCTCCCATCTTTTTTATTGTGGGTGTATACATTTCTGTCTTCACAAACATGGAATCATGGTGCATCCCCTTTATAATATGATGTTTTCAACAAATAACAAAACACAATGGGTATTAAACAATTCATCCAGAGCATTACTTTATTCACCGTATGCTGCTGTTCTTTTCAATTCATGCTCTGTAATTCCTTCAACCAGTTGTCTCTTGAACACTATGTAAATTTTGACTCAAATTTTTTTTGTGTCTCTTTAAGCAATGATATAATGATTATCCTTTTTACCTAAAACTTAAAGCACTTAAAAGCCATTTCTCATTTTGGTTAGCATGTTTTTAGTACTAGTAGAGGTACACATTTTTCTTTACCAATTTGTGGTCATTTGCTTCTCTCTTTTGGTGAGTTCCTCTTCTCACCCTTGATCTATTTTTCTGTTGGTCAACATCCCTACTGTGCCTGAAAGGGTCCTGGCAGGAAACAGATGGAAACTTAATAGTGAAGAAACTTTAATAATATACTCTATGGTAACATAACTTTATAAAAATAATCCAGTTTTTCAAAGAAGAACTTTATTTATAATGATGGAATCGTTTTAAATTTTTGGAATTTTCTTAATGTCTGACATCATGGAAGATAGGTAGATGTTCATTTCTGCTTCTGCATCCAGTTCATTGTGATGCCATGCCATGTTGGCATTGACAAACGTCACTGTACCCTCATGAGACAATGAGTATGCAAAAGGCAAAATGTATGTTAAGATTATCATGAAAATAATTTTGATGTAGTGGACCTCTTGAAAGGGCCTTGGAAACACCGGGGGTCCCTGAGTCATACTTTGAGAGCCATTAAGGACAGGGTTTTAGAGGAAGAGGTCACCTGACTTGAAAATAAATGCACTCCAGGACTTGAGTGAGACAGGATAGAGAAGTAGATAGCCCAGCCTTTCTTTCCTTTTGCCCTCTGTAGTTCTGCCAGTGCTTTGCTTTGACCAAATCCAGTCAGATGCTGGAGGGCAAGGGAGCCTGGTCTGGGACCGTGTCAAGGTCAGCGCCCTGAAGGCACAGAAGGAGGCACAGAAGGAGGCAGAGCAGAGTGCAGAATGATGAAGGGATCAGCCAGCTCATTCTCTGCCTTTCTTTGTACCGGAGGACAAAATAAAGAACAAAAAGCTGAGTGCTGGCATGGGTAAGTCCAGGAGAAGGGGTAGAAGCTGTTGCTGTCGTTGTTGTTATTTCAGACACAGCAAGCATAGTAAGCCACTTGTTAGACCAGTTAGGAGTATGAGTTCCTAGGAGCACAGGGTGAATCAAGTAAAAACTTGAAAAAGGAGAGAGTGGTAGTTCCTTCCCCCTGTCTTGAATAGGACTGAGTTGGGGGTGTGTGAGGGAGGTTGTGGGGAAGAAGAGGACCTGAAGTTTGGTGGAAATTGCCTTCCAAAGTTTCTCACCCCACCACCCCCAACTTCTCACTCATTCTTGAGATGCAGTCAAGGCTTGAAGTTCAAATACTCAAGGGAAACAATTCATATCCTGGACAAGCTAAAGACAGATACTTTTGAAACTCAGCCTACAGAGATGATGGGCATGCATAGATTTAGCTAATAGATATATCAGACTGTGATAGGAAGTCATATAGCTAATAAATAAGCCAGGCATTTGTGGTATTTACTGCAGCCAAAAAACAAGGAGGTAATTTATATTTTAATATTAATCTCCAATGACCTGACGTTTATGTTTTTCACACAATAGGAAAAGGAAACGTTCTGATTTGTAAATTACACCTTGCCATCATATTTCCATTCTAGCAGCTGTGAGTTTGTATTCTAAAGTTTACAAAGTGAGTGGCTGACATTTTAATTTCTTTGTGAGTAAAGACCTACATTTTTAAATTGTGTATTACTGTTGTTTAACGTAAAATCCAGCATACACAGTCGTTTCTTGTAACTCATTGTAGTTATGTTCTATAAAGTCATTAAAAACATGGAACTAGTGAATACTGAACCGTTGCTCCTTGGGGACATATAGGAGGATCAAGTTTCTTTGAGCCCTTTGTCACATTGTCATCAACTGATAAATAGAAAAACTTGTGTGTACTTCTGTTTAAAGACACCTTATGTTATATATATTGTTGAATCATTGACACTGAATTCATAGCCAACAGCGCAATAACTCGTGCCTGAATAAAGCTTACCTAGCACACTTGTTTTCTCCGTAAGGACTCAGTATATCCTTCCTGTGCCTAGGAACATTAGATAGCACTTCAGAGGTGTGCTTGGGGCCTTTTTAAACAGTGAAATCACCAACAGAAAGCAGAAAAATGCAAAAAACAGGGCACTACAGGCACTGTGAAAGGGACACTTTGTTGTCAGTGAGAGCTGAAACCAGATGGCAGAGCATTACCTTGGTCCACATATTCCAAGTTTTTACAACAGCACATGCACTTGTCCACGAATGACCACAAAAGTGCTGCATGTGGATTTTGGGGTTGCAAGAGACTTTTAGCCAGTAGGCAAATTAGCAAACATGGACTCCATGAAAAATGAGAATCTACTATGGTAGGTTTTAATATTTTATTAAATACATGAACAGCATTCCATTTTATAGAAGGATATGGAGCTAATATCTAGTGCTCTCTACTGTGGGCCAGCATTTTGTTAGCTTTCTTTCACTTAGGTCTGTAAGCGAACCCATGAATTAGCAAAGATGAGGCAGCTCAGACTCCAGAGAAGTTATGGAGCTTTCCCAGGGTCTTAACGGTGGGGTACAAAGTGTCAGGCCTGTCTGACTCCACCAGGTGATGATTATGAACAAATATTAACTCATTCCACACTTTTTTTTTCTTCACTCTTTGACTACAAATACAGTGTGCCGTTTCTGGGTTCACTTCCTTCAACTAGATAAAGTAAATATTATGCTTGCCCGGATATCTGAAAGCTAAACCTGAGTGCATTCATTTATATTTTTTTTCAGTGTTGCCCTTAGAAATGTAAATTGTATGAAATGTGAAGTTGAACTTAACACAGTCAGACTCCTAGTCAGAGCAGACTCTTTGGCATATTAAAAGCTCCTAATAATAGATTAAATTAGCATTACATTAGTAAGTAAATATACCCCTCTCACTTCTTTGACTTACACATTTTCTAAAACTTGGAGCTATTTTTAAACCAAATTATATACTTTAAGTGACATGACTAGGTATTGTAAGTGCTTTTTAAATGTTGCCGTAATATACTTTTTATGAAGAATGTATGTGCTGATTTTCAAGGGAGAGAAGGTTCTTAAAAAAATAATGAGGCACATGGTACCACCTGAGGGTTTTCTGTTCAACAGATATAGTTTAAAAAAAACCTCCTATAAATGTAATGTTTAAAATACATATGAAGATACGTTCCACTGTAAGTATAACCCCTCATTCTGAGTAAATATCTCCACTTTAGTTGAAGAGGATGGTTAGCAAAGTGAATGTCTGGGTGGTCCAAGATTTCATGGGAGCAGAGCAGTCCAGGGCA
Source organism: Puma concolor (assembly GCF_028749965.1). Taxonomy (NCBI): domain Eukaryota; kingdom Metazoa; phylum Chordata; class Mammalia; order Carnivora; family Felidae; genus Puma; species Puma concolor. Next base: position 71,532,574 of record NC_141670.1, read on the forward strand.
TAAGGGCCAGGAACTTCATTTCTGATATTAACACCCTTACATTCGGCCACTGTCATGCCCTTAATTGTCCCAGCTCTAATAAACAGTTAAGGTATAATGTGCTTCAAGATTATCCTGGGACACTTTTCCTCAATAGCCGTGGAAGAGAATCACCACTGACCCTCCTCCCCCACTGCCAGCCAACCCTGTGATTGTCAGGCTTTCTAAAGCACATGCACTAACCAAAGAGGTTCATGTGAACCCGGGCAACTTAAGCCTTCGTGGATCTCTGCCTATAGCGAGTGTTCTTCTCACTAGAAATGCAATACTGTTTGTCCTATAGCTTAGAGGCCCCCTTAACAATCTTTTTATTGTCACTGTGCAGTTATCTTTTCAGAAGCTCTATGTTAACATCTTGGGAAGATAATCCCAAAATGTTTTAATAACAGGAAATATTTGCCATTGTACCCAGAATACAAAAGAGTTCATGTGTATTGGGGAGCTGAGTCATACATCTGGTTTCAAGTTCTAAAGGTCAAAATTCTGGGGCTGTCACATCCTTTGTTTTCACAATTCTTGTCAATTTTGTCTGTTCAGAACGACTTTGCTGCATTCCACACCTCGCCCCCGCCCCCTCCCTCCCACCCCCAATAGGTAGCAGGGAAAAAAAGTTAAAATACAGTTATGGGATTACTGGGCAGGAAAATTAGAACCAATAATAAAGGTGATAAGTGAAAAGAAGTGAGTGTTATGTACAATAAAAATATAAACCCAGATTCTTAATTGTGGTCTTTATTACAAGGAGCCTGGGCTTTATAATGAGATTACGTTTTTGTTTACAATTATATGACTATTGTGGTAAGGTCTTATTTAAATGAAATTTCTTTTAAGGTAGTGTAAACATTTTTCTCTGTACGTTGTGTTCCTCCCACACCCCCCAAATCTAATAGTAGGATTTCTTATTCTACGAATCCTTCATTGATCAAGCTCAAATGTCTTACGGCAACTTCATTCATCCTCTTTAGATACCTTGAGTTGAGCCCTTGAGAAATCTTTTCAGTTTTCCAAATTTGATGATGATTCCACAATTTTGTATATGCTCTTTCTTCCTAATGCCTGAAATTCTTTTTCCACTTGTCTGCCTGAAAAAAGTCGTACAGCAATACGAGTAAACTATATATTTTTAGTTAAATCCGATATTGAACAAGATTATTTTTTCGATGCTATTTTTTCTTAAAGTGCAATTTTGAGTAACATGTGCATCCAGTATATATAATAGATTACCCAGTATTCACACAAAGGCACATACTGGTGAGGTAAAAAGTAAACTGTGCTTTTGGGAGGTTGGAGATGTCAGTCTAATGACAGACAAATGAATTCAGTTAGCAAGCCAGTTCATTTAATTTAAATCCAAAATCAAATGACAACTTATTTGGTGTTCTAGCATCTGGTATATTACCATCTGTGAACCCAGATTTTTTTCAACATTTCTACTTGTGTGGGCCTTCTGAACACGGCTGTGCACTTCTCAGGACACTACAAGTTCTAGCCTGTCAACACAGATATCTTGAAAGGGCCATTTGAAAGTAGGTAACTTGTTGTGAAATCAAGTATTTAAAAATATTATCAGCCATTCCTAATATCTAATAAGACACTGAAGGATAAATAATCAGGAGATATTTTCTGTTCTACTTTACATTAAGGTTGAGCACTAGCTCCCTTTTTTTTCTTTTCTTCTTCTTTTTTTTTTTTTAAGTTGACCTGAGTTAACCTTTATTGAATGGTAAATCATTCCCTGAAGGAGGAGGAGGGGGAAGAGGAAAGATTGTGTCTCTTTGGATAATTCCTTTGTATTTTTATGCTTTCCAGAAGGCTGGAGGAATCAGAATTGTATGCGTGGGTGCCCTGGGGCAAAATCAGTTTTATTTTTTTTAACTGGAAAGTAGTTTATATTTTATTGATCTTTTTTTTTGCTATGAAAAATTGATTTTATGTACTGTAAAATTATTTTTATAAGATACTACTTACTTTTTCCCCTTTATTTCCTTTTTCTTCTCTTTCCTCCCTCGACTGATTATCAAGGTAGCTTAAGACATAGAATGTATATAATATTTTCGTAATTTCTAAGTTTTGAATAGACAATGATAAATTTTCTTTGGAAGTACATAGATATTTACATGTTGGATTGGGACATTAGTTACATAGTGTTTTTACTTTATTCAGTCATTTTCCAAAGGGTTGATTGACATACGTGTTTTATCTTCTTGCTGGTTGGCATTTTGCATATTTACTTATGTATTTGTATATGTACGTATGTAAGTATGTATGTATTTAGAGTGAGCAGGGGAGGGTCTTAGAGGGAGAGAGAGAGAATCCCAAGCAGGCTCTGCACTGTCAGCACAGAGCCCAACGTGGAGTTTGAACTCACAAGACCTGAGCTGATGTCAAGAGCCAGACGCTTAATTGACTGAGCTGCCCAGGCGGCATTTTTTTAAACTAAGATTTTCCAAATTTTGAGGGTCTGTAATGTTGTCGTGTTCAGTCTGTACAGCAGAGCCACTGCTTTCTTGTCTGTTGTTTCCAGTTGACATCCGTGAGTGTCCCCCTCATGGGCTCATTTATTTGAATTGTTTCTATTCATTCTTTATTTTTGAAAGAGTTCCTCCACATCTTTGTGTTTAATGTTTCGTTGCCTTGTTGCGTTTTCTTCTTCTTTTGTTTGGCTCTCTTGTGCATGTCATCATATTGTTAGCATGGCGGTCCTCTTGAGAACCTCCATGGAGATAAACACTTGGTCCTTCACTAATGATAAACTTTATTCTTATGACCAGCAATATGAGAAAAAAAAAAGGATTGTCTTGTAAGCAGTGTTTTTCAGAAAGCTCTTTATGGCTAAATTGTGTTTTTTAGGGGCTGCGTATGAAAAAGTCTTTAAAGGCCACCATAAAAGGATGTTTCTCATAGTCTTTTAAAGAATGGCAAAAAGAAACTGAACTTATGGGTTTAAAATGAAGTCTGTCTAATGTGACTTTTGATCACTGGGTCGTGATTTTGAGCCCCATGTTGGGTGTAGATATTACTTAGAAAAATGAAAGCTATCTAAAGGAACGAGTTTAGAGCATGGAACTGGGTGAAATACCTCTTTACAGTCTGTGAATTTGCCCATCCCTTCTGTTGGCCATTTGTGCCTCCATTGTTCTTCCCACCAGTGTGCCCCCTGGTGCTGTTTACTCCTCTGAGCCCGTGTTTTATCCCCTTACCCAGCCTATGTCTTTTTCTTTTCCTTTATACTGACTAGCTTATAATGCATGAGTTTCCAGCATTTAAAGATAAAGTTGGATAGATGGAAAAGGTGCTATTAAATGATTAAATGAAGAAAAATATAACCAAAATGGACAGTAGATGTGAGAAGTGAATTTCTAAGCGCAGAATGATTGCTCATGGTACATTAGTACAGTGAATTGAAATGAAATGAATTTATGGCTTAAAATTTTTTCTTAAACCCAATCAAATTTATGTTTGACACCATGGAAAGTGAATTATTTCTTTACATGGAAAATGTTAGAGATGTATTTAATAAATGTGGTATCCTAGAAATGTTCACCATCTATCCCATTCATGTATTTTATCATCTAGCAAATTGAACTATTTAATGAGCTCTAGAATTATCCTCCCTCCAAAGTCTTCTCTCTGTGGTTTTGTTCTTTAAGTCTCTCACTCTTGAAATGCATCCACTTCCTAAGCGTTTAGAGGGCAAGTTTTACAAATTTGAAAAGGCTTTAAGCCCCAGCTTAAATGCTGTTTTCCACTCAAAACCTTTTACGATTTTGCCAGGTGGAAATAATCTCTTTCTCCTAAGTTACCATGGTTCTTTCTCTGTATCTCTCTTAGAACAATTACCACAGTCAGTCTTTAATCTGTATGGGTTTAGACCCTGAGCCCTTAAAAATGAGGATTAATATATGATAGATTTTAAATTTCTTACAGTTCTCGGCATAATGCCCTGAGTCTATTTTAAACTCAATAAATACTGAATGAATGAATGACAGAATGGGTTGGCCGTGACTACTGAGGTATATTTTACCGTGATACAATAAAATGTTATTGACAGATGTGTTCTTATTATTTGCAGTGTAAAAGTCGGTCTTTGGAGCCCACTTCTTCTTTATGTATAATACTACCCCTGATCTAATTTCTTGCCTTCCAATGCTATACACGTGTAGATGCTTCCTTTGTATCTGTCTCTGGTCCTGATGTTTCTCTGGTTCCAAACTTGTGTATTTAACCTTAACTAAAAGAAACTTCACTGTTTTTCACAAATCTACTTTTCACCTCATCTTCTTCCTTCCTAGTAAAAGGGACCACTGCGCCTACCTTATATAGAGTTGCCAGTGAGGGATGTAGGAGGGATTCTTCACCCTGCCTGCCTCTCCCGTACCCTTTATTGCATATCCAGCTCCCTGGCAGGTCTGCTTTCTTCATATCTCCTGCCACCACTGTAACTTCACTGTGGCAGTGTCCCCAATTTCTTGTTTTCACTCATGGTCCGACTATTCATTTGCACCAGAGCCCTCTTTTCAAAACGTAGGTAAGATCCTGCCAAGCCTGTACTTCCCACCTGTGTCTTCCCAGTTTGATTAGAATGAACTCCAGGCATTTTATTCTGGCTTCAGAGCCGTTTGTCATCTGGTCTGTATCTGCTTTTCCCACCTGATTTTCCCGGCCTCCCTCTCTGCTCCATGCATTCTGTCCAGCTGACCTTTCATAAGTATACCGAACTTGATCTTGTTCTGTCAGTTTCTTGTAACCGGAAATCTTGTATCCCAGATCCTCCTGTCCATTTAGATTCCAGCATATATGTATGTCGCCCTGCCATCAGGCTTCGTGCAGGCCCGCCCGTACACTCTGCTTTGCCTCCTTCACAGCACGACGGTGGCACCTGCCTTTGATTGTCCGCATGCTGTCTTTCCCCATGTGAGCCTCCTGTTACCGACCAGAAGGACACAGGCACTGGGGAAGTGGTTCTGTCTCCCCCATCAGCTCTCAACCAGGAACTGTTAGGGTTTGGTATATAAATATCCCAGCCCCCCACCCCTCAGATGGAAAACTCTGAAGCATGCATATGTTCACTGGGTCCCAGAGTTGACCCAGTGGGATTAAATGAAGTTGCTGGCAGTGTAGCTGTCCTGGTAAGGAACCCTGTAATGGCCACTTGGCCTCCTTGTCTTAGTTCCCGCCTTCCCATTGATGTTTCCTCCACCCCCCAACTAAACTTTTTGTCCCTAAATCCTTTCCCAAGGTCTACTTCTCCAGGAATCAAAACTCAGACACCTTCTGAGACCACCAGCAGACTCACCCCGTCATTTTAATTGTCTGCATAGCACATATCACTATTTGATAGTTTTTTCCTTTTACTTTAGATAAAGTTTATTTAAAAATTGTTTTTATTCCTGCTGGATTTTAAGAACTAGCAGCTTTTTTTTTTTTTTTTTTTTCCATTAGCAACTGTGTGTATGGTTGGGGCAGTGGTCCCTTTTATTAAGAAGGAAAACCAGGGGAGAAGTGTATTTGTGGGAAAAAAAAAAACAATGAAGAGTTTGTTTCGTTATGTTAAAATTGAGGTACCTATCAGATGTCTACAGATAGATTAAGTATAAAAGTTTGGAATCAGAGAAACATCAGAACTAAGTATATATACCCACTTCATTATACCCAGCAACTAACGGGATGCCTTGTGTATCATAGGTCCTCAATAAATGATTGGTGAAGAACTGGGTACCGCTCTTACACAGAAAGAAAGAAAGGGCTCGATTTCAGGAATGCACATTGTAAGTTCAAAACTGTTCAGCTGTTCATGAATAGACACTTGACTGCACGCAATGAAGTTTTGAACTTTTACATGGACGAGCTTTGCATAGAGGGGAAAAAATGGCTATTCATTTGGCCAACATTTATTGAGTAGCTCTTCAGTGCATTTTAGGGTAGGCTGCTCGGCTAGGGTAGAATATTAAGCAGATCCTTTTAAGAGTAATATTTCAACTGCTGTAACCATGGGGATTGCAACTTTTCTTTTTAGGAATAGGCGTCAGCATTTCCCCACAGCACATCTTTCTTTCATTTTCCCTGCCCCATGACCCATCTGTCCGTGTTCCCCATTGGTCTCTCCGCCCCCTCTCCCAACATCCATGTTTGCTGCTTTTCTGTCCTGACTCTTTCTCTAGACCTTGAGGGGCAGAATTGCAAGAACTGATTTTTTTCTCAGATCTTCGTGCTCTGTTTCTTGCATGAGTTAGTAAATGATGAGTAAATATTTGCTGACTGATTAGATGTTATGTCTGTTGGAGTGTGGGTTTATGTCACGTTGTCCTTTTTCCAAGAATCACGTAGGTTACTTTAAAAGAATTAGTGGCAATTGTTTGTCGTTCTAATGACATTGAATGGAATTCAGAAAAAGAAGCTCTGCTTTTATATTTCATTTAAAAAGATGTTTTGGAGAAAATGACTTTTGAATTTTCTTTAGAACTACTTCTTTGTTTACTTACGAATTAGTGGCTTTTTGTAGCGTTTCCCTTTAGTGCTGGTAATTAAGAGTATTTAAAAATAATTGACAAGCACATCCAGTCCTGATTTTCAAAGTCTGTTCATTGGATAAAATTGAATAGTGTGGTTTTGTCTTTTTATTGTTTTTCAGCTAGTTTTCCTAGCTGTTTATTTATTTATTTATTTTTGTTGTTATTTAAAGTTCACAGAGCATTGAGTTTGATTCATAGATTTAAAATAGTTCTTGGGGCGCCTGGGTGGCTCAGTCAGTTGGGTGTCCGACTTCAGCTCAGGTCATGATCTCACAGTCTGTGAGTTCGAGACCCGCGTCGGGCTCTGTGCTGACAGCTCAGAGCCTGGAGCCTGCTGTGGATTCTGTGTCTCCCTCTCTCTCTGCCCCTCCCCTGCTCATGCTCTGTCTTTCTCTGTCTCAAAAATAAATAAAAAACATTTAAAAAAATAAAATAAAATAGTTCTCATTGAATTCTAGCTATTAACTAGTTCGGGATATTTTTAATAGTGTACTATAATTGTGGGAGAACATGAGCTACAGATAGATATGATGAATTAATAATTATATCTGTTTTATGAATATATGTTAATTTCCCCCATACTTAACACTTTTTATAAGGAAGAAATTAATTACCCTGTAACTCTTTTAGTCACATAACTTATTTCTAAAAAACAACAAAGTACACATACTTGAGGATATTTTGTTTTTTTAATTTTTTAACACTTTTGAGAGAGAGAGGGAGAGAGAGAGAGAGAGCAAGTGCGCACTTGCACAAGCAGGGGAGTGGGACAGAGAGAGAGGGAGACAGAACGCCAAGCAGTCTTCATGCTCAGCGCAGATCTTGACGCAAGGCTCGGTCTCACGACTGCAAGATCACGACCTGAGCTGAAATCAAGAGTTGGGACTTAACCCACTGAGCCACCCAGGCACCCCGGGGACATTTTAAACAAAGATTTTACAAAGCCAAAACAGATAGCAATGGTCTCTGGAATTTCATGTCTAATGTATAATATTACTACAATCTGTAAGCCACTCTTAGGGAGTTTTGTGTGTAAAAATGTAGGAAATTCAAAACTCTGTTTCACATTTATCATTAGCAAATGCTATTCTTTAGGACTGACTTTAACTTAAACCATTATTAAGAAAAAATAAAATGGGGGCCACTTGGGTGCCTCAGTCAGATGAGCATCCAACTCTTGATTTTGGCTCAGGCCATGATCTCACAGTTCATGAGTTTGAGTCCTGCATCAGGCTCTGTGCTGAGAACACAGAGCCTGCTTGGGGTTCTCTCTCTCTCCTCTCTCTGCTCCTCCCCTGCTTACTCTTTCTCTTTCTCTCTCTCTCAAACTAAAAAACATTAAAAAAAATAAAATGGGTAGGCCTTGCTATTGGAGACATTTCCAGTTATACTTCTTATATATTTATTGTGCACATTATTTGTTATTTTGTCAAACAGTATTGGCACGGGTTAATATGATTTTTGTGTACTTTTTCATTACGCATACGATCTGATTATAACTTAATACATAGCAATAAATATAACAAACTGATTGATGGTGTAATAATCATTTAGTATTCCTCTAGTGAACATTTGTATTTCCTTGATTCTAAGACGCTCGGTTTTTATAATTTTCCATTTGCTGAAGGAGTAATATGCCTTCTAGTTGGAATGCATACATAAATTAATTAATTTTTAAGTTTGTATCTATTTATTTTGAGGGAGAGGGAGAGAGAGACAGAATGAACAAAGGAGGGGCCGAGGGAGAGGGAGAGGGAGAGAAAGAATCCCAAGCAGGCTCCAAGCTCAGCATAGAGCCCAACACGGGGCTTGATCCCATGAACCGTGAGATCATGACCTGAGCTGAAATCAAGATTTGGATGCTTAACCGACTGAGCCACCCAGGCATCCCTGGAATACATTCAATGTCCTCTTGGTTTTTTCTTCAAAGCTGTGATGTGTCTTAAAGCAAGTGACATCTTAGGCATGTTAATTATATATAAACAGTATAACCCTTTTAAAGTGTGACATATGATGATTTAAATCATGTGTATTTGAGATAGAAAAGATCTTAAGGTATCAAATGGTTCACTAGAGCACATTTATTTTACTGCTAAGGTAGCTGAGGTCCAGAAAAATTAAAAAGTATTGAAGGCCAGACAGCTAATACATTTATGAGTGGAGTAAGGGGACTTCAGTAATAATGTTTATTATCTGATCCTTTAGAAATTATGTTATTTTAACTATCCTTCTAGGTTAGTGAGAAAGAAGGAGATCATATTATTTCTTTTATACCAGCTTCCATTAATGAGTGCTAAGACTAGATCTATGGCCTAATTATGTTATTCAAGACAATGGCCCCCATGTACATGTGGTAATGTAAATTTAAATGAATTAAAATTAAATAAAATTTAAATTAATTTAAAACATTAATTTCCTCCATTGCTGTACTCACAAGTCTATAATCACAAATGGCTAGTGCCTACAGATATTTCTATATTCAAGAAATTTCTTTTGGATGGTGCTGGCTAACTGATGAGAAATCTACATTGGGGTGGTATCTTTGAAACTTAAAAGCCATCTAGGAGAAGTGAATTTTTATTAAGACTTAATGTGACTGGGAGTGCATGGCTCAGTTGGCAGAGTATGTGACTCTTGATTCCAGAGTCACAAGTTCGAGCCCCAAGTTGGGGGTAGAGTTTACTTAAAAAAAAAATAAGGTGAATGAATCTCTATCTATATTCTGAGACATTTGTCTTTGTTTATTAACTTTAACCTTGTTAGCAAAATCTTTTTAACACCTAGAAGAGGTCATTAGAAAGCGTTCTTCATTTATGGGAGATTGTTTCTCTTATATTTTCACTGTCTTATATACTTAACTTCAGAATGCTATATTTACCTAGATGCATGGTTGGGGAGGCCCATAAGTCTCTACTTGTCCTGAATCTCTTTTCCATGGGCTTGCTCTGTAATGCCTTTCCCTCTGGAAGGAGTGCGATACCTAGCATTAAGACCCATCACTACATTAGAAATCAAAGGACACGGTTTCCAGAAGGCTGCTTGTAACATTTGTTCTGAGACTGGAAAGAGGAAGTAGCCTCTGTAGCAATTTCCTAGGAGAGTAAAGTATTAATATAGTATTAACCGTGTCTTCAAAGTTGTGCTCATAGTAGGTGTCCAATAGATGTTTGAAAATGAAAGGGGATTGGAAGAAAGAACGATTGGATGGCTTAGAAAGACTCCTTTAATGTTGATGTTGTAGGATTCGATAGTTGAGCCACAACTCTTATCATAATGACCTGTTGGTTTGTTAGCCCATTTAATAGGAATTCATTGAACTTTTGTCATATGCTGGGCACCCTTAGGCAGGAAGGATGTGTTCAGCTACTCAGTTGATGATTCATACATTGCTCAGGCTGATTTCACTGTCCTTGCTAGGACTAGGGTGCTAGATTAGAGCTATGGCCTAATTATGTTGTTTAGTACACCACCCTAGTCTCAGTCTCTTGGGATGACAGTCTCTTCCTCATTTCTAGAGAGTATCAGTACTGTCCTTGCTTCCTCATGGGCTTTAATTTCGATCTGGGGCTGTTAATTTTTTTTCCTCTTGCATTCTAATACTCCACTTGCCCTCTGAGCTTTCACTCCTGTGTTACCTCATGTTTATCTCATATCTCCTGTCATCTCATTGAGTATGTCACTGTTTCAGCAAACCTTTCTACCAGCCTTCCCATTTAGTTGTCCTCTTCTGGGCTTATCCCTTTCTTAGGTCCTCTCACTCATTCTTTAATATCTTTAATTCTTAAATATTATTTTGAGGGTCTACTATGTGCCAGGCATTGTTCTCAGCGCTGGGAATGGAAAGGTAAATGACAGAGATCAAGTCCCTTCTAGAGTTTACATTGTAGTGCAGGAGAAACAATAAACGAGACACTTCACACCACACACACACACAAACACACACACACACACACACACACACCCCAAAGAAAAAAATACGTCTTTAGATAGTAGTAGCTGCTTTGAGTAAAATGAAGCAAGACGAAGGGAACAGGGAGGATAGGAGTGCATGGGGGAAGGAGTGTGAGTGCGGGAGAATGGGGTTAGTCATGATGGACAGGAAAGGGCGTCACATCTGGCTGGAGACATGGATGATGAAAAGGAAGCAGCTATACCCAAACCAAAGGCAAGAGTTTCTAGGCAGAAAGAAGAGGAAGTATAGAGACCCTGAATAGGGACCAGCCTGGCCTGTTAAAGGAACAGCTTCCAGCTCTAATAGTTCCTGATCTTTGATCATAAAGATCAAGTTAGTTTTCATTGTCATTTTAAGTTTAAAAAGTCAAGCATTGCACTGGAAACATCCTTCTGTCCCTTGACTTGATCACCAAGGGGGGAGGGAAACGCTTCTATTTCAGTGGTTGTCTCTTTCTTTTTTCTTTTCCTTTCTTCTTTCCTTCCTTCTTTCCTGCCTTCCTGCCTGCTTTCCTTTTTTCTTCTTCTCCTCCTTCTCCTCTTCCTTCTTCTTCCTCTGTCTCTGTCTCTCTCCTTCTTTCCTTCCTTCCCCTTTTCTTTTCTTGCTCTTTTTTCTTTCTTTTTTCCTTCCTCCCCTTTTTCTTCCTTTATTTTCAGCTGCTTCTCCCTTTCCCCTCTTCTTTTTGAAAATTCATGCTTACCCACCAAATTCTCCGGACTTGTGTGATTATATTCCCTTAATACCCAAACACACCCCCATCCCATTTATTAGGGGAAGTTTAGCACTGTTCTTAGTGTTCTTGAGGCTGGGTTTGAGTACTTACTCTCTGAGTACCTGTTGTTCTGAATATATGGTTGTAGCTTGGTTGCATTCTTTTTAACACTGTATTATTTTCTATTTTATTTTTTTAATTCATTTTTGAGAGACAGAGAGAGGCAGAGCATGAGCAGGAGAGGGGTAGAGAGAGAGCGAGACATAGAATCCGAAGCAGGCTCCAAGCTCCAAGCTGTCAGCACAGAGCCCGACACGGGGCTCAAACTCACAAACCGCGAGATCATAACCAGAGCCAAAGTCAGTCGTTTAACCAACTGAGCCACCCAGGCACCACAGCTTGATTTCATTCTTGATCACTACTCCTTCTGTCCTTGCTGTCATGCATTCTGTAGCTTTGCTGCACATATGGGACAGTTCCTCTCTTCTTTACTAGCACAAAGTTGTTATATATTACAGACTTTAATTGAAGCCTTGGGGGTAAGCAAGGAAGGCAGACTCATCATGGTAAGAGAAGAAAACAGCCTGAAATTGCTTAGGAATTTTAAAATTTCTGTTCTTCACATGGCAATTATCTTATTGGTTGTCTTGTTCGATAGGCCCAGCTATGTTCTTAGTGTTTGAGGGGCCCTTTCTCTATTTTAATCCATGTTCTATCTCACTTCTGTCTCCCCAGGTTACACATTTTTGTTATTTTGCTATGGAGAGAGAAATTTAACTTTCAGTCTCTAACCACTAGACTCCAACATACCTTGGCATATACAACTGTTCGTTACGTTTTCCCAAACAAAAGAACCATCTACCAGACCATACACTTTTAGAACCAGGAAAAAAAAGTAGGAAAAGGTTTGCAATTAGAGTTTCATTTAAGTCGGGCCAGAGCAGATTCTTAGGCAGAACTTTTCCCTACTCACGGGACAAACTATAGTGGTTGTGTGTGTGTGTGTGTGTGTGTGCACGTTGTGTGTCTGTGTTTCCTTTCCTTTTAATCTTTTCGAAAGCAGAATTTATATACACTCAAAATACAAATACTTTCTCAGATCACTTGATTGTTCCTTTAAATGGGGAAGTCTGCTGATTTAAGCTAATTTAAAAATTATCTTGAAACTAAAGACATTTTCCTTGAGCTAGTACAGAAGTTTGAAGAAAGTGTAGAATTTGGAGCCAGACTCTTCTGTATTCAAACTCCCAATTAGCTTTTTTAGTTATTTGATCTATAACCTCAATGTATCCGTCTGTAGAAACTGTGATAGTACTCTCCACTTCACAAAATTGTTATAGGGACTAAATGGGACTAATGGGACCCAGGCCTATTTTCCTATGTAAGGAACGTATTGCTTGGATACATTAAAATTTTAAAACAGAGAAGTTGATCGTAGGTTTATATATGAATAAGAACAGTTATGCTTTTAAAGAGCTAAGATATTTTGAAATTCCAATGACGTTTCATACAGGTGACCGTGTCCAAATTAATACTGCTGTCTCACTCTTCAAGTGGCTACAGGAAGTCATGGCTGGACTGTAAAGGGTTTTTGACTTCTGATAATGATGATAATGCTGACTTCTCTGCATTATCCTTTAAGGGGCTAATGACACATCCTGGGGAGCCTTCTGTCTGGTCCCCAGCTTCTCTCCTCATTATCTGTGCTTCCTCCTAAGGACAGAGCCTAGGCAGACAGCTCCTTGGGGGTGATTTACAGTCTGATAAACAGGACCCCAGGGAAGTAGGAAATACAAAGAGGAACTGAATAGAATGCATGTGAGGAAATGGAACCAGACTATCACTTGAGTCGTTTCCTTTTTTGGAATTAATCTTCCTCTTCAGTTGGGGGTTTCAGAAAACTTCTACATAAGCTCTTTGGATTGGTCCATTTTCCATACCAACAATTTCTCTACTCAGAGTAAAATTATGAAATTTGGGGATCGTTTAGGAAAGTTAGCAATTACCTCTGGGTAGAAAGAGGTATGTGTACTTTTCTCTATTGAATTGTTAGCTTTTCTTTTTTAATTGGTAAGGAGATAAGTGAGAAAATATGATTTGTAAAGCAGACCTGCTTTAAAAGATAATGCTTTGCTTTGCTTTTTTCAGATGTCCTGACATAAAAAATAAACTGTATACTTTACTCTTTTAAAAAAACTTATATTGTTGGGGCACCTGGGTGGCTCAGTCGGTTGAACATCTGACTTCGGCTCAGGTCATGGTCTCACGGTTTGTGGGTTCAAGCCTCACGTTGGGCTCTGTGCTGACAGCTCAGAGCCTGGAGCCTGCTTCAGATTCTGTGTCTCCCTCTTTCTCTACCCTCCCCCAGTCATGCTCTGTCTCTGTCAAAAATAAGCATTAAAATTTTTTTAAAAACTTATATTGTCTATATTGGATTGTATGTATATTTGGAAACAAGTGAACATTTTTGTGGGTCTGAAAGAGGGTGCTTAATATCATTGGAAACATGTTCATACTTGTGAAGTCATTGAAAAATCACTTTACTTTTTGGCCGTACCTTTATTCCCATACAACTTAATTGGTACAGTACCAAAACACATTTTATAATGTTCATTGAAAGAAAATTCTTTTAGGGAATTTGGTAATGTCTGTTTTGATAACTTTATGAATTTTACTTTTCAAGGATCTTCACGATAACAAATGACTTGGGACATAATAACTATCTAAGGGGACATGATCTACAGATATCACTTTTTCAATTCCTGTTTTCTCCTTTATTTTTCCTAAATGGAACTTATATCTCTTTAACTCCCTATTGAGTGCAGATCTTTAGTGTTAAAACAATTATACTCTCCTAGAGTAAATTCCTCAAGACCAGTTATTTCTGAGGAGAAGCATAACTTTAAGAGTAACCCAATTTTAAAATGCCCCAGGACAAAAGATAATAAAATATATTAAAATATGACTTAAGGATGACGTAGCAGAAGTGTTTGATTTATTTAGCAATGTCAACTTTGTTAGGTATATCAGTATCAGAAAGTAAATGCCCTGAAGCAGGCATCTAAAATTTGAAAAGTTTTTTCCCCTAATTACTGGACTTTAATTAGATTTGAAACAAATTAAAACTCTTCCAAATGTTGGAACAGACAAGTGTTTTGAAGTCCGGGTCTATTTGAGAACCCAATGAAACAAAAAAAAAGTATTATTTATAGTTCATGCAGAATTTTTTTAACATTCTGAAATTTTGAAAAACTAAAACCTCCATCTGCAAGCAAAATATTCCGTTGACTGTAACTCATGTCAATTAAGTAAGTTAAAGATGGATTAACTTAATTTGGTAAAGATTTCGCAAAATAAACATTTTGAAGTATCGTAAAACCCTAACTTAGGAGATTTTTTATATCTAGTGTTTGTAATATGTAATTGAAAGAGCAGACTCAAGGCTTAAAATAGAACCCTTTATGTTTAAGTTTTGCTGTTATACAAGTGTGATAGCATTAAAATGATTCAAAGGTGCTTTTCAAATTGTATTTACTGGAACTTTTTCTGCAGTGCTTATGTTTTACCCTAGGTATGGATGGAGAATTTGACAACTCTCATTTGTGTCTCTAATTGTTTTATTGTGTAAGAAGTGGGGGGGGGGGCTTTCTGAGTGCCTGGGTGTTACAGTAGAACGGGGTAGAGGCTTGAGCGCAAGCCTCCTTGAACTTCTCCAGAATGCAGCCCACTGAGTCTCAACCTCCAGGATGCTCAGATGTTCAAATTAAATCTTAAAAAATTAGGAGAAGGTAGTTTTTGATATATATAGGCATTGGCTAACCTTTTTTGGAAAGAGCAGTTGAAGTTTATGAATATGATGATGCTCATATATCCAATAGTTTCTGAAATGATGATGAGAATAATTAGTAAATTAAAATGATGGCAACCCCATACTAATGCCGAGTTAATTAGTTAACATTTATGAAGTTGTGAATATTCGAAAACCATTGAATTATACACTTCATGTGGATGAATTATATGGTGGCAAATTATATCTTAATAAAACGGTTCCAAAAAATAAATCGTTGACTCACGAGCTCTAGATGGGCTGTGGCTTAGCTGAAGGATGGAAGTAGGAGCTGGAATTGGGAAATGTTTGCTATGTAAGTGCCAGTTGATGTTCAGGGTATCTGTGAAATTTTTCAGGATCTTGTTTACTCTTTGAACAAAAAAGGGTATGAAGGAGACTAGCTTTTAAGAGGTAGATTTTTAAAAACTCAACATTACCTTTGTTGTTGTTGTTGTTGTTGTTGTTGTTAGTGTTTCATGGGAGGCAACTTCTCAGCTGTAAGCCTGCATCTAAAATGTAAGCATGGATGTGGGTTGTGTCTCAAAAGACTATAATCATAAAAGTGAAGGGAAAATACCTCTTGGAGTTTTGTTTTTTTGTTTTTCTGTTTTTCTTTTACTCCTCCAGCTCTTTCAGCAGCATTCTTCTTATTTTAGTTCATAGTTAAAAAAAAAAAAAAAAAGTTATGTGTAGGCTATGTGGCATCCTACTGTGAAGGACACCCAAAATCTGAATACCTCCATGTAGACACACATTTAAATATTCATGTAATATTGACAGTTATATACCTCTTAGGTTTGCCTCTTAAGATTATTATTGACTTTGATTAAAATTCCTTTTCCTGTGTAATCTCATTGGAGTAGACAAACGATACCAACTTAGTTCATGGTAGGTTGTTAGAGTGCTTGTGGTTCATTCTCAGAATTTAGGGATGCTTCTGTGGCTTTGCCCTAGACTTCTTAGGGTTCCATACAATTTCCTTACCTACCAGAAAGAAAGGAAGGAAGGAGGGAAGGAAGGAAGAAGAAGGAGGTAAGGGACATTAAGGAGAGGCAGAGGGGCATTTTTTTTTAATTTTTTTTTATTATTATTTTTTTCAACGTTTATTTATTTTTGGGACAGAGAGAGACAGAGCATGAACAGGGGAGGGGCAGAGAGAGAGAGGGAGACACAGAATCGGAAACAGGCTCCAGGCTCCGAGCCATCAGCCCAGAGCCCGACGCGGGGCTCGAACCCACGGACCGCGAGATCGTGACCTGGCTGAAGTCGGACGCTCAACCGACTGCGCCACCCAGGCGCCCCCAGAGGGGCATTTTTAAAGGACATGTGCCTCCACTGCAGTAACCACTCCAAACAGTAAAATGCAAATATTAACAAACATTTGAACATTTGAGTGTCTACTATATATAAGGGACTGAGCTCTCAGTTGTAGCAGATTTAATGTTGAAAAACATAGGATGCCTGGCCTTGAAGGAGTTTACCAGTTTATTTCTCAGATGGCAAATGCAGCCAAATGGAATATATGGGTCCAGCTATTTTCAATTTTGATGATATCCTTAGGATTTCCCTTGTTCCATTTGATTTTCATCTAGCTTGCAAAAATTGGAAGCCCGGTTCTTATACTAGAATCCCTTTTTCCTGACTGCCAGGAAAAAAGTCAATTTCCTAGTTCAACACTAAATTCACTCTGTCTCCTTATGTATTTTTCTTGTCTAAATTCTTACAAAACTCTTCTACTCTCTCAAGTCCAGACTCGAATCCAGTCTGCTTTTTTTATATTAAAAGTTTGATCCAAAATCATTTAATGTCTGCTAAAGAATACAGGTAATTGCTGCTTGACTGTAATTAGTTAATTCTCCCGTCATCATTCTATCATGTATAAATCATAAACATATCTCTGCATTGGAAATCTAACTTTTACCTACCAATCCATAGTCCATTAACTATGTGGATATATTTTCAAATATCCCATGTCTTACCACTTCACTATTTAGATGGCCATTTAGGATAATTACACCTGTATGATGCTCAAGGAACTAATTCTAGAGTCAGACAAAATTGGATTGATTTCTCATCTCTGTCACTCTGTAGCTGTTGTGGACCGAATGTTTGCGGCCCCCCCCCCCCAATTCATATGTTGAGGTCCTAACTCCTAATGTGAGGTACTAGGAAGTGTGGTAGTATAGGAGGGAATGTCAAATGCTATAGCCACTCCGGGAAGTAGTTGGGCAGTTTCTTATAAAACTAAACATGTACTTACCATATGACTCAGAAGTTGCACTCTTGAGCACTGATTCCAGGTAAACGAAAGCTATGTTCTCACACAAAAAAAATCTGTAGATGAATTTTCGTAGCAGCTTTATGGATAAGTTGGATGTCCTAAGGGCATCATGCCTAATGAAAAAGCCAGTTTTAAAAGGGTACATGATGTGTAATTTCATTTATATACTCTCCTCTAAATGACCAAACTATAGAGATAGCATCTGATTTGTGGTTGCCAAAGGACAGGCTGGAGGTGCAGGATCTGAAATAACAGAGTTCCATGAGGGAATTCCTTTGTGGCTCTGGAAAACCAGACTGCAGTGGTGGTTAGCAGAATCAGTACATGGGGTCAAGTTAAACAGATTTAACACACACACACACTGATACACACTCGCACACACACATGCGTACATAGATGAGTGCATGTGGAGAACTGATTGAAGGTTGTAGTCCAGTTAACAGTATTGCTCCCATGCAGTTACCTGGTTTTGGTATTTTGCTGTACTTGTATGAGATGTCCCCATTAAGGGCAGGGCAGCGAGTGATAGGTTGAAAGGACAGTAGTTTTACAACTTGATGAGTCTGTGATTCTTTCAAACTATTTAAAAGTCAAAAATTGGGGCACCTGGGTGGCGCAGTCAGTTAAGCGTCCGACTTCAGCCAGGTCACGATCTCGCGGTCCGTGAGTTCGAGCCCCACGTCGGGCTCTGGGCTGATGGCTCAGAGCCTGGAGCCTATTTCCGATTCTGTGTCTCCCTCTCTCTCTGCCCCTCCCCCGTTCATGCTCTGTCTCTCTCTGTCCCAAAAATAAATAAACGTTGAAAAAAAAATTTAAAAGTCAAAAATTACAGGGGTGCCTGGGTGGCTCAGTTGGTTAAGCATCCGACTTCGGCTCAGGTTATGATCTCATCATTTGGGAGTTTTGAGTCCCTTGTGGGGCTGTGTGCTGACAGCTTAAAGCCTGGAGCCTGCTTCGGATCCTGTGTCTCTCTCTCTCTCTGTCCCTCCTCCACTTGTGCTGTGTCACTCTCTTCCTCAAAAATAAATAAACATTAAAAAATTTTTTTTAAGTCAAAAATTATAAAATGTAGCTACTGTATTAGTTTACTGGGGTTGTGGTAGCAAATTACCACAAACTGAACGGGTTAAAATAACAGCTTCTTCTCCCACAGCTCAGAAGGCCAGAAATATGAAATCAAGAGGTCAGCAGCATTGGTTCCTTCTTGGAGTCACTGATAATACTTCTCTCCTAGCTTCTAATGGCTCTGGTGATTGTTTGGTGTTGTCTTGTAGTTTCCTCATTCCAGTCTACCTTTGTCTTCAAAGGACTTTCCCCGGTGTCTCTACTCTTTTCTCTTGTGAGGACACCGATCATTGGATTTAGGGACCACCTGCAGGATGGTCTTATTCTGAGATTCATCATCAAAGAATCCATACAGATGTTATTTCCACATGAGATCAAATCTCTCTCTTTTCTCTTGTGAAGACACCAATCATTGGATTTAGGGACCATCTTAAATGCAGGATGGTCTTATCTTGATATTCATCTTCAAAGAATCCATTAAGATGTTATTTCCATATAAGGTCACTTTCATAGGTACATGGATTTAGGACTTGGACTTCTCTTTTTGTGGGAACACGTTTTAATCCACCACAATGAAGAACAAGGAAAAGAAAATAACCCATAATTTCATCATCCAAAGATAACCACTGTTTTAATATTGGAATATATTTGTATATTGATAATGTCACGGCACTTGTCTGGTTGTGACCTAAGGCTATTGAAATTATAATTTCAAGCACAGATCCCTTTGAGAGATAACTGGCGTGGATAGGGGACTTTAATATATGGTAGGTTTAGGTAGCCAGAAGTCCACACAAAGTTACTAGATGGGAAAGAGGTTGTTCAAAGGATTGGGGTTTGCCGAAACAGAAGTAGGATATCATCACAGTATTACTAAAATTTGTTATTTTGTTTAATGTTCTTGTGCTGACAGTTTCTCAGTGCCTGGGTTTTATGCTTTTTATGACTTTTAAAATGAGAAAGAATGACATACTTTTGTGCTTCTAATTAAAAGTGTTTCTGTGGTACCTGGGTGGCTCAGTCGGTTAAGTGTCTGACTCTTGATTTTGGCTCAGGTCATGATCTCGTGGTTGGTGAGATCAAGCACGAGTTGGGCTCTGCACTGACAGTACAGAGCCTGCTTGGGATTCTCTTTCTCCCTCTCTCTCTCACCCTTCCCCATTCGCACTCTCTCTCTCTCTCTCAAAATAAATAAGTAAACATTAAAAAAACGAGTATTTCTGTTGCATTGTTTAGCAGCTAGTATCATTCATATAAATATTTTAATTTGAAATTGGCGTTTCTAGATTGAAATAAAATCATTATATTTACATGAATGAAGAGAATTACGAAAGTTAAATTGTTTAGTAAATTGCCATTAATGAGATATTATATGTTTCATCCACTTTCCAGGTAATTAGAATACTATCTTGATGAAAACAGTGTAAATGTGTTATAAATATCAGTATTTTATTACTAATCTGTTAATATTTTATTATTGCCTTAAAGCTAAGCTTTCTTTTTGTGAAATGAAATATAAGTGAATGAAGTATTCAGACGTTGAGATGAAGCAAAGCAAGAAGAAAACAAAGTTTTCATTTCATCCATTTTGGACTACAAGATCTCTAAACTTTTATGTTCCGTTTCTCTGGGTATAGATACCTAAAGTAAGCTTTAGACATCCTTGGGTTTTCTTTTGTTTGCAATTTTGACTTGCGTTTAATATTATATAATTTCACTCATAAATAAGTAAATGTGTAGTTTATAATTAGAATTAAGGTGTTAGTTTAAGAAAATTTGGTGAAAAAATCAAAATGTGTAAAAAGATAATGGTTTTATTTTTCACATATGAAAATAAAGACAAGAGCTATTTAAGAAATCATGCATCATTTTAATCTCTTTAAAATCTCTTTAAAAACGTATTATTAATGTCTTTTTGGTCCATGTGTATTTAAGTCATTGCAGTAGTAAATACTCCTGGTGTAAGAGGGTGGGCTCCAAACGTGCACATGCTCTGAGCAACATAAATACAGCTAATAAACAATAGGATTTGTTTGTTTGTTTGTTTATCAGACGAAAGTACATTTTTTTCCCCCTTCAGTACAGACTTAAGTTCTGTTGTGACACGTGTTTGACTATACGCACATCAGGTTTTTGATGCACGGTGTCGTGAATGGGACAGAAGCAGTATCCCATCTGTCTTCATCTTCATGCCATCACACAGTCCCATCTTCCTGAGCTGCCATGACACAATACCATAGACTGGGTGGCTTAAACTCCAGGAATTTATTTCTCCCAGGTCTGGAGGCTGGGAATTCCAAGATTAAGGTTCCAAATCAAGTAGATTTGGTTCTCTGGTGAGAACTCTCCGGTTTGCAGACAGCTGCCTTCTCACTGTGTCCTCACATGGCCGAGTAAGAAGGAACTCTGATCTCTCTACCTCTTGTTAAGGACTCCAATCCCCTCATTATAACACATGTAGCATAGGAAGGTTAAGATGGTAAACATAGGGAAATAAGGTTTAGGGTTTCTGGGTACTCTGTGCTATCTTCACAGTTTTTCTAGAAATCTAAAGCTTGTCTAAAATTAAAGTTTATTTAAAAATTACATGGGGGCGCCTGGGTGGCGCAGTCGGTTAGGCGTCCGACTTCAGCCAGGCACGATCTCGCGGTCCGTGAGTTCGAGCCCCGCGTCAGGCTCTGGGCTGATGGCTCGGAGCCTGGAGCCTGTTTCCGATTCTGTGTCTCCCTCTCTCTCTGCCCCTCCCGCGTTCATGCTCTGTCTCTCTCTGTCCCAAAAATAAATAAACGTTGAAAAAAAATTAAAAAAAAATAAAAATTACATGTAGTTAGGGACAAAAATCCCAGTTGCCAAATTGAATTGATATGCAAGTACAGCTTACTATGTCTTCTCTTCCCTTAAGACTCCCTCAGAACAATGCAAAGTATCATCAGAAACCCATGTCTGCAAAGAGGAAATTATAACAGCATTATGAATCACAAGTCTATTTCCACTCTAATTATATCCCTAAACTTCAAAGATAAACTTTTGTCCATGCTCAGAATTTTTTTGAAGTACGTCGTAAATCTGTTTTAAACTGTCCCCCTAAGCTACCTTCCAAGAATTCATAATTAACAACACAGTGCAAAACCAGGAAGTCAGCTCTCATTATTCATCAGTCTACTCTTAAGATTATAGTTTTACATTCCATTGTATCACATATTCTACAAGTGATTGTAAAAAAATACAGTAAATCAAAGGGAGAAAGTGATTATTCCAACTTTACATTACATAGGAGTAGGCCAAACCACACTTCACCAGGAGCCATAATCATTGTAGAACTTTAAGCAAAGAAATAGAAATGGAATTTCAATTACCATCTTTAACAATAGATAACAATTTTGATGAAAAGAAAGAGCAGAAAAAGCTTACATTTACCATTTTCAAATTTAGGACACTAAGAAATCTAAGCAGGCGATACGTATGTATATATATGTATATATATATTTTTTCAATGTTTATTTTGAGAGACAGAGACAAAGCATGAGCAGGGGAGGGGCAGAAAGAGAGGGAGACACAGAATCTGAAGCAGGCTTCAGGCTCTGAGCTGTCAGCACCGAGCCTGATGCGGGGCTCGAACTCACTAACTGCGAGATCATGACCTGAGCCAAAGTCGGACACTCAACCGACTGAGCCACCCAGACGCCCCAGCAAGCGATATTTTTAAGTGATTTCTATTATTTGCATAAAATGAGCATGTGAAATATTCTGTTTGTTTTTAAGATTTCTGATCTTATAACTGCAGAAGTGCCAGTATGAAAAGTGTATTTTGCATATATATATATATATATATATATATATATATTATATATTATATATATATTTAAATTATATTATTTATTTATATATCTATGTATAAAATATATATATGAAAATGCATATATATGCATATAGACATGAACATATGCATATAGACATGAACATAAATGCATATGTGTGGGTTATAAGTACATGTCTCTCTGTATACTTACACACACACACACACACACACACATACACACACAAGCAGACGAAGGAACAAGCATTTTTCTCCTCCTAATCCTGGCTCTCATGTGTTACCTTTGGTCCACCCATATAGTGGACATGTAAGCAGAGCTAAGGTATATGTTTGAGGTGTTGTGTCTGCAGTATGTTAAATGTGAGACAGTATTTGACAATTGTGTCTTTATTCCATCTCAGAGATAGAATATATAACTTGAATGCCCCTTGGGTAATATAGAAGCCTTTTCTAATGTAATTAAAATAAAGCTTAGATCTTTAAACTCTAAACTGAGTTACTTTGGTATCTGAGCAAATAGTATTTCTCTGGGAATGAATCAGAGATTGGATGCGACTCTTTCTAAATGGTTGATGAAGAGGGGGAGAGTTAGATATATTTTCTACTCTAAGTTGAATCACTTGATAGTTTAGAAGCTCTCCTTTATAAAAATTTGAAGTGGAAGTTTAATATTTTAGACAGATTAAGGAGCTTTGAAGATTAGGCTTGGGTATAAATCCTGGCTTTGGTACCTACGTGTCTGTGTTATTTGGGTAAAATTTACTAACCTCTTGAGTCACAGTCTCAGTTTACACATCTGTAAATTAGGGACAACTATCTTATCTTTGAGAAACAAACATGCGATTAAGCGAAATACCTTAGCAAGGTGTGTTTTGCACAGGAGCAGAATTCAAAGATGATACTGAAGCCACTCAGGGTTTTAGTGAGGGTTCAGTGATATAATAAATATAAAACATCTGAAGCAATGCCTGGCATAGAGTAGACACACAGAATAACGTCATCATTATTCAGCAGGTGCTCTCAAAATCATACTTTTATTCACTAAGAAATTATGATTAATTCATTCATTCAAATTTGAAGGTTAACATTTGAAATTAGTGTTTATTTCTGGTTCTAAGCCTAGTCCAAGACTTTGCCTCTCCAGCACCTCTATCCTGTCTATTTCACACATGTACAAAAGAGGCACAGAATCTCGTTCTGACAGCCCCATGGTTCCAAGATACTGTTGTTGCTAAGATACGGGAATCTAAGCAAGGATGATTTTCCACTTCCAGTGTTCCATTTGCTCTAAAGATAATTTTCTTTTTAAGAGATGCCTCTAGATAATTTTCTTCTTAAGTGATGCTTTTATTCGGCAACTACTTATTGGGCACCTGTTATGGCAGCAGTTTTGCAGTAGCCAACCCAGATGAAGCCTCTGCTCTCATGGAGCTTACATTCCAGTGGGGGTAGGCAACTGACAGACACATGATATATCAAGAGGTGAGGAGTGCTAGGAAGAAGAATAAAGTGAGAGCAACAGATTAGAGAGACAAAGTGGTTGGCAGGTCCTGTTTTATGAGCCAGGGAGGACCTCATGGAGGAGGTACATTTGAGCGTCAAGTTGGAGCAACTATAAAGCACATGAACACAGATGAAACTTTCTTAAAGCTTGTTCATATCCCTCAAACTTTATGCCACATAAAAATCTTAAAAGATAATTAATTCTTCTTGGATCTTATAAATGGTGGGACTAGTGTTTTGAGAGATGTGTAAATAGTGGCCATTTTTACTAAGGAAAAGATAAGTGTTTAATATGCAAAGGAACTAATAAATACAGGACCCGTTCAATGGGTTCTTTTATTTACTGTTCACAATGGTTTAAGAAGGTATAATTAGACCTGTTGTAGAGGTGATAGAAGCGCAATGAAATTAAGTGATTTGCCTAAAGTCACTATTAATGACTGATGGAAGAAGGATTTCTGGCATGATCTCTTGCCTTTACATGAACTTTCATCCATTATATCACGTGATCGATTAAGAGCACCTCAAGGATGAAAGTCTAAGTCAGTTGATAAGGAACTCGGTTCTTTGTTCAAATGAAGAGGATTGATTCTCTCCCAGGTCTCCACCATTCCATTTTCATCCCGATTTAATCCCTTTTTACCTGTAAATCGTATATTGTCATTTCATTGCAACAGTATGACCAATAATGTTCACTTTCATTTACAAATTCAGTGATTACATTTTTTGCAGTTATTTTAGTATTTAGGTTACCTGGTTTTGGATTACCAGCAAGGCATGATTGAGTCAGGGTTCTCAAAGGCTGGTATTTATCACTTTGAACATTCGATCACCCTAGTGAGATTAAATTGGCTAAAAAAAACTTGCATCATCTTGGCTTCTGGAGTCTTGCTTTCCTTCTTCTTCCTGCCAAACCTGTGTCATTACATATTTTCTCTACATGTACTTTACTATAGTTTTAAATTAATTTTGAAACCCTATCAAGAGACTATACTGAATTATTTGCACTACAAAGTGGATTGTCTAGTCTGTTTGCTGGTATTTGATGGAACACACTATTTGCACCCTTGGATTTATTTCTACTTCTATAATTTGTTTTTTTTTTTTAATTTTTTTTTAACGTTTATTTATTTTTGAGACAGAGAGAGACAGAGCATGAATGGGGGAGGGTCAGAGAGAGAGGGAGACACAGAATCTGAAACAGGCTCCAGGCTCTGAGCGGTCAGCACAGAGCCCGACGCGGGGCTCGAACTCACGGACCGCGAGATCGTGACCTGAGCCGAAGTCGGCCGCTTAACCGACTGAGCCACCCAGGCGCCCCTACTTCTATAATTTGAAGAGCATATTGCCTTGAATTACCATGTCTGTTGTTAGTTTTAGCAGTCAAAACCCATTCGTTTATTTTTGAGTCACTTTCATTCTTAATATCTGTTTCTGAACTTGCTATGTGTTATTTTTTATGATATACTTATGTGTTGTTCATAGGTGAGAACTGTTCATGTTAACTTGCTGGTGTGTATCATTTGTAATAAGTATAGATGTGGAAGAAGTACTTAATTTTGCTATGTTGGACTATAAATTCTTGTGAGAAGTTCTTCTATCAACTTAGTTTGGTGTGGTCTTCTATTTGTTTTCATTGATAATGCATTCAACTATTAAGACTTAGATGTATACAGATACACATTTGATGTGGCTTATTGCGTCATTTTATTATAGAAAGTTGATGTCTAATTGGTTCCATAAATTACTTTATTTCATAATGATGTACTATACAGCAATTAAATAAACTAGAGCCCTTTTTACGTGGATAAACCTCAAAAACATAACATGGAATTGAGAAAAGTAAAGTGTAGGCAATCCTTATAGTTTGATAGAATTATGTGAAGTGTGGAAACATGCAAAGCTATACATATGTTTATGAATATACACATATTGGGGATAGTATAAAGCATTCAAGAAGTAATTGAAACCAAATTTATGATAGGGGCGCCTGGATGGCTCAGTCAGTTAAGTATCCGACTTCAGCTCAGCTCATGATCTCACTGTTGTTGAGTTCGAGACCTCCGTTGGGCTGTGTGCTGACAGCTCAGAGCCTGGAGCCTGCTTCAGATTCTGTGTTTCCCTCTCTCTGCCCCTCCTCCCCCCCAAAAAATAAATAAACATTACAAAATTAAAAGAAAAACAAATTTATGATGAAAGTTATCTCGAGGGAGGCAAGGGTCTTCAACTGTGTCTTCAAGAACTAATTTAACAATTCTAAAGCAAATTTGGCAGAATATTAAGATTTATTAAAGCTGGATAGAAGATACTAATTTTTCACTGTAGTAGTTTCTCAACTTTTCTTTTAGTTTGAGATATTTTATGTCAAAAATGACATATATTTTATGATAAGATATGGTAGTGGTTAAAAAACAAGAAGTTGAAGAAATAGGAGTTAGATTCTGAAGTGTCTTGTGTGGCATGCCGAATGTGTGTTCTTCCTATGCAAGCGTGTCTTTGTTACTCATCTTTTTGTTGATGACTCTGATGTCATTGAGCACAACCCAACCCAGCCTACTCCTGTGATTTCTATATCCTACCGCCCTTGATCTGGTATCATGGGCATGTTCTGGTATCATGAATAGAGCATGTTCAAAACTAGACGTCTTTTACTTTATGCTAGATACCTAGCTGTAATTCTTATCTCTCTCTCACCACCAATATATTATTGTTCCCTTACTTCTACCTGTTTCTTCCTTCCATAGATGCAGAGTGTGTGATCTCTTTTCCCCTTTGCCATCATTAACTCCGTCTGCGGTCCCTCAGTTCCTCTTTCCCTGCCTGCTGCAGTGTCTTTGTTGGCCTTTTCTGGGGCTTACTCTCTTAATATAAGTCCTTTCCGTAGTTTCTAGAGAGACCCACCAAGAGCAAGTCTGACCATTATGTGTCATTCTTTTGCTGAGAATACTTTTATGACTGCCTATCATCCTTAAGAACATTTTATATGATCCAAGCATCTCCCAATATGAAAGCCACGTGTGGTCCTTGTTAAAAATGCCATTTCCCTGGCATAGATTCTGAACTGATGAATCAGATTCTCTAAGGATGGGTCCAAGGTATGTATTTATAAGAAACATCCTGGATGATTTATGTGCGTAAATACAATTTGAGAACATCAGTCTGTTAGATAAAATACAAGTTTTTTTTTTTTTTTTTAATAAGGCACTCTCTTTTTTTTAAAGTTTACTTATTTATTTTGAGAGAGACAGAGACAGTGTAAGTGGGGAAGGGGCAGAGAGGGGAGAGAGAGAATCACAAGCAGGCTCCGCACTGTCAGCACAGAGCCCAATGTGGTGCTCAAAGTTGTGAGATCATGCCCTGAGCTGAAAGAGTTGGACGCTTAACTGACTGAACCAACCAGGTGCCCCCTGAAATACAGGCTTTTTTACTAGATATAGAAAGCCTATTTTTCACTCTTCAGTCTCCTCTGTTTTCATTCTCTGCCTTCTATAGTCCCTTCCCTGGTCTCTTCTTTAGTTAGTGCATTCTTGCTTATTTTTTTAAGAATAAATACAGTAGCCTCTCCTCTCAAAGTCTTAACCTGTTACTGTCCCCAACTCCTCATATTTATCTCTATCATTATACCTATCCTATTTTTTCAATTCCTCCCTTTCTTTAAATAATCTTGGTTGTGAGGCTAGGAGATTTTTTTCTTTACATGACCTATAACAAGGTCTCATCTTTGTTAAGGTACCACTAGGCATACAGCGGGCTTTTTAAAAAGACTGTTAAATGAATGACATTGCTCTTTAGTTGACAGGGTGCCAACTACAAAATTTGAGCCCATATTTTAGGTAGGTTGCCTGAGAGCTGTATGTAGAAGAGACCAAAACTGGAGACAGTGGATTCTAGTTAGAATTTATAAAAGTAGATGCTTAGAAGATCAAGATTGAAGAAGAACATTAGATGAAAATAGAGATGATTAATGGCTGAGACCAGTAGCCAAGGGGATGCAGAGGATGAGGGTGTAGTTTTACACATATTTGGCTCAAATGTTCTGTTTATTTCTTTAATAAAGATGACCAGTATTTATTTAGAGATATAAGGTCGTGGTCTTAAGTGTAGAAATGAAATATTTGGCAGATGGCAGCCAAGTTGGGGGTAGTTGAGGTGATGTGATTAGATTATCATTTAGAGTAAGGAATACAAAGCGTGTAAATTGTAGAGAATACCAATATTTAAAAAGACATTGAGAATCGGGACTGCAGGGGAGTATCCAGATAGTAAGAGCAGAAGAGCGGAGGTGTTATGGCACAAGGGAGTTGTCATCTGTGAAATGCTGCACTAAGGTCAAGTGAATTTAGGATTGAAAATTATCTTTTGGATTTTGCACTTAGGGTGTGAATAGACACCATAAGAAAAACAATTTGAATGATGCTGTGGGAGTGGAAGCCATTGGGTTAGTAAGTGAATGGCTCATGAAGATACATCGACAATGAGAATCCACTACCTGTTCAAGAAACTTTGAACTAGAGCCATAGGGCAGTAAGGCAAATACGGTAAATAATACTGTATTTTGCTGGTTTGTTTTGTTGGTTTTTAATTACGATAGGTGTAACTGGAGCAGTGTGAATGCCGAAGAGAGGGAATTCCTAGAAAAAGAAAAAATCCTTAAGAACTGGGAATTGATCTTACGATTGATACTAAGAGGAGTGGGGAGGTAGATTATCCCGAGCATAAGGAGTGGAACTTTAACTTGAGCAGGGAAGCAAATACCTCCTCCTCTGGAATGAAGAGGAAAGAGAAACAGAAACTGTAGTCGGAATGAAGAACTAGAAATGAGAGAGCAAGGAGTAGGATCTGGAGGGCTTGTCATACCAAACTCATTTATCTTATCCTCCTCGGCTATAGGTTCTGATAACTTTCAGTGTGTATTTAACTTCTTTGTTAAGATACCACTAGGCTTCATCTCCTCCATCTCAGGCAGATAAACAGCCTTATGGTATGAAGCTTATGATTTTGAGAGACTTATTCATGAAGTGAGACTCACTTTATTTTTGAGTCAAATGCCTTTCTGTTTACCTCTATAGAACCTAAAAAAATTAATCTCAGTGCCTCTAAATCTCCAAATAAGTTTCTCTCCTACTTCCTGTTCTGCATAGAGGTCTGCACATTGGAAGATTTTGTATTATTGCAGAGGGGTATTGACTAGCTTTCTTAATGTAGATATTAAATTATACTTCTCATAAAGTGAGTGAGATCATTTCTGCCAAAAATGATGCCATCATTTTAGCAGATGGTCGATAGGCACATTGTTAGTATCTTCTCGGCTCAGTTTCAAATCTTAATAGAATATCTGTCTTCCAGTAAAAAAATCTATTTTCAGATATGGTGCTTGGTGGTACTTAAAGCTTACACAGTTTTCTCATGAAGTGTCTTTCAGTGGCTGCTCTTGTTTTCCTGAGCGTCATGTACCTGAATGGTTGAATAACTTTCTACTTTCTACCTGCTTTCGTTGCTATAGTAACTTGCTGTTCAGATAGCACAGTGAAATCTGCATAGTTTTCTCTTTATTTTCACCTCTCAATGCACATTTGATGTGCTATATGTATGACTTTTCTAACTATATAACTGAAATTTTTGATTTGTTCATGTTCAATGTTATATCAATCTGTTAATTATAATTTACCAGTTTAAAGTTGTGATAATAGTTTGTCGGGCTTTGTTATAAATAGTAGCTCTGACAGAGGGCTGAAGGGAACCAGCCTGTTGCCTGTAAGAGAACAGTCCAGCCTATGGACCGCTGTGGCCAGGAGCACGTAAAACTCCTTGATCCTTAGGTTTTACATCTGTAAAAGGAAGATATCACTTACCCCTCAGGGTTGTTTTGGGGCATTGGGGACCTAAGTACTCTTACTGGTCACAGATTAGATACTCATAAATGTTGGTTGAAACTTGTTGACCCTTGGGGCGCCAGGGTGGCTCAGTCGGTTGGGCATCCGACTTTGGCTCAGGTTATGATCTCATGGTTCCTGGGTTCAAGACCTGCATCTGGCTCTGTGCTGACAGCTTGGAGCCTGGAACCTTCTTCGGATTCTTGTCTCCTTCTCTCTCCTCTCCTCCCCTGCTCACACTCTGTGTGTGTGTGTGTGTGTGTGTCTCTCAAAAATAAATAAACATTTAAAAAAAGAAAAAAAAGTTGTTGACCCTCAAAAACTTAAGACAATTATGATTTTTATATCTAATCTGTAGACATTTATAGGGTTATTAAGTATTTTTTAATTATGCTAACAAAGATTAAAGTATGGCCTATATATTTGATTAAAAGGTACATTATGTTTGATAAATTAATTGCTTTGATTAATATTTAATTAACCAGAATTTTTAAATCCTGATATTGAATTTTCATCATTAGGCATTTTCTTTATAATCTGTAGTTGAAATGCCATAATCCTTTCTAATCGTATTTAATTTTGGGGAAGATTTGGCTGAGTTATCTTCTTTTGACCCTCTCCATGAGCGTGAATTAATTATTGTAGCAACATTAATGTTTACTATATTAGTCTTGTTTTTTTCCCTAGTAAATCAACATTTCCAGCTCTTCTGTTACTTTACTAACTTCTGTTTCAATATTTTATTCTTCCTTGTTTACTTATTCTCTTGCTTTTCTGTGTGACTTGGTTTAGTCTCACCGTTTTGTTTAAAACCACGTAGATGCTTTACATATACAGCATATTGTACTATATATACACAGGCATGTAGACCTATAGATTTTAGATCTTGGAGGAAGACTGGTAGAACTTGTATGATAGCCTTGCTTTTTCCTGTTGGTTGTTATCATAAATTAGATACAATAGCATTTAAATTTTTGTATATTTTATAACACTTTTGTGTTAACATCTTTTTTAAGAAAAAGATTTTGGGAACTAAGGGGTCCTTACAAGCTTGTCTGGTCTTCTGTCTAAAATGAGTGAAGAATCTATCGCTTGGTTTTTGTTCCTGTTCCTTGTAACTTTTCCGTTAACTTTCACGACCTCTGTCGTCTGGGTTATTAAGCAGAGGCCTCTTGGTTTCCTATTTGGTGGCATCCCAGTTAGTCAGCAACCTTATGCTGTCCATTTTATCTTCTGTTTAATGTATTTCCTGCGTACTACCTGCCTCTGCACTGGAGAATTCGCCAGTGTTGACTACAAGCTCTTGGAGGTGGAATTATCGCTATACATTTGTCTTGATTAATTGATTAGTTGCTAATTTTCTTAAATGTGTGTTGAAGCACCCATTGTGTACATTGCAGTAGTGATGGGTCCAGCCTTGCTGGAGCACAGGGTTAGTGATGGGCAGAATGCTAAGATAATGTTGGAATGTGGTCCATGACACGGCTATGCAGAGACTTCACTCCTAGGCCTCCGTGTGAATTTGGGGGAGAACTAGATACGTAAGCTGTCCATTTAGGAAGTGAGAGTGGCAGTCTCAGTTTTAAGATTTCATGTTGTATATTTAGACTATAATTAAGCTACTTCTTTCCCTAAAGATTTTAAAAACAGCCTCCAATTAAAAAGTCAAGATTATTCAAGTGAAATATAGTCAATCAAAATTGTACACTGAGGGAGTTAATACACCAAAATCGTTGCCAATATGTTTATAGTGATAAAGTAATAAATTTGGGCACGATGTCCTTTTAGGTGTGGAACAATGGAATTGAATAAATGATTAGTTAGTTCACCAGTTATGTTTTGAGCCCTTGCTATATATATCAGGCACCTTAGGAGATGTTAGGAATAAAAAATGAATGATACAAAGGTGTGAACTTCAGGGAATGCACAATTTAAGGGGGTTTTTCAAAGTCTAGTTTTATGAGAGAAAAAAATTGCTAAAGAGAAAGAAGTGATGTAACCGTTGGTATGCTTTATATGGATGACTTTAAAACATAGTATTTATATATATTTTTATTTTCTACCTAAGATGTCAACACACTTTGAGTTTCTAAATTATATTTGTTTTGCTTGCATTTTGATTTTCTTAGTGTACCTCACTGCTGTTTAACCAAGTGTAGAAATCAACAGACCATTGAGAGCAGTAATTGTCCCACTATTGCTTCATCAAGAATATTTTTTTAAATGGTGATGAATGATTTCATAAATATATCCAGTAAAACTCCTTGTATTCATTGTATTCACAGGGGCCTTCTCACCATTAAATCACAGGACTAAAGTTTAAAACATTTACCGTTACTGCTATAAGTAATGAACAGAATAGCTCTGTTCACGTTAAAAGAACTAGACTCATCTTAACCTTTTTTGTTTTTACTGAAATTCTTCTGTAGATTTGCAAAATATTTTATTTTAATTTTTTCTACATGTTTATTTATTCTTGACAGAGAGAGAGAGAAAGAGCATGAGTGGGGGAGGGGCAGAGAGAGAGAGGGAGACCCAGAATCTGAAGCAGGCTCCAGGCTCTGAGCTGTCAGCACAGAGCCCCACGCGGGGCTCGAACTCACAGATCGCGAGACCATGACCTGAGCTGAAGTCGGACGCTCAACCGACTGAGCCACCCAGGCGCCCCTGACTTGCAAAATATTTTAAAAGAACTGTGACAGATACTGTTATTCTATTTTCAAATGGACAATATTGAAATGCGAACTACTGAGAAAGGATGTTACAAGGTCCTTTTAAGAATTGTGTGTTGTTAACCTAAGAACCTGTGTGGTCGAGAGGGTAGTGAGGACTTGATCAGGCATGTGCCAGGCATCTATACAGTTTCACTCCAAGGCACTCAGTGGGAAGGGCAAGTCCTCTGAACACACCCGCAAGCACATAGCTGTGAGAGCCCCGAGCCCTGCACTGGAGGTCTGACACCGTAAGATCATAGCTCGAGTGACGATACTGTGGTCTCCCATGCATGTGCAGTTCAATTTATGTCATCTGTGTCATCATCTGTCAAGAAATGATAAATTCAGATGCAGTCCTTTGGCTGAAAAGTTCATTTATGGAATTCATTTATAGTTCGTTTTTGTCCAACTTTCCCCTCCCCCATAACAGTCCCCTGCGATTTTTATTTTTTTTTTCTGGACTTCACGTTTACCATTCATCAAGGATTAGGACAGTATTCTGTTATGATTTATGTTTCATTTTTGTTTGAGAGTCGTGGTAAGAGAAATGATAGTGCCATCAAAGAAAATTTAAAAAATAATTTAAAAAACCCCACAACAACAAAAATTAAAAATAAACACTGTCTAAGAACTGTTTGTGGGGAGACCATTAATTCTGCATTGCATGTGTTGTGTTTTGGTTTCGCAGGACTTCAGAGCTGAGTTGGGAAGCATGTCACTTTTGTGAATTGTGACTCAACTAGAGTATAACCTGCTTAAAGAGAGTGTCATTTTTGTCGTAATTTCTGCCACTGTTGATGTGTCAGTGGTTTTGACATTTACTGGTGCTTTATATATGTTTTTGCATTTGTCTTGTGACGCTGTATTATTTTCCCCCTTTTTTATAGATAAGGAACTCCAAGAGTAGGAAATTTAATTAATTGTTCTAGGCTATCTGGCTGGTAGAGCCAGCATTTGAGTCTAGCCTTGACTGTGTTGAGAGCTTGTGGAAGACTTAACTTTTCAGTCCACACAATGAAGCTAAGTAAATGCCGGTTTAATAGACAACCAGCAAGTACTGCGTGTCTAGGTAAAATAGAACATTCTATTCATCATGAGAGTGGCGTTTAGGGTAAGAGTACTAGTTTGTGTTTAAATTTTTCAATTATAAAAATCTTTAACATACATTGATGCTGATGGAACATTTATTTTTAATGGGAAATGATCACACTATTAATTAAAGTGTTCTTTTTTGTATAAATGAATGGTGAATTATTCAACCACAAAGCTAGCTACCTTTAGTCACCACTGAGTCTTAGGACACATGCTAAAGAGGGGCGAAAGGTTTATATTGTTAGCCTTTATCTGCACTTAACTTATTTAACTGAACACTATAAAAGTTTGCTAAAAGGTTAATCCGAGGTCATTTCAATTTGTCTTTGCTTACTGTCCAGGTGGAAATCACTGTTCCTAAAGGAATAGTGACTCTGAGGGTTAATGTCATAAGACTCTGAGGGTAACGTTTGCAGCCTTGCCAATCCTCAGTGAGAATGTAATGTGTGTGTATAACGAAATAAATATGGGGATATAGAAAAATTTAAACATTGAAATAATGTATTTAGGTAATAGTAGGTTTATAAAAGGTATTTGTATTATATTTATATCTGCCATTGAGTTTACATTTATATTTGCTAATGGGTTGCTTTATCAATGTTTACATGCAGCCTTGTTTAATTTATTAAGTTTTTTTGTTTGTTTGTTTTTTGTTTTGTTGTTGTTTTTACATTAGCCTTTTGGTCAACACATGTATTGAGCATCTATTGACTCCTGCGTCACATGGGCTAGGCGATCTTGCTCCTGTTTCAAAGAGATCTCAGTTTAGTGACAAAGACAGGGAACTAAACCAACAAAAGTGGATTCACGGGCTTTGGTAGGATGAGAAGGAACGAGCCTTAACCCTCAGTTGAGTTGAGAATATATGCAGTGGTGGGGGCAAGGGGACTGCTTGGGGAAGACTTTTCAGAAAAGCTGAGACTTTCCCCAGCCCTAGAAGGTCAAGAGGAATGAGGTAGGTGGCAGAGGGCATTCCAAACAGAGGCAGCAGCACGTGCCAAATGCTGAAGCAGTGCTGCCTGAGATTAGGATGTACACGGTAATTTGGCTCAATTGGAGTGATGGGTGCAGGGGGCGGGTCGTCACTTTCAGACCAGCAGAACCTCAGGCCTCCGGGAAGAACACACCGTTCTTTGCACCGTTCAAACCCTCTGCCGTCCTGGCCTTTCCACTCTCTGGGTGAGCACACAGGCTCCTCCTCTTTCTTTGTAATTAGGTTCCCGGCAGCTTGTGTTTGTGCTACTCCATGGGTCACTACTTGTAACGGACACCCCCCCCCCCTTCCTGTACGCTTCAGTCACCTCACGTGACACGTGTAGCTTTCAGACCAGTGCTCAGGGCCATCCTTGTAATCCCGGGAACTCACAAAACAGAGAGCACTCAGCATGTATTAACTCAGACATCCTGCTTGGGTAAAAATAAGTAAATAAATAAAAATAATAGTCAGTGAATCCATCAAATAGCTAGAAAACCTACCCACCTACTCCCACGCACCATATACGTTTTCACCTGATACACTAATACGTGGATAATTCAACATTTTAAAAATAGCTACACAGCTTTATTAGACCTTTATAATGAAGCTTGCAAGGCTACTGTTTAGATATACATATAAGCTAAATTATATGCAGAGAAAGCCAGTTGGCTGTTGTTGAAAGTTGGGCATACTCCAAGAGTGAAGAAAAACAATATCTCTGAGCTTCAGATCTCCTTTAAGTTATGAAGTTCACCATATTCAGCGGGTCCACTTATGTTCTGTGGAGTTGCATGACCTGGATCTATGTTGGCCTCAGTGTATGCCGATGAATTAAAGGTTCAGGTTTTTACATGTGAACTCCAATGTACAACATTGGCATACTAGTCTTCTGGACAGGTGATGATGAATGTTATGGGCAGGATGGCCATTAAGAAGAGCATTGACTTTGAAATTTATATAAGTTAGCCTCCCAGTTTTAACACCTGAGTAGGTTACTTAACTCTTCTAAGCCTAAGTATTCTTGAATGTTCAGTGGCGATAATACCTGTTCTTTCTCGATAACCCTGGGACACTATGAGCATGAGATGATATATACCTATGTGTGTCTTGGAAAGTATAAAATGCAGTATAGATTAGATTGGATGTGAAGGTCTGATGCTTAGGGAAACTACAGATCTGTATTTGATATTCTGTAGTCACGACTGGGTATTTGAGTAGATGAAAAGATGAGGACAAAATAATTAGCATGAACACAGCTAAGAAATCATGGCTGATGGGAGGGGAGCCCTCTGTCTGGGCAAGCAAACTAGATTTTTGAAGATAATAGCTTTGAATGAAAAATGAGAGGTTTGCTATCATCCACAGTAATAAGTGTCTGAATTGTTCATCACACAGTAGTAGACACACAATGTATTTGTTCTTCCAGAGTTCTGAGGGCAGCTCACAAAGGAATCATTACACACCATGTAGTTCAACATTGGACAACCCCCAAAAGAGTGAATACCTCAAAGCATTTAACAGACTGACTTTGAAGAAACTTGTTTATTTTTTCAAGCATGTAGTTCTTGGACGAACAGTTCTCCTCTCTAATTATCTGAGTTGTATATACCCCCTTTCTCCCAACTTATTGTGAATACTTCATGTAGGTAGCCACTGAAGGCTTGCACATAAATTGGAAAAAAGATGCATAATTGTCCAGTAATAAATATATGGCGTTGTGGGGGGATGACATTGGAGGAAAATGAATGAAATACTAGGAAAGACTGATGTGGCATGCAAACAAAACAAAAGAAAAAAAGATGAAACAAGATTGAGGTTTTTAAGAGGAAACTGAAGGAACAGGTAAAGGAAATCAACAAGAAAGTTAGGTGGAATCAACAGGAAAGGGACTTCTGAGGAAAGATTTCTGGGTGTAAGACCAAGAAGCAAAAGCATCATGTGATGGGGGGTACTCTTTAGGGAATATTTTTATTTCAAACCTAATTTTATATCCCAACTTATAAGGAGAAAAGATCTTCTTTCCTTAAGGGCTGTCTTGAACTAAATTAGAGTATAAATAGTTAGATGGTATAAACATGTACACAAAGCTGAGTTCTGTTTGTTTGTTTATATATTTATTTATTTAAGAGAAAAATTAAGTGGACTACATGCGCAACGTGGGGCTTGAACTCATGACCCCAAAATCAAGAGTTGCATGCTCTACAAAATGAGCCGACCAGGTGTCCCTAAGATTTGAATTCTGAAACAGTATTCGTGTAGCGGCCAATTGGCTAATCGCAAGCTTAAATGACCTACCACAATATTGTTTTTTTGTGTTTGTTCGTTCGTTTGTTTGTTTTTATTCTCTAAACATCAGAATGAAGACTAAGTTTCTGTTAAAGTTGTAATGAAGGAGGTAATAAATATGCAAGTCGGGGCAGGGGTACAGCAGGGCTGTATGTTCATTATGTACCTCTCCAGTGGTGAAAACAAGTAGTGCTTTTGGCCAAACTGGGGGCCTCTCTATGGTCCCTCTATGGTTCAACATGCATTTAAACTACTGTAACCTCTTAAGGCTGATTAATCTGTAATACACGTATACATTATAACCATGTTTGAATTTCCTGTTGATATTTACCAAAAAGAGATTTAAGAGGGAGTATTATTTAGAAGAGAGATTCCTGTTGGAAAGCTTATTGAGCTATTACAGGCGTGGGTTGTCAGGTTTCTGCTTTTCCTCTGCTAGTTTAATCTTGAACGCTCATTTGTCTCTTCTCCCGCTGTTATCACCATGGACTCTTAAAGTTTCTTTAACAATTGATTTATTCTTTTTTGTCTTTTGAAGAATGGCATTACTTCTGTGACATTGTCAGTTAACCCATTACTAAGAAAGAGTTAAAATAAAATATGTGACTTCAGACAGAGTATTAATGCTCACATTTATGGATGACGTACATCACCTGTTGGGAAAAAGAAATAAGAAGCTCACAAATGGAGAATGTCCCAGTACTATTGAAATGAATAGCTCAGTATGTTCTCTGTGTTACTTGTTATTAAATAGCAGAGCTAGAGGAAGTCTTCCTGTCAAGGTAACAGACTTTTAAGTAAACAATTGGCA
The DNA here is from genome assembly GCF_028749965.1 of Puma concolor. Classification (NCBI taxonomy): domain Eukaryota; kingdom Metazoa; phylum Chordata; class Mammalia; order Carnivora; family Felidae; genus Puma; species Puma concolor. The sequence goes on from NC_141670.1 coordinate 71,570,036, forward strand.
CATAGGCATGCCTAAATCAGATTTTCACACCTACACTAAATCAACTATGATGCTGCTAAATGTTTATGGTGGTCCTCTTCCTCACATTTTATGAATATGTGATCTAATGGATGTTTGGATAGAGAAATAAGTTTTTTAAGAGTAGGTCATATGGCTTTGTATTGGGATGAATATTATGTGTATATACCTACAAGAATTCTTACGGAGCATCATCACCTAGGATACTTCTAGCTGCCGATGCTAGAAGACGCAATGGATGGCTTAATTATTAAATTTACTGTCTCATGTAAAGAGCAGTCTAGAGTTAGGGTATTTTCAGGCTTACTTGATTCAAGGGCTCAGTGACATCATCACCAGGGTTTTAAAATCTTTTTTGCCTATCATCCTTAGCCTGTAGACTTTAGTTAGACCTTAGGCTTGTCCCAGCATCACCTCCCCACATAGCCGGGTGCAGACACAGAAAAGGGAAGCTTCTCCTCGACTGTGTCTAATTGCAGTTTCCACTTCATTGGCCAGAATTGGGTCTCATTACTCTGCCTAGAAAAGTGGCTAGCCACCTAGCAATGAGACAGATCACCATTAATTGTATTAGTTCATTTGTGATTTCACTGCTGGGCTGGGGAAGTGTTCAGCCTCTGCTGAAGGACCTGGTCACTTTGGGGAGGAAGAATAAAATAAAGATTCTGTTAACAGAGTATAGTGAGTGTAGGACGGCAGTTGGGTTATTAACAGAGTTGTATCTGCCAAATATCAATTCACAAGATTTTATAACATTGCTAAATAAGAAAAACTACCTTATTTTTTAACACAGAATGTAAAAAAAAAAAAAAAAAAAAAAAAGATCTGAATAAAACCGGAAGTCTTGTAAGAACAGTCATTAAGGATGAATGAAGTAGCAGTTAAGCTTTTGGTCTCCTAAGAATACTCATTGCAAGATAGTTTGACATTTTATGACAGACAAGTGAAGTGTCTAAAAAACCGTACCCCCCAAATATTCTTACATCTATCGTTATGATGTAGATGTTTTATCTTATCGATCGTTTTGTCAATAGTTTTAGGTAGGAGACTTTGCTATAAGTTACTCTTGATTGATTGATCTTATGTAACCTCCTCCTGCTTCTTATCCCCATGGAAGTGTCTCTTTCCTCTCCACCCGCCACCTCCAAGTCTCATTTGCTGCCAAACCTGCCATAGCTTGGCTTTTGCAGTACAAAATTTTAATAATTTAACAAGCATTCTAGGTGATAATTATCAACCCAGGAGTTGTGAACTGTAACGCAAGATTAAATCTGTTAGTTCAAGTGTACTAGGTTACCTAAGAGGAATTTCCAAAATTAGTTTGTTATATGGGAAGTTGAACATAAGAAATATAGAGGTCTAAATCTTATTACACAAAATGAAGTGGAAGCAATTTGACACTAGAGGATGATGTTTGTATTTTTATATGCTATCTGTATTTCAATTGTTAGAGTTAATTTTTTTTTAATGCTTATATATTTGGGGGAGACAGAGAGACAGCATGTGTCGGGTAGGGGCAGAGAGAGAGAAAGACAGAATCTAAAGCAGGCTCCAGGCTCCGAGCTGTCAGCACAGAGCCCGACGCAGGGCTCGAACCCACGAAGCGCGGGATCGTGATCTGGGCCGAAGTTGCGTGCTCAACGAACTGAGCCACCCAGGCGCCCCTGGAAAGCTTCTTTGCTGAGAGGTTTGCCTTAGCCAATCCTGAACTCCCAGCAAGTTGAGGCCTACAGATCCCATCATTCTTGTCTAAGATACCATTGATAAGCTTCTACATTTGTAGAATCCGTTAGGTGATTTAGTGTGTTTTATGACACCAAGGTAATAATTTTGTGCAAGTACATATGTAAAATCACTTTCACATAAAGTATTTGCTGCAGAGAATTTAGGTTCCCTCTTTGCTAAGCCTTGGCATGCCTGCATTTGAGGTTTGGATCAGATAAGCATCTCTTTAGCCTCTAACATGAAAGTGCTTGTCAAACTCCGCACAGGTTTTCAGAGTTAAATCTGTGGGTTCTTTTTCATCTTTTGAGAGCATTGGAACTTTTAAAGTAATCTAAAGCAGACATTATGTTGCTTAGACAGAAGAAAACCATCTGTCATAGTTGTTTTCTAAATACAAACACAAACTTACACTCCGTAGATGACAGACGTCTGGTATGAAAAATTATATCCATAAAAATATATGTATATATTTAAATCAGCTTCAGAAACAAATATTTTGGCCCAATAAAAATAATAGCATAGTGCATTTATATATTCCTAACTATATATGAACTTCAAATAATTATTACGGTCTTTGATTTCATGACCTATTCTTATTACATGGAAAAGGGGAAAAAAAAGTATGAAATTTTCAAACTTCACAAATGTTAAAGACACATTATTTTAGCTGATTTTATCTAATTAATATGAAGCGAGTAAATGTGACATTGTCATGGAATCTATATTGGAATGTAAAAAAACCCAACATGAGAACTAGGGATTATTCACTAAACTCTGAGACTAATTCATTTGTGGTTGTTTATAGAGATAAAAGTTTTGATCTGTATTTCTTTATGGATGCCAAGACTGAATTTTGACTAGAGCCAAGAACTTAAAACTTGCAAGAATGGGTGACTCAGTCGGTTGAGTGTCCGACTTTCGGCTCAGGTCATGATCTCATGGTTCGTGGGTTCAAGCCCCACGTCGGGGTCTGTGCCGACAGCTCAGAGCCTGGAGCCTGCTTCAGATTCTGTGTCTCTCCCTCTCTCCACCCCTCCCCCACTCATGCTCTCTCTCTCTCTCTCTCTCTCTCTCTCAAATGTAACATTAAAAAAAATTTTAAGTTGAAAGAATGGCACTAAAAATGAAAAAAAACACAAAAATTAAACAACTACCTATGCAAGTAATAACTATAAGTTATTGTATATAATAAAAATTAGGAAAAGAAATTAAAGGGCAAAAGTGAGGAATTTACCAGCATAATGATTGACTGTATCAGTTACTTTATCTTATGGAAATAAAAATTAAGTCTGAAATAGACTGGATGCCATGTTACAATATGTTTATCATTGTTGAAAAAGAGGATTGAAACTTGATCCATTGTGGAATAGACTCAAATATTCATTAATCTGTTTATTTCATAAAATGCTTTCCACCTAACTAGTTTCTTAATGTGTATGTGGTATGGGTGTACTTGGATATTAACAAATTGAATTTCATGTGGTTTTAATTAAATGTTAACATTTCTTTTTTCATGGTTGTAAATAATTACCACGTCAGTGAACAGATATTTAAATTGAAACATTGAGAAGGTATTTATGTGGACAAATAAAAAGAGAAGCCAATTGAAATTTCTGATTACTTTTATTTCTGTAATCTTTTATGTAGAAAGTATTGAAGAGGCAATATATCTGGTGGTTATTTTACTTTTTTTAATACAGACACTCCTTTCACTGGTTATAGTTAGTTTTGTTATTGACTATTTAAAGTATTACATGTTAGAAAGAGAAATGGCCGGAAATTCTTCTCTGTGTCAGATTTACCTCTAGTGTGGTGAAATCTAACTGCCTCCCAGGCTAGGTTCTGTGTGATCTGTTAGCAGCAGGGTACTTCAGGAAAAAGGCACATTCTTCATTACCAGTCCACGGAGTTTCTGCATGAGGACTTAGAAACCCGAGAAGGTCTTTCCCACAAACCTAGACTAGTGCCTAGATATGGGGTCTGTTTCTTGTCTCTTTTACCTTGGGATCAGCCATGAACTCCGCCTTACGGATTATCATTATAGCTGAGCAAGAAGGAAGTCCGATGAGAAGATAGGAAGTGCCTTTCACAGATGAAAGCTACCCTTGCAGTGTTTGCCTTCCCACAGGTTTCCTCTTGATCTTGTTTAGTTTTCCTTCTCAGAAGCAATCTCCAGGTAGGATATGACCTTAAAGAAGGGAAGGGATCTTTAGGGACTCACAGAAGAATACATGCCTTTAATCTTCGGCTGAAAATCAGGGTGGATTAATTCTAAATGGCCTGTGGAGATGGAGATCCTTCACTTCCCCTCAGGATTAGAGTGGGTACTATTTGCCAAAGGTGACCTTTACCTTGTGAGTGTGCTAGGACTCAGGTCCGATGCTTATAGCAAGGGGTGAAGGCCAGTTAAGAAGTGGCACAGAATTTTTACTTTGCACATTACTGGAGGCTTTGAAGGAACTAAATTTATTTCAGGAAAGGAAAAATAATGTGTTATTATTGAAAATCAAAACAGTGAAAATCTGCATGTTCTATCTAGTAGCTAGAAAATGCTTATAAGTCATGTTTTAGAATATTGGAATTTCTGGTAAAATACCCCCATTGTTTGTATAAAGCTTAAACAGAGATCTGATAAGCAGCTGTGTTCTTTTTTATTAATGTACTATATTTGCTAGTGACACCCTATTGTTTTATTTTTCGTGCTTTTGAAGTATTCATTTTTGTTATCTTTGTCACTGTTAGGGAGATTCAAGAAAGTAAGCAACTTAACAGAGGCAACAAGGAATTGGAATCTAAAACACTTTGCTTTTCCCAACCTGGTTTTGCTAGAAAGGATTGGGGGATTGATTTCGTGTCTTGGTAGATCATTTGTTTATTTATAGATGTAAAAGTAAGTTTTTGAAAATGCCTTGTGGACATAACAAAAATTATTAGTTACTCTCATCAACCAGCAAGGACAAACCTTTCCTTATTGTGATATCCAAAGAGAGAATGATTTAAGGATTTAATTTTGTTGCGGTTTTCAAAGTAAAACTTTCAGGGCTCATCAAGACTTTTCGGTGTAGAGCAGTAAGGAAGCCTCCAAAAGGGAGAAGAATGGGAAATTAGGGAACTAGTTTTTAAGCAGATACTGTACATAGGTCACCCTATAAGGAAGCTGATATTATCCACATTTACGGATGAATTATCTGGGGCACAGGAATGTAAATTAGTCATGATCACATAACTAGCACATGGTTGGGAAGGTTCAAAATCAGACATATTTCAGTCATTTAGGACCTATAAGGTGTCAAGTTCTTTGTTAATCTTTGGAAATGCAAAGATTAATTAGACATAGGAATGCTTGAATAGGAATCCCTTCGAGTGGTAAAGTGAAGTGTTCTCTAAAGTTGTAGCTCTGTTTGTTTACTAGAGAATAGTGCTGCAGATGGCAAGTGCAGACTGTATAAAGACTCTGTTTCAGCGGGAGTGGGAGCAAGAAAACCTTTGAATACTAGACCAGTGATTTTGTGTTCCTTCATTCTGCACTGGGAAGCCATAAATGTTTTTGAGCAAAGGAATTACATAATCCCAACCAATTTTGCCAATTACAATATTTAAAATCATTCTCGTGTTGAATTTTATTGGCAATAAAATTCAGTTTGCCATATTCCAGTTGTATCTTACTTTTCCCAATCATATCATGACCCCTGGGCACAAAATGATTGGATTAGGCTGGACTTGACAACCCCTTGCTCATATCCCCCCTCAGTGAATCTCGATTTTGCCTCCTCTCCTTTCACAGATAGTCATTTATCTATCCTACCCATCCATCCACTTACTAACTTCACAAATACTTATTAAGTGATTTCCACATGTAAGGTCCTGTGGTAAGCCCTGGAGTATGATGGTGAATAAGGTAAACTTAGTCCTGTCCCTAGGAAATTTACCTTCTAATTGGGTAGGCAAAAAGCAGACAATGAATTAGTTTAATTGCGTTTATTATATGTGCTGTGGAAGACATGTATAGGATGTTGGGAGAACATATTACAGGGGATCCGATCCTAACATGGTAAGTGAGAGAAAGACATCATGAGCAAATGACATTTGTACTGAGATATGAAGGGTGAACAGAATTAAGCCAAAAAAAAAAAAAAAAAAAAAAAAGGGATATAGATTATGGTATTGGGATTGGTTGGAGATACCAAAAGGATGATCTTAGAAGAGAAAGCCACATATTCCATTTTATTCCACTTTTACCTCTTCTGAATTTTTTAGCACTTTAGTGTTTGTACCAGACATTGGATTTTATTGAATAAAAATATAGTGTATTGTGCTTTGCCTTATTATTTCATGAGTGTACATTCCTAGAATATTGGAATTTGTCTTTTAACAACCACAGTGCCTTGAACAGTGCTTTACATATATTATTTGTTCAACTGATAACCTGATATAAGAATAGTTTTTGCAAATTTGTGGGACAGAATTAAGAAGGAAGACAAGTTTTTATAAAAATAACCTGTACAGGGGCGCCTGGGTGGCGCAGTCGGTTAAGCGTCTGACTTCAGCTCAGGTCACGATCTCGCGGTCCATGAGTTCGAGCCCCGCGTCGGGCTCTGGGCTGATGGCTCAGAGCCTGGAGCCTGCTTCCGGTTCTGTGTCTCCCTCTCTCTCTGCCCCTCCCCAGTTCATGCTCTGTCTCTCTCTGTCCCAAAAATAAATAAACATTAAAAAGAATAAAAATAACCTGTACATGCATCACTTATCTCATTATAATTTCAAAATCTACCCAGAATAATTTAGTTCCGGTCATTTGAAGGTGCCCCTTCAAATCGTCATCAGTAATTTTTAGATTAAAAGAGAACAGCGTTGAAAATGAAATTATGTCTTGCTTACCTAGAAAGCTATATCATTATTAGGTGATACTGAAGTTATTAATTTGAGATGTTTAGATAAATGGACTACACTGTTTTAGACTACATATTGTTTTTGATCGTTGAAAAGCAGAGTATAGATATATTGATTTTTGTTAATTGAACATCTGTTTCTTAGCTTCTATCTTATGAGAGGGAAGGGTTGTGCTTAGGAACTATGCTGCCATTTTTTGTTTTGAGGGTATTTTAGTAAATGAAAAGAAAGTATTAACAATGAGAAAAACTTCAAAGTTTCACAGTTTTAGTAAAGATGCTTTTAGCATAATATGAAAAATAACCTATATTTTGAAGCATTCACTGCTATAAAATTCTTGCCAGAAATCCTATATTATGAAGAGGGGACTGATGTTATAATTTCATATTTAAAAAAGAATTAAGCAGAGGAATAAGAAACCCTGGTGACCAAGATTCTTTGCAATATGCACAGTGACTAAAGTTTTTATAGACCTCCTCAATCTTTTCCCTCTTACTATGGTATGTAAATGGTGCCTCCTCAGAGTCTTGTGTAATTTTCTGTGATTCAGTTTTCTCATCTATCAGGTGGGGGATTAAATGGTTCCAGTTCAAAGCTGTGTTGAGAAGAGTAGAAAGAATAAGTTATCTGACATTTACTTTGGGATTCCCCCCCCCCCATATTTTTATGATTTAAAGTCATTTGTGATTTTAAATGATTAGGAATAGAGTTTCTTTTATTAAGTGCAATGGACACAGGGAAACTTCATCTACTTATTCAGGTCATTGCTTTGTTTGTGTTTTTCTTCTAGCACAACGAAATATTTGTGTTTGATTCTGTTTCTGTTCCAACTTTTATATTTTCTTCCTCTGGAGCATCTGTCATTCTTAGGTTGAATCTCCATTCTTTGTGTTCTCTGTTAACTTTTCCCACATCTCAGGGTTAATGTACCCTCGGCATTTCATTTGTAACATTAAACAGTTTTCAAATTCTTTCTTAAAGTTTTCTGTGCTAAGTCACTTTTGAGATACATTTTCTCTTCTGATTTGTCAGGATATTACCTTTGGCTTGTGTATATATATATATATATATATATATATATATATATATACACATACATATATATATATATACATATATATATATGTATATATATATGTGTGTGTGTGTATGTGTGTGTGTGTGTATTTTTTTTAAGTCTCCATTTACCTTGTTTGAATGAAGAGACATCTGGTGAGTCCTGGGGTCACTGACAGATAGAATGTGTGGACTTCCTTTTAATGGCTCATCATCCACTCGAATGATGGTCATATTCTCTCATCGGTTCTCAAACAAGAGGGAAGGTTGATATGCTTAGACCCAGAACTTTCCAGTGAGGTGAGGGATCTTCATTGCTCACATTCTGTTTTTCTGATGAAAAGGAGGACATTATGAATGTCTATAAATCCCGCTATGTGCAGGTAACGGGGGTATTCTTGAAGGTACCCTGACCTTAACAGTCACCTCCACTGCATTTTGAATACCTGCCATCTTTCCTTTCTACTCGCACTCATCCATTGTTTTCGTTTTGCTTTCTAATCATTGCACTATCTGAATGGTCATACATCTTAAAAGGCTATGTATACACATAAAATGTTTCTGGGCATTTCAAAAATAAGTTATAAAATAGAGGAATGTTTATTTAGTCTGGCATAAATTCAGTGTTTTTGGCTAAGAGACAGGTGAAGGGGAAGAGGCAGGATCTTTCTTCCTCCCCTTTTTTTATTCCAGATGGATTGCCCTTTTTTGTTTCTTAAGCTAAATCGTAGCTAAGCTGCTGATTTACTTTTCATTTCACCTGCTTTGACCTTATCATTTTGTGGAAATTCTCCCCAGATTGTGTAAGATCTGTTTTGTTAGGCATAGTTTTCAGTTGTATTTCAGTTTTTTCGTTTTCCAGGATTGATCTCAGAAACCACTTTAAGGTCATTCTTATGTTTGAGTTTTCAAAGCTGTATATTTAATACATATTTTAAATATTCAAATAAATATTGATACACAGACTATGGTTCTATAATATTTTACTTAAAATTTTTTAATGTTGATTTTTAAGGGAGGGAGGAAGGGAGAGAGAGAGAGAGAAAAGAGAGAGAGAGAGAGAGAGAGAGAGAGAACTTGTGGGGGAGGGGCAGAGAGAGAGGGAGATGCAGAATCTGAAGCAGGCTCCAGGCTCTGAGCTGTCAGCACAGAGCTCGATGCAGGACTTGAACTTGAACTCACGAATCATGAGATCATGACCTGAGCTGAAGTCGGATGCTTAACCAACTGAGGCACCCAAGCTCCCTTATAATATTTTACTTTTTAAATTATTTGAAGATGACAGTCTTTATGGTATATATTAATATTTCTTTACTTGTTAATTATAGTTAAGACAGTTTATTAACTATATAATACATGGTGTACTTTGTTGTCACATTTTGTGAACATCTTATAGTCTTTTTTGTTTTATTTATTTTTGAGAAGTGGACAGAGAGAGTGTGCACATGTACACGGGGGAGGAGCAGAGAGAGAGGGAGAGAGAGAATCTCAAGTAGGCTTTTTACTGTCAGCACAGAGCCCAGCGCAGGGCTCAAACTCATGAACTGTGAGATCATGACCTCAGCTGAAGTCAAGAGTCAGACGCTCAACTGACTGAGCCACCCAGGAGCTGCAACATCTCGTAATCCAATGCCCCATGTCAAAGCTAATGCCCAAAAGGCTGTTAGGCTAGATATTTTAACATGGAAGGTACTTTATGTCTGGTATTAGGCCATGCTATGTTCTGGCCAGTCCTATAAATCTCCTGAGAACCATTACTGCAAATGATGATATATGCATATGTAACAATAAACACCAAATTTGTTTATAGTTGTAATTCATGGGTGAGTCTGGGCCTCCAGTATGTTAATTAGGAATGAGTTGTTGCAGACAATTTAGTAAATAACAAAAAGTCTTTGGATCACAGGGACTTGAGAATCTTGTAATTGCTCCTTTACATAGAAGACTATCTTTTGCTCAAAGAAGATATGTTTTATTTTTTTTTTTAATGAGGTGACAAGAGCTATCCATTTTATGCTTTCTGCAAATGTATATTAAGAACATAGTAAATCCAAAGAGTGTTTGAAGCCTTTGGTATAAAATAATGAACAAATCAGCCACTGTTCCCTCTTCATGACCCTATAGCCTTTATCTCAAACTTGGCCACACTTTCACAATTTTTACAAAATCATATTTGCCTGTGGCACTATTCACTAAGTATTTTTTCTTCCATTGAGAAAGGTTTTTTTTTCTTAAATAAAGTTTTAAGAGAAGCTGTAAGAAAGCATGGAAGCAAAATATAATTTTTATATATGCGATATCTCTTGAAGTGAATTATCCACTATTAAGATAAAGAAAGACCATGCCCTTTTTATGTACTAGCCAAAATTATATTAAGGACCGGACCACTAGTTACCACACTTTTAGAAACAGTGACCAGAGTAAAGATTCTGAACTGAGCAGCCTGGAGGGGCTAGCTGTCCTCATCACTTTGGGGGTGGGAGGTCGGGAGATGGGTGCAGTGGATAAACTGCTTGTCCTCAACCTGTTCCTAGGGAGTTACTAATATTGATGAGTAAAAAGTCATTGGACAAAGCTAGCTTTGGAAAGGGAGCATTCTCAATAAATAGTCAATGCTTTGTGTATTGTGTAAATCTTTTTGTGCATTTTGCATTGTATATGTGCTTTCAGTGTAAGAGTTTTTTAAAAAGACTAACAGTACAAATGACTTTTGTAATTCATAGCAATCCTGAAATGCATGTGTACTTAAATGCTTATTGTGTGCAGAAGTATTTTCTTATCAAAGATCAAGTCATTTGAAATTTTATATTCAGTGGCATTAATGTGGAATGTTGAAAGGAAAACATAGCAAGATATATTTTGTGGCTTTAACTGATTTTCAGTCTAGTTAAGAGATAAAACCTAAACATATCCTGAAAGCCTTTAAGCTTAAACTGCAAAATGTGTGAGTCTGACAGATGTGCCTCAGGAGTTCAGATGGGATGAGATCATTGTGTGCTACATAGGTCCAGGGGCTTTGTGCAAGAAGTCAGACTCTGGCCAGCCCTTTGAAGCTTTGAGTCAACAGGGTATTCCAATTGGAGTGCATCAAAGCGATACCACCAATGATGTTTAGTAATGTATGTGCTAGAAAAAACAAATCCTTCATCAGTTTTTTTGGATTTGAAGATCTAGTCTTGTTTGAATTTCTTCTAAGCCATAGACGCATGCTCTGGTTACCCAGAAATTCACACCTGTGGCATATTGTTTTGCATATGGGTTTACTGATGTGTGTGTGTGTGTGTGTGTGTGTGTGTGTGTGTGTATGTACAAATAAATTTCATTATATTATCATATATGATACAAGCACAGTAAATGCAACTCTTGCATTAAAGTGGTCCAGTTAGAACCAGAGTGGGCAGAACTATTACTTTTAATCAACAGTGGTAAATTAAAGAGTTTTAGTGATGGTATATGTGTTTTTTCTTAAGTGGTTTATTTTTGTAATCTTAGGTTAGATTTTTTTGTTACTTATGCTTTAGTTTATTACATATTTTTAAAGTGCCATTGAATTAGTAAGAACCAAAAGAGTGTGGACCTATTAGAAAAACTGAGAAATAGCCTTCAGATTTACGTAATAGACTGTAGTACAAATTTTAGGTGTGAAATCAGTGTATCCTTGGATGTCACCTGTATCTTTCTGTATACAACACATGATCAGTATTTCAGTGTTTATTTAAAATAATACTTAAGTGTTACCGGCTAGTCTATAAGTTTCATAAATCATCCATAGAATCCACTTAATTTGGAATAATGTTTAAAATAGTTCTTATTTAAGCTTGGGTCTAAAGTACTTAGGCAGTATATTCTAAGCAGCATAATAAATGATTTTCCTGGATTCTGTCTTTAACTCATTCTCATTTGAATTTAGTATTGTGAACATAGTTTATATTAATCCATATGCAAAAACATTAGGATGTCCATACTGAGCAAAGATGATTGAAAGCTTTAAAATAGTTGAAGGTAGTTACAGGAGAGATCTCTTATCCATGGTCCATTAAAAACGTAAATATCTTCATTCATTTTTATTTTATTTTTTTATTATACCTGCGTCATCCCTTATCTTCAGTCAAATTTGTAAGTCAGAAACTTGGAATGACACATTAAAGTTTTGGTTACACTCACCGGATCCTTGTGATTGCTTGTTTTGTTGATTTCCAGTCTTTGCCTGAAAAATAGTTTTAAATCTAATCCTTTTTAGACATGTTAATCTATATATTGACTGGGTTTATTTCAGTTTCTTCCATTTGTCTTTTTTTTTAGTGCTAATATTTGCAAGGCATTTCTTATACCACTTTCCATCATATGCTGATTAAAACCCTACGTTGGTATCTGTGTAAGAGATGCCTACAAGGTAAGCAGTTAATAGTAAAGGATAGTGGCCTTTTTCTTCCCACTGTGGTGTTCTTTGCACCATACATTATACACAAAACAGCTCTTGCTTGCGAGCAACCATTTTATCTATGGGATTTTCCCTCCACAAATTTACTTTTAGTATTTTGAATCATTCAGCATTCAGTGTTTTCTGTTATCTTTTCACCACTAGTTTCTCCTTTGTACAGTTTCTTTAATAAATTTTCCAACAGTTTTACAAAGCATATTTTTTTTGGTCATATAATGATAGCAAGGTATAACATACAAGTAAATGGCAATATAATTGGGTTAAACTTTGGAATACTGTGTGAACATGTACTGGTGAGAAAATGTACTTACTTAGCTTTAGGAAATGGCTTTGTATTAAAAGGATTTCTTAATCTGCGTGGTGTTTATGTATCAACTTCATAGGGATTGAGCATTCTTTTGAAGCATTCATTCCGTATCTCATTAAAAAACTAAATCTTGGATTAATAAGCCTCGTGGAAACAACTTTGCAATATCAATGTATTTATAGATGACGAGGATGAAAGCCATTTAAATGCAGCAAAGATAACACCTTCTTCAAGAAGATTATGGAGAAGAGTTAATTTCACAGGAACCACATACTCAAAAGGAAACTTTCTTAGACGTAGAAGACAATAATATGTCATGTGCTCATCTTTTCATTCAAGATTTAAGACAAACTTTTTTTTAAGTTCACTGCAGCCTTGCGGTGTAAGATATATAGTATGTATGTTATATATAGTTATATATATATAGTATAACACTATGACATATTGTCTGTCTTGAAATGCTTGAAACTTTAAAGTTCTAATGAGATTCTCTTGGGTAAGATAAATGGATAGGAGGGTGGAGAAGAAAAAGAAAATTCTATTATGGTAAAAGAAGAGAAAAAAAAGACTTGTTAATGTGTGATAAATGTGTAGAAAGAAGTGAAGAGAAGAAGAAATAGGTAGAGGCATGAAATGGGGAAGTCAGTCCATCAATTTTGTTTAGTAGACTCAATTTATTACTGGCTGCTGGCTATGATTTCAGCCCTTTTGGTGTCCTCATAATGTATGACAGGATTACAGAATCAAAAAACAGTTAAGACAAACAGTCCATTATATAGTGACAGTTAAGGCATAGCATTAGATAGATAGGAATATATTAATTCAACAAATATACATTGTGTACCTCCTTTTGGCGATGTACTGTTCTAGTTATTGGGAATGCAACAAAATACATGCAAGATCCCTGTTTTCAAGGAACTTATCTTCTGGAAGGGTGAGAAGGGCAATAAAACAAACATATGTTAGGTAAGATGATTTCAGAGAGTTTTAAGTACTAAGGGAAAACATAAAGTGGTGTGATGAAGAGTGGGTGATAAATATAATGAAAAAACTATCCTGTTCACAACAACTACAAAATCGCTACATTGTAATTCATCTTAAAAAAAATAAAAGATGTGGAAGATGTTTGTGAAGTTAATTAAAACTCAGGGTGCCAGGGTAGCTCAGTGGTTTAGTGTCTGATTGTTGAATTTGGCTCAGTTCATAATCTCAGAGTTCCTAAAATGTGGTCCCATGCTGCTGAAGGCAGGGAGCCTGTTTGGGACTCCCTCTCTGTCTCTCTTTCTCTCTGCCCCTCCCATGTGGGTTGAGTGCGCATGGTCTGTCTCCCTCTCTCAAAATAAGTAAATTTTTTTTTTTTTAAAGATAAAACTCTACTGAAATTGAAGCTGGAGAATTGCTTAAAGGCTGTGAATGTGACTTAAAGTAGGGTGGTGTCTCTTTTGGTGATAGGTAAGAGAACCATAATTTAGAACATTTTGACATCTGATGGTTTTGAGGAATATGGCATAGATTACTTTTTCCTCTGTACATTTGTTACCTTTCGTTTTGGCTTTGGGATGTTGTCACAAAATAAATGGGCAGAGGAATACCATGCTTACTGGTGGGGAAGGTAAGATTATAGCTTTGTAAAATATCCCCCAAATAATTTTATAAATTAAACATAACTTCAATGAAATTCTGTAAGAATTTCATGGACTTTGATCTGCTCATCTGAAAACTGATGTAGAAAAGCAAAGGTCATAAGTAGTCAAGGCGTTAAAGCTTATTATAAAGACGTAGTAATTAAATGGTGTTTTTGTACAAGAATAGGTAAATAATACAGTTAAAAGAATAAAAAGATCAGAAATTGATTCACATATGTATAGCATTTTAATACATTAGACAAAGAATGGGGAAAGTCCGAACTGTATAAAATGTGATGTTTAGATTGGCCCATCCAAATGTGAAAATATAAAAAATTAAATAGGACTCACATCATAAATATTTTTTTAAATACTCCAGGTGACATATAAAAGAATAACTTTTTGACATTTTAAGTTATAGTTTCTTAAATAAGACACAAACGACTCACAATTTGGATATTAAAATTAAACTTTTACGTGTATGTGCATGACAAAAACGATACCACAGTTAAAAAAAAAAAAAAAGAACCAGCCTTCCTTTCATTTTGTTCACTTGAAAATTTAGTCCAATAAAATCAGGCATGGATAAGCATATTTAGTGATATATGTTTACTTCCTATGTTTATTCCTTAAGGAAGTACGAGATTTTCAGCATTCATTTTAATACAGAATACCTGTTTCACTTCAGGATAGGTCTGAGTAGTACACAAACACTGTTGCTTGAAGATGACAAAACTCAAAAGGTTAGAAAACTGAGTATTAAAGGGGAAGATTGCAATTTGAGTAGACCGAATAGTCTGTATGGAAGATGGTTGCAAGAATGGCATTAAGTAATTTGTCATGGGCATTGGCCATGTGCCAGACCATGTTTTATTTAAAATTCATCTCAGTCATATCAAGTTGACCACTTAAAATGTCATAAACAAAAGTTAAAGTGACAATGATGATATTTTGAGGCTAACTGGCTAGTGAAATGATAATTCCATTAGTAGAAATGCAAAAATAAAGCAGAAGAGAATGAGCCCTCATAAATGATCCTGAGTTTGGAGTGGGATATATTGATGTAAAGGGCCAGTGGGACATTTGGGAATGTGCTTTTGTGAGTTAGGAGATAATTCTGATCCATTGCTACAGATTTAAAGGGCATAGGCTCATGAATGGTATATATTTAAATTCAGGAAGTATTTTAGGTCACCAAAAATTTGAGAGTATAGAAAGAAGGCTGAGGATAAAATCTTGGATAAGAACCAACTCCAAGCATAAAAGGATCCAGTGCTGTAGAAGCTAAGATATGTAAGGTAGGAAAGGAACTAGAAAGTAGTGCCAGATAGTGTAATAAAAATGGAGCGGTCAAGAGATTAATCAGTAGCTGTCATGTCTTACCATTGGTAATTGGTGGCTCGCTGATAGAAAACAATTTTAAAATCAGCCTCGAAAACATGTGCATTGATTATCTGTGTATTGAAAACATACTTTGCTTCCAATTTTGTGAGAATTATTTTACATTTTTTATTTCCCCATGGGTGCTTTTGGTCATTGTAAAGCATTGTTAGTTTGAGCCTCTATCAGATGCACTGACCTGCCCTTTGCATTTTCAATGCCGGTGACAGATAATTCTCAAATAGCAATGTTTGCACACAGGAATCATTTTCAGAACAATTTATTTTTGCAGGGCTGAAATTTTATTTGACTTTAATTTTTTTTTTTTTTTAACATTTATTTATTTTTGAGACAGAGAGAGACAGAGCATGAACTGGGCAGGAGCAGAGAGAGAGGGAGACACAGAATCTGAAACAGGCTCCAAGGCTCTGAGCTGTCAGCACAGAGCCCGACGCGGGGCTCGAACCCACGGACAGTGAGATCGTGACCTGAGCCGAAGTCGGACGCTTAACCGACTGAGCCACCCAGGCGCCCCTTTATTTGACTTTAAAGTGATAACATGACGGATTAATTTCCAGCGGAACAATTAGTTTTACTTTAGATGAAAAAATACTTCATTTGAAGTTTCAAAATGCTTTCCTTTCTTTTTAGTGACAGCTATAAGTGTCACTAAAACTCGCAGATGTATGCCATTCATAATATTTAATATACTGCCTTTTTTGTCACAAAACATTTGATCTTCTCACATGACATTACCTTTATCAGTGAATCAGATGATGTGATCTTTTTTGCTTGAATTCTAACGTTCACATTTTTTTTACACTTGCATAGATTCTTAGCACTTTCACTGATTCCTTTGGCTTTATGGTTTTAATTTTAGGAACTCTGTCTAATATAGGGAAAGCATTAAACGTAGCTATAATCACATGCTTATAAACAGCAAGAGAGACAAATCACTTCAAATATGAACCTCATGAGGTTATGGTGAATGTTTTTCAGGTCTCTAAACCTCCTCTAGATTGACTTGCTGCTTGTGACAGCAGGGTGTGGGAGATTGGATAGGTAACTTCACTTGAATGAAGTACACTTGACCTTGGCCATGATGTTAACACACTAGCTTTCTACCACCTGCATCATCACCAACCACCACCATCTCCTGAAGCAAAAAGAAATCTTAAAGACTGTGAATATGGAGACTTACCATATGCTTTTAAAAGTCACTTAGTTCAAGAAGTAGAAGGGCCACCTAGCAATATTGGTGAGAGCTTTGTACTTCAAGTAAATAACACTTGAGTCTGTGACTATGAGCCAGGACTCCACTGCAGCAGGCTGGCTCCATGCCTTATGCCCTTAATCGAGTAGACAGTCAGTGAATACTTACTCACCTTGTTATTTAGGCATCGTTCTGAAATCTAATTCTACTTAGAATGTGTTCTGTACACGGGGTCCCTGGGTGGCTCAGTCGGTTGAGTGTCTGACTCTTGATTTCATCTCAGGGTATAATCCCATGATCAAGCCCCACATTGGGCTCCATGCTGAATGTGCAGTCTGCTTGAGATTCTCTCTGCCCCTCTGCCCCTCCCCTGAATATGTGCACATGCTTTCTTTCTCTAAAATAATAAAAAAAGAATGTGCCTTGTATGTGATTTACTAAATATTTCAGCTTAATACACATGCTAAAATATTTTGCTTTTCACTAAAAGATAAACTTTGTAAGTAATCAAATTTTTTAAATTAAAATTTCACCCCTCTTTAGGACTTTTTTTTTTATATCGGACCTTTTATACTGTACTGTTATATTACACTTTTTTATGGGGAGAGGGTACATGAAGAAATAGGAAGGAGATCACAGTTAATGAGTGTCTTTTTCATCCCTCTTACATTCTTCAATAACAGTAGAGAAGTAATGATGATCCCTACATTACATGATCCTGAACCCAATGATGATTTATAATGTGTCCACTGTATCCGTTTTACCATGAATTCCTTGTACTATACTCACTGAAGGACTGAAAGAGAGAACCTACTTACTGCACAATTATCAAGAAAACACTGTTTCAGTTCATAGTGTTGAGTGTAAATGTTAATTACAAATGTGGAACTTAAATGTATGTGTGTGTGTGTGTGTGTGTGTGTGTGTGTGCGCATGAACACATACACACACACACCAATTTTTTTTAAACTTTCTTTCCTCTTCTTTATGAAATAGAAAATATGGTGAAAGATTTCAATTATATTGTTATAACAGTTCTTTAAGATCCAAACATAACAGCATATGCAATTCTTGTGTTACTGCTTTTCGACCTGAGTGAACAGGCTTTTCTGCCGTTTAAAAAAAAAATTGAGGGAAATTTCTAATATTGTCTTAGGTATCTTCTGAAAACGAATCACTATTAATTCAGTCACAAAAGAAGTAGGATCAACTGAGATAGGTGTTGTGCTGTCTGACCCACCTACGTGGATCAGGACAACCACCACCTTTTTTTAAAGTCCATGAGCTCCTCCTCCTACTCATCCTAGGGGTAGTATTGATGAGAACATTGAAAGAAAACAGCTTTGTCATTAATCCATTCCTGCAGCTCAGAGCATCTCCCCTGGTGGGACCCACATCTGTTATTTTGTTGTTGTTTTTACTTGGTTCATGATGTCTTGGTCCAGTTAGAAGTTTTCTCCTTGGTAGAGTAGTGGTGATAAAGTCTGTCTCACAGCACTGCTGTGAGATAGTTCACGTGAGTGCCTACCAGTTTCTAATCCACTATCAGTGCTCCGAAATTGGCACCTGCTCTTGTCCTTTGCACTTAAAAAGTATGATAGTAAATAAATTCTTGTAAATGTAAGAGTGTAATGAAATTATCTGCTATATTCTTTTATGTATACATTTCTCTTTTTTTAAAGTTTATTCATTTATTTTGAGAGAGAGAGAGAGAGAGAGAGAGAGAGAGAGAGAACTCACGTGTGTGCATGCAGGGGAAGGGCAGAGAGAAAGAGAGAGAAAGAATCCTAAACAGGCTCTGTGATGACAGCATAGAGCCCTTAGGTGGGACTTGATCTTACAAACCAGTGAGATCATGACCTGAGCTGAAATTGAGAGTTGGATACTTAACCTACTGAGCCACCCAGATGCCCCTGTAAATTTCTTGATAACAAATGTTTAAAATTTCCTTAGATCAGATAATACATTTTTTAGTATGTCAAGAATTCTGCTGTTGTTTTAAATTCCATATATTAGGTACATTTTTCTAGAAAATATTTTAAATACTTTTATACAGTTGCATTGGAAGTTTGTGAAATATTGTCATTATTTTTATGTAAAAAAACACAATACCTACCCATATATACATGTATCTAAATGTTTTTCCAGCTCATTCCAAAACTCAAGTTAGTCCTTTAGAATGCGTTTCTTTTTTAATGCCTGATTACTAAATCTGTTACTGTTCTGCACTGATTTTACCGAAGTGGCACTGTTAGCCCACCTGATTCTGGAATAAGAACTCATTGTTTTGCTTTTATAATGGACAAGTTATTTTTGGAGACAGTGTTCTTAACCTTGATGTCATAGATAAAAGGGTTCCTACGTAGTTTTTAGGGGCTGGATGAAATCTATGAAATTGTACACCATCGTGTGAAAAGTACAATAGCTTGTCTTTAGATATATAATTTTCTGGTTTCAGCACCCATATCTTTCATCAGATGCTCAAAACTTTCTCAACCCATTGGTTTAAAAGGATAAAAACAAAACAAAACAAAACAAAAAAAAAAAAAAAACAACCTAGTTCTTGTTTTTAAATACTTGGTTCAGAAGTTTAACATACTTGAGGAATTCTGAAGCCTAGTTTTATAATTGGAGCAATTATAAAAGAACAGAGGATTATAGACATTATTTAGCAAATCATGTCAAGGTTTGTTTTTGTCTCGGAAACTTCCTACATTATTATATTCTTCTGTCCAGATCATCCTGCTGGCATGCCCTTTACCATAATGGTGCTACTGTATTACTCTACCATACGGTTACCTTTTATACCTGTCATCTGGCACAGAAAATTTAAAGCATAAGGCTAACTAAAATTTTGATCCTGGAATTGTGGTAAGAAAGGGAATTGTGAAGAGAAAAATCTCAGATTTTGTGTTGCCTAGTAGATATGTGTGTTTCCAAAGTCTAGCCAAGAGACTGGGGATCTTATTTTTCAAAACAGATACTTAACTTTTGATTTCAGAAAGGAATAACATTTTTTTCCTTGAATATTATGCTCTTTATGTGAAATCTTGCAGTTGCTGGAAGTTTCATTTTAGAAATCGTGGCAAAGCAATGCCAAATATGAATTTAACATAACTTTATTCCATAGAAACCTATCTGATGGCATGCAATGGGCTGCTGGTTTCTCTCCATATAATGTGAGGGATTTTAGTCAATTCTTCCCAAACCAGCGATCTTTGGAAAATAATGACAGGCCAGTAATAAAGCCATATTTCATCCTTTTCATGTACAAAATTTTGTTCTAAATAGACTTGCAGGTGCAACATGGGCTTTATTCCTAGGCAGTTCAGCCAGTCAACAAAAATTTATTATTTATTATGTGTGAGTCACTGTGTTGTACTTTCAGGGATTCAATACCAGTAAAAACAAACAAAAATGAAAACCAAACAAAC
Organism: Puma concolor; assembly: GCF_028749965.1. Classification (NCBI taxonomy): domain Eukaryota; kingdom Metazoa; phylum Chordata; class Mammalia; order Carnivora; family Felidae; genus Puma; species Puma concolor. Next base: position 71,590,122 of record NC_141670.1, read on the forward strand.
CAAAATATAGGCAAAAATCCACAATCTTTTAGAGTTTAATTGAATGACATACAGATACTTAAAAACTAAATAATCAAGTAAGTAAATGGATAGACAGGCGAGACTTGCATTCATTGTGAAGGATAAGCAGTTTTTATGTTTTAGTACAGTTTCATTTTCATAATTTCTTTTAATTTTTTTTAATGTTTATTATTTATTTTGAGAGAGAGAGTGCATGCACAAGTGGGGGAGGGGGAGAGAGAATCCCAAGCCAACTCCTTGCTGTCTTTGCAATGCCAAAGGCGGGGCTCTAACCCAGGAAACCATGAGATCGTGATCTGAGCCAGGATCAAGAGTCAGATGCTTAACTGACTGAGCCACTCAGGTGTCCCCATTTTCCATAATTTTTAATCCTAATCCTTAAACATGTTTTATTTTTTCAACGTTTATTTATTTTGGGGACAGAGAGAGACAGAGCATGAACGAGGGAGGGGCAGAGAGAGAGGGAGACACAGAATCTGAAACAGGCTCCAGGCTCCGAGCCATCAGCCCAGAGCCTGACGCGGGGCTCAAACTCACGGTCCGCGAGATCGTGACCTGGCTGAAGTCGGACGCTTAACCGACTGCGCCACCCAGGCGCCCCTTAAACATGTTTTAAATGATCTCTAAGTTAATGTAGAATTTAAGGAGTACCAAATTCTGGAAGAATGTTTACAGTTAGGAATAGAATTAATGTCAAACCTATTGTTCTGAACAGTGGAATGGAGCCAGAATCCAGCATATCAGTAATAATTCGTCAGAACGTCTCCTGCTTCATTGGTTATATTAGAAACACCTCACAACCCATTAAAAAGCAGTTAAACGGAAAAGGTTTCAGAATCTCTGTTTTTTGTTTTAGCTTACCTTAAATAAAGTACTATAAATGTAATAATATTACCAAGTTTATGAAAAGAAAGAAAAAGCTCTCAGTGGGCTATGTTGAACAAGGATACTAATAGGCAAACATATGCTTAAGAATTAATCACATAGATGTTGAAAGATTTCCTGGCAGAGTGAAAAGAATATAGGATTTAGACTCAAAAGCTCTGGATTGAAGCTTAATGTTGTCATTTTTCATTAGGGTAGTCATATGTCCGTATTTTCTAGGGACCATTAATTGGGGACACAAATAAGAATACCATCCTCCTTTATTCATAAAAATGTATTAGTGTGGACAAGAAATTATATGATCAACTTACTGTGCCAACCAACACTATTTTCACAATAATAAAGCTTGCATAGTGCATTTGGTTTTTAAGGTTGTGGGATAGAAAAAATAGTGTAAGAAAGTGTTCTGTAATCTGAAAATCATTGTAAGAACTGTACAGAGATATATCATTGCCTTATTCATTTGGGCAGAGTGATTAAGGCAACTGTGTAAAAAGTGAGTCGTTTTATTTTAATCAGCCATTCTTGATCAAACTTGGTATTTCTGTTCGAGTGGCTGTGTACTACCTGATCTGCCCAAGGTGTATTATGTTGGAATCACCTTGCAGACCACGACTACCAGGAATAGTGAGACCCAGGCTTTATTTGTGATAAGGATAAGGGACATATTCTATTTAATTAAAAAATAGACTTGTTTCTGAAACTGAGTAAGGAAAATAGAACCACTTATTTTGTGATGTCATCAGTATTCAAATCAGTTTTGAATATTCTTCTAGACTGCTCCTTTATTGTCCTCAGGAGGTACCAGTACCCTCTACTAGCTTTGGAAAATGTTACTAATTTTATTATTTTTATAAGCGATTATTGGTAATCACAAATTTTAATGTTTATCCCAGTGAATTTGATCTTAAATGCACAATTTCTCAAAGAAAAACTATTTCATTCAGCGCTACTCCCGTGAACCCCATTACGTTTCAGATGATCAGTTTAACCTCTGTAAAATGGCTATAATTTATCCTTTGAATTTCTTCCTGGAAGCTTTTAGAGGACATGTATTAATTTGAAAAAAAAAATAAATCATAAACAGTTTTTATCAATGGCAAGTGAGTTTTCAACAACTTCAAGGTCTCCTTTATCAGTAGGAGGAAGAAACTCATTCTTCCTAAATCTGTGAAGCCGTTAACTGAACATCAGGAAGACTACAGAAACTTGGCAAGCAAGAGTCAGCTCACCATGTGGAACTAAAAAAGATACAGTTTCTGGGACAAGATTGTTGGGGATAATAATTACTTCACAGGGTTGTTAAAAACATTAAATAAATAATGTATGTGAAAGCATCTGGCTAGTAACTTGCAGCCTACTAATGAGTGATATTCAGTTGATATTTGTTAAGTAAATGAGCAAACTCTGGGAAGAATGAAGAGTCAAGGGAATATATCCTACAAAATAATGCTCTTTCTTTTATTTTTTTCTATGCCAGCCAAGACCCTCTCCCTTAAAGATTGGTACGAATGACCATGAATAAAAGTTCATTTAACTGACTCACATAATAATTTTTCCAAGCTTTATGTGTCTTTTCAATCATTCAAATTTTTTTACTTCCAAAATCTGAAACTGAAGATTCTGAACCACCTAGATTAGGATGCGAGGTCACCAAAAGACTCAATTTTACTATCTCCGTCTACTGGCAGGGAGGAACTATACCCAAGCATCTGGACTGGCATAGAAAAGAGGAGAAAGAACATTTAAAAGGTAAGCAAAACATATATTTTTATTTACTCTGAATTTTGAAACTTTTCTTATCATGCACTCTAACGTATTCTCACATAATTAAGGTTGATATGCTGAACCATACATATTAAAGAAGAGGATTTGTTTAGGTGGTATACTGCTCTTATCTGCTTTTTTCAACACAGATTGTATAGATTTGAATGTCTTTCTTTCATAATGGGAGTCTTTTCTATCCCTGTATTTGTAAATTTTTTATCCGGTCATTCCAGTGCCCGAGTGTTGTTTTCATATTCCTAATGATCTTCACACTGTAGTGTGTAGGCTCACTGAAATGTCTCTATCCTCATTTCTCTGTTCCCTGATATGTTAAAGGATAGTTTCCCCTGACATTTTAGTTTGACTCTTGTGGTGTAGAGAGAGTAGAATTGTGTTTCTCCACGTGTAAGGGATGATTCTGGTGTTTCTTAGACTTTTTTTGTATGTTGTTTTTCATCCTTCATTTATAAGTATTTTCTTTTGGCAGAAAGTACTGAATGAAAAGTGTCTTGTTAATGACTACAAGTTTTCATACACACTTGTATCAGGTTTTGTTTTTGTTTTATCGGTATATTGCCTCATCAGAATTTTTTTGCTTGTTTCGGTTGACTTGTGTTGTTTTATTCTGGTTGACTTAATGAGAATACAATATTGTAGTCAAATTGTGAAGTATGAGAACTGCTATAAAATAGTTGATAGTTTGTGGAGATGTACAGAAATAGATCTGTGTAAATTTAAATCAGGCAGTTTAGTTTTTCTTAAGGCTTATGTAGTGCATATCTTTCTTAAAGAGCCCTATCTCAACGTGAGAATAAAAGTAATAGCCATTTGTCAAGGTAATTAATACTGTTAAACTTGCTGCAGTTAATTTAAGTATAAGTTTTCTTTTTTCCTCTTAGTTTTCTCCTGCTCTCCTTGACCTCCCAGGCATTTGTTTCTGTATCTTTTTTTTTTTTTTTTCCATTTGGGGGGACAGTGTTCCATTTCTCTTGGAAGAGGAATGGATGGACTTAGAGGAAACATAGGTAGAGAATTTTCAACATCAAAACTGGGTTTCACGGACAAGAATTTTCAAGGAAATGCTATGTTCAAACAGGTCTGTTTACTGGCTGGGAGGTCATGAATGCAGCTGGTCCATTTGCTGGCTGGGGGATTACACTCTTATAAACAGTGCGAATACCATAAAGAAGGACTCTCAAATCTTCTTGTGGCCTCTGACAATGTCCAACCTGACAGTTATATCCTCAAAGTCTTCTCTGAGATCAGATGGTAGGGAAATAGGTATTTTTCAATACGGTTGAAAAAACGAATGATAACGAGGTGTTGAAGAAGAATCTCTCCTCACGAATGAAACTTCTGCTAGAGCCCTTAAGAGTCCAGTTCAGTCCCCGTTTTGAATAAGAGTGTGTGTCTCGAATCTGTTCTAACGTAGGTTCAGCTTTGCTTTTTTAGACATTTTGCCTCAGGATCTTCGGTTTAATTTTGACACTGTTGCCAGAAAGCTAGCTATTGCTAAAGAATGCTGTTAATGGATATATTCAAGCCAATTAAAAATATCATTGCTTTGGGGCGCCTGGGTGGCTCAGTCGGTTAAGCGTCCGACTTCAGCTCAGGTCACGATCTCGCGGTCCGGGAGTTCGAGCCCCGCGTCGGGCTCTGGGCTGATGGCTCGGAGCCTGGAGCCTGCTTCCGATTCTGTGTCTCCCTCTCTCTCTGCCCCTCCCCCCTTCATGCTCTGTCTCTCTGTCTCAAAAACAAATGTTAAAAAAAATTAAAAAAAATATCATTGCTTTGAGAAGTAATTCAGGCACCTATTTTCCTACCGTTCACTTAAGACTTTCATTTCTTTAAAGAGCCTTGACGTTTATATTTTATTTATATGTTAACATTACTTGAAGATTGACAAGACTTGTTGAGGGTGGTGTGGGGTGGGGAAATGATGTTTTCCAGCAGGGCAGAAAGATTAGAACGTTTATGATCATGGTTTGTTTAAACTTATTAGCTAGCCTTTGAGGGGCAATCATGTCCCAGTATAATTGCTCTCCATTTACTCTTGATGCCGCTGTGTGGAATTAACTGCTGAAACCCAAGATCTTGCCCCCCACATGATGTATAAATCTCAGATGTTGTATATGGAAATGCAAACGCTTTATCACTTATCAACAACATTTAGTAGCATTTGAAACATAAGGGAGGAGGACATGTTTTGTAAAGAAGTGATTGGATTTATTATTTTTACTGCCTTTCATATTATGCATAAGAGAATCGTAGGCTTATTACTTACACGTTATATGCATTCACCTGTGAACAGGAAACACTAAACATAAGTGGGAAGCAGTAAAGTTTTATTTTTCAGCAATTGTAAAGACTGAAATAAATATCGTCCAATTTTGTTGTTTCTTAGGAATCATTTATTGTGCCTAATTGAAAGCTTAGCCTAAAAAAGAATTAAAAGAAATTTTTTTAATGTTTATTTATTCTTGACAAAGAGAGGGAGAGAGAACGAATGAGTGGGGGAGGGGCAGAGAGAGAGGGAGACCCAGAATTCGAAGCAAGCCCCAGGCTGTGAGCTGTCAGCACAGAGCCCCACACGGGGCCGAACCCACGGACTGCGACATCATGACCTGAGCTGAAGTCGGACGCTCAACCGACTGAGCCACTCAAGCCCCCCTAAAAAAGAATTTTAAACATATTTTAAACAGTCACTAAAGGCATAAACTAATGGCCTTACTTGCATTTTTTTTCTGTGAGAGAGTTAAGTTTGTAAAGATTACCTTTTCATTAGTATTTTCATGGATGAATTTTAAATATCTTCCCATCAGAATGTCTGTACTGTATATAACCATTGTATGTTCACAAAGAAATAGGTAGCTACTTCCATATTTGAAATTGCTTGTAAACTCCAATCCGAGTGTCGTAAATTATATGTCCAGCGTAGATAGAAAATGGACAGATGTTGAGTCTTCAAAACAGATGAGGTTCTTTAGTGATCATATTTTCTCTTAAGTTAGCTTGTTTGTTTGTCTGTCTATGTATTATGAATTTGTGCTCAGTGACATCGGCCGGTTTTTGTCATAATTATATTATTTCACATAAATGTATCCTGCTTAAAATATTTCAGAGCTTCTGATATTTTGTGTAAAGTTTCTACATTGAATAATAGTTTTAATTCAACAGGAGAGTTGATTAACTATTGAAAAATGAAATCAATAGTGAATCTTTAAAGGGAATGTTTCTTTTGTAATGTGAATTACTCCTAATTTAGTTCTATTCTACTTTTACCTCTTTGGGGTGGCTAAAATAATGCACAGCTTAACACAGGATAGAAAATAATACTATTGCCTAAACATGGTTCACTATAATGGTGTGGGTATACAATTGTATTCATTATTAATTGGTGTGTAAAAGGCTTCACAGGGATTCTGTGCTTATATACTTGGCTATTTATCCTGTGGCGTAATAGCTAACGTCATTGCCCATTTATCTTTCATAATTGAGCCTTCATTTGAAAATGTAGTATCCCATTGTATAAAATCAAATTAGATTATTTTTACCATTACCTTAAGGCTAAAATACCATACTGTCAAATCTTTACCATTCAGTATCTGATGCCTCAGTACCAGAAAAATTTTATAGATATTACTTGCTGTTCTTTATGATGTTAATTCAGCTATTTTAGAGTGTGAAAAGGGAACACTAATAATAATCACACCAGGACAAGAGGCCTAAAGGAAGGCCACCCCAGGCAAACCCAAACATGTTCGCTATATGATGATTTTGGTTGCAAGTGTAAAAAATTCTAACTGGCTTAAGTAATAAAAGTGATTTATTTAGACATGTACCTGAGAAGCCAAGAGATGACATGAACTCGCTGTGTGGTTTGAGCTGGGGCTAGCACCATCTTTCTGTGCTGCCATTTATCTGCCTAATTCTCTGCATTAACTCTTTGTTCAGATTGGATTCTGTTACAAGCTTAATGGCTACACAAGTCTGGATCTCACTTCTTCTGCCCCAAATGATCTCAACCCCAACTGTTGAAAAAAAGCCATTGGATTCACTCTGATTGACCCATCAAAATGATCCATGCAGTGAGGGAAATGGGCTTACGTTGGTTTTCCAGGCACAATTCTGGGGATGGTCAATCCCAGCCTTTCTTTTCCAGTAGCTGCTTCACAGTAGTGATGGGATGTTGAGGATATGTTCACCATATTAACTTTTTTCTTATTGCATATGGAGGATTTGCTGTGAACTTCCTGAACAAAGACCCCCCCCCCCCCTTTCTTATCATTGATTCTAGTTAGATAGGCAGCTAATGGGTGAATTCTTGTATGTCTCTAAATGCAAAATAATTTAAATGTTTTATTGAAGATAGTTTCAGGTCAAGGAAATGGCAAAATTTCTATAACCCTTTTTTCCCCCTCCTAATCAACCTGTAGAAGGAAATCAGAAATTTGAAATCACTGCCTAAACATCACTGATTCTTGCTTAATTAACTTGATCTTTGCAAAATTAGAATCCTTGTACCTATGACCGATGTTGCATTATCTTACATAACAATCTATTCACTGTCATCACAAACCTTTGATACCTGATAGTGAATTTTCTCTCATTGTATTTTAATTAGACAGAATATGATAGACAAGGTTTCTCCTTTACATCCATACTGATTTACAATTATCAATGTGATGAATTTAGACAGTTATTATTTCATTTAAGCTTTAAAACAGTTTATGATTATCTTTAGTTTAAAAAAGGAAACTCTGGGGGCGCCTGGGTGGCGCAGTCGGTTAAGCGTCCGACTTCAACCAGGTCACGATCTCACGGTCCGTGAGTTCGAGCCCCGCGTCGGGCTCTGGGCTGATGGCTCAGAGCCTGGAGCCTGTTTCCGATTCTGTGTCTCCCTCTCTCTCTGCCCCTTCCCCGTTCATGCTCTGTCTCTCTCTGTCCCAAAAATAAATAAACGTTGAAAAAAAAAAAATTAAAAAAAAAAAAAGGAAACTCTGATATTAAATGTCTTGCCTAAAATAACAGATCTTATCATCAGTTTATTCATATTTCAGAGTTAAGTTAATGATTATAATTATGGAAATCTCAGAGTGTGGTAAAATTATAGAACATGTTCTATTTTCTTAAAATAAGCATGTTAAGAAAATGGCAAATCTCTGTGACCTATCACCTTCAGCTGAAATACGTATGTAGATATAATAGATGAACTTTGAGTAAGATATCAAATATGAATTAAAGGACCTTAATTAGAGGGAGTTTCAATTGTAAAATTTTCTTATCCTTATCATGTGCAGTCATTGTGATCTTAAGAATGAAGAATGGAATGTTGAATAATAGGGAAATTTGTTTTCTGCTGTGTTCTGGGATCTCATTTTTTTATACTATCAATATGCATTAGGTAGTGCCATGGGCAAGGCACAGAGCTAGACAGTGGTTAGCTTTTGGATTCAGTAACATGCTTTTTGTCTTTTAGGAATGAATAGTGTGGTGGGAGGTACGAAAGGTAAACCCATACATTTCGATTAAAATAGGCAGTCCTAAAGGAATGTATAGTGGAAGTCAAAGATGGAATCCTGAAAGAGGTAACATCTGAATGTTTTGGTAGCTGAATGTTAGTTCACTACTATACCTAGCTTAGGAATAGCATTAATGTATAGTCCTAAAAGTTGTCACATTAAGAGGACAAGGCTTTGTTTCGTTTGTGATATCCCAGTCACCTGGAACAGAGCATGAAACATAAGAGGTTTCTAATATGTAAGTTTTTTGACTATTCATTCCCTTGGGGAATAAAATGATAATCTTCTGGGATAAATTCAAGAATCTCAATGGAGCATATCTTAAATAATTATATTTGTTTTATGGTTTACTTAAAACCATTATTTTCTTTTTCCTTAGTGCAAATGTATTATAATCTGTAAACAGTCGAGGGAGGCAGCGCTGTTGATTGCCTTTGTTTTATTTTGCTGTTGTTTTTAAGTTATGGGAAACAGTAGATTGAGCCTATGTAGTATATCATTGTACTTTCGTATGAATAGTCAGAATTTTAAATATTAAACGTAAAAATAGGGTACTTCTATATACGTTGGAACTTATGGAAAGAGATTTGTTTGCATTATGGTGCTCAAGCCTGTCTTCTCTATACAGAATCAGGTAAGATTAGGATGGGATTATTCTGGGTTTTCTAGGCAAAAAGGCACCAGCTAAGGGAGTCAGTAAAACTGTGCACATGTGTATGTGTATCATATGAGTTTGACTATTGTTAAAATTGAAGTTTGTTAATTGAGAGTTAATGAGAGCAAAAGCAGAGATATCTATATAAACAAAATAACAAGAATAGGATAAAGAAGGATTATTATAGACAAAAAAAAAAAGAAAAAAGAAAGAAAAGAAACTGAACAGAGCAAAGCACAAATAAGACCAATAAATATGTGTATTTATCAAGTAAGGATTTGGAAAGAGACGCAACTATTAGAGAAACATTTTTGTAAAAAAAAACGTAATTTCAGAATAATGTACATTTGGAAGTAAACGCATCAGAAATTTCGCAGGATGTCTGGGAAGTCTACCAGTTTTCAGGTGACCTGTCTCTACAGTTGCCTATATGAAACAGGAACAGATTTCTTCAGAACTCCAAAACTAACCAAGATTGGAGACATTTGTTGTTTACATTAGGTAAAATGTTACCCATTATGAGTTTCACATTATTTAGATATTATCTAGAAACCTCTTTTCTTCAGTTCTTTTTAAAACATTTTTAAGTATTATGATTTTTATTGCTTGTTACGTTTTTCTTATTCTTACCCTCTTTCCGTCATTGTAAACATGTCTTTAAGGGGACTAATACTATGAAATGCATGGCAAATATTATGAAATTGCTTTGACTTAATGCTAAAATAATTGAATAATATAGATATATGATTATATATCATTGAAATATATGTACATATGTAGTCAACCATTTTACAGTATTTACATTATTATTTTTATTGAGGTATAATTGATATATAATATTATATTAGTTCCAGGTGCACAGTATAATGATATGATACCTGTATACATTGCAAAATGATAGCCACAATAAGTCTAGGTCACATCCATTATCATACATAGTTAAAATTTGTGTGTGTGCGCGCGCGTGTGTGTGTGTGTGTGTGATAAGAACTTACTAGATTTACACTCTTAGCAAATTATAAATATACAGCATAGTATTATTACCTGTAGTCACCATGTTGTATATTACATTACATCCCATGATTTATTTTGTAACTGGACGTTTGTGCCTTTTGACCTCACCCCCCCCTTCACCCATTTCACCCACCCTCCACTCTACCTCTGGTGATCACCAATCTGTTCTCTGTATCTATGAGATCCTTTTTTGTTTTGTTTTTTTTTCTAACATTCCACATATGAGATCATAAAGTATCTTTCTCTGTCTGACTTATTTTATTATAATGCCCTCAAGGTCCATCCATGTTGTTGCAAATTGCAGTTTCTTTTCCTTTTTATGGCTAATATTCTATTGTGTATATAAAGCACATTTCCTTTCTCCATTCACCCATCAGGGGACTATTAAGTTGTTTCCATGTCTTGGCTATTGTAAACAATGCTGCAGCGAACATGAGGAGAAGCAGATATCTTTTCCAATTAGTGTTTTATTAGTATTTACACTATTATCTCCTTCCTTTTTTTTCTATTTTTGATTCACTTTGGCTTTCAATAATTTTTCCTTAAGAGGGGCTGGGCAAGATAATGTGAAAGGGTATATAATTATAAATTTGTAAATTTAGTGTTCATATATATTTTCATTTTTCATGCTAAATTCACTATCTAAGATGAACCAAGATTGATTCCTCTTTAGAATACATTGCCAGGAGTGTGTTGTAAATACTTTAGAGATTTAGCTAAAAACATTGGTTTTATTTCCTTGCTACTTTTGTTTGAGTATACTGTCCAGTGGATCGTACATGTTCAATAAAATAGTCATAGAATATATACTTGTCTTTTCCTTAAAATACTAGTAAAGTTATATGTTTAGAAAGATTATTTTTTAAACAATGAAACTACAGATGTAGACTCCTAATTTAGTAGAACTTAATGTGTGTTGCTTTTTTTTTTTTTTTTCTGATTATAGCCCTGGTTGTTTGAGATTCACATGAAAGTTTGATAGTCCGGTGTAAATCCTATGTGTTTGGTGGCAAACCTCACTGCATTTAGAGATGAGTTTTTGGGAGCAGTAACTTACAAGGAAGTTTACTATTCTTTGACCACAGAGGAGACCTAGATGTTTGGTCTTTAAATTATGTTTAATTAGAGTGTCGTGGAAATGTGAATTATATAGAAAAAAAAAGATGTAAACACCATTTAAGTGTATACATTTTGGCAATGATCTTTTGTGACTGAGATTATCAAAATAGAATTCAGATCTTTTTGTAGCTATTCAGTTTTCTAGATTGTATATGAAAAATCATACACTGCTATATTTGTAATGAGTGCCTTGGTTTATATCAGGCATTTTTTTAGACAAAATGGGGCAAATAATAAATTGTAGCCAATCTAAGTGAAGCCATTCACTTCTTGAGAGACAGAGACAGAGCATGAGCAGGGGCGGGGCAGAGAGAGAGGGAGACACAGAATCTGAAGCAGGCTCCAGGCTCTGAAGCTGTCAGCACAGAGCCCGATGCGGGGCTTAAACTCACGAACCATGAGATCATGACCTGAGCCAAAGTCTGACGCTCAACCGACTGAGCCACCCAGGCGCCCCTACATTTTCATGATTTTTATTTATTTAAGAAATTTTTTTTGATATTTATTTATTTTTGACTAGAGAGAGAGAGAGAGAGAGACGGAGCATGAGTGGGGGAGGGGAGAGAGAGAGGGAGACACAGAATCTGAAACAGGCTCTGGGCTCTGAGCCGTCAGCACAGAGCCTGATGCGGGGTTTGAACTCACAGACCGCGAGATCATGACCTGAGCTGAAGTCGGATGCTCAACCGACTGAGCCTCCCAGGCACCCCTGTTTTCATCATTTTTAAAAGAAAATTTGTCAGAATAGAAAAGAATTCATCTAACTTGATAGATCCATCTATGTTCTCAGGAGATAGATTGGTGCTAAATTATGTGCATAAAAGAAGTATTGATTATTTCATACAAGTTAATATAGCCAATAGCAGTATTAAATATTAGCATCCAATAAGAGGGAACATGTTTCTGAATAGGAAGAATGGTGACATTAAATGATTTAATTTAAAAATTCTGTGGCAACTAACACATATTTACTAATATGATTTTTCTTCATAATGCACACTGGTATATATTCAAAGAACTTATATTGGTCTTAAACCTGTCTTCCAACCCTGACCATATAAAATAATACTTACCAGACTGATTGTTGAAATAGCCAAGTTTAAGAGAATGAAAAAGCTGCTTGAAGAATCATAACTTCAACTTACTAAAGTTATTTTGTTTTTGTTTTTTTTTTAGCAATAAGACAGGTTATTCTTTAACCTCAAAATCTTCCAGCTAATTCATGACCCTTGATATTCAGTCTTTTAAATTCAAGAAATTTCTAAGAAAAGTATTCTTAAATTGCATTTTATCAATGTGAAATAATGTAATTTGAGTAACATAAATACTCAATGAACAGTTGCTACAATCACTGTTGAAGAATGGGGGCAAATTCACTATTTGTATTTAAAAACATTTTTTTTTAATTTTATTTTTGAGACAGAGAGAGATGGAGCATGAGTGGGGGAGGGGAAGAGAGAGAGGGAGACACAGAATCCAAAGCAGGATCCAGGTTCTGAGCCGTCAGCACAGAGTCTGAAGCAGGGCTCGAATCCACAAGCTGTGAGATCATGACCCGAGCCGAAGTCGGACACTCAACCCACTGAGCCACCCACGTGCCCCACACTTTGTATTTTTAAACATAGAATTATATGCAAGTTTCTTTTTAATATGACTCATATTTGATAAGTTCTTAGAGGATGAGGGCCTTAAGTCGGCTTTGTTATGATTTCAGGAATCCATGAGTTGGTAGTTTGACATTTCAATAATTAAGACTAATGTGTTATGTTCTTTCAAGTATAAAAGTACTGAGGTTTTTATTCAATATTGTTAAAATAGTTCCTTTTTGGGGTGCCTGGGTGGCTCAGTCGGTTAAGTGTCCAATCTTGGCTCAGGTCATGATCTCGCAGTTTGTGAGTTTGAGCCCCACATCAGGCTCCATGCTGATAGCTCAGGCCCTGGAGCCTGCTTCGGATTTTGTGTCCCCCTCTCTCTCTGCTCCTGCCCTCCTTGCACTCTGTCTCTCTCTGTCTCAAAAATGAATATTAGAAAAATAAAAAATAATAATAATTGTTTTTTTTTCTGGGTGAGTTCTGAAAAGAGTGATACTTGGTTTCTGTTGTGTGAGACATACCCAACACATGTTTGGGTTAAAATATGGATGATAGAGCAAACATTTATTTTGAAACCTGCAGTTTTCGAGATGTCTGTTCTAAATGTGTGTCTATGCCTCTATTTTTGCTTTAGGAGTACAAGATCCCCAGCATGAGAGAATTATTACTGTGTCTACTAATGGAAGTATTCACAGCCCGAGGTTTCCTCATACTTATCCAAGAAATATGGTCTTGGTATGGAGATTAGTAGCAGTAGAAGAAAATGTTTGGATACAGCTTACATTTGATGAGAGATTTGGGCTTGAAGACCCAGAAGATGACATATGCAAGTAAGTTACCATATTCTTGAAATTCAAACAGAGTGTAACGACTGTTATAGTTTTTCAAGTTGCTTCATTTTAATGATGTTATTTTATTTTATTTTTTTCAATATATGAAATTTACTGTCAAATTGGTTTCCATACAACACCCAGTGCTCATCCCAAAAGATGCCCTCTTCAATACCCATCACCCACTCTCCCCTCCCTCCCACCCCCCATCAACCCTCAGTTTGTTCTCAGTTTTTAAGAGTCTCTTATGCTTTGGCTCTCTCCCACTCTAACCTCTTTTTTTTTTCTTTCCCCTCCCCCATGGGTTTCTGTTAAGTTTCTCAGGATCCACATAAGAGTGAAAACATACAGTATCTGTCTTTCTCTGTATGACTTATTTCACTTAGCATAATACTATCCAGTTCCATCCATGTTGCTACAAAGGGCCATATTTTGTTCTTTCTCATTGCCTTGTAGTACTCCATTGTGTATATAAACCACAATGTCTTTATCCATTCATCAGTTGATGGACATTTAGGCTCTTTCCACAATTTGGCTATTGTTGAGAGTGCTTCTATAAACATTGGGCTACAAGTGCCCCTATGCATCTGTACTCCTGTATCCCTTGGGTAAATTCCTAGCAGTGCTACTGCTGGGCCATAGGGTAGGTCTATTTTTAATTTTTTGAGGAACCTCCACACTGTTTTCCAGAGCGGCTGCACCAGTTTGCATTCCCACCAACAGTGTAAGAGGGTTCCCGTTTCTCCACATCCTCTCCAGCATAATGATGTGATTTCAAATGGCATCTTTTGTTCTGTTTTTCTCATGTTTTTCTGATGATCCAAGAAATTTACCTTATTTAAGCTATGTTTCATTTAAAATCAGGAGACACATACTGTACATATGCATTCATTGGTTCATCTACTGAAAATGGTTTGAAGTAACTTATGGCACAAAGTACATATAGAATAAAACAATTTGACATGACGCGTAGAGAAAGAAAAGCCAAATAAAGGAATGTAGTTGTGCCAGAAAACCTAAGTTATGATTAGTGCTGAAAATTTTACATTTTCTCTTCCCGATAGCCAAGTCAATAAAATAAACAATAAGTATTTAAAAGAAAAAGCAGTGCCCATGGGTGCATGCTACCTAAATACACATATGGGTGCTTACACGCACACACAGGATTAAAGAAATTTGGATATTTCGTCACAAAGAAGAAATGCAATTCTTAAAGCAGAATTAGAAGTTTAGACTAACATTATGGTCTGCCAGGTAGAAATTCATCATAATTCTCCTAGAGGCATTCATGAACCAAAGTCAGCTGGAGTCTTTCACCCACGCAAAAGACCACCTACTGTATGTCATACAAATATTACTCTTTAAATCCTATGTGAATACACTTGTCAAGGTTGGGTGGTCTTATGAAGACTTTTCACTTCAATGGCATTTGTATATCATGAAAATATTTTACTTGAGCTTCTTTGTGGGGTTGTTTTCTCTTTGATATACAAGTTAAAAGAGAATTTTCACTTTATGGTATATTACAGATAAATATTTCAATGCAGATGAAATAAACTTTGTACTTGCTGTCATCACAGTTTGTATCTTTAACATTTGTGTAATGACTTTTTTTCACATTTCTTCTGTGACTATGCATTTCATGTTATTTTTTTTTTTTCTCTTACATCTGTAATCTTTGACTTTGAGAACTGGAAGCTATTCTAGCTGCCTTTAGAGACTGTTATTCAACCCTTCATTTTATGGATAAGGAAACAGACCAGAGAAGGAAAGTAGCAGCCCTAGATACCATTCATGTTTTATGCCTAAACAAATGCTAAGATCCATTTTTCCTCACACACATGTAGATAGTTTTTCACCATGCTAGACTGCGCCTCCTGGCTTCTTTTCATATGCTGGATTCCATAGCCTTGTTAAAAATTATGATGGCTTTAAGATTTTGCTCTCCTTGGAAAATCTTAGCACGTGAATCTACAAGTTTTGTGCATGCTGACCAAAGACAGGAGTCTTCTGGGTCAGAGACATCAACAGCAGTAGCCAGAATGTTAGCCCTTCTTGTGCCACGTTCCCTAGTTCCTGTTCCTACAGGTCAACGCCAAACGGGCCACTTAACACCTGCACGTCTGGGAGGTTGTGTTACAGGAGAGGCATTATATGCATGTGTGTGTGACGTATATTAGTAGTTAAGTAATAAAAATTAAACCATCATCCAGCATGCCTCGCCTAACTTGTGACTGAGCTTTACTCATTATTAGGCTCAACTTAAGAAAAGTGACACTTTCAATAATTCTGAACCTCCTTTTCCTTGTTCCTCCCTAATTACACCTTCTTCTTGTCCCTGTGAATATAATCATTGTTCTAAGCGTTTTTTTCCCCGTCTACTGATTTTCTCTATAATTTTACGATTGTCCATTTCTCTATGTACTTTCCTATAAAGAGTGAGTTGGTTATTTTTTTTTTTGCCAGTGTTTGAAATATAGATCAATGGGATAATACTGTATTTAAACTGAAAAATGTGATATTTTAACGTCAGTTCATGTTGACGCAGATAGCTTAGATCATTTGTTTTCCTTGATGCATAGTATTCTGGTGTATGGTGAACGTTTTTGGTCTTTTCTACTTGATGAATGTTTGGCTTGTTCTCCTTGTCTGAAAGTGCAAGAAAAAAAAATTCTGAGTCTATATCTAAGAACCACATTGCTGTCTTAATGCATTTACATTTTCAATGCTAGTAGGTAGAGTTAAGTTGATTTTTAAAATGACCAATTTATATTTCTACCAACAATATGCAAATATTTCTGTTACACCGCATTCTCAACAACCTTTTGGTTGTCATTCTTTTCATTTTTGGTAGTATGGAAAGTATAAAATTGTACCTCAATATTAATTTTTATTTTTGTTTCCTGATTACTAATGAGGTTGATAAATTTTAAAAAAAAATTTTTTTTTCAACGTTTATTTATTTTTTGGGACAGAGAGAGACAAAGCATGAATGGGGGAGGGGCAGAGAGAGAGGGAGACACAGAATCGGAAACAGGCTCCAGGCTCTGAGCCATCAGCCCAGAGCCTGACGCGGGGCTCGAACTCACGGACCGCGAGATCGTGACCTGGCTGAAGTCGGACTCTTAACCGACTGCGCCACCCAGGCGCCCCAAGGTTGATAAATTTTTATATTATTATTGCCCACTCGTATTTACTTTTCTGTGAAATGTCTGTTCATATCTTTTATACGGTTCTTAGTAGACTGCTTGGCTATTTAAATTTTGCTTTTCTTTTTTAAAAATATTATGATTATTTTATTTTTGAGAGAGAGAGAGAGTGTGAGCAGGGGAGGGAAAGAGAGAGAGGGAGACACAGAATCCGAAGCAGGCTCCAGGCTCTGAGCTGTCAGCACAGAGCCCGACATGGGGCTCGAACCCATGAACTGTGAGATCGTGACCTGAGCCAAAGTCAGATGCTCAACCGACTGAGGCACCCAGGCACCCCTAAATTTTGCTTTTGTTATTTAAGTCTTTGATTCATCTGTAATTATTTTTGTCTCTGGTGTGAGGTTTTTCATTAGGGTATCCAGTAGTGTCCCCGAATCATGTACTAAATAATCACTCTTTCCCCCAGGGATACGCAGAGCCAGTAGATTTGTAATCAGATTTCTGCATATGATTTGTTCTGGTACCTGGGGCTCTCTTCCTTTGCTCAGTTGTGTCCATCTATGTACCAAAATGATTCTGTCTTAATTATGTAGCATGTAGAAGCTCTGTGATAGGGAAGTCTCACCTCTTGTTTCTTCTCTTTTGGAACATCCGTGCTATTTATCATTAATATATTTTTAGAAATAGGTTGCCAAGTTCCTTGAAAACTCCTGTTGTGGGGGTGCCTGGGTGGCTTGGTCGGTTAAGCGCCCGACTTCGGCTCAGGTCACGATCTCGCGGTCGGTGGGTTCGAGCCCCGCGTCGGGCTCTGTGCTGACAGCTCAGAGCCTGGAGCCTGTTTCAGATTCTGTGTCTCCCTCTCTCTGTGACCCTCCCCCGTTCATGCTCTGTCTCTCTCTGTCTCAAAAATAAATAAACGTTAAAAAAAAAATTAAAAAAAATAAAATAAAAAAAAAAACTCCTGTTGTGATTTTTATTGTGATAGCATTGGATATATAAATCATTTTGATGAGAGTTGACATCTTTATAGAAATAACTTTCTATCCTGGAGAACTTTTGTTTCTCCACTTATTGGAATCTTCTTTATCATCTATACATTTTTCAAATGTTCCTTTTAGAGATGTTATGCATAATTATTTAGATTTATTTCTATATTCTTTATAGACTTGCTAAAATCCCCTTCCTGAAAAATATATTCTATTTGTATATTGCTGGTAGAAATACAGTTGATTTTTTTTGTACTGATCTTATATCCTGCACACTTGCTATAAGCTCTTTTATTTATTTCGTAATTATTCTGGGAACTGTTTTGGATTTAAGCAAAAAAAAAATCACATGATTTGTGAAAAAAAGATTCCTTTCTCCCTTTCAGTTTCTCTACTCTTTCTTTTCCATCTCTCATTAAGCTGTAGGTTGTCTTAGTAGGTATCCCTGTCATCTTTCTGATTTTAGAGTTTCTTTAAAAAAAAAAAAAAACTTTAAAATTTGGAATAACTTTAGATTTATGGAATGCTGCAAATATAGTGCAGAGAATTTCCATATATTCTTAACCTAGGTTCCTCCAATGTTAATATCTTACGTAACCATGTTATATTTGCATCATTGAAAACCTGACATTCTTGCAATACTCTTAATTACAGACTTTATTCAGATGTCAGTGGTTTTCCTTCTTTATGTCCTTTTCCTGTTTTAGGAGTCTTTCTGGGATACGCATATTGCATTTGGTCCTCATTCTCATCCAATCTGTGATAGTCCGTCTCTTTCATTTTATTCCTCGACCTTGACAGTTTTGAAGAGTATTGATCAGGTATTTTGTAGAATATCCCTCAGTTTAGGTTTTTCAGATATTTTCTCATGATTGCACTGAGGTTATGGATTTGGGGGAAGAATTCCAAATAGATGATATCCCCTTCTCCTCATATCATATCAGAAGGTACATACTGTCTCCCTTACTTATCACTGATGATGTTAATCTTGATCACTGAGGATGGGTTGCTCCTCTGGTAAGGAAGTATGTTTCCCCTTCATTAGCTGTTAACTGGAGGCATGTAACTAAGTCCAGTACATATTCAAGGAGGAGTGATTAAGTTCTGTCTCCTGGAAGGGGGTTATTTGGAATTTTTCAGAACAGAAAATTTGTGTTTTTTCCTTCTTCCCTCCTTCCTAACTCCCTTGCTCCCTCCCTCCCTCCCTCCCTCCCTTCCTCCCTTCCTTCCTTCCTTCCTTCCTTCCTTCCTTCCTTCCTTCCTTCCCCATCATTTATATCAGTATAGACTCATGGATATTTATTTTATTACTTGTGTTATAATCCAGTCGTATCATTATTTACTTTGCAACTGAAATTGTTCCATCTTTGGCCAGCGGGAATAAAAATTGTGCTGTTAATATACCAATATTGATTATGAAGATTTTTTAAAATTTTATTTAAACCCAAGTCAGTTAACATATCATGTAATAATGGTTTCAGGAGTAGAATTTAGTGATTCATCACTTCTGTAGGGTATGATGATTAATGGAGATTCTTTTTTTTTCTTTATTATGTCAAGTACTTCCTTAGTTTGTTAAGAGACACTTTTCCCATTTGGGAAAAATTTTTTTTATTTTTTTAATTTCTGCATTTAAAAAGAAGTTACAGACATAATGACACTTTATACTTCACCATAAATCGCCTAAAACTAAGGATATTTCCTATGTCATTTCAATACCGTTTTCACATGCAAGAAATTTAATATTAATATGAAATTATTACCTAATACATAGTTGATTTTCCAATCTCCTGATCCCAAAATGTTAACACTTTTTTTATTTTCTTTTTTGTTATTATGTTTTGATTTTGAACAACTCATTGACTATATATTGCATTCGGTTATTATAACTCTTTTCTTGCCTTTTCTTGGCTGTTATGACATTGGTTTTTTTAAACAGTCCAGGACATTTGTTCTGCAGAATCTCTTAGTGTCAATTTCTTTGAATATGTCTTCATAGTTAGATCCTGCTTAAATATTTTGGCCAGAATGTTCTCTAGGTGATGGGCACTTCTGATTGCTCTTAATTCCAGTTTATTGTATTATCAGTGATGTGAGTTTGATTTCTCAATCCTGTTTTAGTTGTATCCTACCAAATTTGATAATGTGGCATTTTAATTTTTGTCCATTTGAAGATATTTAAAATGTCCATTGTTTGCTTCTCTTAAGCCATTATTATAATGAAGCATATTGTTCACATTTTATATAAAACTGTGAGGTTTTTATGTGCAGATTTGAGGCTTTTAAATGAGAGATTTCTAAATTCCCTTAATTTGGAGTAAAAAATATGGCTTGTTTGTCTATGACTGTTTAAAATGTAAGACTTGGCTTTATTTGCTTCGGATTTTTAAGTTTTCCAAATGTACTTAAAAAGAGAGTATATTCTTGAGTTGTGTGGTGCAAGTCTGTACATGTCCATTATATTAATTTGTACAGTTGATCTGATCACAGCATCAGTATCTTTCCTGAATTTTTTTTTTGATGTATCAATTACTAAGAGATGTATTAAATTCTCCTAACAGAGGATAAATACACTTGTTAGTTTCACCATGTAGGCCTACCTTTTTGCTTTATGTGTTTTTTGCTTTATATGTTTAAATTTTTTTTTTTGCTTTGTATGTTTTTATCATCCTATTATTATATATTATTAATAGTATATTATTTTTTGCTTTATAGATTTTTAAATTATGTTAGTTGGTGCACAGAAGTTCAGAGATCTGACCTTGTTTAGTCTTCATTGATGTTTTGGTTTGGCTTTAAAGTATATTATGCCTATCATATTAACAAACTATCTCAGGTAACTGAAATCATTATTTGCCTGACATTCTTTCCATTCGTTTACTTTCACCTTTCCTGTGTCTTTCTTTGTGCATGTGTGTGTGCATGTTAGTATGTACATCTGTGTGTGTTTTTGTTTTCTCTTATGAAAGGAATGTGAGTAGCAATAAAATAAAATTCAGTAAAAAAATCTTTATATTTAACTTAGGAATTTAATACAGTGCATTGTTTCTTATTATGTATATAACTTTGGGTTTGTACTTCATTTTTCTGTTTCTTCAGTTTCCTTCCTTGCATTTATTAACCTTCTTGTTCCATTTTTCTTTTCTGTGAATTTAGAAAGTATACATCCATTGTCACTGTTAAGTGGCTACCTTAGAAATGCCTATTTAACTTAGTATCTAAAGCTAATCAATGTTTAGATCCCCATCCTCAAAATATAAAATTACCTGAGAACATGTTAACTGCTGTGGAATGCTCACTCCCCAAATACCACCACACCTGGTTGATAAGACAGAGCTGTGTTTATGGCTTCCCATGATGACAGAGAACACCGCCTCCACGGTTTTAGTCGTGTCTGGGGGGGAAAAGCAAAACCAGATCTTGTTGAGAATTTGAAGTTTGGTTTAAAATGGATCCTTCAGTGTGGAAATTTGATTAGAATTGGGAAAGGCTTATGATATAATAGCTTAGAATCTTTTTTTTTTTTTAATTTTTTTTTTTCAACGTTTTTTTTTTTAATTTATTTTTGGGACAGAGAGAGACAGAGCATGAACGGGGGAGGGGCAGAGAGAGAGGGAGACACAGAATCGGAAACAGGCTCCAGGCTCCGAGCCACCAGCCCAGAGCCTGACGCGGGGCTCGAACTCATGGACCGCGAGATCGTGACCTGGCTGAAGTCGGACGCTTAACCGACTGCGCCACCCAGGCGCCCCTAGAATCTTTTGAAACAAGGCAAGGACTTTCGGGGTGAGGGGTTCAGCAGTGCTGGATTGTGAACTGTTGCTGCTTTTAGTTGAAGGAGTTAACGGCTCTTTAGGGAAGTTCCATATAGCCTGGGCAATAATGAAGACACTAAAATAGTAATGTCTTGTTACTGTAAACTGTTAACGGGCGGCAGTAGGTGATTTCATTCTTATTGTCCATGCTGGTTTGGTTCTCATTGCATTTGACCCTACTCCTGACACATAGGACCCCACTCCTGGTATGTGTCATAGAGACTGAGGATTTCAGTGTTGTATTTTTTAACTTTGTATGTAAGACATTTTATTCTTTTCTTTTTTTTTTTTAAGTTTATTTACTTATTTTGAGAGAAAGAGAGCGCATGTGTGCGCAAGCGGGGACAGGGCAGAGAGAGAGGGAGAGAGAATCTCATAAGCTGTTAGATCACGACCTGAGCTGAAATTAAGTCAGATGCTTAGCCAGCTGAGCCACCCAGGTGCCCCATATTTTCTGTGAACAATATTTCTTTAGCTATACCCATGTGTCTACTTTTGGTGCCCCGAATATGTCTTCATAGTTAGGTCCTGCTTGCATTTCAGGATTTTTCTGCGTTTTTCTTGCATTTCACAGTTTGTTTTGTAGAATTATTTTACTTCCTCCTTAAGTAGAGTGTTAAAAGTCTCTTAAGTGAAAGCCTGTTGGCAATAAGTGCTCAGCTCTTCTGTATTTAAAAATGTCTTTATTTTACTTTCATTCTCAGAAGTTAGAATGGATATAAGATTTGAAGTTGTGTGTTTATTATTTTCTCAGTAGCTTGAAGATACCATTCAACTGTCTTACGGCTGCTGAGAAGACAGTCATCAGATTGTGGACATAGCCTTATAGTCTGCCACTGAGTGGTCCATTTTACAGAGAGAGACATGTGCATAGCAGGGGTGTGAGGGAAGGGATGGGGTTAGGGTCCGGCTCGGGGCTTCTTCTCTTGTACCACTTGTGGCTCATTACACCCTCAACTCCTGCTTTTGTGCCCCAGGACCCAGCAGATACTGACAGGACTGCAGGGCATATTTTACCTCACTGAAATCTTCACTTCTTATGCTTATTTGTCTTCCAAAGAATTCTCTTATTTTCCTGATGTCTCACTATTACATTAAAACCACTTCTTTTCTTTCAGTCATTTATTCAGCAATTTTGTTTTTAATGTGCCCAGAGGAGTTTCTCTGCCTAATTTTGTCGACCATGTGGCTGGAATGTAGACTGTCTTCGAGCAGAATAAAGTTTTTCCTTAACACGGCTTGGTACTCTCAAGCTCAAGTTTAAAATTGTTTTTTTGTTTATTATTATTATTTTTTTTTTTTTAGAGAGAGATAGCACGAGTCAGCGAGCGTGGCAGAGGGAGAGAGAGAGAAAGAATCTTAAGTGGGCTCCATGCTGAAGCAGGGCTAGATCCCAGGACCGTGACCCTGTGTTTTAATGGCAACATTAACTTCTCTCCATTATAATGTCGTAGAACAAAAATACGTATGTTGGCCCCATCCAAGTGCATTTTAAGAATTTAAACTGCCCCATTTTAAATATTTTCCCAAGTCTGAAACATAGAAGAGTCTAGAAAACCTGAATCACTATGTTAACTGTATCTTTAGAAGAGGACAGACTCAGGTGAAATGTTTGACTCTTTCCCCATAACCCTACCGGCTGCTCACATCTTCTGTTATAAAGAGAAACACAGAGTGAGCTGTGTCTTTATGCTCTTTAAGACTGGTACTATTACAAGGAGCAAAACAAGTCAGAGGCAAATTAGACTTTATTGCTTTAACAAGCGGACAGGATATCCAGACGATATGGTGGAGGGACTGGCTGGAATATGGAAGGGGCAGACGAAGAGAGAGAGAGAGTGGGTGTAGTTTGCTGTAAAAGATGCTTGAATATGTCAGTGTTGTGTGTATGTGGCTATTATGTTAATGACATATGGCATACCTAGAAGGACTCATTTCTACTGGAAAACATCTTTCTTTTAATTCTTTCTGCTTGCTTTTCTAAGGCAAATAATCTGCTTATTACATATAATATTTTACAGGGAGACGGACCATAATGGATAGCATTTGAAAAAAGATAGTCAGTCTGCCCAATTTAAAATATTACCTCGTCTTCACCAAAATGACAGAGTTTCTTTTGGAGGAAATATTATGCCCCGTCACATTAGAAATATTTTAACAATAGAAATGCTAAATATGCTAAATGAAATAAACAGCTTCTTTTGTTAATATTTCGAATTTCAGATGAACAAAACTGTTTTTGTGGTTTCGTTTTGAGAGAGAGAGAGAGAGGGAGGGAGGGAAGGAGGGAGGGAGAGCATGCACTGGGGAGGGGCAGAGGGAGGGAGAAAGAGAATCCCAGTCAGGCTCCATGTGCAACGTGGAGCCCGATGCAGGGCTGACCTGAGCCGAAATCGGGAGTCGGACACTTAACCAACTGAGCTCCCTGGGCGCCCCTAGTTTTTTTTGTTTTTTTTTTAATTAAAAAATAATCTTTTGGATATTTTCCTCTCTTCCCGGCATTTATAGTAGGACTACTGTGGCGTCATTATTTGCTCATTTATGTACTCTCATGTTCAACAAGCACTTCTTGAGCACTGTGGGAGGAGATGGCCCATGCCCCTAAGGAGCTCACAGTCCGGGGAAAGAGGCAGACAAGTAAAGAGGCAATTGTAATAAAACGCCACCAGTTCCAGAATGGTAAACAGAGAGTCTAGTCATGACTGTAACTGGTTATGTTTAGATCACTGTGTTGACCATTTTCTAGCGCATACCCCTACTGTGTATTTTACTAGCAACAGTCTATAAATAAATATTATTAATTTATCATGGAGAAATCGGGATGCAGGAGTTAACCCTGCCATGCAGCCCTCGAAAACTCAGATACTCATTTTTTTGTGTTTCACTCTAGTAGATAGAACTTTCAAGGACAGTATGGATTCCTAATACCAATTTTACAATAACAGTGCAAGCTGTGAGTGATAAAATTTTCAGGCAACAACTGTTTTATGAAAAATATGTAAAAATATTCCTTAGTTTCATGACCATATAGATGAGATGAAAGGAAGGCAGTATTATTTATTTAGCTAATAATGACTTTAGAGACCCATAAGTGTGTCATAAGAATCTTTTTGCCAAGCCAAATGTTTTCATGAATTCCTTAAGAGGATCGAGAAAAGAAAAAGTCACCACTTTTACTATTTTACTAACCACCACTAGCTACTACTGCCATAAGCGACCTTAGGTTTTAGCACCGGATTCCAACGTGTCACATGAAGCTCCGGACCTACATAATCCCCAGCCTGAGTCTGCAAAACTGGGCCCGATGACGAGTAGCTGGGTGTTGAACTATAACTCAGAGCTTCAGTCCTGTTCATGATGGCAAGAAAAAGAGCCAAAAATCACAGAGGAAGTGAGGTACACCTTGGGAACCTTTCCGTAAGAGCAGATAAGGTTTGCCTGGTCAGGTGACGGTTTGACCACTTTCTGTGACATGCCTGCTTCACCCATTGGCCAAGGGGAAGGGGAACCAGATTGACTCAGAGCATCCATTGTTCATCCCCACGACTTACTTTAGGGGCCCATCTGTGCTGAAGCATATGCAGGTTGGTTAGCTAAGTAAATCACTTACCTTTTTTTTTTTTTTTAATTTTTTTTTTAACGTTTATTTTTGAGACAGAGAGAGACAGAGCATGAACGGGGGAGGGGCAGAGAGAGAGAGGGAGACACAGAATCTGAAACAGGCTCCAGGCTCTGAGCAGTCAGCACAGAGCCCGACGCGGGGCTTGAACTCACGAACCGCGAGATCATGACCTGAGCCGAAGTCAGACGCTTAACTGACTGAGCCCCCCAGGTGCCCCAATCACTTACCTTTTAAGGAGCAAGGGGAGGGTGCATGGAAGTGAGCTGTGTAAGCAGACAGTAGTGTCCTGCTATTGTCGTAACTAAAAAGTGATGTAAACATGAAAGCATAGAAAGGTTACTTATCATCCAGAGAGGTATGGAAATACAGGATGAATTAGAGCCTGGGAGCATAGATACGACCTCAGTGGGCTGACAAACACTGAAAAGTACTCAGTAAAAGTCAGTTCGAATGAAATAATAGGCGGATTAAAGAGGAATGAGCACTCCATGTAAAGGAAGCCTGCAGGTGGCAAATGCCTGGAATAATTGGCGGGTGGTGAGTTTCTCTGGAGCTTGAGAGATGATGGAGGTGTGACAAAGGGGAGGCTGTACTGTGGGTAGGATCGAACTGGGAGGGATGTTTGGTAGGAAGCTGATAGATTTGGACTTCCTTTCTCCCTTCCTTATGCTATCAGAAGCCAAGGGTTTTGTTGCAGAACCAGGTAGGGTACTGGTCTGTATTTTCGAAAGAGAGCACTGACAGAAGCATGCAAAACAGATTGGAGAATTTGAAGGAAGTTCTACCTAACACCTGGAGTCGTCAGGAGGAATTTTATTATTGCTCAAACAACAACACGTTACAGGTACACATTCTCTCGGACCTCCATTTTGCCTGATTATTTTCTCATTGATCCAGTCGTAGAAAGCATATATATTCCTCTCTTACCATTCCTCTTCCTGCCTTCACCGTTAAAGCTCTGTGTGGGTGGGTGGATGCCCACGCATGTATGTGCAAAGAAAAGCTACGGAGATAGCCCAATGCCTTTTATTTCAAAGATACATTCTTTTCTGCTCCAGGGCACAAGTTTTTGGAAGAACAAAACGACCAATGTCAACGTTGCTGACATTGGAAATACTCGTATAAAATGACTTAGAATGTTAAATGATCATTTTATTATGGAGAAGAGATAAATGTCTTTCCTCTTTTCTCCAAGGGTCAGGCCAAGTTTACCTGGGCTCTGAGAAGAACAGATGATACAGGCCAATATCGCATAGTGTCTAAGAATAATAACACTAGTTCAGCGACAGATGCACCATAAAAAATTTAAGTTTTCCTGGTAGGTAGTAGTATAAGTCAACTATATACGTGGGAGTCATACATGGAAATATAACTTGAAGACTCTTTTAGTTTCAAGCAACCACAAATAAGTAACCAGCTTAGAAAGGAAATGTTTGGATCACGTTTCTGAACATTTCAGGGATAGGCCTTATCCAGGTTCCGAATGATGCCATCAACTTTCTGTCTCTTTTTCTCTGCCTCTAAAGACTTGCTCCCTGTGGTTGACTTCTTTGTCAATCTGTCTGTCTTCATAAAATGCAGAGAAGTGCCAAGATTTTAGCACTTGCAGTCTCTAAAGGCTGCAAGAACTTTTCCTGTACAAGCTCTCAGAAGAGTTTTGATTGGCCTGGTTTAAACCAAGTATCTATCCCTGGACCAATTAATATAGAGGGATCTAGGTGCATGTGTTACTGGCAAGACTTGGATTACATGCCCATCGCAGGGCCAAGTGATGGACTGTGATTGGTGGAGAAATGGTCCCTGAAAACAAAATGGTTTATTTTTTTCCACCGGAAAGAGGAAGAGGAGCTGGTGGTACAAAAATAACAATCCCCATTATCAGTGTGAAAAGCCACAAAGAGTTGAAGTGCAGCTTTCAATCTTCCACTTAACTGTTTTTCCTACCTGCATCTCTGGCCCCAGAGTAAAATTGTCTTTAGAGTGAAGATTTGCCAGTGCCCTTTCCAGCAACTCTTTTGAGTGTAGTTAGTTCAATGCCATAATTTATAGTTTGGTTATCCTTTGACCTCTGTAGCAATTACTTTTGTAACTTAAAAAAAAAATCATTCCCAAGAGGGCTTAAAATGAAGGGTGGGGATGTGACCAAGTCTGAGATCAAGGGACTCTGCCCTTGGCTAATGAGATGTTTTGGTTTTATGTTTTGAAATGTTCAAAATCAACATTTCAAGTAGAGAAAGAATGTATCCTGCAACTCCCAAACTCGTGTCTGGCTCACCCAAGGTCTGTCTCTCACTGTCCCTTTACCTTTTTTCCCTCGGCATCTTACCCTCTCCTCTTCCACTCCCCAAAACCTCCCTCTGTTCTTTGCCCTCCTTTTCCACCTTCTCTGCTGGATCATTGCCCAGATACTGCTTTCTTGCATTGATTTAGAATGAGTCTTACAGTTTCACACTCTGAAGATTTGGGAAGATTGAAATGCCATTCTTTGTGCCATGTCTTTGCTTTCAGTTGCAATCTTGCTGCCACTGGGATAATGATGAGACCTCTTGTTGGAGTTATCCATCTGGTACAGGGACATCCATATGGACAACTTCTGGGACCAATGGAATACCCATACTCCTAGCCAGCTAGCCAGTCACCTATGTATGCAATTTTACCCAAGAGAAAAACTAAGCAAGAACCATAGAGCACCAGTCATGACTAAAGGACCTCTAGATGTGCAGATCTTCAATATACTGTTGTAATTCTGCACTGGCCTTTCTTTTCTCAGCACTTCCGTGTTTTACGCAGTTGTTTCTCCAGTATTAAGTTATTAACATTATTTTGCTGAATGAACTTTCGAGTCACACACTTTCTCCTATTCATCTGGCCCTGACTCTTGGAGAACTAGAATGTGTTCAGATCTCAGCTTTCTTTGTGGAACAGCCTACCTTCTGAAGAAGCCAATCTTTAAATAGGCTGTCTCCTCTGGATTTTATAATACAGGCAGGTACTGATTTGAGATTTATTTTTAATTATTTGATGAAATTGTTTGTAATTATTATTTGATTTCCCTCTGAAGTTTTGTTTTTTTTTTCCCCAGAGTGACTCCAAAACATCTAAATTTTACAAAAAGATTATTATTTTGCTATGGAATTAACAAAAGTGAGATTAACAAAACTTGTCCAAGTTAAGCTTAAAAGATTTTGTTGTATCTGATTCACACGTGAAGGTACAGAATAAAAGTTAAAGAACACCTCCCCAGCTTCCTTGGCAATGTTGGTCATACTTGTATCTCTGTTTTCAGTAGAAGGAATGGTACACATATAATATCCTATTCTGTGTTTGCTGCAGATGAGGTAGCATAATCATGAGTCTTAGTAGAATGATGCAGTATTGGTCATAACAGATGCTTGGCTCCCAGCTTAAGAACAAATGGCAAGACCTCTGTGTAGTCACAGACATTCACTCAAAGGCGAGAAAGGAGGAAGGAGGAGACCAAGGTTCCTGCCCCTGTGGAGTTAACTTTGCCTTTGTGACCACCCATTCAGAGGACTAGGATAGCAGGTGATATGGTGAGATGTAGGTACGCGAATATGCTCTTGCTCAGAGTAAGGTATACCTTCTTTAATTTCTGTCCATAGATATGTTCAGGTTACTGGTACATGTAGAAGTGTATGTTTCTATTCCATTATTAATATCCTAGAGGAGACCACAGGAAAGGAAATTTGTCTTCATTCCATCAAAGTGATATCCTGAATGCATTTTTCAGTACATACAGTGGTAGGACTACCAGTTTGGGAAATGAGGAATTCCAATTGTGCTTTGCTCCATGTAGTATACTGATCACTCACTTCTATCTGTAGGATGAATTGGCAACTTATTTATGTGAGAGATTTTAATCTACTAGGAAGAACACTAGCTTGGAATGCCTACATGTTTCAGGTTCAGCTCTGACATTGGCCACTGGCTATTAGCCTTGGTTAACTTATTTATTAGCCTGTTTAATAATTATATTATTAAATTATAACCAAAATGAGAGATTGGGTTCCAGATGAAGGTTGAAGTCACTTACAACACCGAAAGATTTGTCTCCCTAGAATATTCACAAATATACAGGGGCACTAACATTTATTTTGCCTTGATCCCAACAAGCATAGTTCTAAAAAAGTTCTTTTGAAAATATTCACTTAGGATAATATTATAACTTTTCTGTTTTTCAATGGAAAAGAATCACTTCAGAGTTTTCAGACTGTTCATTTATACATGATCCTTTGAATTAAAATTCTTTTTTAATTTGACATTGGTTTTATGGTAAATTCTTAAAGTTCTGATAAAGTCCATATTGTAATCACTTTACAAAAAACAATTTTCAGGGTGCCTGGGTGGCTCAGTTGGTTGAGTGTCCAACTCTTGATTTTGGCCCAAGTCATGTTCCCAGGGTCATGGGAATGAGGCCCACGTCGGGCTCCGCACCAATTGTGGATCCTGCTTGAGATTCTCTCCCTTTCCCCGTCCCCGACTCTACAAAAAGAAAGAAAAAGAAGAAAAAACAATCTTCTGGAAATGCCACTGTTTCACATTAGTCCCCTCCATTCTCTTGTCATCCCACCCTCTTCTGAATAATGTCAGCAGATTACTTGTGTGTTACCCAGCTCCATTCCTTCCCATTTTTGAGCTTTAAGAATCTTCTTCCTCTAGGGGCGCCTGGGTGGCTCAGTAGGTTGGGCTTCCGACTTCAGCTCAGGTCATGATCTCGCTGTCCCTGAGTTTGAGCCCCGCACCGGGCTCTATGCTGACAGCTCAGAGCCTGGAGCCTGCTTCAGATTCTGTGTCTCCCTCTCTCTCTGCCCCTCCCCCACGCATGCTGTCTCTCTCTCTCTCTCTCTCTCTCAAAAATAAATAAACATTAAAAGAAAAAAATCTTTTTTCCTTTAAATTAAATTTAATATGAAAAAAAGAAAAAAAAGTTCACTGCTTAGAAGTCTATTAAGTGCTCGGTTGTTTCTTTTATCATTTTTAACTTTTAGCTGGATAACTCAAGATCGCAAAGAATTCCTAAATAAAAGGGAACCAAGAAATTTTTGATTCACTATGCTACTAATAGTTATATAGTAAAGGACTTACCCATTATACACAATACTTTTAAAACTTCATTGCCCAAAGATTTTTCTTCCCCCCAAAAATTATTCCCCACAGCTGTTTGAAGCACTTGAAAAATGTTTGAATAAATTGTCAAATCCCAAGTACACTTTGCTCCCTGTCTACTGAGACACACAGATGGTTTCCCCATATGGCAGCTGATTTAACCCCCCTACCCCTTTCTCACCAGAAACCCCACACACTAACTTCAAAAACATCATCTACTTCTTGACCTTTCTATCTGTAGCTCTCCATCTCAGTCTGTCAGTTTGAATAAGCAAGCTAGTTCATGATATCAAAATATTTGTGTAAATGGAACCGGTCATAATTTATTGCTTCTAAAATTATTTCATGGGATTGTGGTAGGCACTGTTTTTGCTGAGGCATTGAGGTTAATCTCCGTGGAAATGAGGCCTGCA
Source organism: Puma concolor (assembly GCF_028749965.1). Lineage (NCBI taxonomy): Eukaryota > Metazoa > Chordata > Mammalia > Carnivora > Felidae > Puma > Puma concolor. The sequence continues at coordinate 71,620,639 of NC_141670.1, forward strand.
CTGTATGTTATCCTAGGGTATTTTGAGGGGAAAAAAATCTCTCTAATCACAGTTTACTTACTATTTGTCTAGATTAGGAACTTCCAAATAAGTGGTTATAATAGTTGGACATCATTCGGCAAATGATGACACTCCTCTACTGAGCTTACCAAAATTCAGATACTTGTTTATACGTCTGAAGAACTTTAATATGAGGGATTTCTGAGAAGAGAAAAGGGAAGGTTCAAAGATCTATTCAAGGTTTCCCGTGTAGTGAGCAAAGAAAGGCAAGAAAACAATGAGGGAAGAAAGAAAGAAGAGAGGAAGGGAGGAAGGAAGGAAGAGAGAAAAGAAGGGAAGGAAGAAGATGACCAGAAGGTTGTCTGCAGACCGCGGTCCTTTCCTTATGTGTTCATTTACTGAGCCAGCTAGAGAAGCCGAGCATATAGGTGCCATGGAAAAAATGCTACTGTTTATTGAGCACCTACTGTTTGCCAAGCCCTAAACTAAATTAGTTGTCCACGTGACCTCTAATCTTTCTTCACTCCTGTTTACGGTACGTGCAATCCCTGTTTTGCGAAGGAGGGTGTGGGCTGAGAGAAGATATAAAAATTGTCCAAATACGCAGAGCTAGCAAATAGTAGAGATAGTAGTCATGCCTTTGATCCAAGGTACACTATTATATGAGAAGAGAATTATCACTGTCTCTGTTAGCTGTTGTATTATTTACTAGACAAGAAAAACATCATTATCTGCCTTACCTATTCATCAAAAAACTAAATAAAAATCACACCTTGTAGAAGAATGCAAACTGGTAAGTAATGCAGTCATGATCACACGGACAGTTTATTTCCTATTTGATGATTTGGATAATAAAGTAGTTACTGGTTTACAACACATAATTCCACCTCAGAACTGTTTGCTAATAACAGGGATTTATGGTCATCAGTCTTTTACAATTAGTGCAAAGTTCAAGTTTAATTATGCTCTGGTTTACTGTGCTGCGGTGAGGTGATGTGAGTTTACTGTCCTATGGCCAGAGATTTAAGACATACTTATTGAATTCCCACCAAGAATAAGGAGGCCTGAGTGACAGAGCGGGAGCGATAACATAATCCTTGCCTTCAGGGAACATCTAAACTAGCCAGAGACACCTATGCTTGAAAGACACAAGGTAGCGTGAGATTAAATGTTAAATTGAGAAGAATAGAATGTATGTGCTAAGTGTAGAAGCCTGAACAGAAATGAACAGCCTGGTAGAGGTCAGCAGGGTAACTGACAAGAGCCACCAAAGGTTGCTCTTTACCTTCCTGAACTCACCACTAGAAAGTAGCCTGTTGCTGAAATGACAAAATCTGATCTGAACATTGATCACGTTGAACAAAGATCCGTTTCTCAATGACAGTCTCAAAGGAGCCACACTCTCAAAATGCCAGCCTATAATCCAGGACTAAATGTGTTGCTTTTAAATGAAAAATATAATGTTCAGGATTCTAGTCTGACAGAGGAGAAAACAGATAGCCATTGGTGGTGGTTTATGCGGTATATGCAGCTTGTGTGCCAGTGTATGCTTTATGAAAGTGGACTGACAAAATAAGGCCTGCTTTTAAGGTAGATAAGCCTCACCCTGGGTGGGTAAATGGTATGGGGAAGGAGGAGGAAGAGTATGGGTCAGAGAGGCTTTAGGGAAGCCTATTGGAATAATCAGGATTTGCTAATGGGGGTCTGAAATAATGAGATTTCAGTGGGAAGAGAGGAAATAGACAAAAATATTTTGAAATAGACAAAAATATTCCAGCCAACAATTTACGGGATGGGCTGTGTGTGAGAAAGGAGATGGGTTATAGACCCCTTCATAATTTCATTCATCTCCTCTTCAAGAAAGCAGGTGGGGAGTTAGAGGGAAAAACTCCTCTTCGGTCATGCTTGTTACTTCCTTGAAAATGGTGTACTGTTAAGTCAAAGATACTACTTGATGATAAAAGTAAGGTTTGAATTTACTTGAGAATATGTAATTCATACTACTTTCCCAGTCCTGTATTTAGTACAGTAACGACTAGTGAGGATGAGGTGTATGTATCCTCAATTAGCTGACCTCCCTGTGAGCTCCGAAAATGACCCTTGTTGGAGACGTATTTGAAAAAGGAACAGTAAGATACTTAAACCGTAGAGTTAAAACACAGCAAGTTGCATAACCACTATCATGCTAGTGTGCCAGGGGTATACAGCAGATCAAAATGTTCCCCGTGTAATGGCTAGCATGTGAGATAATGAAGGATGATTAACAGTGTAATGAATTTCATAAACATAGTGTCTAATTTCTGCCCCGGATAAACTCTAGTATCCTGGTTTTTTAAAAGCCACTTAAAATTATTTTTGAGAAAACTAGTCATTCTTATTTGTGAATAGCCAGAATTAGAGAAATAAGGAAAAAAAAATAGGCAAGAGTGTAAGTACGAGTTATATAGGAATATTTCAGCATCACATGTGTAATTGTGACTATTTGGTAGCCTAGTGTGTCTGAATATATTTGTATATAAATATGTATGTTAGTATATTATGTATCTGCAAACTCCATCATCCATCCATCCATCCATCCATCCATCCATCCCTCACTAGCCATTTAGTCTGTCCTATGTATGGACCAAATACTGTGCTAAATATTTGGAATAGAGAGATTGTTAGATGGGCCCTGGCTTTCAGAAAGCATTGACAAGGGGGCAAGCATGCAAGAAATATAATTCAAAGTGGTAATGGGTGTGGTGGTATGGACCACGCTGTGAAAATATTGTAGGCTTCCCAGAAAGCTTCTCTGAAGAGGTCATACTTAACTGAGGTCTGAAGGATTAGTGAAAATGTGCCAGCGAAGTGATGGAGGCAATACTGTTGGTAGTAAGAGATGTAATCAATCAGCTTTTGGAATATTGAGCCGTTTCAAGCAAAGGGATCCCATGCTCAATATTTTAAAAGTTGCCGTTAGGCAATTTCTAAGTATATCCAATGAAATGCCCTGCTGTATGTGCTTGGAACCCATTAGTCATAACTTGGTGATATAAAGTACGTTCTTGACCTATGACAGGAATATTATTGCTGGAGTTGCTGTACTGAAAACTGTGATCACATTTGCCATCTGGTGAAATAGCTGTCTCGCCCAGGTTGAGGTTCACAAATGACTAAAGCCCTAAGTAGCCCACAATTACTCAGTTGCCCAAAGGTCTACAAGTCAAATGGAAAGTTGTCTGTGTTTCCCTGGAGTGTGGTGTGGGGGCAGGGAGAAGAGGCACATTGCTTTCTCTTTTATTTTCTCTTATACTTTGAGGTACTTGCGTTCTCATATCAACTACATGGAAAGGGAGGGACAGTGTCCATTCATAGTGTCATGGAGTAGAGTCTGGGGACACAATGACTTAAAAAAAAAAATACGCACTGCCTTCAAAGTGCTTATATTCTAAGTTTATTTTTAGAATTATCCTACGTTGTACAATATTTTAAAGACACGTAAATGTGTATTTTCACTTTTTAAACTCGTTTAAATGAAAATACAAGCACTTTGTAATGTGAAACCAGAATACATGCATTGCTATAAGTACACAAACTGGGACCTCAAATTTGCCCATATGTGTGATCATGAACACAGCTTCTCTGAGAAATTTCTGAACTAATTAAGGTTTAATTTCGATCTGAGTCTATTAAAGTACTGAAATGATATTAAATGGGAGATTTCTCACTCTGCCAAATGATTTGGCACTTGTACTTTGTTGTTACTATTTTTTGTTTGTCCATAAAATTAATAAAATTAAGAATTGAAATGTATGATTGATTCCTGGCATTTTCAGGGAGGGAAATTTAAGCTCAGTGAAACAAATAGGTAGATAAAAATATCTGAATATATGGATAGAAGTGATGAGCTAATTCTAAAAAAGAGAGAGAAAGAGAGAGAGAGAGAAAAACTGTCCTACCTCTTCTGTCAACAAATGAGAACTCTAAGAGAAAACATCTGGAGCAAAAGAGGAAATGAAGTGAGTGATACATTTGAAACTGTTAAAAACTGCTGAATTTTCTGGTAGCAACGGAACCTATTAAAAGCTATGGTAGGAATCCTGGATATTAAAGCACCTTGAAGGAGTAATTTTAACAGGATAAGGGTAGAAATAAATACAGAGCACAAGGAAAAATGTTAAAAGTGAGAAGAGGAAAATAAAACAAACCTAAGTCCAAAAAAACCCAGCCTAGGGATATTGCCCAGGAAGGTGGATTTAGCCAAGTGGGCACTAAGCCTAGTATTTCTTATTTCCCTTTTCATGCCGCAAAATATGAAGTAATCGCCTTAGCAGGACTTATTACAGTGATCAAATCACCTAACAATCTGAAATGTTTCCTTTTATATGAAGATCTTGTTTTGTTTTGTTTCTGGAGAAAGGACTGTCTTTTTTTCTTCTTCTTCTTTTGAGGTTTTTTTTTTTTTTCTTTTTTTACCTCAGTCTATAGTCAGGTTCAGTGGAAAACAGAATTCTATATATCACATAAATCCTTCGTCACTGCAAGTGAAAGTGACGATCCTAGAAAAACACAAAAGTCAAACGTTTTCATATTTTTAATGTGTAGCATGAATAGAATGACTTGTTTCTCTGATTTCTGAAATCCTAAATTTCCCATAAAAGAGGTTAAATTATTTTTCTTTTGTCAAGATTTAAAGTCTCAGAAAATGTAATTAATGTCTATCTGTCACTAATTTTTTTATTAAATAGTTTATTTTAGGCTCCACAGAATCTTGTTTCTCTAGTGAAGATTGATTGCTTCAAAATTGCTAAGTGAATTTTCTACAAAACATGTTTATACCAGCTTTACCTAATCCTGTCTCTGGAGTCTACATATATTTTTATGTTTTTAAAGTATTCTAAGAGATGAATTGCAGGTATTGATAATGAACATCCTTAAAGTAAATACATACTTGCTTGGGGATAATATAAAAATGAAAGTGATATAAATAGAATTTTACCTTTTCTAACTTTACTGTAAATATCTATACCCTAGACACATACACATGTATGTGTGTATATATATATGTGTGTGTGTGTGTATATGTGTGTGTACATAACCCCATATATATATATATATATACATATATATATTTAATTTTTTTTTTCAACGTTTATTTATTTTTGGGACAGAGAGAGTCAGAGCATGAACGGGGGAGGGGCAGAGAGAAAACAGGCTCCAGGCTCTGAGCCATCAGCCCAGAGCCTGACGCGGGGCTCGAACTCACGGACCGCGAGATCGTGACCTGGCTGAAGTCGGACGCTTAACCTGACTGCGCCACCCAGGCGCCCCTATATATATATATTTATACACACACATACATACATATAGTGTATATAGTGATCACTGAAGAACAGGTTAAAAAAAGCAAACAAAACAGCAGTAAACTTTCTGTTAGTTGTTTGGAACATTGTTGTCACTTAGCACAGATGAATGGAAACACTAGAAAGTCTAGAAATCTAATAGAAATTACATTAGATAATAAAAATATATTCCATTTATTAAGCATCCTCTTTATGCCAGGTTCCATTCTATTATTACTTCTTGGCACCACTCTGATTACTATTATAGCTGATAAGGGAAAGGGATATATTTTTTTATCAGAAGAGTCAGATGGAGCCTGTGTCCAGTGAATTCTGAAATGTGCTTTCATGTTCTAAAGGCTGACCTTTTAAGGTGTGATTTGTGGTGCACAGTAAACAAACAAACAAAAAAAGGATTTGCCCTGTGGGGCAGCAATTCTAGTCTATGATAACTGTAGGCCCTCCTCGTCTGCCAGTTGGCACTTTGAAAGAGTTTTGTAAAAGTGACATATTCGGAAAAGGTATTATAACATTTCTATTGGAAGCAGTCACTTTCCTTGATGGGATTAAAGCTTCCCGTGGTCAGAGGGTAGACCTTTCACAATACAGGACTTGGTGCATGTGTTGGCCTTTCAACACTCCTATTAGTAAGTGTTTTTTTTTTTTTTTTTTTTTTTTTTTTTCCCTCATTTCATAATACACTGGTATTTAGAAGCTGGTTTCCATGGATATTGCCTGTAGACAGTTATGATATTTGGTGATAACAGTTCTGTATAGACTTTAGAAAAAATAAAATTTTCTGGAAAATGTTGTAGTGGATAACGTTCTCCTAATATGTTCTATGTATTAATTGCATATTTTTTGACATACTACACATACAAAAGGAAATGTGATTGGTTTCTTAAGCGGTGGGGGGGGGGGGAAGCTATGAGTTTTTTGAAATGACCTTTTTTACTAACTGGTTCATTCCTTTACTTTGCCAAAGAGGAACCTGAAGGCTAGAACCATTTTATTTGAACACCTATTTCCTAAAATAATCAGTCCATCAATCAGGATTGAAATGTTCTGCTCTTCTGTTTGTGTTTATTTTTTTTTTTTTTTTTTCAACGTTTATTTATTTTTTTGGGACAGAGAGAGATAGAGCATGAATGGGGGAGGGGCAGAGAGAGAGGGAGACACAGAATCGGAAGCAGGCTCCAGGCTCCGAGCCATCAGCCCAGAGCCTGACGCGGGGCTCGAACTCACGGACCGCGAGATCGTGACCTGGCTGAAGTCGGACGCTTAACCGACTGTGCCACCCAGGCGCCCCTGTTTGTGTTTATTAAAGTACAAGTCTATGGATCTGTTCTTAGATGTCAAATGTTGAATAATGAATTTTGCTGGGATGCCTAAAATTTCTTTTAAACTCTGAGAATATTTTTTTCAGCTGCATTGACTATAAATCATCTCATCATAAATATTCAAATATATATTCAAGTATAAATGTTCAAAGTAAATATTTAGAAGCTTTTTTAGCACTGCTATTCAAGAACTGTACCTGAAATTCTCTACTACCGTAAAAGGACAGACATTTTCATTTCCCTTTAGTATTTTCTAAAACAAATTCATTTTATCATTTTCAGAGACATCATCACCAAAAAGTAAATTTATATATCTAAACATATGAGCCTAAATGCCTTATGCTGCTGATCAGCCATTTAAGTATTTTCTTTTAAAACCAGGCCTGAAGTCACGATAATGCTTTGACAAGCATTACATGAATCCTGTCCAAATTTTATTATCACACTCCTTAAATATTTCTCTCTGGCTTAGATCAATCCATATCTAGAGTACCTCGGTATTTGCAAGCGTAGCAATGATACGGTACAGATAAAAACTGAAAGAACCAATCCTATAGCAAAATCCTTTAAAGATGTCTTGATTAATGGTGAAATGGCCTTTTATAAATATGTTGAAGCAATGAAATTATAAAAGGAGCCACCTGTAGGGTGCCTTTTGGTGGTGGTTCCTTGTGGAAATGATGCTTGAAAGTGTCTAGGTGTTAGTTAGATGAGAGAGTATATTCTTAGCCCTTCCTTCTTTTTTTTTTAAATTTTTTTTTTTTTCAACGTTTATTTATTTTTTTGGGACAGAGAGAGACAGAGCATGAACGGGGGAGGGGCAGAGAGAGAGGGAGACACAGAATCGGAAACAGGCTCCAGGCTCTGAGCCATCAGCCCAGAGCCTGACGCGGGGCTCGAACCCACGGACTGCGAGATCGTGACCTGGCTGAAGTCGGAGGCTTAACCGACTGCGCCACCCAGGCGCCCCTCCTTCCTTCTTATCTTAAAGTTTGATACCCCTTAAGTAACTCTTTATATGTGCATTCCCATTTCAATATTCCAGGATATACTAAGCTCAGTAGTTAGGATGTTTTCAAGAAGCCCTCCTTTTTTTTTTTTTCCTATTCCTACCTACCTCTACTGGTACTCCCTCCCTTTACTCTTACCCTATTCATTGAAAGTAGAAGGGGAAATGACAAGATGATAATCCATCAGAGAAAATGTTTGCTTTAGTCTAAATAGAATGAATGTTAACTCCATTTCGTAATTTAGTTTCTCTAAAATCTTTCAGCACTACAGTGGTTCAGTTATTGACACATAATAAAGGTAAATTGTTGATCATTCATAAGAACTGTTATTGAATTATTAATAATTTAATAGTGAATCACTCAGTATGTGTGTAATAAACAGCCACACACCACAGAGCATCACAGTAGGCAGGCCTAAATGTTAATGAGATCTTTTTTGGTAAAATTTATCACAGGATAGTAATAAAGAGTATGAGAAGTGTTCTTTAGAGACGAACATGAATCTTACTTGGGCAGCAGCCTCTGAATTGACATCGATTTAGCCACCTAAATCTCTGCATTATTTCAGTAATAGTACTATGATATGAGGTGATGTTCCTGTAAAAAATGCATAGGTACATGCAGGTAATAATTGAGAATAAGTAACCACATATTTCAATGGCTAATCAGTCTTCAAAAAAAAAAAAAAAATTCTGAGCAAACAGGTGAGTGCTTGCAACATATTAAGTCGTTTAATGCCCACCACAGTTGTAACATTGATACTGCTTTTGCACTCATTTTATAAGAGTAGAGAATACTGGTACAGAAATTAAGTGTTTGATATCTTCACAATCTATTGAGGAATCTGTCTTCTACTACAATGTAAAGAGCAACTGTTAATAATAGTAGCAACCATATGTGCTTATATTGTTTTGTCAGGTTAGAGTCTGGACAGTTACTTCCACACGGAAGAACGGCCAAGGGAGCTGGTTCTGGGGACTGGCATGAGCCAAAGTAGGGATCCATGCCACTTAGCAGTGTATCAGGAGCTCTGGGGACTGTTCTTCCACGGGGTAGACTCTTCCATGATTTGCATATATATGGCTGCAGTGATAGCAGTTATTTAACACACAACACACACACACACACACACACACACACAAAGTGGCCACTTTTTGAGCATCGTATTTGCTAGGCACTATCATAAAGACTTTATATGCATTCCCTCATTTGATCCTCACGACAATCTTGAGAGTTAATGAATAGTTTCCACATTTTTAAGGAAGAGGATCTGGAGAGTTTAAGTCAGACTGACATTTAGCTGGATGGTAAGTCTCTGTTGTGTTGTTTAACTAGGGGCAGTATGGTCTAATGGTTAAGAATACAGACTCTGAAGTCTGGAGCAAGATTCCTCTTGCAATTACTCTTAGCTGTAATGACTTTGCCTTGTTGCATGACTTCTTTGTACCTCAGTTTCCCCATTTATAATATGGTTATAATAATTGTAGCTATGGATAGGGCTATGTTGGAAGATTGAATGAGTTGATAAAGTGCCTGGTACAAAGCATGTACTACAAAATGTTTGCTTTATTGTGGTGATTTTGTTTTATACAAATAATACTGAAGTCTTGTTTCTTAAAAATAATAGTGAAGTCATGTTTTTTTTTGTCATTTAGTAATATTATGTGAATTTACCCATGCAGTGTTTATAATTTATTATTAAACTGATTATTATGCACTTTTATAGTTCTACCGTGAAAGACATTTCCCCTATGCAGTTTCTGGCATTTGTTGTTAAAAAAAAAAAAAAGACTACTGATATTTGCATATTGATCCTATATTTAGTCACTTTACTAAATTCTCCTCTAGTCCTGAATGGTTTTTAAAAGCCAAAAGCTTTGGAATGATCTTGGACACCTGTTTTTCTCATATCCTACATCAACTAATATGAGATGTACCTTAAATACAGCATTGGGGCATTGGGTGGCTCAGTCAGTTGGGCAGCTGACTTTGGTTCAGGTCATGACTTCGTGGTTCATGGGTCCAAGCTCTGAGTCGGGCTCTGTGCTGACAGCTCAGACGCTGGAACCTGCGATTCTGTGTCTCCCTTACTCTCTGCCCCTCCCCCACTTGCGTTGTGTCTCTGTCTCTGTCTCTCTCTCTCTCAAAAATAAACATTAAAAAAAAGTTTAAATATATACAACATGTAACCATTCTTAACCTCTACCTCCCCTACCATGCTCTAAACCACCCTATCCCATACCTACTTATTTCCAACTTCTTCCAATATCAGTGCCGACCCTATTGTAGTCTATTCTCAAGGGAATCTATTATCAGTTAAGGATCGTTTTTCTCTTCGCTTTTTATTACAACATATATTTTATTTTCTCTAAAATAGCTAGAATTCCTCCTCCTCCCCCCCAAAAATCGTAGTGGTAAGAATGGCTAACCCTGTCGTGATTATAACTTTAATGAGAACGGCTTTAATTTTACTTGGTGTAAAACTTGCAGTTAGTTTCCATTAAATAACTTTTTACCATGATTTGAAAGTGTAGTGCTAGTCACATTTTTTTTTTTAACCTGTTTGGCTTGTATTTAAATTTTTTTTTTTAACGTTTATTTATATTTGAGACAGAGGGAGACAGAGCATGAACGGGGGAGGGGCAGAGAGAGAGGGAGACACAGAATCAGAAGCAGGCTCCAGGCTCTGAGCCATCAGCCCAGAGCCCGACGCAGGGCTCGAACACACAGACCGCGAGATCGTGACCGGAGTCGAAGTCGGACGCTTAACAGACTGAGCCACCCAGGCGCCCCTTGTCACATTTTATCTGTAGTTGATTTTATCATGTTGTTTCAGTATTTACTAATACGCTCCTATAGTTTTTCTCCTGTTAATAATACTAAAACTTCATTTTTACCTTTGCCTTTATGTTCATAAACTACACCCATATTCTCTAATGAATTACTTTATCTTTTAATCCACTGGTGGGTGATATTTGATGAAATTTTATTTGGTATTTTTGCATTTCCCTCTTTATAAGTAAAATTGATCCTGATTTTAACTGTTTGATTTGCCATTTGTAAGGACTTTGATATAAGGGTTTTTTTTCCCCATTTATTGGAGATTTTAATTTTTATTTACTTTTTCCAACCTTATTGAGATATAATTGGCATATAACATTGTGTAAGTTTAAGGTGTGCAATGGGTTGATTTGATACCCTTCTATATCTCAGTGTGCTTACCACCAGAGAGTTAGCTAACATCTTCATCAAGACACATAATTCCATTTCTTTTGTGCGATAAGAACATTTAAGATCTAATCTCAGAGCACCTGGGTGGCTCAGTTAAGCATCTGACTCTTGATTTCATCTCAGATCATGATTGCAGGGTCGTGAGATCAAGCCCCTCATCAGGCTCTGCACTGAGCATGGGGCCTGCTTAAGATTCCCACTTGCTCTCTCTTTCTATGCCTCTCTCTCAAAAAAAATCTAATCTCTTAGCAACTGTAATATATATAATATTATAAACTATATCCACAAAATTTAGGCTAGTTTATTTTATTATTAATGGAGGTAGATATTGTCAAATATTTGATATGGATTTTCAGTTTCTTCTAGAGTTATTAGTTTACTTTTTCTGCTTTTTCAGTCAACTTTGATAATTTACATTTTCCTGGGAAGTCATCAATTTCATTTAGCTTTTCAGATTTCATTGGCATAAAGTTATGCAAAACATACTTACAAACTTTAAATACTTTTTTTTAAGTTTATTTATTTTGAGAGAGAGAGAAAGAGAGAGAGAGCATGTGAGTGTAAGAGGGGCGGGGGGGGGGGGGGGGAGAAACAGAACCCCAAGCAGGCTCAGTGCTATCAGTATGGAGCTTGATGTAGGGCTCGAACTCACGAACTGTGAGATCATGACCTGAGCTGAAATCAAGAGTCGGACACTCAACTGACTGAGCCACCCAGTCCCCTTAAATACATTTTTCTTGTGATTGTTACTATCTTCCTCACTCCTAATTATGTAAATTCTTGGTCATACTCTCTATTTCCGTCTCTCCCCCCTTGTCCTCTCCCCCTTTCCCTCCTTCATTCCCTGTATCTGTCTATCTCTCCTTTCTGAGAACCAGCTTTTGGTTTTAATTATAAATTCTAATTTTGGCTTCAAATACATCTCTTATACTTTCCATTTCCATTAGTTTTCACCTTATACTTTGATTTGCTTAATTTTTCTACCTTTATAGGTTGAATTCATGGGTTCTAGATTTGCAGTGTTTTTATTTAGTAAGAAGATAAATTGAATCTATTAATTGCCTTGCATAAACTACCCCACCATGTACAACATAACCATTTCTCACAGTAGAACTATCATATTTTCCTGCAAATTACTTCATCATGTGTTCTCAGCCCTCTGAAGCATGCTCGGCGGTTTGACTTACACATTTTCTAGGTAGGTTTAAAACTATCCATACAGAGGGGCGCCTGGGTGGCTCAGTCGGTTAAGCGTCCGACTTCAGCTCAGGTCACGATCTCGCGGTCGGTGAGTTCGAGCCCCGCGTCGGGCTCTGGGCTGATGGCTCGGAGCCTGGAGCCTGCTTCCGATTCTGTGTCTCCCTCTCTCTCTGCCCCTCCCCCGTTCATGCTCTGTCTCTCTCTGTCTCAAAAATAAATAAAACGTTAAAAAAAAAAACTATCCATAGAGAATTTAGAGTAGCTAAAAATAAATACAGTAGTACCTTCCTCATCCACTGTTTCAGTTACTTGTGGTCATTTGAGGTCTGATCGCAGATCATCCTCTTTGTGCTATATCATCAGAAGGTCAATAGTACTTAACACAGCTTCATAGTGTCTATGTCATTTACCTTACTTCGGCTCGTCACGTAGGCATTTTATCATCTCACATCATCACGAGAGGAAAACAGGTGAGTACCATGCAATAAGATATTTTGAGAGATAGATAGAGAGAGAGAGAGAGAGAGAGGGACCACATTCACATAACTTTTATTATGATATATTGATATAATTATTCTATTTTACTATTAGCTGTGGTTTTAAATCTCTTACCATGCCTAAGTTATAAATTAAGCTTTGTCATTGGTGGTATGTATGTGTAGGAATAAACAGTAAATATGGAGTTTGATACCGTTTGAGGTTTCAGGCACCCACTGATGATCTTGGAACATATCCCCTGCAGATGAGGGGGACTGTTGTATTACCAAATTGATTCAAACAAATCCTTGGAAAATGTATGTGCCCACATAAACAAGTTAACTCATCAGTTTTATTTGAATGGCCCTGAATGTTTCTCTAGCCATTGAATAACACCATTTAGCCAATTTGAACAAAGACACAAATTCTCTTCAGTGAGGCCTCAAAATAAAGCAAATATAATTATGGATGCATATTTCAAATACAGTACATAGAGTGGCTTAGAACTTAAGGGTTCTGGAGTTAGCCGTGGGTTCTAGAGTTCTACTGCCAACGTGGAAGGAAGCCTTGCCTCTGCATTTAGTCTATGTGACCTTGACTAGGAGCTTAGGTGCCCTGTATTTTATAATCTAGGAAATGGACACAGTAGCAGTATCAACTTTTTGTGATTTTTTTTTTTTTTTTTTTTGTGAGGGTCAAATGAGTTTGTGAATAAAAAGCAATTGATAAAATTTAATTATTACTTTAAAATTCTTTTCAGTATGTTAAAGTGTATGTAGACATTTTGGTGTCCGAGTAGGGATCTGAAACTCATGCAAATGAGTAGTATTCTGCTAAGCTGAAGTAGAATCCAGTAAGCGCTGTGGAATAATTGGCATCTTACTGATTTTATTACCTTTGCCAACAAACTTGGGCTCCAGGTGACACTTGCAGAGCTGGGTCTTTTAAGATCCGCACGTATTTGTTGGCAGGGTCTCATACTACCGTCGGATTCGGTAATTCATGAGGTAGGTTTAATTGATGGGGTTTTAGTGAGTTTGAATGAGGAGCAGCCTATTTTGCAGGGTTGGTTTATTTTTGTTGAAGGAAGCCGGGTGTCTGACAATTCTGTTTACCAGGGAATTTATTTCTTCGGTTTACTCCTTACAATTCTTGCGAGTTGGAAAGCAGTCCTCATGCCCTCACAGTTTTTGAATTCCCACATGAGAACGAAAATTTTGTCTACAATACCAGACTTGTTTGTTAAACATAAAAGGACATAAATCCTCCATGGGTCCCCAGGGGTATGTTAGAGAAAGGGAGTGATCATTATAAACCACTTAGCGCTGTGTGCTCTGTATCATGTTGCCGTGAGAAAGTGATGTTTGATTGGCTCATAAAATAGGTTTAGTAAATCCTTTAAATACTGATGTGAGCAGTTGTGCATGTTGGAAATTAATACCTGAGAGTGTATTATAAGGATTACCGTGTCTCCAGAACAGTCACCTGGGCATGTGTAGATTTCAGCGTTTAAGGAAGATTACGTTTTGTAATTTCACTTTCATGTGTCAAATGTTGCTTGGTTTTTTCATTCCCCTTTCATTTGGCTGCGGCCTAGAAACATCTTTTGTCATTGTTTTCTCTCTAACTTGATGTTTTGAGCGATGCTATAGTATATAAACCAATGGACTTCCACAATTAACTCCATCTGCAAATACCGTTTTATCAGAAAAAAGAAAAACTTCAACTTATTAGGGAAGACAACTGGATTTAATGCATTAGTCTTTTTCCAATCGTGCTCCATATTCTCAAACATTTAAAGGAAATGTAGAATCAAGTGGCAGTGATTTTTGCTTTCATTTTTTCTGTTTTGAAGATTACGCACAGTAATGAGGTATGGGAATACTTTACAGGTGGATCTTCACTTGGTCTATTTTACGTGACTTAAGTTTTTAAAAAAATGCTATTTTTGTAACCATATCCTTTAGCAAGCGGATTTACAGTTTCAAGAGAGAAAACTAAGCCTTGGTAAATAATGATGGTATTGGTATTTTTCACCTCCATACACAGCTAAACAGCTGTCGAGTATGACCATAAAAATTGATGGTGGAATATTGGGTGAACAATAGAATTATATTGTCATAGGACACCACTTGTGAAAAAAATCTTAAAAGTTTACTGTGAAACAATTAGTAGCATATGTTCGATTCTGCTGTTTTATACACACACACACACACACACACACACACACAAAACAGTACTTTTTTAGATGTCCATTTCATTTAACCTTCATGGAATGCAAAATTATGTAGATTTTTAAAGCACTGTGGTAAATGTGTGCACCACATTTACGTGGTGAGCATGTATGAGCATGTAAGAATTAATGCCAGCTGTCTAACTGCAAATCCAGAAATTGTTATAAAGATTATAAAGATTGATTTTTTTTTTTTTTAATGGCATCAAATTCAGTAGAAAATCTTCATGGAGAAAGTCATGATGTACTTCTCTTATTTGCAGGACAGTGATTTTTGTTTCAGGATCTAAGATAAAGCCAAGTTTAATTTTAATCGTTCCTTAATAAGTTCTTAACATGTATAATCCAGGTATTTCTGTGTGGCTAAAAACTCCTTTTAAATACTTCTACAGAACTTACAAATCACATCAATACGTACTAGTGTTTATTTTCGAACAATAAGAAAAGTGTGTAATAGTAAAATAGTTAACATGAATTGTTTCAGTTTTCTTGCATATGATCTTTTCTCATACAATGCTTCTATTAGATAATTTTGAAAATGGACTGAAGTACATTTTTGACAGTTTCTGTTCTGCCCAACCAGTTTATTGAAATGACTTCGTAATTGCCAAACCCAAGGGATACTGTTTGGTTTTTCGTGTCTTTGACCTTTCTTTGGCATTGGTACATCAGCACTGTGGATCTCTTCTGTTTCTGGTGGATATTTCCCTTCCCTCTTTGCTCAGTTCTGTGGCATCCCTCATAGTGGCTTTCCCCAAGTTCCCTGACTCTTCCTTTTCAGGATGTGTTTGTTACAGGATCTCTTCTTTCTACCCACACTTGTAATGTTATCATTTCCTGGCATTCCTCAGAGAAGTGGTGATTCTATTCCCTGCCAGTGTTACTCCCTCACTGAAATCTCCATGGCTGTGCCTCTTAGGCCCACATGGGCAAATAATGTGAACAAACGACGATCTGGGCATTTAAACAACAACAACAACAACAACAACAACAACAACAACAACAACAACAACAAAGAAAGTAGATGGGGATCTTTTTTTTTTTTTTTTTTAATGTTTATTTAATTTTGAGAGAGACAGAGACATAATGTGAGTGGGTTAGGGGCAGAGAGAGAGGGAGACACAGAATCCGAAGCAGGCTCCAGGCTCTGAGCTGTCAGCACAGAGCCCGATGTGGGGCTTGAACTCAAGAACCATGAGATCATGACCTGAGCCAAAGTCAGACGCTCAACCCACTGAGCCATCCAGGCGCCCCTGAAAGTAGATGGGGATCTTTAAAGACAGAAAGAACATGTCTTTCCACTTGGTCCCAGTCTCAGTTGCAGTGAACGCATGAAGGCCTGGTGTTCATTCCTTCATCCGCCAAATACTGATACAGTATGTACTATGTTCCTGACACACAGGCATTAGGGATAAGGCAGGAAATTTAAAGACACCTCCTCTTCTGGAGCCAACACCAATTCCAGAGATCTGAACTCCATGGACTCATCCTAGGGCTAATGATACTTAGTATTACCAGATCTTCAAATTTAATATGTAAAACAGCCAGAAATCCAGATATTCTGTGCCATTCCACTCTTTAGAATCTTGACTTAAATTTGTAAAAAGAAACAGAGCTATCTGTTTCTTTTTACTACTAGGAACTACTAGTAGTAAACTACTACTACTTTTTACTACTAGGAACTACTAAAACCGCACTTCCCTGTTTGCTACATTATGCCTACAAAATATTCTACCCAAAGGCCTTCCCACCTACACCTGTTCTTCCAGCTTGATCTTCATCTGCTTCTTTGTTCCCCACCTTCTATTCCCAGCCCACCGTGCTGGGCCCTTCTTTCTTCTGTTGCATCTTACACATTGTCCTTCTCGCTACAATGCATTTCCATTTCCCCTCCTTTCACCCCCGCTCAGTCAGTGCTCATTGACAGCCCAAATGTTCCTTTGCAAACCAACCCTAATCTCACTGTATAGAATTACTCCTACTCTGCCAGTCTTCCACAGTATTTCCTACGAACTCTCATTAGAGCACTTACCAAAGTGTTTTATGGGCCCTGAGCCCAAGGAAGCTATAGTTTCATCTTTGAATCCTAAGAATCTAGCAGAACACTGTGCACCAAGTGAGCACTTCATAAATGCTTACAGAATGATCGACCAGGTCTCAAATCTGGCTCTCTTCAAACTAGCAACGGTGGTAACCTACATTAGATAGGTTTAGGGGAAAACCTCCCAAGCATAGAACAAACAGATACAAAAAAAGCTTTGTTTCACATGTAAACTATCTTGATATGAAAATTATCCTTTCATATAAAATGGTAGTTATCAACTTTTATACCCAGGAAATCTGAAATAACTACGTAGGTCTGTTCTTTTCTAATTTTTTTTTAATGTTTATTTATTTTTGAGAGAGAGAGAGCATGTGAGAGAGCAGGGGAGGTTCAGAGAGAGGGAGACACAGAATCCAAAGCAGGTTCCAGGCTCTGAGCTGTCAGCACAATGCCCCCGACGTGATCCTTGAGCTCCCAACGGCGAGATCATGACCTGAGCTGAAGTCGGACATTTAACCAACTGAGACACCCAGGCGCCCCTACTTAGGTCTGTTTTGTCCAAGTCCTCTAACCCCTAACCCCACCACTTTTCAGTCCCACCACATACATATATACCAAACTCCTAGAATAGTTCCACCGGTCGGTTTACACGTTTGTCATTGATGACCGAGAACTGTCGTGTGATGTAGCAGGTGTTCTCCCCTTTGTATTTGAGTTTTCTTATTTATTGCTTTCAGACTCCCACAGTTATATTAAAAATTCATGTGGAGGAGGGGGTACAGGATGCAGGATGGAGATGAAGGACAGCTTTATTGAATGGCAGCTGTGAGCCAACGGTGTTTTAGGTACACAGACGTCTCCTGTCCCAAAGTATCCCTGAGAGCTAAGTAGCATCATCCTCAATTTAAGACCAAGCAAAATGCAGCTGAAACAAGTTAAGTTACATGTCATAAGCGAGTTCTGGATACTTCTTCAGGAAGAAGATTTATAAATAGAATTGGCCCATTACATACTCTGTATATAATTTTCAATAATTTTTTCTTCTGTAAATTCAGTACTGCACAAAACATATTATTTTTGTTGTCTAGTATCTACTGAATTTATATTTTTGAAAACGCCTACCCGTGATTCTCAACCGTGTCAGACCTACATTTTAAGAAAGTTTTTGCAGTGTCCTCTTTAGTATTCTCGAAGGAAGTTCATAGAAGTGATCATCTATTCATATACACAATTGTTTGAAATATAAATATAATGGCATGTGTGCTATATAAAGCTAAAATAACAAAGTAAGTTTTATGAAAATAATGGATTTAAAATCATAAATACATACGCACAAGTATGCGAAGAAAATGCAAGGAAGTAGATATTTGCATCTTTTAAGTAGATTCATTGTGAATATGACAGTTCTAGATATAGACGAATATGTATATGTTTAATTGGTTTAATTGCAATACAGATTGTATAAGCAGTGTTTCTGTTCATGATATGTTTTTTTCCAACATAGTAATTCTTGCTAAGTTCCAAAACATAGAAACTTTCTTCAACTTATTTGATGGTTAAATTTCTGGAAAATTTGGTTTTACCTAAAACTGCAGAACATATTTGTGCTTACATGTGAGACAGCATTAGTTTCCAGACTCAGAGGAACTACATCAAAAATTTCACTTACATAAACATCCGGTGAACTGTTTGAAAGGCATGGAGAACACGGGGCCAATAATCACTTCTGGGACTTTCCATTATTGAACATTGTTGGACTGTGCCTGCCACGTGTCACGGTGCTATCCCCACCCCTGGTCTCAGTATAAGCCAAAATGCCTCTTAAGATTTCTGGAATGTTTCTTAAGAGGCAACACTGCTCCGGATGAGTACCACTGATCTAAACCTTTCAAACCAAAATTAACATTTGTTGGAAAAATATTGCATATTCCTTATGTTTAGGATACTGTGTACATTGCAGTGCAAATTAGAAGTATATAAAAACTGATTCCTTCCTTTCTTCAGGGATTTAACAGACTATGAAAATGGATCACTTGCATACATATAATGAATATTGAACATATGTGTTTATCAAAAAGAGAAAGATGACGGTGAGCTGAGAACACCCAGAAAGGTCTCACAGAGGCAGACTGGTACAAAGTGAGATTTGAAGGGTGTGTATATAATGATGCGGCTGTAGAGAAGCTTGCCTCAGAGATGAGGAAAGGGAGCCAAGGAGTCTGACTAGGGCGAAAGCGTTACTGTCGGAAAGTAATGGGCGATGAGAATAGCATTTAAAATTGGAGTAAAACTATCATGTCCAAATGGAAATTACATTGAATAATTCATAAGTTGAATGTCAGATATGGTTGCTCCCTACAAAATATTTAAGCCTTGAGATGGCTATTTTTAGTGAATTTGGAGTTCATCACCAGCAGCACTAGAGGGCTTAGAATAGAAGAGTCATTTTGCCCACATTGAGAAAGCGTTTTCGATTGTGCCTCTTCTTTGGAGTATTTGATTATATTGACCCAGTTAAATTTGGAATGGACTCCTGGCTCTGGTCCATAGATAGCTGCCTTGTATCCATGAACATGGAATTTGAATTGCTAAAGTAACAAATCATGCTGTGATCATGTGATGTTATGTCTCTTTTGCCTTTGTCTCTTGCAGGTATGATTTTGTAGAGGTTGAAGAACCCAGTGATGGAACTATTTTAGGACGCTGGTGTGGTTCTGGTACAGTGCCAGGAAAACAGATTTCTAAAGGAAATCAAATCAGGATAAGATTTGTATCTGATGAATATTTTCCTTCTGAACCGGGGTTCTGCATCCACTACAACATTGTCATGCCAGTAAGTACCACTTACAGATCCCCTGATTTAATTGGGTCAGTTATTTGCTTACCTTAAAAAAAGAAAAAAAAAAGGTGGGGGGGGGGAGAATCAGGAAAAACAAAAAACAAAACCTTTTCCCTACGTTGATTTTTTTATCCATAAACGTCATTGTAGTTATCACAAATAACTTAAATTCCATCACTACAGATCGTTAATCATTGGCCATGTTAAATACCTTTTCAGAGTAATGAAATAAAACATGTTTTTTTACAACTTTGAGGAGAAACCCCCTACCCAACTCCCCTGCAACTCACTATTCATTGTTTGTGGGAGGTTGCATAAGTACATAGCATTTTCTCTTGGAAAAAAAAAAAATAGAAAAATCTGTGTATTTATTGCTCTTCCCATTTAGATAATCATCAAAATTTGACTATATAAAGTCTTCCTGAATTTCAAGTTTGAGTCATATTAAGTAATAAAATACAATTTTATTTTCTAGCATTTTTGTAGAACTTTCTTATGTGATACTCTTTTGCATTTTGCTAAATGTTACTCTTACTTTAAAGAGATAAATTTTGAAGCTTACACGGGATTCTAACAGTTCTAATTTTCAAATTCATTTATATATTTGTTATGAATACATTGCAGACCTAGAAAGCCAGCACTGTTTGATATTAATACCATTTTAGCTAAATTCATGTCTGTAACTGCCCTAAAATTCCATTTTCTTCAGTGATGTTTTACTTTTTCTCCCCCATTAAGGTGGCATCTTTCCTTTTCTGGACCTGCCAAAAATTTATTTTTTATGTGTGTGGTTTATGAACATGTACACAACATTTTGTACATCATATTTTTCTTTTTATCGAGAGAAGTAAACTTACTAGCTCTTTCTAAAATCAGTGTTTTAGTAAAATATACTTTAAAAAGTAGTCATCTCTATTATCCTACTTATGCTAATATTTATCCTGCTTAAATAATACTTGTGGCTGTTCATGTTTCAAAAAAGAAGTTCTGAAGTTTTCACTGGAACGTAAGACCCCTATTTGGTCTTTGTTACTATAGTTTTAGTTATATCCTGGCGATTTGTATCCTTTACATATTATTTCAAACATTCATATCTATTTGCTGCACAACAGAAATATTAAACATGCTTTTACTATTTTTATCACATTACTTATAGTAATTCTGAAGTACTCTTACAAATATGATGATGTCACCTAGTATACATTTTAAATATAATCAATAATATCACCACTTAAAATAACATAAAAATTGATATCTTCAATACTTTTGACAGGAGACTTAACAAATCAGCAGGCACTCTGGGAACATAACATAATGTGGGTTACATGCATTAACATCTGTGTTCTTACTGGATATAAGAACAATGCTCATGGCAGGCTAACAGTTCATGAAGCCAATTAGAAAATATGGAATCAATATTAAACTTTATATGTTATATTCTTATTGTAATGTTAAGTAGAACTTTCTTTTTTCGGTTGCCCAAATTCAAGTCTGTGGAACATTAAGGATTTGATTAGATTAATAAATTTAAATATTATTGTAGATATAGGTAAAAGAAACCATAAATTCAAACTGAAGTTTGAAAAGGATCTTTTATTCATTTAGTAACAGTAGAATAATTTATTGTGTAAAATCAACATTAAGGGAGATAGCTCTAAACTATATGTCATAAATAAATTGTGAATCTTGATCAGTTACCTTATATAGATTATTTAAGATATCCACACCTCTGTTCCATGATGAAATACTTTTTGCCAGTATAGGGTCTCTACCATTTTTAGTTAATTTCCAAAACGTCTCTTACTTTAATAATTTAGTATTTTTCTTTAAATTTATTAAAATTGAAGACTTCTATCTAGAAATGAGGAATGTTAATAGTAGACAAGAATGAGCATTTTCAAAAACCACTCGGTATCTATCGATACTGTTTTCAACAACCACTATTGATATTGTGATGATTTGTTTGAATAAAGCCACTAAGAATCTGTTTAACACACTTTCACAGTGTCTTACTTTAGAGAATTTATGAAGTTAAAATTTTTTAAGTCTGAGATGGCAGAGGGAGCTAGGACTATACTTTCACAAAGTTGTACAGTCCACATCTTCAGTGTGTGTAGGTAGCATATGTAGTGTTCTTAAATATATAAAGATGAAACAATTAAGTTTCACTCAAAAACGTAATGATGGGTGTTACAACACAGCAAAGGTTTTTTTTTATCCCTAATCTGTGACAAAATAAAACTTGAAACCGGTGCGCCTGGGTGGCTCAGTCGGTTAAGCGTCTGACTTCGGCCCAGGTCAGATCTTGCAGCTCGTGAGTTCGAGCCCCGTGTCAGGCTCAGTGCTGACAGCTCAGAGCCTGAGGCCTGCTTTGGATTCTGTGTCTCCCTCTCTTTCTCTCTGCCCCTCCCCAGCTCATGTTCACATTCTGTCTCTGTCAAAAATAAATAAACTTAAAAAAATTTTTAAAAAAACTTGAAACTGAGAAGATACTTATATTTTAAATAAACTCTCTTCTTCCCATTATATTACTTTAAATATGTATAACTAACAATCATCCTGCTACAGAATAAGACATGAAAGCTAAAATATATATATATATGCCAACATCAAGGGTTGTATTTTTCTAATTTTATGACTGCATGGCTTAGCTAGTTGTATAACTCACGGAGTTGTGTGGATTAAATAAAATACGTAAAGATAAAAACACAGGAAATTTATAGTGTTGTGCTCAGTTCTGGGGCACATTAGAGGTTCTTAATAAATACTTGAATGCTGAGTTGATGATACCATTCACTCACTCCAGCTTAACTAACAGAAGATTCACTGACAGCTGTATTTTTATCTGTGAGAGTATATCCTGTTCATGAGCCTTGAAATGAGATAAAGCATCGTAGGGTCTGTAGTAATTACCATCCATCCTCTTGACTCAGAAGGGCCCTGCCACCTGAATTTGACCTACTATTGGAGATTTACTGTGATTAAGATCAGAAACTGCATCTGAGAGACTTTAGATGAAAGGTGTATCACCGGGTGCATCACTGAAATTAAATTCAGTGCATTTTTAAATAGTTATTGAAGTTGTTTGATAAGCTGTAAATATGGGAATTGACATTCTCCTGACATCCTTTGAGCCATATTTTGCCTGGCACCGAAGTTGACCTGTGCTGGGCTGCAGAACATGGAAATATGTAGAAATATACATAGGACATCTTCTATTAATTTGTCTTATGCTCAGGAAACCAGCAGCCATTGGATTGCAAGAAACAAGAGAATTTGATGTCATGGTCCTTGTTGCCTAATAAATATGACTTGGTGATTTTGATTTTGCCAGATTGTTCAGTTCTGTTGGGTTTAAATCTATTTTGGCTATTTACCTACCATTTCATAGAATCCTTTCTCTTGGTTCCTTGTATGCCTCTTCCCCAACACAGCCACACTCCCGTTCTCAATAACTGCCTGCAGAAGGGTGAGATTTGGTTAGTGAAAAGCTGACAAGTGATTTTGCTGTTAAGCCTTCCAGAATGTTTTGAATTATCATTGTGTGTTGCTACATGACATCCTTCCCTCCATGGCCCTCCTCCCCACAATATTATTACTAGCCTGGAAAGATCCATCAATCTTATCTGTGTATCAATGAATGAAAGCCTAAGGGAAGAAAGTTTACCTTTTCAAGAACAGACTTAAAAGTTCTTGTGGCGTTTGCTCAAGGGCACATGCCCCTCCAACCCCTGGATCATCTCCAATACTTTTTTTTTTTTCTTTTTTGTCAAAGATGTACTTCATAATTAGCACACCCAGCTCCTCAAAGGCATTGGTCTCATTGACTGCAAACCCACCCTTGCAAAATAGGACCTTGGGGGCCACTGGCCACAATGGTCTCCTTTAATTTTCTAATGATAAAAATGATAGGAACCATAGGTCCTTAGTGGACTATTAGATTCCCGAACTGAGGTTTGCTACTGAGTGCCTAGCACACCCTGAAGCACCTGCTCACTAGTATCTCATGGTAGTTCAGCCAGTTCCCCTGGGAGTTGTCTAAACCCCCCTGGAGCTGTACTGACTTCTCATTTAGTATGTGTTACCTCTGTTAATGTTGTATAATAGTGCTGTTTTGTCAGCTAGAGCACTGAAGAATCACACTAATGACACCAGGTATTCTCCTGGTCCTGATATATTAGAACTAGTTTCCCTCTCTCTCTCTCTCTCTCTCTCTCTGGTGGGAGTGGAACATCCCAAGTAGTTCAAGAAATTGGTGCCTCCTTATGACATGATAACCATTAATGTGTATAATCATACTCATCAGCTTTTTTATAATTAGCTTAATATTTTGCATCTGTTCACACACGAACAAAAACTTCGAGTTTAATCAGTTCTTTTTTTTTCTGGGACAATTATGGAGAAAGTGTATTTTGATATTCTTTATAGTCTACAAGTAAGGGAGACCATTCTGCAGCCTTCTTTTGGAGCATGAATGGATATGTTTGATTCTAACTAACCTTTAAGTCTGGTTGATTCTATACCAACTTTAGGTAGTATGTAGCTCAGCAGTAGAATTCTAATACATTAGTTAAAATTTTCAGAAACAGTGTTGCCATACATGTTGCCATTAAAAACTATGTTCATAACCACATAAATTTACTACATAAATTTAAAATGTTAGCATTTCAGTGTTATTTTCGAGAATTATTTATGGAAATATATACCCCCTTATGCCCCATTAATAAGTAATGAAAAATAAATTCATGCATATTGATGCCAAACAATATCCATTCAGCTTTTATGATTGTGCATAAGGAGTTAATAATGTCTTTGATTTTTTTTTCCCCTTCATGCTAAAAAAAAAAAAAAGGCCTGGTAGATTAGCAGTGAGAGATTGTTTGGGAAGAAATGAAGCAAAACTGAAATAAAACAGTGCAAGCTTGTTTCTGTTTGGAGGCCACACACATTGAGAGCCCAGCGCACATTTCGGATCTCTTACAAAGAAAAGAAAATTTCTTGTTTAATTTTGGAGTAATTTATAATAGATTATGTATGTTTTACTCTGTGTACTGTAGCATAAGCACCATTATTTAAAACTGTTAGCAAACCTACAAAGGCTGAAAAATAGCATCTTTTCTTCTAGCATCAAAAGATCTTATTAAAAGTTTATTTGTAAGAAAATAAGCCTTAATATAAAAATATTGCATATTTTTATCAGTTACTTCAAAAACCCATACCTATTTTGAAATAAAATATACAAACCCAAATATGAATATTTTTAGTGGTTTCATTCTTTACATATAAAGCTATTTCTTTCGAGTATAATGTTGTTTGTTATATTTATATATCTGTTTTAAAACAGTTGTGAGATTTGAAGATTTTTTTTTCTCTCTTTCCAAACCTGGTTAACACTTTGAAGGATGATTAAAATACTCTTTATTGATTTCTTTTAAAACAGTGTCTTTGAATATTGTATTTTCCAGAATTTTTTAATAAGCTTCCTGATCAGAAGTAATAACATAATATTTTCAACAATTCATCTGCTCTCATTTTTTAATGTAATAAACGGATCAGTTTAGATTAAGAGAAATAGATGTTATAGCTACCGGGCTAATTGACTCCATATATTTTTATCTTCTTTTCCTTTATTGCCTGAAAAGAGGAGTGTGGGGTGATGAATGAAGTGAAGACTCCTTTAACTCACAACAGTCTGTGAAACTCCTCTTTTAAGTTGCTTCTAAAGTTTTTCTATTATTTATTTTCTGTTTTCTTTTTCCACTGATAAGTGACAGTTGTTTGGATATCACGTATTTTTTTATTCTTTTTAGTAAAGTTATACCCAGCGATGAAATAATACTAGAGAGCGGCACGCAAGTAATGTAGCTACTTTATAACCCCAACCATGGGTTTTCCTTAACAGTGATTTTTTTAAATGACTTGTCCAGAGTTAAGTCAGTGCCTGGCCAGTGTGCACTATAGAAGGGTGTATGGTTTCTGTGGGGAAGGCTTAGAAGGACACTTGATGCCTGAGGTGCCATTAAGGAATGCATGACTGATTGCCAAAGTAGTTATTAATTATGCGGGATACGGAGAACAAAGCCGCTCAGTGAATATTGAAGTTGGAGGGAGAAAGGAGGAGGGGGATATTTTTTTCCGTCCTTTCTGGCATGTGCCAGTAGGTTATTTCACTCTTAATATCATGTAAAGGAAAGTTTTAACTGAAGGCCAAATTTGCTTTTATGTTCAGGTTAAGAAAAATTCCAAGTAATTCTCAAACAAGGTATCAAGTTCATTTTCTTAGGTGGGGGTGGGGGGGTGGGGGAACAGCATACCTGGAATAAAAAATACATACAGCAATATCGTAACCCTAATCCCATAGGAAACAAATTCAGTATTAAAATGTCAAGATTTTAAAAAATCGTGAATTTTCATAGCAAGTTGCACTGCATGCCTATATTACTATATTAAACTTATTTTAATGAGTGAAAAATTCAGGTTTTAAACCTTTAAAATAAATTTTTATTAACCTTAAGAGAGAATTAAGAGAAAATAATTGTTAGAATTTTTTTGTAGTATTTACAGAATAAAAGAAGTTGTTTCAAATACTGTATCTCTATAGTATATAGTCTGAAACACTTTTTGAATGATTAGGTTTTTATGAAAATATACAGTGTAATTGTATATTTATGGAGGGAGTCTAGAGATGACAGTATTTTATTACATCAAAGAAATTATACAGTTGCCACGAAGACTAAGCTTTTACTTGGCTAAGAGCTGTTTAAAGTATTTTTCTACCAACTCCTACCCCATGGGCACAGTGCTCTCTTTCATGTGAAGATCATGGTCTCTTCCATTTCTACTGATTCTTTTTGTCCCAGTTAATTCCTAGCTATCTAAAAAAGAACTTCACAGACGGTATGATTTGTAGTTAGAAAGGAAAAGTCAGTTGGTGCTACTGTAGGGATGGTAAGAGGCAGAAAAACCACTTTAAGTTGATGTACAAGGGGTTATAAATATGAATTTAGGAAAGCTTGAAGTTTGATTGATTCATATTTTATATCTCAAGCCACAAATATTTAAAAGCTTAGACTTCATATGACCCTAAACCTGATGGAATGATTCTCTAGAAGTTGGTTGCAATTTAAAATGATAACATAAATACTTTTGTCTTCAATACCCCATCCATTCTCCTGTTACGTCTTCTGGCATGTATTGAAGAATATTTGACGAAATATTTCATTGTGAGAAATTTTTAAAATTTATGGCATTGCCCTGGGTCTCTGAGAACTCACCTTGCTTTGAGGGAAAAGAAATGTATACACACAACACACATGCATACACACACACACACACACACACACACCCCTATATAAATATACTACATGAATAAGTATAATAGAAACGGTTTGGAAAGATTTGGAGAAGAGAGACAATTGTTCAGAACAGACAGATATTATGACTCTTTAAGGAAAAAACAAACAAGCAATCAAACAAACAGAAACCCTGGAAATTGCTTAGTATAGACTTGATGTCAAATATATTATTAAAAATTTCTAAGGGCGCCTGGGTGGCTCAGTCGGTTGAGCGTCCGACTTCAGCTCAGGTCATGATCTCACAGTTCGTGAGTTCAAGCCCCACGTTGGTCTCTGTGCTGACAGCTCAGAGCCTGGAGCCTGCTTCGGATTCTGTGTCTCTCTCTCTCTACCCCTCCCCTGCTCGTGCTGTCTCTATCTCTCTCTGTCTCTCTCTCTCTCAAAAATAAATAAACATTAAAAAAATTAAAATGTCTAAAGAATTTATTAAAAATCATATTACCAAATATCAAAGATGATGATTCTCTTTATCTAGAGTGGTGCTCAGTTATCTGCATCTTCAAACATGCTTGGGGACTCTGATACAAGATGTTCTCACATTGAGCTTGTGGGTGAGAAACCTCTCTCCACTATAACTGAGCAGATGCAGAGAGTTTTGCTACAAGATGTTGGGGAAATACTTTTCATATTCAAGCAAACATGAATATTTTTTGAACAGCTGAGAAATTCTGCATGAATATTTTATTGCTAACATATTCCTGTGTTCTCTATATTTCAAGATTACAAAAAACGTGGAACTTTCTCATAGAATTAGAAATGGATAGATTTCAATTTAAATTTTTTTTCATGTTTATTTATTTTTGAGATGGAGAGAAACAGAGCACAAGTGGAGGAGGGGCAGAGAGAGAGAGTGAGGGAGACAGAATCCAAGGCAGGCTCCAGGCTCTGAGCTGTCAGCACAGAGTCCGGTGCGGGGCTCGAACTCACAGACCGTGAGATCATGACCTGAGCCGAAGTTGGACGCTTAACTGACTGAGCCACCCAGGTGCCCCAGGTTTCAATTTTTAATGCTTGCATTTGTTGTACTGACTTTTCTAAGCTATGTAGTGAGGCTTATCAGCTTTGCCAACTGTCAGTATCTCTTACCCATGTAACTAGAATCAATGACAGTCTGCCTTCTTCTCTAGTTCAGCACTAAGCTTGGCTGATAATTCACATATGGCATAGATCCAGCACTGAGGCGTGGTTCTAGACTAGATATTCATTTATCCTGTGGTATAAAGCACTATTCTTAGTAAAATAAGGCAGTCCCAACCACAAAGAAATATTCTTTCAATCTCCTCAGACATTTTTTCACATGTAATTCCAATTTTTGTCCGAGTTACACTCGCAAATTTTTAAAAGGCAAATATTTCTCTTAGACTTGTTACAAAAAAGCAGGTGTCCCCAATTTCCTCTGTCCATACTACTTTCCTGTACTTTGGAGGCAAGTACTTCCACTTCGTTTAACTGATTCTTTTAGGATTGACCTCTATACCTTCATGTAACATGCTTCTGTTGCTACTTCTTGCTTCTTTGGTTTTAAAGAACTATCGATGATCTTCACTGACTTCCCTCTCTGGAATACGAGGCTTTCTTTCTTTCACCCTCCTGCATTTACCACACATGCAGAAGCATCCCGTCATTGGCTTCTCTAGTATATCCTGATTATATCAAGATCCAAATCCATTGTGTACATTATGGTGGCCATGTAATCATTTTTCACTGCTGAGCCATAAAGTATACTGTGACTGCATTTCCTTTCCTGCCTTGTTTTATTTTGTTTTCCTCAGAGTTGTGTTAGTTTTTGGTTTGCTGCTTAGCTTTCTACGTATGTATCAGCTATTCATCCCCAAACTGTTCCTCAAATTGTGTGAATCTCCTCTCAAATTCATGTTCTCTAATAATTTCACTGACCAGAAGAAATCTCTGCTGAAACAATCCAGGACACTTCAATTTAGATTGATTTCCCTCTAGACCTGCCACACAGCTGTCATCCTTGGGGTGCCACCCACCTCCACTCCCCCCATCATTATCTTGAGTATTTCCTTTGTCATTTTCTTGCTTTAGATCTCTTGTTTGCAGGATCTTTTGTCTTCTTCTCTCCTTTGCTTCCTGTTTGGGAAGAGAGTAAATGAATTTACTGTGAAAAAGGAGCATCAGAGATACAATTTTGTGGGCTTGAATAACTGAAAATTCCTTCACTTAACCGTCAACCCTAAATGAATACTTGGCTAAGTCTAGAATTTAAGTTGGCCACTTAAAAACTGACTGGACATTCTGTGTGTGTGTGGATAGGCTTGCTGACTGCAGTCTTCTCTGTATTGTGAGTTGGCCAGGTCAATTCCTTGAAAGCCCCCTGATTCCCCTAATCTCTTTTCTAAGGGTTATAATCCTGGCTGCCAGTTCTCTGAAATGAGAGCAGAGTGGATTAAGACTGAGAGCCTCGGCATTAAGTGTAAACACATTTACTCAACCGCCGCCATAACCCTATATTCAGAATATCACAGCTCCCACTCTGCTTGGGTTCCCCAGTCCATCAATCCTCAGTGTTATTCTGTTCAGGGAAAAAAATTTGGACGAGTCAGTCTCCTGCCACAGTGGGAAGATAGATTTGGAGTGCCTGACAGCTTCATGAGTTTCAACCAGTCTTCCTGTTTTTAGCTCCCCTGTCCTTCCCACTTCTATCAGTACTGATGTCAGTACATCCCAGAGCTTTTTGGTTGCTCTTTCGTGTAAGCCAGGTTGCTTCTTGATTGTCCCCTGCGGAATTTTGGTCCACCAATTGAATGATTGCACACCTACCTACTTTTCAGTTTCCAAAATTTTACCACCGTTGACTCCTTTCTTTGGCCTTGAAGAATTATGCATTTAAAAATTATCTTCAGAATCAATCATTTTAGGAGAGAACAGAGTTCAAGTCATCATATTTGTCTTTATTCATATAGTGATGTCCTTATCAAACACTAAGTTTGCATTTGATCAATAAGATACTCAAATTCCATTCAGTATTTTGAGGGCATGGTATGTGCCAGGTGCCACGCTCTGTAATTGACCTTGAGGGACAACTCCATTATTTTTCCATGCCAGATGAAACATCCCTTATAGCAGTTGCTTTGCATCATGGTGCTAATATTACATTTCCTTTTTTAATGCTGGGGAGTCATAGGTAGGACTTGACGTTGATTAGCCACTTACCGTATCCTGAACTGTGTTGTAATATTAGTATTATGTCCAGTAGTATCCAATAGCATAACAATCATGGTTCATTAATTTTATGGGTTAGTTGTTACCAATTCACCATATGATCCATACCTTTTAGAAAATGCTATCCTCATAGTTTTCAAATATTTCTCCATTTGAGTAATGCTGTTGATGTATTTGAATGCCTTGAATGTTACAACTAGAGCTTTAAAATTTTTACTTCTCTCTTTAAGATGACATAATGGCTGTTTATTTAATGTTATTTTGAAATCACATGAATCTTATTTTATATACAATATAAGCATCAATTCTTACTTCCTCTTAGAACAAAAGTAAAAGTTAAGTGCAATTAACATTATATACTTTTGAAGAGGTTAAATTTTGAAAGCCAAGTATATTGTAAACATATATCTTTTTTAACGTTTATTTTTGAGACAGAGAGAGACAGAGCATGAACGGGGGGAGGGGCAGAGAGAGAGGGAGACACAGAATCGGAAGCAGTCTCCAGGCTCTGAGCCATCAGCCCAGAGTCCGACGCGGGGCTCAAACTCACGGACCCCAAGATCGTGACCTGAGCTGAAGTTGGATGCTTAACCAACTGAGCCACCCAGGTGCCCCTATTGTAGACATATTTTGGAAAGGAAGTGCTTAATGATATCAACTTGGAAATAGTTGAATTAGGCAGAAGAAAATGATAAATATATATTGAAAGAAGTACTGGGCGGGGCGCCTGGGTGGCTCAGTCAGTTGAGCATCTGACTTCGGCTCAGGTCATGATCTCACAGTTCATGGGTTCAAGCCCCAGATGGAGCTCTAGGATGCTGACAGCTTAGAGCCTGGAGCCTACTTTGGATCCTGTGTCTCCCTCTCTCTCTGCCCCTAACCCACTCGCATTCTGTCTCTGTCTCTCTCAAAAAAAAAAAAAAAAAAAAAAAAAAAAACATTAAAAAAAATGAGATAGAAGTACTGGGCTTGATGGGTGCTTTTATATCATCTGACGCCCATAATGCAGTATTATCACCATTTGATAGATTAAAACTCAGAGAAGGTCACATACTTAGAAGTGAGGATATTAAATAGGGCTTTCCTAATTCTGGGTAAAGCCAGGCTGCCTCTGGACTACTTTGGGAAGATCACTGACGAAGGGAAAACAAATGTAAGATTTTCTCTCACCACCTTTGCTTTCTTATCTACTTCTTATTCTACTTCTACCCCATTTCTATTTTCATCTTTCCTTATTAAAACACTTAAGTATTAAGAAATAATACAATAGAAAATTGATTATGATGTCATGGATACTTTAGAAACTTTGAGAAGTTGGTGAACTGAGTGAGAATTTACCTGTTTGTTTTTTTTTTTTTTTTATATATAAATGAGAGTCGCGATGAATATTGAGGATTCAATTTTGCTTTCTCCACACAATTACCTTTAAAATGCAAACAAGGGGCGCCTGGGTGGCTCAGTCGGTTGAGCGCGGACTTCGGCTCAGGTCACGACCTTGCGGTCCGTGAGTTCGAGCCCAGCATCGGGCCTCTGTGCTGACAGCTCAGAGCCCGGAGCCTGTTTCAGATTTTGTGTCTCCCTCTCTCTGACCGTCCCCCGTTCATGCTCTGTCTCTCTCTGTCTCAAAAATAAATAAATGTTAAAAAAAAAAATTTTTTTTTAAAAATTTAAAAAAATGCAAACAAGACTTATAGCTCCTTTAAAAGTTACTTTTGAAGTAGGAGCTCCTGGGTGACTCCGTTGGGTAAGCCTCCTACTCAGGGCAAGATCTCACAGCTCATGAATTCGAGCCCCAGGTCGGGCTCTGTGCTGACAGCTCAGAACCTGGAGCCTGCTTCGGATTCTGTGTCTCCCTCTCTCTGCCCCTCCCCTGCTCGTGCCCTGTTTCTCTCTCTCAAAAATAAATAAACATTAAAAAAATTTTAAGTTATTTCTGAAGTAAAGACAGTTTCTTTTAAAGAAGGTAAAAATGCACATGGAGTCAATATTTCACTGATTATATTTCACTGATCAGTCAAATTTCATCACTATTGAAAATTACCATAGTTACTTGTGAGTGCATTAGCAGTCTTTTCAGCTCCAAAGAATTTTTCAGAATTGTGTCATTAAGGAGACTTTCAAGGCTAAAATGTATACAAAAAAAAAAAATAAGCTAAAACTGAGAAACATAGCAAGGAAAAGGAGATTTAATTGGAAGACTTCTATCAAGCACATCCTAAATGTAGCACTGTGGAGTACAAAAGACCCCTGGCATTTTTAGTCTTAAATGAGGCAGTCTGTGCACAGAGTCTGAAATATAATAGGCTTTTGATAATCTTTAAAATGAATGGAAAAGGAAACACAAATCTTAAGGACTGATATACAAGGGAATGACCTGTCACAGCTATTTTCAGGGCGACGCCTCTGGGCGAAGGCCCCACTGAACTAAGGGAGGAAATTCCGGAACCAGGATGTCTCTGTGTCAGTGCCCCCGGCAAAGGTCTTGTATCTGCCTAGGTGTTTCCACTCTAGTTACGTCAAGTCCTCTTTTGTTTAAGTGTGAATAAAAGCTGGTATGAAAATACCTGCCTGGTACCTTTCCTGTGTTTCTCCACTGCAAGTAGTTATTCAGAAGACGGATTAAGGCTGTCATCTGTTGCCTTAAAGGACTATATGAATTATCTCAAGTACTTCCAAAGCAGGTTTGCTAAAGAAAGCCAAGGTTTATGTTAGAAACTACCCCCCACCCCGCACCACCATTGCATGAATAATAGGAAAGGCATTGAAGTGGCAATTATCTAAGTCTCTAAAATAAAATCTGAAGATAGGAGTTGGAAGTAGGTGCGGAGAGCTCCCAGTCAGCTCAGGTCGTGTCCACTCTGTCCTCTGAGATTGTGCCCTTACATTTTATAGCACTGCTATAAAAAGGAAATGCCTTTTTCCAGTGGAATAACATTCTGATAGGGTGAAAAAAGAGAGAGAGAAAAAAAAAAGCAAAACACTTTCCTGCCGGGTGTAAGTTAATGAAATAGCATTAAGTGTAATTAGTTGTTTTAGGAAAAGACATGTGAAAGGCAGTGAATTGTTAGACAGAGAAACACTGCATGCCAAAACTTGACTCCCAATACCTGGGAGAGGCAGTATTAAAATACATGACACATCCTTTGGATCAGATTCTTTAGAAGTCATCTCAAACATTCTGACACAAATATTTCCCCCCCCTTTTTTTTTTTTTTTTTTTTTGGAATATGATGAATGATGCTTTGTGGCACTCTAGTCCCATTACTGATAAAAAACGATAAAAAGAACTTCCAGATCTACCCAGGCTTACAGAATTTTGTTTTAAAGACAGGGATCCCTTTCAGACTGGGTCTTCTGCAGGATCCTGCATTCTCTCTGAATTCATTGCTCACTGCTATTTAGTCATCTTTTGGAACTCAGAAAAGGCTGAATATTTGATGCCTACATGTCAAGAGGGGTACGTTTGACTACATTTGTAAATGTAACAATACCGAATGGGAAGGTGTTCCTTGCTACTGCATATTTCAGGGGCTTTCCCAAATGCTGGGATCCTGCTTTTCATTTATCTGCAGTTTATGTTTTCTCTTCCAGTAGGATTTCTAATTACATAAAAGGGCTTCACTGTTTCCTGTGGCTTGCCACAGTCTTTATTTGGCATAAACGGCAGGGGATAATTCCATGTCACTGAGCAATTTTAGGATCTTAACTCTTTAAAAGGACGTATAGTCTTTCAGCAAGATACTGGACTTTCCGCTGTGGTGCCTTTGCATTTGGTTTTTACTCCTTTATGTTGCAAGGCTGTGGCAGGATGCAATTTAGTGTAAGTAAGGATTCAGTCATTTGACTTGGCGATACAGGTCATTTTGTATTTTAACTATAAGTTTGTATTAAGCCGGGGGGAAAAAAAACTCCCTAAATAAATAATAGTACACATCATTTCTTGAACATCTGCTACTGTATCGAGTTCCTGATGTATATCATTTCATTTATTCAGTATAATAACTAAGAAATCATTCCTCTTACCAAGAGGTATGTTCAGAGAAAGAATGCAATTTGCTTAAGGTCCAGAACAAATCAATAGGAAAAATTGTAGTCTAATCACGAATTTCAACTATAGCGTATGATATCTCTTAATCAACTTTTGTTCAATAAGAACTTTTTTAGCCTTTTACTTTGAGATAATTATAAGTTGGTATTCATTTGTAAGAAAGATCATGTATATACCCTGCACCTCATTTTCCTCAACGGTAATAACAACTTGCATAACAAGATGTAGTACAATATCACTACCTAGAAAATGACCTACAATCCACAAAGTTCAAAATTAAATTTTTGAATAAATAAAAATATGTAACACCATAGGAGGTGTTCCATGAAAGTCTTTATGAAGACTTTCATAAATAAAAATTAGAAGAATATTTGGTGAGTACATATTTTTTTTTAATGGCTTAATCAAAAATAATGAGAGAGAACACATTTTTGCATCACAAAATGCCTTCAGTGTGCCAGTTTAGGTCAGGAGAGAAATTTTTATTTTAAACTAGGTAATCTCATAATCTTCATCTAAAATTCTGTGTGGTGCAGAACCATTTTCGCAGCTTAGAATAGAACATCTATCATAGATTAAAGATTACAAAATCAAAAATAATACCACAAATCACTCTTCTTGATGTGGGATTCAAAGTAAATGTGTGAAACATAAATAGTCACTATAAATAAATCCATGAATAAGGCTTTGCTGCCTCTGAGACAGAGATTAATGAAGTTTTAGGATGCTAAGAGCTCAAGATATAATCTATAGCTTTAAACTGATGTCAAGATTGAGAATTGATTGCTTAAAAAGCCCTTCATTTCTCCAGGTTAGATTGATGATTTTAGTGCTACTAAATCTCCTCTCATGCAAAATTTATATAATTTGGCTTCAACAGGTATGGTATGTGTGCGCGTTGGGGGAGGATTTACATAATTGCATAATATGTAAAAGTTAAGCTAGTTCAAAAGCGAAAGATAGTGATGTGTGTGATATTCTCAAGATATTTTTAAATTTTGGAATTCAATAAGAGCCAGCTCATGTACCCATGGAGGCTGATAACTGGCATATTGGCTGACTGGAATAGTTCAGATGGAGAATCATAAAAATGATACACATATTTTGTGAGCATTTAATTTTAATTCCCTTACTCTTCATTTAGGGCCAAGCCCTTTGTTTTAAGTAGGAATGTGCTGATTGGAGTCCTGTTGTATTTCTTCCACAAATCTTAGCCGTAATGTATTAATCATGACTTTCAGTTTGGGTTTAAGTGAAAACCAGAACTTGAAGATAACCATTTAAAGCAATCTAAGTGTATAATTCCTTTAGGATTTTATGAGGTTCCACCTCCTACATTGGTCTCTCTCATACCTACTTGAACAGCAGTTGTTTTAATAGTAACTCATTTTTGTCCTTCCAAAGCATTCATTCATCATGAAGCAGCAACTCATATTTGATTGGGTTACATAGTATTTAAATAGGGATATTTACAAAACAAGTACTACTGATATAAAGGGCTTGGAGAACAAATACAACTGTCTCCTTGTAAGTGTAAAATTCAGCTGGGGGAAGCAGAAAGGATGCTGGTGGTAATCAGTGAGCTATGGGCATCACCTATCAGCATGCTTGCCTGCGTAGGAACCTAAAGAAACCGGAGCAGTTAAGTAGCACTTGGTTAAAGTAACGACCATTCTCCTTTGTTCAGTTTCAGTATTGATACAGCCTGATAGTGTATCATTGTAAAATTGTAAATAAACAAATACTGCATAAATATACAAATAATAAATATATATAAATATGTAATAAATTTTAAAATATGTGTGGCCATATTTGGTAATGGGTCATCGTGCCTTGTTATGTATATCAGAATGCCTGATAACATGCCATGGTGCGGTGTAGACATTGAATGCATTTTTATCCACTTCTGTAATTCTTCCTGAGGAGATTTAGCTTCGTTATTTTTCAAGCTGTAGGGAATAGCATGGCTACCTGGAGGTCACTTAAAGTTCGAAGGAGTGTTTTCAAGTAGTGAGATATTCTTTATACAGAACTTCAGATGGAGATGTATGGAGAAGCAGTTTTATCTTATTAAAAAAAAGCAACATGGCTTGCAGAAAGTATTAACCAACGTAATGGAGGAGTAGGGTTCTCTTTTCTTCTTTCTCTTCCTCCTTCCTTCCTTCCTTCCTTCCTTCCTTCCTTCCTTCCTTCCTTCCTTCCTTCCTTCCTTCTCTCTCTCTCCTCTCTCTGACTCCCTCTTTTCTTCTTTCCCAAGGACTCCCCTATCCTCAACTACTTCGTGACTTATGTTGTTTTCAAAGTTAATGTTGCAGAGTTTTGTCCATACTTTACCACCCTGTGCTTACATAGCAAAATACCATGCTTCTTTGTTTGTTTGTTTGTTTGTTTTAATTTTTAAGTTGAATTGACTTCTCAGTTCAGATCAGGTATTCTACTTTGTAATCTATGGCATGTGCCTCTAATGTAGGGTGTGCTCTGATTTGACCATCCCCTTACAGGAAGGACAAGGGGTGGTTGAATCCGAGCTATTCGGCTATGCTGCTCGTTTCCACAGCGTATGAGCCTCCCCGTGACTGTCAACAGATCAAGCTGAATGAATACGGTTTAAAGTGAGCCGCTGGTTTATTTTCCTTACAAGCTACCGTGGTCCACATAAACACATAGTTAGGAAGGCTTGGATACACAGTATTTTGTGACACGAAGGATATCTACGCTAGCAATAATGTTTACTCCTCTAAGTTCTTGGGCATTACTGAAGCATCCTTAGCGCCTTGGACTGACCTTGACCAAGATTCTTAACGGAGGCCTCACTGCAAAGGAGTTGTGTTATTGGGACCTTGAGTGCCACAGATCTGGCTTGAACTCTTACTCCTCCACTAATCTACCTTTATAACGTTGGGAAAGTTTTCCTACCCACAGAATGTGAGTGACGAAAGTTTCTGCCTTATAGCATTGCTGTGAGGATAATTAGCTCAGTGTTTGGCATGCCATCAACAAGTATGTGCTACCTTTATTTGAAAGGTCAGATTTTCTGATTGTAAGCCACTGTCACCCTAAGTGGGTATTCTTTAAACTTTTAGGCCAAGACTCCACCATAAGAAAACATTTTAAAGTGTAGTCATGCATGCATATGTGCAGACACACACATTTTAAAATAGGATATGCAGGGATACGTATGTATTGTGAAATAATAGTTAACCTTAATATATGAAATCAGTGTGATGTTTTCTGTTTCTTTTTTTTTAAGAATCCTTGTTACGATGTAGTCAATTACCCACTAAATGTGTTACAGCTTGAATTTGAAAAATCCGATCTAGATTGTAAAAGATGTATCATTTATAAATGAAAGAATATACTGGTCTTCCATTAATGTTGACCTATTCAAAACTTACTCCTTTTTAGTAACTTGTCCCCGATGATCGCTTTTCAGAATGTTCCTCCTACTTTAGTGATGCTAAGAACTATTTATTGAATGGCTACTTAACACTCTTTGAAACCAAATGGGTAACGTGACTGCAGTCATACCCTGTTGGTTTAATTTGCTCTCACACTTGCTTTTGAAAAACTCATGGGTCTTTTAGTGGGGGGATCCACTAATGGTTTTTGAACCAACAGTCCACCCGGCCCAGTAACTGTTTGCCAGTGGCCATGAGCACAGGTGAAAGAGATTGCTTGCTTCCTGCCCTCTGGCTATCTTTATGTTTGCAGTGAAACCAGGAAAGAAGCTAGAGCTACTGTGTATGGGTAACTGTCCCGTGGTAGTACTTCTAAAATGTGGGAGTGTGAACTTTGTTCTCTGTGCCCTCCATGGTATAATTGGAAACACAGATTAAAGGTTTTGGAAAGCCCATTTTTTAATGCTTAGACAGGTCTCTAGGCTTCCTGAACTAGGCATACTACATGAAATGAGGCCTTTAGTGGTATTTACTCTTTGTGTATTAATGGCATTTCTGCCTGAAGATAGAGCATTTTTGGTAAAAATAACTTGCCACTCAATTGAGATGTTTTGCTTTGGGAGATACTGTAGTTTCAAAACCTTTCTCTGCTCATGCATACTCCCTTGTTTCCCCGCTCTTCTTAAACTTTCTGAGCTTGACATGTTTGCTTTTGTTTTTCAAAATCGGCTCTGTGATTTTTACCTGTGCATTGCATCTGTGTAAAGTTATCACTACTAACATGTTTTCATTACTTTTAGAACAATCTTAGGGATATTTGTAATGCTTAATGATTGATGCAAAATGTTTTTCATGGAGTGTGACTTTTAGGTTTAAATTCAGTTCCTAATTGGTTCAAGCATTCCACAAATACACTGACATTTGATTCGTATGAAGAAGCGTTATTAATACAATTGTATTTTCCTTCATATATTCGGATTGTGGCTGCAATGAAATCTGTACTTTTAAAACTTCTTATCCATTTGTGAATCATACAGATATTAGTACCTAATTAATCATTTTCCTACTCACCCCCGCCCATGTCCCCAGTGCTGTACTTTTGAGGACATAAAGAATTTCGGTCTGTTGTTACATTTGTTTTAAGCATAGACAAAGACGCTAGACTTTTTTCTTGACCCTTGGGATTGAGAGAAAATATTTACAGATGTTAACCACGGTGAAACTACTTTTCATATATCCCTTTTGATCTCTATGAATAATAAACGGGAGGGTTTCATTAGGCATATCAAAGTTTCCAGGCCTTCCTAGAATAGATTTGAAAGTTGATGGCCAAATGGAGATTAGGTTTTTAAGCCACTTTAGACAGGGTGTTACATTGTTGCCACCATACCTATACATATTAGGCAGTGAGTACATGTTTTTAATTTATTTTGAGACTTGCCTTTGTATTGCATCTTTGGAAGGTTACTGCTACTAACATATTTTATTGCTTTTAGAACAATTTTGTTGGGGTATGCATGATGGGAAGTAAAGCTAAGTAATTAATATGTAGCACTTTATATTTTAAAACTTATTTAACTGTTGTAAAATCTTCACACGACTTGATGTTTAACAGATTTTTCTTCGGTTGACGTGTGGATCAATTCTTTAGAATTCAAGCCTTATTTTAAATAACTCCCTTTTATTAGTTCATTTTGGTACACTTTTCACGTTTTCTGTGTTTTGCTTTTTGATTTCATAAAGCTGTTTTTAATATATTCTTGATAAAAAAAGAAAATCCTCGTTAATCTCAGCACCTGGCTGGCTCAGTCAGCAAAATGTGCGACTCTTGATATTGGGGTCTTGAGTTCGAGCCTCATGTTGGGGGTAGAGATTACCTGAAAAAGAAAATTCATGTTTGAGTCCTCTTAGCTCAGATGTATTAAAGACAGATCCTTTTTAAAATTTTAAGTTCCCAATAAATGTATCATAAGTGGAATATCATAAACATTAATAAATATACTTTTTGCAGTTGCTCTAAATGCCTTGCCATGCAAAACTGTTTTATTGACTATCATATTCTCACTTCTTAGCAGAGCACCTGGCACATAGTAAGCACTCCAGAATTCTAATGAGCTTGAAGCGAATAAATGAATGAATGAATGATAAATAGTATCTTTCATGGGTGCCATGGTGGCAGATGTCTCTGTGATAGCCAATAGCACAGTCATAAATAGCACTGTCTGGAAAACTGCCTGCTTCTGGACTCTTTTGTGGTAAACCAAAGTCCTAGAGCCCAAAGCTGGGGAGCAGCAGTCCTGTGCTTAATATGGATGTTAATCCTGGGAAAACCCTTAGTGGTTTGCCTGAGAAATCACTGCCACCATCCAGATGTGAAACTGATGCTTACGTAGGAACTAAAATTTAAAAGTGAGATAGGGGGTGCCGGGGACACTGGGCTGGCTCAGTTGGAAGAGCATAAGACTTTTTTTCCTCGGGGTCATGAGTTCGAGCCCCATGTTGGGTGTAGAGATTACTTAAATGAGTGAAACTTTAAAAAAAAAAAAAAAAAAAAACCTAAATAAAAAGGAGACAGGAAAAGAGATTCAGCTCATATAAAGTAATAAAAAATGTCCAAGTTCCCACGCTTAACCTTGTTAATTGAATTACCCATTTCTCAGTGTAGCATCATAGTATCTATACAAAAGCTTCTGTTTTGCCTTTCAAATTACACAATACTTTCACATACATTAACATGTTCACTTTATTAGGTAATATTGATTTTTTAAAAATCTGAATAAACAATTGATGCAAACTCCTGTGTTTACTTCTTGAAGCTCATATTTTTATTTAGAAAATTTGGGGTGGGGAGGATTTGCAAAAGACAAAGCAGTGGATGCTGGTGGCCAATTCAGGCTGAAGGTTTTTTTCATCTTATTTTGACTCTATCCAAACAAGTTCATAGAGTTTCAAGACTGGAAGAAACCTTTAAATTAGCTTTGCATATCTTCCATCTGATTCACAATCCTTTTGCTCCCCAAACAAAAATAACTTTGGCATAAAACTCATGAATTCATTATCTCTTAGTTGTTGAGGCCACTCCATTTTTAACCAATACTGTTTTTAGAAATTTCTGTCTTGTATTTAGCAAAAACCTTTCTTCTCTTAACTCCTCTTACTGGTCCTAATCTTCCCTTTGAAACTGCATGCAGTGATTTTAATGACTTTTTCCATTACTGCCAATGCATAACCACTTGGTACCTTATAAAATATATTTATGCACACCCTCTTATTAGAGCTTCAAAACAACCCAGTAAATTAGGTAGCTTATTCATTATTATTATGTCTTACAAATACTCTAAAACATAGCGAAAATAAGTGATCTTCCGTGATCATGCCCACAAATAATAAATGGTGGATCTGGGTCCATGCCCAGATTTTTCTCATTCAAAATTCCATGTTTTTTTTTCCCATGGTACAGCATTGTCTCAAAATATCCCTTCCAGTTTGAAGCGATGCCCCATCACTTTTTACTACCTCAGACTATACTCCTCAGTTTCTTCAGTTTTTCAGTTTTGTCAGTCATGCCTCAAGTGGCCTAATTTTCAGTAAGAACATCTTTAGCGGTTCTGGATGGGACATACATATATGCATGTACATATATGCCCATGCAGAGCTTGGATGACATTCATAGCCTCCTGCTGATGACATACATAAAGTATTTTGCAACATAGCCAGTCATTGTACCCCCATTCCACATAGATGCTTTTGGCTTATCTGAGTCCCTTGCCGTAGGTTAAATTTTATATACATATTTTCAAAAAACAAATGCGTACGTTATTTAGCATTTCAGAGTGCATAGTTTTCAAGTGAAGAATTAGGGGCCTCACCCTCATTTTGTGCATTACTGTTTAGTGAAATCAGAACAATAATTTTCTGGGCAGCTGCTGAAGATTCATAAGTTTTTCTGTCTGCCCTCCGTGTTTGGTTCAAGGGAAAACCTCACATCTACCAGCTTCAGTCACTTGGGCTAGCACAGGAAATAAATGCTTTCGGGCTGGAGCAGTGGCGTCAGTAAAACACAAGAATTTCCAAAGTTCACGAAGAAGCTGCTTTACACAGTTGATACAGGATTACACCATGCTCCGAATATCAGAAAGAGGTTAGCTCAGTGTCAACAATTATATAACGCCATGCTTTAAACCCCAGAACAAAACTAACCACTTCCTAGATTGTGAGCAACAGTAGCAGAAGCTGAAACCGCAGTTGATCAGTACATCAAAAAACCACAGTCTCGCTGGTACTCGGCTGTAATTATTTCCATATATTCTGCATAAAATCATCAGAAGCCAGAAACTATTTCCACATCAGTAAAATAGGAAAGACATTTAGAAAGATACAGGATTTTCAAGTAACCATTTGTGAAAAACGGGAAAGAGAAGTGGCATCACATCCATTGCATGAATATTCATATTATCAGACTTAAAACAGTGTCTTTAAAGCTGATTTGTCTGCAGCTACACTGCTTATGCAGCACGTTGCAAGTTCCTCATGAAGTTAATACTTTTCACCAAATACTCTTCTTTTGGTCTAATCAGTTAGGAAAAAATGATTAACATTAGATTTTTAACTTGACCATTTTTTTCCACATTGAACAAGAAGTAACATTGAATTCATTGTGATGACAGAATTAGCCAAATGCTTGATTCAAATAGGGAGTTGGGGCCTGGCTGCGTTTCTGATATCTAAATTTAACCCTTCTTAGAACAACCTTTTTGTACCGGTTTGTCTTTAAAAGTGTCTGAAAAATAGATTGGTATAGACTCTTGTTGAGTCTCTCATAGCTTCTTACAGGGCCCCAGCAACAACATTCTGGAAGTCCTCATTAATCTCAGAACACACTGGAGGTTCTAGTGATGCTCTGTGACATTCTGCCCTGAGCTCGCCGTTTCTTTGTCTTCCTTTGTGCTCAGTGTTTGCCCTGGGCTTTTCTGTGCCCCCATCACCGCAGCATTTGCCTGTGTGACCCTTTGTCCGTGGGTCTCCTCGCCTGAGATTTTTGGCAAGTGCACCCGATTTAAGAAGCTTCTGGAAATACCCAGCCACAAAGTTACGTCCCAACACCATGGATGGCGTCCACAAATGAACTCCTGTTGTCATTCTAACTGAAACTACTTCTGTTTTAGATTCAAATGTTCTGTGGTGATGCTGGACAATCATCCTACCGTTTCTCTGCCCATCCTCTCTCCCAGAGTCCACAACTGCCATTTTACCTTTATCCTCCCTTCAAACCTCCAGCATCGTCT
The DNA here is from genome assembly GCF_028749965.1 of Puma concolor. NCBI lineage: Eukaryota > Metazoa > Chordata > Mammalia > Carnivora > Felidae > Puma > Puma concolor. The sequence continues at coordinate 71,663,606 of NC_141670.1, forward strand.
CTCCCATCCTCGCTCTCATAGAATTTTGCTTCCTTTTTCATAAGGATACGGGCACTCGGAAGAGGACTTCCACAAGCTCTCCCCATTCCCTTTCTCCATCTCTCATCTGTATCTCAACACCTGCCCCCCCCATGACCTTGGGTCAACCTTGGAGAACTGGGGTGTCTGCCTAATTCCATCTCTTCCATATCTTATCTAATCTTCAAGGGTGTGCCTGCATGCTTCTCTCCCCCACCACACACACACGCACACACACGCACCAGCCATCTTATTTTTTTTACTCTACTGGTTCATTCCTTTCAGCATACAAACATGCTACGCTTTCTCTCATCTTATAAAAACATGTCATTCTCTTGATCCCGTATCCCCATGCGGCTACCAGAGCTGTTGTTTGCTCCCCTCATCAGCAACTCCTCAGAATAGTTCTTTACGTTTGCTGTCTCTGATTGCTCTCCTTTTATTCTCTCCTAATTTCTACTCAGCAAGTTTCCACCCCTACCGTTCTACCAGAGTTGCACCTGGTAAGGTCTCCTATGAATGTATATTGCCAAATCCAGTGGGAAGTTTTCCGTCTCCCTCTTCTTAGACTTGTCATCAGTGCCTGACACAGCTGATCCTCATTACCTTCCGCTGAATGCTTTTTCACCTTGGTCTTAGATCATCACACTCTCCATTTTCCTCCTGCCTCACTGACTACTCCTTTTCAGTTCCCTTTACTGATTCCAACTCCTCTCTCTGACCTGACTTTTTGAGAATATCCCTAGGGTCATTCCCTTTTGAATCAAGACCACTTCATCCAGACTGGGAGACCATGGTACTCACCTCTTCCTCATCAACACCCACTCATTTGGCAATCTCATCCCATCTTGTGGCTTGGGTGCTATCCGTAAGCCATTGGCTTCCAAGTTTACATAGCCAGCCCCTACATCTAACCTGAAACCTTCTCTTGGATGTCCAGCTACCTCCTCAGCCTTCCCACTTGGATTATTGGAACTACCTATTAAGTGCCTTCCTATTTCCATCTTTGCCTTCCTACAATATCTTTTCAGCACAGCAGTATGATCCTCTATAAACATTAGTCACATAATGTCATTCCTTTGCTTGAAACTCTCCAATGACGCCTTTCTAGGGTTACCAGAATTAGCGAATAAAAACGTAGGATGACCAGTTACATTTTTTTTTTTTTTTTAATTTTTTTTTTTTTTCAACGTTTATTTATTTTTGGGACAGAGAGAGACAGAGCATGAACGGGGGAGGGGCAGAGAGAGAGGGAGACACAGAATCGGAAACAGGCTCCAGGCTCCGAGCCATCAGCCCAGAGCCCGACGCGGGGCTCGAACTCACGGAGCGCGAGATCGTGACCTGGCTGAAGTCGGACGCTTAACCGACTGCGCCACCCAGGCGCCCCGACCAGTTACATTTTAATTTCAGCTAAACGATGAATGACTACATAACTTTTGGGTCATACTTATATTAAAAAGTTATTTGTTGGTTATCTGAAATTTAAATGTAACTGGGCATCCGGTGTTTTATCTGCCAACTCTACTTCCAGATCACTCAGAGAAAACTCTTAATCCTTACAGAGACCTATAATATCCCATATTATCTGGCTCTCTACTATCTCTGATCTAGTTACAGGGCCCCATCCTTGCTATTCCTCAAATAAACCAGACATCCTTCCTACCTCGGATTATTTGCCCTCCCACTCTGTATACCTAGAATTATCTTCCTCAGGGAGCCACATGACTTATACTCTCTCCTCCTTCAACTTTTGCTTGAATGTTCCCTTCTCACGGAGACCATCTCTGCCTGTCTTATCCCTTCCCCACTTTTCTCCTATAGTACATCTCCCCATCCAATGATCCCTTTGTTTCATTTATTGTATTTATGGTCTGTTTCTCTCCAGTAGGATATATACTTCATTTAATTTGTTCATTGATATATCCTCAACATCTAGCATAGTGTCTAACCCATATTAGGTGCTCAGTATATTGAATCATTGAATGAATTTATATATCATGTGAATGGCCTTTGGATAATTAACAGCCTATTAGTTATGGATGTTCCTATTTGTCTATCGAGTAGCAGTTACTCCTTCCACGTGTTTAACCCCCTTAGTGTCTTATCTAAATCAGCTGAAGCAATGAGGATTTTTATAAAGCAAGATGGTGTGAGGAGAGTAAAGATGGCTCCAGAGCATCAGACATTTGGGGCAAAGGTGACAGAGTAGAGAAGCCAGGTAAAAAACAAGACAAAGAAAAATAATATGGGAAGACAGCCATAAATTGACCTTGAACTTTATTAAACTTCGCCATGACTTTGCATGTCCCACGTATTGCAGCTCTCCCCAATCCATGCATTAGATTCTACATACAGAAATTGGTTGTTATTTTAATAATCCATTTAGTGGATTCTGACTGATAGAATTTTACCTTCTTTAAATATGTGAATGTTACACTTTTTAGAATCACAGCCCAGTCTCAGTTGTACTGACAAATGCCGGCTGCTCCGTTTCAAGACTTAGGTAGCCAGTAGGAGCCCTGCATATGAGAGTGACATCTGAGGAGTCTATTTTTAGATGTTTATTAACCTTAAACTAGGGAACAATGAATGAGATGTTAAGCTGGTTCTTCTTCAGTCTCTTTGCACAATGCAAATGCAAGAACGTAAATCCTCTTGTTTGCTTTATAGTTTAGCTTGGACGCAGTTATATCACTGAGCTGTCAGGGCTCATTTCTCCCTTGTTCCAGTATACACTAAAATCATCGGCAACATAATGGCCATGCTCTATACATACATATGTTATAATCGCTTACTTAACAATCTTCCTTTTATGAACACTTAGGTTTTTATTTAATTTTACTCTCCATGCTACAATGAATATCCTTAGATACTAGCTCTGATTATTTTCTTAGGGTAAAATTCTAAATAAGAAATTGTAAGATCTTAAAAAAATGAGCACTTTTAAGGCTTGTGGAAAATATTGTCCCTCAGAAACACTGTGACATCTTAATCTTCCACACAGTTTATGAGGCAGGTGTTCTTGCCCTGTCTTTACCTGCCGTGGACCTAACTCTCCCCAGACTTCAAACTCCTTTTGTTTGCTTCATTAGGCCTCTTCTTTACTGATTGCAAATATACAGAGACTCCTCCCCCTATTATGTATAGTAAGCCTTTTTGTAATCATCCTTCCCATAAACCCATTAACCTGTCTCCTTTTTTTCTCACTGTCACGCTTAATGAAGTAACTTCTACTCACTGTCTCCATTTATGCTCCTTTTTCTTTAAAAAAATTTGATGGGGTTGGGGCGCCTGGGTGGCGCAGTCGGTTAAGCGGCCGACTTCAGCCAGGTCACGATCTCGCGGTCCGTGAGTTCGAGCCCCGCGTCGGGCTCTGGGCTGATGGCTCAGAGCCTGGAGCCTGTTTCCGATTCTGTGTCTCCCTCTCTCTCTGCCCCTCCCCCGTTCATGCTCTGTCTCTCTCTGTCCCAAAAATAAAATAAATAAACGTTGAAAAAAAAAAATTTAAAAAAAATTTGATGTTTATTTATTTTTGAGAAAGAGCCAGAGACAGACAGACAGAGAGGCAGAGTGTGAGTAGGCAAGCGGTAGAGAGAGAGGGAGATGCAGAGTCTGAAGCAGGCCCCAGGCTCTGAGCCATCAGCACAGAGCCAGACGTGGGGCTCAAACTCAGGCACCGTGAGATCATGACCTGAGCCGAAGTTGTCTGCTCAACTGACAGAGCCACCCAGGTGCCCCTGCTCCTTTTTCTTCATGGCTCTTTTTCTTCTCTACCCACTTCGCTGAAACTTCTAAGGGTATAGACCACCTGTTTAAGAACTACAGTGGCTTATTTGTATCCCTCTTCCTTCTTGATCTTTCCATCACTCTGATGTTGCCGTCCATCTCCACCTGTCAGAATTCTTCTCTCCTTTGGCTACAGAATTGCTAATGCATCCAGGGCACCCCAGCTCTCTTCTAGCCCTTTTGGCTGATCTATTTCAGGCACCTGTGCTGGCTCCTGTGCCTTAGCCTAGCATCTGAATATTGGAAATCCCAATTTCCTCTCTTTGATTATTATCTTCTCGACTCATTACATTTGTTCTGGTTTTCTGTGGCTCCAACTAACCTTATATATGTTAATGATTGTTACTCTCTATCCCTATCCAGCCCTCGGTCTTTAATGCCATGGAAATGTTTGCAGTTGTCCATTGGACATTTCCATGCCAATACTCCGTAACTCCTCTGCTTAAAGTGACCCAACCTGAGCCCTTTCCTTCTTTCATCCTTACCTATTTTGTCACTCAGCTCATTGTCTCTAGAAATATTTAATATCTTGCTGGGCTCTTCTTTTCTTTATTCCCTGTTCCATCAGCTGCCAATTCCTGTTGATTCTACCATGGTGACAGACTTTGACACCCTTCCCTTCATTTCTTTTCCTCAACGGTGGTCATTAGATTATAAAGCACACTTTAAAAAAAAAAAAATACTTCATTCCCATTTTGTCTGTCAGATTTTAAAAGCTCCTAGGGATCACAGTTATCTGAGGGACATAAGACTTCACCTCTGCTCTGAAATACTTTATGGGCAAGTGGGGGAGAGAGGTACAATAATTTCATTTCGGTGTACTGGTAGAGATGTTGGAGAGGATAAGTAAAGGGCAACCAGCCTGGCGGTAGTGATCTGGGGATGGAAAAGCATGGTTAGTGAAACCCTCCTGGAGGAGTTGACTCTTTACTGATCAGTCACCTTTAGCACACACAGGCTTCCTAATCAGTCAAACCCCGCTCTCCACCGCCGGCATCCTCCCCTACCAGCACCTGCCCTCCTGCTCCCCTGCCCCCTGCCCACCCCACTGTGGCCGTGCTTCAGCCACACTCTTTCTCTGCCTTTGACCCCAGCGCTGTCCTTTCTCCCAGCTCTGGTTCTTTGTAAATATCAGAAATGCTGCCTTCTAATCTGTGTGAGTGCTTTCTTCTTCTCTGATCCCAACATGAATTTTAACCTCTTCTTGTAGCCTCCCCTTAATTCTTCCAGGTGGAATTAAGTGCTCTCACAGCACTTAGTTTTTAAGCCCTGTTGTAGTCCTTACCCAGGGGATACCTGTGTATCCACCTGAAGATGAGAACAGCACAATGGCGATTTATCTTCTTCATCTCAGTACCAGCACATAATAGTCATATCACACTTTGTGAGATGACTTCACTTTCATCTGCCCCCAATTTCAAAATCATACCTTGCTTCTAGCAACAGGAGGAAAAGACTTCTCAGGTGTGTTTGGGGCTAAAGGCAGCAGCAACTTTTCACAAGAATATTCTACACTCTCTTTGGCCGTGGGTGATTTCTCTTGACCTGCCCAGAATTCTGACCATGTGACACAGCTTCATTTTAGTGTAGTGACCAGTGTGAAAGGACATAAGGAAAGAACATAAAATAAGCATATACTTTTCTTTTTCGGAAGTGTTCGGATTTGGAGATGAGCATTGAAGACTTTATGGCAAAATAGAAATATCACAGAGTGATTTAAAATGTAGAAGGAAGTGACCTAGCACTTGATAACATAGTTGCCATCCATATTTTCCTCCATCATTGAAATGAAATTCACTTTTTGCTGAATAGTTACTTTAAAGGAGTTTGTTTCAGTACAATCCCACACACTGTAGTTAAGATAACAGTTACACAGAGGGTCTGACTAGTGAAATCCTACATTTTTGGTGGGGTTTTATTTGTTTAATTTCATAGAAAGACTTTATAGGCAAGAAATAAAGATTCCAGAAACTGAAATTAGAGATGTGAGCTAAGGACATTATTGTATATATATTTTAAAGTTCCTCAGCATAGAGTTGTTCATGGCCATAAACAGACCTAGACATGCATTCACTTACCTTGCTGTTGTGAAATTCCTGTTTGTCCCCTGAGAAGAACTACTGAATATAAATCTGGTTTAACAGAGAAAGGAGTTGGAACAAAGATTTCCCCTCTGGGGCAGAACAAGTTCTGATTTGCCGTGTCAGTGTTATAAGAATGTTGGGTGGGGATATCAGTGAACATTGACTAAATAGGTAATGTCACTCCATACGGCACAAACCAACATAAATCATGAACTAAATTTCTTAAAATATTTTTTTTATCTTGACTAAAGTTGATATAATATGATTAATGCACTGCACGATAAAAACTGCATGATAATGCCGAATACATATAAGGCTCAATTTTTATTAAAATTTTAAATTATACTATTTTACTTAATCTTTAAAACAGTTTTCTAAGGGAAGTGATACTTTTCTGTGCTTCAAACAGTTATCGCTACAGACACACACATAACTAAGATGTTCACCATGTAATTTACAGAAACACCCAGTTTTCTTGGCTGGTGGGCATGGCTGTCCTACTCTGAAGAGAACATAATTTATATCATCTGCAGGCTGTGGAACAATTACTGAGTGCCTTCTGAGCAGATAGAATGTATCCCAGGGCAGGATGAACAGCCACTTGCAGAAGGCATAATGGGTGAAAAGAGGTGTGTAAAATCTGTACCAACTTCTTCCATCAGGTTTTACTGTGAGTAATCAATAGAATGTTTAAAATAAAAGCCACGATTTTAAAAATACGATGTTTCAAAACAGTCACGTATTTCTAGAAAAATTAAAACAATAAAAATATGTCCACCATTTGTGGCTGAAAGTGTAAAGCTCTGTTATTTCATTCATTCGACAGAGGCAAAGGCAAAAACAGGGAGGCCAGTCAGATTATTGCAGATGGTAGCCTGGATTATAAAATGGTAGCCGTGGAGGTGATGACAAGTGGTCAGATTCTACACATAATCTGAAGATAGAAGCAAGATAATTTGATGTGGGATGTGGAATGTAAGCAAAGGAGAGGGGCAGAGGATGAGTCCAGATGATGGAGTTGCCATTGCTGTGATAGCAAAAAGGTGCAGGTTAGACATAGGGATTTGATGCTGGTCAGCATGTAAATCGCATGCAATGCTTTGAAACTGTGTGAGATCCCCAGAGGAAAGAATGTAGACAGGAAATAGAAGAGGTCCAAGCGATGAACCTCGGAACACTCCAGCACACAAAGGCAAAGTGATCAAGAGGAACCAGTAGACAGAGCCAAGGAGAAGATCTCTTGGGATAGGAAGAAAACTTAGAAAGCTGCTTGTAAGTTAGGACAAAGACTGAGAAAATGGACCATTGGGTTCAAGCTGGTGTGGGGGCAGGAGGAAGTCATTGGTGGAAGTCATTTATATACATGTGAACTACTTCCATTAGACAGTCTCATTTTACTTCTCACAACCATGTCCTGAGGGGTTTTTTGGTCACTGTCTCCAGTTTCAGCCACATGCTCCCACTCTTACACTGTCAATTTAAAAATACATAACTGTACCATTGTTTCTTACCCAAGGAAGGTCTTCCTCCCATACAAAACTCAAATGAGGTTGAGGGTCTTACCTGACTATTAAACTTATTGAACATATAGTCGAAAATATCTACCAATATAAGGCATCATTTCTCAGCTAGATCTTTACAAAGCATTCCCAAAATTTCCCTTACTGGCTGTTGAATTGAATAGATTGAATTAGGATAGATGTTGAACTAGAAGAGACATTTCTATAAGAGAGTCTTAGGGATTTTGTTTCAAGGTGAACAGTATTGCAAGTGTTTCAGTGAGGATGTGTTTTTCTTCTAACAGTTCTTAGTTTACATTCTCTTTCAGTTGAAGTTTCTTACTATCGATCATTTCTCGAGTACTGTAACAAAGCAAATTTACAAACACTCAGTATAATAAGATTAGGAAAAAAAAAAGTCCTGTGATGTTTTGTTGTTAAACACTTGCAGCTGCTACATGTTGTTTCAGCTTTTTATGGCCTGTCACATTTTTCGATTCAGGGGAATAATTTTTAAACTCTTAGTAGAAAAAAAAAAAAAACACCCTTAATTTTGGCTTCCCACAGATGCCATTGTGGAAAATGTGCTTGGGAGTATGTTATTTAGTTGTCTCATGGGATTCTAGTTTTCAGTATAGATTATTACTTCTAATCCACACTTTTACCTAGGAAGTGAAAAACTGTGTGTCAATGCTGATTCCCCAGCCCGCAGTCAGCCTGCTCCCTGGCAGAGGGTTAGCTTCTGTGAGACCTTCCAACCTAAGGCATTAGCATCAGGGTGAAATTATTTAATTGAGGTGCCTGCAGACCACAAACACTTTAGGTGAGGAGGATTTGAGGATAACCATGCCGGAATTTGTCAATGTAGTCAGATTGTGGTAATTCTCCAGTTTCATGCTGATAGGAAAACGGAGCCGGTAGCAATTATTTCATCCACTGATTGAGTAAGAAGCTGTGCTTATGAACATCAACATTACTTTTTTAAAGACAACATTTTCAGCACCGCTAGTCATCTCTTTTTCCATATTTGGGCCCAGGCAGAGTCCTGCTGCTGCTCAGGGTTTGCCCGAAACCACAAAGCTCTCGGCGTTTAAAGGTCAGGGTCAGGTTTGAGCCTTGAAATCACTGCTTTTAAAAAAGTTCTGGGTGATAAACATTTCTCGCTTTTCATACTGGCCTGTCACTACAATTGGTTGCATAGATATGTCAAATTTTACTCAATCACCGTGCTCTTTCAGTCAGAACTTCTCATATTAAGACTTGACGTGAATACAACCGGCCACCTTCCCTAGGATTTCTCACTTAAATCTATAATCTGCATTACCCACACAGTATTAAAACATCTGTTCTTGAGTAGGAATGCAAGCATTTGCTTTTCTGTGCTGGCTTAAGAATAACTTAAAAACACAACGAAGATAACTTTTTGGATGAATTCAGATAAGAACAAGGGGCAGGACAAAGAAGCGTGTTTAAATGAATTGTTCCAGGGCATTCTTGTGTCTTTACAGAACCTCCCGTCAGTTGTTCCTGGCAGGCATTTTTGTCTGTGTGCCCTGTCTGCTTCCTAAGCTCTCGAAAAGTCAGACCTATATGCATTATACCAGCTTGACATTCTATAAATGATACTGAAGTCACCTTTACGAAGGGATGTAACAAGACTGAACTTTTTTTTTCCTTCTTTTAGAACACCTGGATTTTTATTTTGTTATTCGTATTTAATGAGTGCAACAAGAATAAAACCTAATCGGCTTTCCTAACCCTTCTGTTAGGTATGAATGAAGTGAAAGGCTCCTTATCAGTTTGAAAGGTACTGAATGCAGAGGGCTAAGAAAGCTGCAACATAAATCTTGGTAGGCACCAAAAGTTTTGTGGTAGTTGCTATGCTACTCAGAGTAAACATTTGTATGTGTGTATTTGTCCAGGGAAGATTCGTTGTAAATGTTATATTTTTAAAATTGCACTCGCCACAAAAATCCTAATAAAAAGACAAGCTATGGGTTTTTTAGAGATACGTAACTATTTATTGTGAAATTATAAGCAATTCAGATAGTACTGTTCCAAACAGGAAGTCAGCTTTTCTTTTTCTAAAAAAGGAAAAGATGATTATATATGCATAAAATATTTAAAGTAGCTGTAGTAAAATACAAAAACACTAAAAATGTTGATTTCTCCAAAGTTAACAATGTCTCGAGAAGTCGATCAGAGGACTCATTCTTGTAGCCAAACTTTCTGTGTTGAGCTCGTAACACTGATTCTCAGATGGCCATAACTGGATGTGAACCCAGGGCTGCCTGTTATTTTTCAATAATAAAAGTAGAAATATATCCATTTTTCAGTTATTTTTTTTCATGTTAAGTTCACTTTAAACATTTTTTTAATGTTTGTTTATTTTTGAGAGACAGAGACAGAGGATGAGTGGGGGAGGGGCAGAGAGAGAGGGACACAGAATCCAAAGCAAGCTCCAGGCTCTGAGCTGTCAGCACAGAGCCCAACGTGGGGCTCAAACTCACGAACCGTGAGATCATGACCTGAGCCGAAGTCATGACGCTTAACCAGCGGAACCACCCAGGCGCCCCATTAGTTCACTTTTTATGTTCCACGCCCACCAGGATTTGTTTGATGTGAGTTGGGTTATTTATGTGATTCACAATAGCAGATTCTCAGTTTGGCTTTGTTTTGGCAAGAAAAAATTACACTTATAATAGGAAAGGGAAAATCTTTCCTATAATAGGGAATACTCAGCTTATAAAAGTTAAACTTCACCAGGGCAAGTATTTTGGTTTGTTTTGTTTACAGCGCCCACCTCATGAGCTTTTGAATAAATGTTAAGTGATTTAATGGGTATAGTATAAAATTAATCTTTGTTTGCTGCTGTGATGGATACTAAGAAGTCGATGACACCATGCTTTAGTTCGCGAGGACTGCTCTTACAAAGTACCACAGATTGGGTGGTTCAAACAACAGAAGTTTATATTCTCACCGTTCTGGAGGCTAGAAGTTCCAGATCAGGGTACCAACAGGATTGGTTTCTTCTGAGGCCTTTCTCTTTGACTTGTATATGGCCATTTTCTCCCTGTGTCTTTTGTGCATGTGTCTGTAAGCACATTTCCTCTTCTTAGAAGGACCAGTCATGTTGGATTAGGGCCCTCCCAAATGACCTCATTTTAACCGAATTACCTCTTTAGAGGCCATGTCTCTGAATACAGTCTCATTCTGAGGTACTGAAGAGGACAACTTTAACATAGGTATTTTGGGGGGACACAATTCATCTCATAACCCAACATGTACCTATATGTATTTGAAAACATACTGATATCAATTCTCTGAACATGAATCTGTTTCCTTCTGATTCTGAGAGCTAGATATGTTTGCCTTTCCATTCATAAGCTAGATATGTTTGCCTTTCGAGGGACATTTGCCTTAAAAGGCAAGGTAAACTTGTGTGCACTCTCAGGATAGTAAAAACAAACAAACAAAAAACAATGTAAAATTATGTTAGTTGTACCAGTGATAGGGCAGTGTCTCCCAAAATTCACTGATAATCTAAAGCAACAGGAAGAATTTAAAGAAAAAAAAAAATAGAGTTCTGCCCCATCACAGACTTACTAAGGAATATGTTTTGTTCTGAAGCTTTCCAAAATTTTCCTGAAGCTTTATTGAACTCTTTATTTTTCTTTTTTCCTCTTCCGTTTTTAAAGTGAGATGTAATTGACATGTTACATAGTGTAAATTTAAGTTGCACAGTATGTAACTTTGATACATTTCTATACTGCAGTAAGATTACAGCCATAGTCACATCACATAATGACTTCTTTTTTGTGGTGAGAATATTTAAGATCTCTTACCATATATTACAATACTGTTAACTATCATCATAATGCTGTGCATTAGATCTCTAGTATTTATTAATTTTTAAAAAAAAAATTTTAACATTTATTTATTTTTGGGACAGAGAGAGACAGAGCATGAACGGGGGAGGGGCAGAGAGAGAGGGAGACACAGAATCGGAAGCAGGCTCCAGGCTCCAAGCCATCAGCCCAGAGCCTGACGCGGGGCTCGAACTCACGGACCGTGAGATCGTGACCTGAGCTGAAGTCGGATGCTTAACCGACTGAGCCACCCAGGCGCCCCTAGTATTTATTAATTTTTAACTGCTAGTTTGTATCAACATCTCCCCACCTCACCCACCCCCAAGCTCCTGGTAACCACCATTACATTCTCTGTTTCTGCAAGTTCAGCTTTTTTAGATTCTACATATAAGTGAAATCATACAGTATTTGTCTCTCTCTGTCTGACTTATGTCACATAGTATAATGCCCTCAGGCTCCATCCATGTTGTCACAAATGTCACGATTTTCTTCTTTCTCGTGGCTGAATAATATTCCATTGTCGATATACATCATACTTTCTTTATCCCCCCATCCCTTGATGGATACTTAGGTTGTTTCCATATGTTGGCTATTGTGAATAATGCTACAGTAAACATAGGGTAAACATCTTTTCAATATCCTGTTTTCCTGTCTTTGGATATATATCCACAAATGGGATTGCTACATGGTATGATAGTTCTCTTTTTAGTTTTGTACAGAACCACTATATTGTTTTTCATAGTGTCTGAACAAATTTACATCCCCACCAACACTGCCCAAGAACTTTTTGGTAATAATACCAAAAGCACAAGTAACAAGAGCAAAAATCAATAAGTAGGACTATATCAAACTGGAAGCTTCTGCACATCAAAGAAACAGTCAACCAAATAAAAAGGCAACCTGTGGAATGGGACAGAAAATTTGCAAACCATGTATCAGATAAGGGGCTAATATCCAAAATATATCAGCAACTCATACAACTCAATAACCAAAACAAAACCTGATTTAAAAAAGTGGGCAGAGAATCTGAATAGACATGTTTTGTTATGTTTTGTTTTGTTTTGTTTTGTTTTGTTTTGTTTTGTTTTCCAAAGCAGACATCCAAATGGCTAACAGTACATGAAAAGATGCTTAACATCACTAACATCAGAGAAATGCAAATCAAAGCCACAGTGAAATGCCACCTCACACTGTCAGAACGGCTATCATCAGGGACACAAGAGATCAGGAGACTGGCGAGGATGTGAAGAAAATGAGCCCTCTTGTACCTGATAATTACATAAAATTCTTAAATTTAAAACCCGGAAAGAAACTTAGAGGTGACTGAGTTTAGTAGCTAGCACTTCACAGAGGAAGAAACTGAGGCTCAGAGGGGTTATAGTATTTGCCCAAACTCTCTTCCCTAAATGGGAGTAGCTTCAGGATTAGAGCCTAGACTCACTGACTCTTGATCAGGGCTCTTCTCTCATATCATGCTGTCATTCAGAGTAACTTTCACCAAGCAATCTAAAAGATCTCATTTTGTTTAGGATCCTTCTTACTTCTTAGTACATGGCACTGACATTTTAGAAACGCACTGTTCAACAGGACACTTCACTGCATAGAGATTTCAGATCTCTTTCTACTCTTTCACCTTCTATCCCTCCAAGTAATTTACCTGAACATCTAGGCTGGGACTAGAGAGTCACCTGGTTGTCACTGCTACCTTGCACGGAGTGGCAGAAACTACCCCCCCCCCACCTTTTTTTTCCTGGCTTACTAAAGGAAGGGTATGGATTTAGCTAACGTTATAGCACACCAAGAAACTGTGCTTTCCATTACTGACCATTATCGTCCACTAAATATTCTTAGGATGACCCATAACTTAGTAGTAAGTATCTATTTTCATGGTGAACAGAAGACAGTGAATGGAGGATGTGCAAATCCAATTCAATCTAAGGCACTTAGCCCAACATTAGTATTTTTAAATAAAAGATATTGTTAGAATTCTTTAGACGCTAAATGTTGGAGGAAAGGCTATGGCTTAGACTGAAAAGAATAGTTTTTAATTAGAGGAAAAATTAAAATGTAAAGGATCAGGGGGCATTTTTTTCCCCTCTAACTTCTGTTTTCCATTGCTCTCCCTTTTCTCTGAGAATCCCTTTAGACCACTTAGAAAAGCAGAACTACAGAAGTGAAAGACTGGGTTGTTCTGGAACCAGTGGGTGTGGTTAAGAGTCATGAGAAAGCCCTTAAATAAAAGCAGTGCTTCCTCTGTTCTGTCCAAAGACTGATTCTTTGAACCCAGGGGAAGCAAGTTGATTATTCCCTCCTGTGTTGGGGTGGAAACTGCTATGTGTGTATCCTTATCTTTTTTAAAAATTTATCTTAGGGGCACCTAGGTGGCTCAGTCGGATGAGCATCCAACTTCAGCTCAGGTCATGATATCACGGCTCGTGGGTTTGAGCCCCGTGTCGTGCTCTGTGCTGACAGCTCAGAGCCTGGAGCCTGCTTCAGATTCTGTATCTCCCTCTCTCTCTCTGCCCCTTCCCCACTCACTCCGTCTCTCTCTCAAAAAATTAAATAAATAAATAAATAAATAAATAAATAAATAAATAAATATTTCTCTTATTTTAATTTAAATATTTAGAAACTTGGAGGTTTATAACACCATCCGATATATGCATGCAGTAATGTATGCCAACTTGTTTTCTTCCAGCTTTTGTCATTTCAGGAGATTTGATATGCTGATATTTCATGGAACCCAAGGTGTGCATATTTTGTTTGTCCAATAGTACAGGTTTCTTTTGTTTTGCTTTCTTTTATATAAATACTTCGCGCTTATTTCAGCAGTATTGATTTCAGTTGGAACTTTTCATTGCTTCAAAAGGAATGTTCTATGCAGAGATCCTCAAACACGGAAGCAAAATAAGCCATTCTTGGATTATGATCTAATTGAAAATGGCTTAAAAAACAATTTTATATCATACCTAAAATATATATCTGCACTCTGACATCTTATTGAATAATATATTTTTGTATTAGCTTTCTACATTTACTCTCTGTGTGCAGATCATGACATATTTGATTTGTTTCATATCGTCATAATCATGAGTAATAACTCAGTTATTCTTTGAGTATTACTGGCCCTTAATTTCACTTTATATAAACATACATTTGGCTTGTATTTTAAAAATTTGCAAAACATTTGCATTAACCTTTTCACATTACAAACTTAATCAATATTAACCAAATTGGTTATATCAACAATGAAAGCTTTTATCATACAATTGTTTATTTATATCCATAATATAGTTATCAATTATAATATTCTCTATCAGAGCAGTTTTGCACTTCTTGGACAACTAAAAAATACTAGAGGTAAACAGAAATGTATTACATTTGGTTTCTACTCTCAAAAGTTGGATTGAATAATTGAAAACATCTTCGTGCTAATACTTTAGCCAGACTCTTGACATTATTGAAATTAGAGCTTTAAAATAAGAATGAAATCAGTGTTGACCCAAGACTGCCACATTCATTTCTGATGATTATGCTCTATAAAAATGCCTCTCTTCCTGTGGGCAGAGAAGGATCTGCACCCATGAAACTTATGAGCCTCATCAGGGGATATGCCTGCCGCAGAGAACAGTGGTCCTTTTCTCTTTTCTTTTCTTTTTTCTTTTCTTTTCTTTTCTTTTCTTTTCTTTTCTTTTCTTTTCTTTTCTTTTCTTTTCTTTTCTTCTTTTCTTTTCTCCCCTTCCCTCCCCTCCCCTTCCTTTTTTTCTTTCTTTCTTTCTTTCTTTCTTTCTTTCCTTCTTTCCTTCTTTCTTTTTCCTCTTCTTTTCTCTTCTTTTGTCCTTTTTCTAATTTATAAAACAGCTTCTGCTTTTCAAGCCGTGTGCCCACAGAATAGCGCAGAGAGAGGATCTTTTTCAAATTGACACAATTGAGATATATGGCCAACAATAGCCCTGTTATTAAGGAAGTTTTCATGGGTGAATCATGTTTCAAGAAAGGCCATTATAAATGGTAAAGATTTATTATGCGGATCACAGGAGAGAGCTTTGCATATGGGGGACGGAGAGCAGTATTTAGCATGGGTGGAGGTACAAGGTCTGCGATGAATATGACATGTGCAGTAGTTAGTGAAGAGACTGGATTGATTGGAACAAAATGTGCCTGTCTTTGATGAGTAGAGGATTAAATGGGAAAGGTGAGCCAAGGTCAGATTGTGAGGATCCTGAATGCAGGGTGAGGAATTTGGATTTTATCCTCCAGATGAGAAATCACTCTAGGCATTTGTCCAGATTCATCACATGATCAGTGATAACTTATTTTAGGTAGATTAACCCGAGGTTATGCAGCACAGAATAAAGGGAATAAAGAAAGACTGAAGGCAAGGAGACAACATTAGAGTCTGCTGAATAGAATAGATTGTTTCCAGTATCTAGCCCAGGATCCAAGTAATAAAGATGAAAAGGAAGAACTTACATGATAGTTTTTTTTAATTATTACAACAAATGTTATTTTTACTGGATCTCTAAAAGGAATCCATATTTATTATAAAAATGTTAAAAATATAGACATGTATATTATATACAGTAATGTATATTAAATCAAGGTATATTTATATAGGCTGGGTTTTTTTTTTTTGTCATTTACTACATAGTAAGCATTTCTTTTGTTAATAAAAATGCTTAGAGGACTTAATGTTTAATGAAGGCACACTATTTCAGTTTGAGTACAGTGCAATTAACATTTCCAATACTATAAATTTAGATTTATTATCAATTTTCTGTTATTGTAAATACTACTGTAATGAACAGCAACCCACACAAATGTTTTCTTCCATACTCTTCATCTCTCCTCCTCTGAAAAAAAAAAAATAATAAATAAAAACAAGGGTGCCTGGCTGGATCAGTTGGAAGAACATGCAATTCTTGATCTTCGGATTGCGAGTTCGAGTCCTATGTTGGGTTTAGAGGTTTCTTAAATAAATAAAACTTTAAAAAATTATAATAAGTAAATAAGTAAGTAAAAATAATTGGGGCTCCTGGGTGGCTTAGTTGGTTAGACGTCCAACTCTTGGTTTCGGCTCCAGTCATGATCTCGCGATTGATGAGTTCGAGCACCCCACATCGAGCTCTGTGCTGACAGTGCAGAGACTACTTGGGATTCTCTCTCTGTTTCTCTCTCTCTGCCCTTCACCCCACTCTCTCTTTCTGTCTCTCTCAAAATAAACTTAAAAATAAGAATAATAATTAAGTTAAGCGTTTGTTCACGTATTTATTTTGCCTGGTTCGATTTCAGTTCTGATCTACCACTGCCTAACTTTAGTCCGCTCTAAAAATTTGTGGTTGGAGGGGCAAGTTTGTTATTGAACTTTTATTGAAATCGTGGCCTCATTTTTGTTTACCATTAAAAATGATGTATTTTAATCCATTGCTCTATCCATGGCCATTCAGATTACTTTGAAGTTTTCTCTATTTCAAACAGCACTGTGATGGATTTTTTTGCATATATTTCCATGTGCACAAATAAGAGGACATAAACCCTTTTTTTTTTATACAAAAGTGAATTACAGGGACATGCATCATATAAGTCTTAACTCTAATATCCAGTGTACATCCATTAAATCAGCGGAAGTGGATGTACTAATTTACATTCACTTCTGCAAGCGGAACAGAGAAATTCCAATTTACCCACATCCTTGGCCATCCTTTCTTTTCAATCCCTGCAGTTTCTCCTTTTTTTGTATGTGAAATAATACCTCATGTTGTTTTGCACTTCTCTGATAACTAATGAATTTTAGCATGTTTTTATATATCTATTGGCCATTTAGACTTCTTGTCTGGAATTTACCCATTCTCTATCAAGTTGTTGGAGTTTTTTTTATATATTCTAGACACTAATCCTGTGACACGTCATTTATCAGGGTGTTCTCCCAGTGTCTGTCTTTTAATCCTGTTTATTTAAAAAAAAAAAAAAAAAAGTATGGGCAAATTTATCAAAGTTCTTTTTTTATGGCTTGTTTGTGGGCTACTTTGGCTAACAAGTCCTTCTCCAGTGTGAAAGGCTTTTCGCCTGTGTTTGTTCTAATTCTTCATGGCTTAATTATTTTATATTATGTTTATAATTGATCTGACACTCATTTGCATAACTCCCTGGTGATTTTTCCAGATTGAGGAAAATGAAAAGTGAAAAGCAAAAAAGAAAAATCTGGTAAACTGTATTATAGTTTCCATTTTAAGCCCCTAATTGAGCCATAAAGACATTTTCTTCGTATTTAAGCAACAGATATCCACATCCGCCATGGTTTGTGATGATGAAAGTTAATGTCCTTCTCATTGACTGCACAGAAAATTTATTGGAATTCATCTACATGAAGTCTTTGCAGAGCAGTTCTCGTCTATGTTGAATATAGTTTCCTTTCCCTTGCATTTTCAGCCTTAGTTTGCCTAACCTCGTGCATGAGTCCAGAAGAAATACATCGTCATTTTTAAAACAGTTAACGTAAGATTCATTTTGCTTTCAGCAATTCACAGAGGCCGCGAGCCCTTCAGTGTTACCCCCTTCAGCTTTGCCTCTGGATCTGCTTAATAACGCTGTCACCGCCTTTAGTACCTTGGAAGATCTTATTCGGTATCTTGAACCAGATAGATGGCAATTGGACTTGGAAGATCTATACAGGCCAACTTGGCAACTTCTTGGCAAAGCTTTTGTTTTTGGAAGAAAATCCAGAGGTAAGTTCTGTCTTCAGATTCGAACCTCATTTGATTTTCTCAACAGCTAATGTTTCAGATTCTTCTACCATAGCTTCCAATGAGTAGAGTTTAAAATTCTTCAGTGATGTATTTAACCCATTTTTGTAACATTTGAGCATATTTACATAGTAAATGAGAGTGCATACAAAGAGAAGTAATTGTAATTCAGTGGGTTTGGAAAATTAAAAAGGACAGTTTTGCTGAATAATTGTTGTCATTTCTTTAATTCAAAAATATCATTTTGATGAAGTCCTCTTTTATATTTCATGAGAATTTTTGCTTATTCAAATCTAATTTGGAGGGTATATTGATTTAGAGACTCAAGAAAGACTACCTTAGCTGCTAAACCAGGTTTGGGCCTAGAAAAGGGGGAAAAACCAAAATCGTTATCTACCATCTCCTCATGGGTCAGGATTATATTAATGTCCATCTCTTAAGCCTGAAAACTTCTATAAATAATACAGAAAATAACAGTGGCTCACCATAAAATGGGACTAGTAGTTTCCAAGATAGAATTCAGAGCAAGAAAAGAATGACCTAAAGAAATTCCCACCATGATAATTTTTCTCTCTGGAAGTCTGCCTCTGAAATGATCACTTGACTGTATGAGCCTATCTCCCTTCAAGAGTGAAAGTGTTGATGATTAAACTTAATTCCACATGGTCAAGAAATTGGGAATAATGTTAATTGAGTCTTCTCTAAGGTTAGTTCATTTTCCTAGTGACGTCAGGATTGGGAAGTATCCATATCAGACACACATGAACCCACAACAGAAATAACTGGCGAATTATAATGCCCTCAAAAAAAAAAAAAATCTCTTTCAGGTTCTCAGAAAGAAACATTGAAATCTATCCAGGATCACTCTAGAGAATGGAAAGACAGTTTGGAGAATTTATATAGAAGGAACAAGGTTTAGTTGGTTTGAGCAATTCACAAGGGCAGATTGCACCAGACTTGTTCTTCTAAATCTTGTCAGAAAGAAACCCGATTCCTGCCCTTTCCTGCTAAGAGTTGCAGCCCTTCTGGATCAAGAGCTTTAATCTCAGCAGGTCATGTTCAGACTTGCCCAACCATGATATTTTGCTATGCCAACAGACGTGGTTTCCTTTCAGCAATATTTGAAATTGGTGTTAAAGTACATGGGCAGCGGAATCCTGTCCAGATGCTGAAAGCTGTTACATATTTATAAGATTGGATCTTGATGAATAACTTGATGAATAACTTACGAACACTTCCCTTCCCTCCCACTTAGGAACAGGAAAATGAAGATCTGCAAGGCTGGCTGAAACACTTGTGAATAGAGCCTTTGTTAAATTTGAAGTAGATTATCATGTTGATCTGGAAGAAGCAAAGGGAGTAAACCAGGTTCTAAGCTCAGATCTTGTTTTTGACAGCTGATCTCAGGATTCCAGCCTAAAAATCTCCCCTCTAGCCATGCCTTTAAGCCTGCACCTCTCCACCTGGTGCTTCAGTGAAGATTTGGCCAGAGGCTAGCATGTATTTAAAAGCATCCAGCGCTGAACCAGCTCTTTCAAATATTCATTTAGCACTTTCCAAATTGATGTCCTGTGCAGTTTGCCAAAACTATTAACTTTTTAAGCATACAGTAAGTGTGAGAAAAGCAGTGTATATTTTTGGAACTCTACGTAAACTAAAATGCAGGTGTGGGATAACATCTATATAGACAAAACCAACTCCCCTCCCAAGGGTCTTTCTACAAAGGAACAAGGAGTAAAATGTTTAAAAGCTTCTAATTAGACATCAAAATTGATTTTCCACAGAATAAACATATCACAGTATTACCACATTCATCTTAGAAAGACCACCCTCAGATTGCATTGCAGTAATAGAATATCCTTGGGCTGAATATCTTAAAAGAATGAACAAGGAACAAAGTGAAGTGTAACCATGATTTGTTTTCCGGGGGTATTACCTTTTTAGTAAAACTTGCAGTATGGGTGAATCTGAACAAGAAAATTTGCATTAGGAAAAACAACTTTAATTGGCGCTATGCTCAAAATCTTCATTCTTTAGAAAGACAAACTAATGCATGTATTGTCTTAGGGAGTAGTTATGAAAAGGATATAAAGAACCCGAACACCGATTTTGATTTTTCAAATATTTTGCAGAGGGAAACTTCCATAATATTATAGCTAAGCTATTAAAAAAAAAGGTATGTGTTGGACATGATCTTTCTCTTTTTTGTTCTTTTTTTTTTTTTTTTTGGCATAGAAGTTCTTCACAATGTTTGGAGAATTTATGGAGAATTCATGACATTAAATTATAGTCACATGACTTATTTTAATGAAGCTTAGATGAGCTTGAAGCCTTACAAGTGGGAAGCTTAAATTTCAAATAAGATATGCCACATTGAAAATCCTTAATTGTATTTTTTAGCCCGGTGTGGACTGCATTAATGTTTTTCATTTTTTTTCCCCTTTTCTTCCTCTGGCTTAAGGTTTTCATTCATACATTGCTACTGCGGAAAAAGAAAATACCTTATTTTCTAAGTCAGGCTTACTTAAAAAGGGCTTTGACTTTTGTGTCAAACATGATAAATGAGTGGAAGCCAAGTTGCAAGGGTGTTTAAATTTTCACATTGCAGCAGGTATCATAACTCAGTTCACTTGGGAAATCTATCTAACCTTTTATTGTGGTTAAGTAAACATTTTAAAGTGAACATATACAGTCTCATTTTCTAGTTGCATGAAATAGTGTGTTTAACACTGAGGTAGATGAATAGCCTTTGAAGGCTAAGAGCTTCATTCACATTCTAAAGAGGTATAAATCTTAAATCAGCGTTCAAAGTGTTGGCAACCGGCTTTTGTATGTTTGTGCATGTTTTAGACTTTCTAAACCCTTCTTGCCCAGATACTAACTTCTAGAGAAAAGATTCAGATAAACTCATATACAGCTTTCACAATGAAAGATTCACAATGTACAAATAACTGTTAGTTCAGTGAAATGAAATCGGGTGAAATGTGTGACATGATTTAACTCAATTATCTCATTACTTTTATTAGAGATAAGTTGGTCTTTTATGATACTCAAAAGAATGAACTCATTTCCTCTTAAATATTTAAAAGCTTTCCTGCACATGATCAATTTTCAGTTGAAAGGGAAATCTTTAAATACTCAAAACAACGGTTTTCTATTGAGTTGGAAAAAATAATTGTTTAGCTAAATAGGATATTGAAATGAACCTTTTGAACTGGTATTTCCTTGACGTTTCCTTATACTTGACCAAGGTTTTAATCAACCATATAGTTTACATGTGCTTATAATTTACAATTGCATATGCATGATTTACAATATGTTTATTGAAAATACTTCCATTGGCTTCCTTTGACATTTTAGGAAAATTTTATCATGTGTACAAGTAAATACAGAATTGTAAAACAGGCAACAAGAAAACAAGCACTTGATTCTTAATCACCTTGTCATTTGAAAATTATTTTAAAATACTGGCACTTAATTTTTTTTTTTTTTTTTTACATTTATTCGTTTTTGAAAGACAATGTGAGACAGAGTGCAAGCAGGGGAGGGGCAGAGAGCAAAGGAGACAGAATCTGCAGCAGGCTCTCGGCTCTGAGCAAGCGTTTAGCACAGAGCTTGATGCAGGGCTTGAACCCATGAACCATGAGATCATGACCTGAGCTGAAGTCAGACACTTAACCAACTGAGCCACCCAGGCACCCCCAATATTTTTTTTCAGTTTTTTTTTTGGCACTTAATTCTTTAAAACTTGAGTACATAGTGATTATTATTACTTGAAGCCATCTTTAACGAGAAAATGTATTTCTTTTTTTTTTCAATTCTTCTTTATAATGTTAGTAAAAGGTATTTAACTGGATTTATTATATTTAGGTAATATTCCAAACTTTAATAAAATCTTTATTTTTGAAGAAAAATTTCTGATGAATTGTGTGTTATCCAAAACTCTTCAATTTTATTGGAACTGCTATTATTTGACTCTTTCTAGGGAGGGAAAAAGGCAAAGTCATAAGGCAGACATTAAAATTATAAAGTTGCTTATGCTAACGGTTAAGTACTATTCATGTTATATATAAATTCATATTAAGTATGACATGCTATTTTGCTATCATTTAACTGAGGCAAGTATCATTTTCTAGTTAAAAACAATGATGCTTTCAGAATTTACTCCAACAATCTAATGAAAGAATATTTTGTTTGGTCTTCACAAGTAGGTATTCTTTTGAAGGATAAAACACTATATAGTTAACCAACTTACCAAAAGAATAGAGACAATTGTTACAAATTAGACACTTCTTCCCTCCTTTAGAAGGAGAAGAATAGAATTCTGAAGGAGTCTCCTTAAGCTGAATTTCAGACTTTATGAATTACTCCATGCATCGGAAGCAGAGGTTTTCAGCAACCTCAGCCCTTTTAAAATGTATCATTTTTTTTTTTTTTCACTCATGACCTACTCCGTTGTCCTCAAAACTTCATTCTCTTCATGCCTTTTTTACATTTTCTGGGTCTTATTGCCAAAAAAAGTTATGTAAAGTTCTGTCTGCAAGTTTCTGTAAGTTGTTCTTCATTAATTGCATGAGCTTCTAATCCTTTTAAAAATTCCATTTGTTTTTTAATCAAAGCATTCATCATTTTACATTCTATTATTTCCTCCAGTGCTCTCCTTGTTTACTGTTTTACGAGGGTTAAAAGGTGTAGCCCTCTTTTTCTCTATAAAGTTTCCTATTTATAGCTCTCAACTGTTTTGTTGGCTCTGGTCTTAATATTGCACAATGGTATCTCTTTATTGGTCGGTCAGTCATAATGAAGCTTTGTTTACTATAAAATGAAAGTCCCACCGGCGAGCTGCAATAGCCCTAAAACCTAGTTAAAATAAGAAGGGATATTGTTGGCCGTATTGTTTGTGAAACAAGATCGGTTTCTCTGTGAAAAGAGTCTGATGAGATGAATTCAGGCTCAAGGCATGAACATGTATTTTTCTTTGCTTCCCTTTATGCCATGTAGTGGTGGATCTGAACCTTCTAAAAGAGGAGGTAAGACTATACAGCTGCACACCTCGTAACTTCTCGGTGTCCATAAGGGAAGAACTAAAGAGAACCGATACCATTTTCTGGCCAGGTTGTCTCCTGGTTAAACGCTGTGGTGGAAACTGTGCCTGCTGTCTCCACAACTGCAATGAGTGTCAGTGCGTCCCCAGTAAAGTCACCAAAAAATACCATGAGGTAGGTGTGTCATTTTCTTTTCGGGTTCCTCCACATCTCAGAAGATAACAAAACTGTGTATCTGCAATGGACTGTTATTCGGAAAGGAGACACAGCATCCGTGGGGCGGGGGGGGGGGGGAGAAATAAGGTTCACAAACTAGTTCATGTTTTCATTTTTTAAAATTAGGACCTTTAACTCAAACGTCCAGGCGTTAAAGCTGTAGAAAGTTTGTCCTCTGACAATACAACATGGGCGGTCAGTGAGGGTTTCATCTGTCCTACAAAAACGAAAATGCGTTCTGCAGCGGAGAAAATGGGTGAAACTTTTCAACTTTAAACTTTCCCAAATACAAAGGGAAAATATTTTAATATTTTTTTTGTTTGTTTTTTAATGTTCATTTGTTTTTGAGAGACAGTGGGAGCCAGGGAGTGGCAGAGAGAGGGAGACATAGAATCTGAAACAGGCTCCAGGCTCTGAGCTGTCAGCACAGAGCCTGATGCGGGGCTGGAACTCATGAACCGCGAGATCATGACCTGAGCCGAAGTCGGACCCTTAACTGACTGAGCCCCCAGGCGCCCCTAAGGGAAAATATTTTAAAGACAGACTTAAAGAAATTATTGTCTATGTTGGAGAAAGGAGATCTTTGATATTTCTTTTTCCATTTGAGGCAACATGGGCACATAAATCCCAAGTAGATATGTTCGTAATTTTACCAATCTTCCTATTATTCATGTTGCCCCGAAAAGCATGTTAAACCCTTTATGGATTCCTTTCATCTTTTTATTCTGTGGAATTAAGGAAAATATAAATATTAAATGTTACTAATGATTGTTCTTCAGACCTTTGGGAACCTTAGAACTTACACACTCCAAATTGTTGTTATTGCTAGAATATCCCCAGTTATGCCCAGCCTTTCTCCAGGAGCGTTATGTAGCATTCCTATACCAGAAAGCAAAACACTCTTGATGAGTCAGCTTTAATCCTATAAAACATTTAAATTATATCAAGTCAAAATCTGCCCTTCTGACTTCATTTCTGTATCGTTGCATCTCATTACGTTTCATTTTTTACACTAAATAAAAGAACAACACAAAATAAATACCTACTAACTAAATGAAATAATTTTTCATGTGCATAAGGACATTAATAAAATTCTTTATCTGTTAGTCCTCTGAATATACCCAGCGTCGTAAACTGCACTTTATATGACATGGCTGTCCTACCCTTCAGCAGTATTGTGTTGGCAGCTGATAAAGTGGGACAAAAGCATTGGATTCCAATAGATAAGGAACACTGTTTTCATCCTAGATCTACCGTTAACTTGTGACCATCAGCAGGGCACTTACCCCTGTAAAGTAAATGTAAAATAGAATAACCTCTCAGGTTTTTCCCAGCTGTGTTATTCCATGACAATTACTAGATTGCAGTCTGTGGAAAGTAATGTCCCAAACTGGCAGTCTGTGATAAAAATGGACTCTTTACCACCATCAGTCATGTGCTACTTTCGTTTCTACATCCCATGCTTCTCAAGATTCTTGTGCTGGGAATCGTCTCCACTCTAGTTTCAGAAGGAGCTAATCATGAGCTTGGTGGCTCAGAGAGCTCCAGCCAGGCTGTGCCCAGAGGTCGGCCTTATTGCTCCTCTGTGAACTGGGAATCTGGGAGTCCAGAAAAAAACCCTTAATACAGTCGTTCTAAACAGATTAAATAAACCGCCTTACAAGCAAGGCAGGCATCAGCATTGATCGGTGACCATGAAAGGATGTGATGAGAATAGGAATTAAGCCAGAGTGATCTTTTCTCACCTAAAATCATTCAGTTTGGGGCTTTCTAAAGCCAGTCCTTATTAAATACGATATATTTGCAGACCTGATTTAGCCAACAACTTTTGGGTTTATAGCCACCATTCTAAGAGCTATACAACCCTGACCAGTCGTATTAGCCTGTTTTAAACAAGTTTATTGGATGCTGAGTCCACATCATGCTCTCTTTCGTTAAATCAGTCCTTGGGTCAAGCATATCCTCCTCCATCCTATACTTATAAATTTCTTTTCAAATCACATCGGTTTTAGGGTTATTAAGATAAGTTGCCCCAGGGGTCACCTGGGTGGCTCAGTTGGTTAAGCTTCTGACTTCAGCTCAGGTCTTGGTCTCAAGTTTGTGAGTTCGGTCCCCACACTGGGCTCTCTGCTTACAGCACAGAGCCCGCTTCAGATCCCCTGCCCCCCTCTCTCTTTGCCCCTCCCCCACCCGCGCTCTCTCTCTTTCTCTCAAAGATAAATAAACATTGAAAAAAAATTTGCCACAGAGTATGAGGTATCTATTTTATAATCTCAGATAAAACTCTTGTGTGAGAAGAGACTATGGGAAGTACTTGTAAACTTACTGGCCTTCCAGAATGACATCACTCCATTATTCTTTAGTCTTTGGGTGGGGTGGTTATATGTGCATTATCTGTGTGTACACATATACAGCTATGGATGTTTATCTAATTCCATGATTACCTCTTACAAGCTTCCCACAAAGCATCTCTAACGCACATGTGGATATATATAACTGTATTGTTGCCTACTTCACATTTCTCACAAGTATCTCCAGTAACCATCATGTCTTAATTTTTTATAATGCTTTGTGGGGATCGTTGATTTTTTCTGTGATGGTGTTTTTGTTAACAAAACACCTTATTAAAAGAAAAGGGGGGGTTATTTGTTTGGTGTAATTGATCATTTCTGAGACCTAAATTTTTCTCAGTCGTATATTTTGGAAGTAAGTTCTGAGCTTAGTACTACTCCTAGAGAAGTGAAATTATTTTTGAACAGAATTTCAAATAGTGCTAAAAATCATTAAATCATTGAATATCATTAATCTGGATCCAAAGACTTAATTCATTTGCAGTGAAGCCCATCTTGGGCCTTAATTCCTTTTGATGATTCCTTTCTTATTCCTATTGTTCCAGTTTTCAGTTTGAAGACTGTTCCACCTCATGGAGAAGACAGAAGCAAAGACAGAGCTTAGATACCCTAATTCTTCTCGCTTTCACCTCTGTTATACCAGTTTCCTTAACTAATAAGCTGAATTATGTTCCTTGTGTTACTACAAATATAACAATTATTCTCCATTTGGGTTCCTTTACCACTTTCAGTGGTTTTTGTTCAACCATTGTTTCAAAAATAAGTTTAGAAAATCAAAAGGCTTGTAATACATAAGATGATAGTATTGTTACATAGCATAATTTTTAATTGTTTTAATGTTTATTTATTTTTGAGAGAGAGAGAGAGGCAGAGTGCAAGCAGGGGAGAGGCAGAGAGAGGGATACACAGAATCTGAAGCAGGCTCCAGGCTCCGAGCTGTCAGCACAGAGCCCAACGCGGGGCTCGAACTCGTGAACCATGAGATCGTGACCTGAGCCAAAGTCTGACACCCGATGGACTGAGCCACCCAGGCGCCCCAATATTACAGCATAATCTTCTTATTAAAAAGATTCTTAACTACTTTTTACATCAAGTACCAGATACTATTTATTGGAAGCCAGTTTTGCCTCCCTCAAAATTCCTTAAAGATTTTTCTATCTCACAAAAGGATTTTTCAGAAAGCAAGACAGGAACTTTACATATATATGAGCTCAGATGTTACGTCCTCCTCAAAATACATCCTAGTTTCCTGCCGGTCCTAGCATAACTAGCCCATCTTCTGTGCATATGTAGAACTTTAAAGACCTGTTTATTAGAGATTTTTTTTGCTACGTCATTCAGAATTATTGTTTATTTTTATTTGTTTTTACTGAATTGAGAACCAAAAAGAACAAAGATAACATTACATTGCAGTATTGAAGAAAACCATCTGTGAAGCCAAGGCTTGAAGCTGACATTTGTTAGCTGTGTGACTTGGGGCAAATTGCTTCTCCTCTCTTGCACCTCAGGTTCCTCATGTGTGAAGTGAACATCTAATGCTCATACCTTACTGTGAGGACTAAAGGAGCTGACACAACACTTAGAACCGGGTCTGGCATATTTCATTCCCTGAATATATATTAGCTATTCTCCCATTCATCTTTATTCCCCACCCTCTCTGCTTCGCCTTATTCTTTGCTTATGGCAAATGATCAATAAAAAATTAATGAATTTTGCCCCAAGATAGGTAGAGTATTCTTTTCCAGGCAAAAAGATCTATGGGATATTTTATTTATTTATTTATTTATTTATTTATTTATTTATTTGGTATGGTCTTGCTTTTCTTGCATAGATCTGTTCTGGATAAAAAGTATATAATTCAACTGCCTTTTTTTTTTGTAGTGAATACCAGCCCCCATTGTTCCATGGCACCCAAAATTTAACAGCACTTTGTTTGCACAGTGTGGGCAGTGGTACATGATCATCTATTTCCTGATGGTTCTTTTTGTACCTGATCTAATCACTTCCATATTCTCTGATTTTAGTTTTTCCCTGGATTTTTTTTTTTTTCGGTTGGTTTGTAGTTTTAGTTCGAACCTCTCTCTCAAAATTGTTTGAGACATGCTTCTGTCTTGCTGTCTTCTTTAATATTATCTGGGACCTGTTGGTCATTTTCCAACGTATCGTTCTCCTCCAAAGTCAAAACTTCATAAAGAAATGAAGGAGAGCACTAATTAAGTCCCCTCCCATGTATTTTTAATTTCTTATCTAAGACTTTGCATCACTACCACATTATACGATTCTTCTGCTATTTGTAAATCTCCATAAATATCAGTAGATGAAGAGGGGGGTGGGGAGGTGCTATTATTCGGTGACTGCACGTCGACATAAGCACTCCTGGAGGAAAGAACGATTGTAAGATTGTAGCCTGGCATGGCTGCCTGTTACGGCTGTATATGGTAGCTTCTCTAACTCTTACCTTTTATAGTAATTTTTTCCCCCTGCTAACTGGGAAAATGTATACAAGTGGAGTTAGGAATTAAAGACATTGGCTATGCCAATATTGCAGTTTATCTACCCACTCAACCTCATTCCAGAAGGAATTTTTAACAAAAGTTGGGTAAGTTACAGCACCAGTGTCTTAACAGTTTTGATGCCACTTTAAGTTCAAAAACAGTAACTCAGTATTGACACATATATTTGACGGTCATTGGGTTAAGCTTCATGTTAAAATCATGTAGTCTTGGTAATTTTATTTTGGAATTGTGAATTCAATAGAAAAGTCTGCTTTAAAAGTTCCCTATTTCTCATAGTTATTACAAGACTTTGCTGTTTAGCTCTCTGGGAAGAACGTTACTAAATCAGTAGAATGTATGACTAACAATATATTCTAAGTCTTTATAAAATTATTATCTATCAGCCTGACTTTAATAATTCATCTTTGGCCAAAGTACAAATACTGGTTATGTCCCTGTTCTCTCTAACGCTTCTGGTCACTCATGTGTAAAATAAGGGTAGTAATTGTAAATTACTTCATAGAATTCTTGTGAGTTAAAGTATGTAAAAACATTATTACAGTGCCTGGCACCCAGTAAGCATTCAAAAAATGTTAGCTGATTAACCTTTGATATGACCACATACTCCAAATGAGGTATACATTCTCTACTTTTCTCTTTTAAATCTTCAAATAAAACGGTCATGAGACTCGACTTGTGCCTCTTTGGATTAACGTACATTTCCCGGAAGAGTATCTTTTAGAAGTTGCTCTATGAAGTTATCGCTGTCCTACCCAGAGAACAGAGAAACTAGACAACTCCATATTATTATGTCCCCTGGTCTTTGTTCATAATCCAAACAAACACAATTCCTCGAAACTTTATTGTTTCTATTATAAGAAATGAAAATACACACCGAGTAGGTAGTTCTTATCAAATACTTCAGATAATCTTTTACAGAACACATAGCTGTGCCTTCCTGTCGCAGTGTTAAAAGGAAATATCTTGAGTATCAGTGTCTGTCTTGCTATATTTTTTATTAAAAGGCCAAACTGCACATTAAGTTCATTTAATAGAGGCATCATTGTTATTATCCCCAAGCCTCCGTTTACTGCACAGTGGGTCCAGCTGCGGAAAGTTAACTGTGACGGAGGCTGATGTCTATGAAGTACATCTAATCCATCTCATCAAGTTTATAGAGGACTTGAAGCGAAGCCAAGAAAATTAATGAGTGGCATAATTGAGCAGACTCAGCTGTAGAGTGATCGTGTTTCCTTTCACAGGATCGCAGTACTTGTATTGCTTCAAGTATAAATTTTTGTTAAATGTGTGAAAAAAATGAATGAGTGAAAGAAACCAACAAACAGAAAGACGGCTGGGCAGTAGTGGTTTCAAACTACTTAATCAAGGCGAAATTCTCTGTAATATTGTCAGAGGAGTGAAACGGAGTGCACAGTAGGTCTTTCGATGTCAGGACCGTTCCGTATTCGGAGGCGGCATCCTTCCAAGTGGCTGCTATTAAAACATCCTTTCTTTCGCGAAAAGTTGATGATCGTTTGTGATTTCTTTGAAGGGTGGGGGTAGGTGTTCACGATGCCTTCGTCAGAAAAAAAATAAAAATTTGTAAGTCTTTGTTGGGCCCCGAGATTCTTTTCTGAAATTTTACTTGTCCATGAAATCAAACGTTACAGACATTGGTTGATTTTAAAGATGGCTTACATTGTTCCCTTTCAGGTCCTTCAGTTGAGACCAAAGAGTGGTGTCAGGGGATTGCATAAATCTCTCACGGACGTGGCCCTGGAGCACCACGAGGAGTGTGACTGTGTGTGCAGAGGGCACACAGGAGGATAACCGCATCAGCACGCACAGCCTCTCCCAGAGCAGTACAGCTCAGTGGCTGATCTGTTAGAGAACTTGCGCATTATCTCCATCCATAATCTCAGTTGTTTGCTTCAGGGACCTTTCATCTTCAGGATTTACAGTGTATTCTAAAAGAGGAGACACCACACGGAATTAGAAGTTGTGCAACGGCTCTTTTGAGAGGAGAGGCCTGAATAACAGGAGAAAAGGTCTTTGGTCCTGGAAAAAAAAAATGAATGTTGTGCATCACTAGCTAGTGACAGAGTTGCCTTGTGCTTACTCAGCTAGCTGTGTTCCGTATTTCAGCTGTCTCCATGCGGCTTAGGCTAATGTCAGTACGGGGAAAAAACTGTGCGATGAGCACCTGATTCTGTTGCCTTGCTTAACTCTAAAGCTCCATGTTCTGGGCCTAAAATCACAGAAATCTGGAATTGTTTCCTTACATTCAGATATATAAACCAGAGTGATCTATGTCCTACAACCTTGGTTTTTAAAAAGGAAGGGTGTTACGATAAATCAAACTCGTGTCATGCTGACAGGAAAGACTGGATTTTCCATATTTCTTACTAAAGTTTCCACCATTTAGAAGAGAACTCTGGAAGAGACAAACCTGAAGAGTGGCCTTATCTTCACTTTATCTACAAGTCGGTTTATTTGTTTTATCGTGTACATTTTTATATTCTCCTTTTGACACTATAACTGTTTGCTTTTCTAATCTTGTTAAATATATCTATTTTTACCAAAGGTATTTAATATTCTTTTTTATGACAACCTAGATCAACTATTTTTTAGCTTGGTAAAATTTTTCTAAACAGAATTGTTATAGCCAGAGGAACAAAGATGATATAAAATATTGTTGCTCTGACAGAAATACATATATCTCATGGTCATACGGTGCTAGAGCTTAGATTGATCTGCGTTTTAAAATATTGAAGTGGGAAATCAATAGGATTTGATAAGTTGCAAAGACTTTTGGAAAATAAATGATCATATCTTCTACCCCTATTATTGGAAATGCAAATAAAAAGCAACCTATGAAAGTTAGGCATTCAGATTCAGAATCAACTACTAACCCCTAACCCTTCTTTTGGTTAATGTGAGCCTAGCTCAGAAGAATATAAAGCACCTTGAAGAAAGACTGGACAGCTTACTGACAAAGCGCACTCTGCTATCCTGTAGGAACACATCCTATTTATTGTGATGTTCTGGTTTTATTATCTTTAAACTCTGTTCCATACCCTTGTATAAATACATGGATATTTTTATGTACAGAAGTATATCCCGTAACCAATTCACTTATTGTACTCTTTGGCAATTGAAATGAAAATCAGTAAATTACTTTGCTTGTACAATGCTTAATATTGTGCCTAGGTTATGTGGTGACTATTTGAATTAAAAACGTATTGGATCACCAAATAAAAAAAAATGTGGCTATTTTGGAGATAAACGGTGTGTGTGTGTGTGTGTGTGTGTGTGTGTGTGCACGCGCACGCAAGATTTGTCTCGACGCCAGGAGAGTGAAGATCAAGTTTTGTGTTACCGTGGTTTCCGTTATGCAAAAGCCTGTGTCAATTCAAAAAAGACAGGTAGAAAAGTGTTGAGGATTCCCTGTCTCTTGTCGCCAATATTTTGGAGCTCATTTCTTTTTCTCCCTGGTCTTGATACTGATTTCTGGTATATTAAATTGCACCTGACTTGAAAGTTGTATGTGATTTGTGAAATGGTTAGTGATTGATCATACGGCAGTGTGAAACTGAAAAAGAAAAAATCTTGTAACTTTACATTGTCTTCATTTTCAATGGCAGCTATTGAGTTGGCCGGCAGGGTGGGCGGGGTGGGGGTGGGGGGGGCAGCATAAATTGATTTGGCATACAGACTAAACATACCTTGTATAGCACACTTCCAGGTGTGGGTCCTCACCTTCAGGTGCAGATTTCTATTCAGGGCTTGTGTCTTATCTCTGCCTTTCCACCCGCCCCAGAAGGCTAGGTAGGGCCCAGGGCCATGCTGTCTTCAGACTGCTCCCGTAGGCCTGGGCGGTACCCTTTCTTGGTACTTTTCCATCCAGCAGTCCTACCCTGCGCCCGACCACTTGGAGAACAAATACAGGACCATACAAATGCTGCCTTATTGATTTACCTCCTCGTGGTTTGGTCCCAGCCCTGCGGAGGCCTGCTAGACGTAGTTCACTGTGCTTCACGGAATATGCAGTGCCCTGTGTCTCCCTCTTGGCAATTTGCAAACCGGCATTAGCATAGCAGAGACTCAACTAAATCTGACAGTAAATGGCCTGTGTAACTGTCTGTGATCCAGCGCTTCCCACCATTGAATGGAGCGCCTTCTTTCCCTCTTATTTTTGAATGTTTCTTTTTTGTTTACTTACAAAATGGTGAAAGCCAGAAGAAATTACTCTATGAAGGTAGTCCCACATGCTGTCGCCAGTGAGTGGGAAAAGCCAACTGCTTTATGCTTACTCACTCATAGACCTTTTTGTGCATTGGACCAAAAACAAGCAAACAAACAAAAATAACCCATCAATGGCACCGGTGACCATAATTTTTCGGATTTCCAGAAAAATCTTGTCTGTATTTTTTTTTTTAATTTTTTTTTTTCAACGTTTATTTATTTTTTTTGGGACAGAGAGAGACAGAGCATGAACGGGGGAGGGGCAGAGAGAGAGGGAGACACAGAATCGGAAACAGGCTCCAGGCTCTGAGCCATCAGCCCAGAGCCTGACGCGGGGCTCGAACTCACGGACCGCGAGATCGTGACCTGGCTGAAGTCGGACGCCCAACCGACTGCGCCACCCAGGCGCCCCATTGTCTGTATTGACCACAAGTGTTTTACATGTGATATATTGGATTAGTGCTTTGCCCCTTGAGAGGAACTGTTTTGCTACCTTGTGATTTTATTAAAATAAAAGAGCAATCCCTAATTGGCACAAGGCAGGCTTTCATGTCTACATTTTTCATTTCTGTATTTCATTCCCTTTCTTTTCTAGCAATAAGTGTATGCACTGTGGGAAGGAACAAATGAGAAAGTAATGAGAATTTACACTGTGAAAACACCCTGGCTTCATTTCGTTATTCTCAGCGCATCCCTCTCTTGAGGTGCATTTACTTAAGCTTGTGACTGGACTCAAGGAAAGGCAGAAAATACAAGTCTCCCTCAACATCATATATTTAATATAATGCGACGCGCTTACCGCCAAAAAAAGATGCTGAGTTTTTAATGTATTTTAACTATATATTATAAATACATTTAAAAGTTATAAATAATCACAATCCTTTACATGCATAAGAAGGAGTAGAAAATTGAAAATATAATCGACCACTTGCCTGACATCTTGTTTTTCCTTCATGCTTCATATGTAGTCAGTCAACAAGTCCCGTTGGCTTTTTACCTTTTCAAAAGTCTCTCTTGTGTTGGTGTCTACCTTTCCGTGTCTGCAGCTGCAGCTTTGACTTAGAGCCACATGGCTCGCCCTCATTATGCTGCCCACTCTCCTTTCCCCACTTTTCTGGTCCCTGGTCTCACTCCCCTCTGATCCACCCTTCGCACGACTAACCGGGGGAGTCCTTCCAACAAATCTGATTATGTCCCTGGGGTGGAAAATTTACAATTGAACTCCGAAGGATTAAATTGTAATTCTTTGCATGACACTCAGAATTTATTATTGTCTCATTGTTCATTTTTCACCATCAAGCCTAACGTACAGCTCTCGTCAACGGATACCTAACAGTTTCATGAGAATAGCGATACTTGTGCGCATCCCTGTGCTGGCACACGCTGTTCTTGGAAGCATTGTTCCTTTGCTTACTTACCTCAGTGGCTTCCTCCCAAGTCTCAGCTCAAATGCCGCTCTTCAGCAAAACTCTTCTTCCTTAACTCCCACTTGAATTAAGCCATTTCTCCCATGCTCCCCGGAATATTGCAGTTGCAGATATTGTCAATTTATAATTACTTGCCCTCGTTTTGATGTCTCAGACTACTAGTCTAACAAACAAATGAATAAATGATTTTTTTTAATGTGGCAATGACTGACCTCAGGCCCCCTGGAGACCCTAAATATCTCTGAACGTCAGCACCTTAATCTGTAAAGTGAAAGAGTTAATAGATGGGTGCTGGGTATTTTTTAGTTGTAAGCAATCCAGTCTACTGGTTATATTGGGGCACCTGCCACCGCGATTACAGCTTGCAGATGAAAATGTTCCTTGTTAGTTTAAGTGATATAATGATTTTCTTCTTTAGCAGTGCTTTGAAACTACATGTTTGGTTTTCCAGTTAATGGTTTTTCTACTAACCGTATTTCAGATATCACCTCTATTCAGCTTAGGGGCATTTAATAATTCATTTATGTATTCATGTTTTGGAGACATTCTATAGTATGATTAACTTTTGTGAGTCAGAATTTAAAGTCTTTAGATGTGAAACATGGACATCAGCAATTGATGATTCATAATCTTTACATCATTTACCTCTTTTGACTCATTTTGCATCGTCAATCCCAATGTACAATTGTAGTGAATACTCAGTTCCCGTAAGCACCAATATTCCTACATATGCTCGCACATGCTGGGTTCTTTTTTTAAAGCACTGTTCCTACACTAACCTATTTTAATAACTTCCTCTTTTGTCTGTCAAAATGTTAATTACATACTTTAGTACTCTACCTCAGAAAGCATTTGCCCAGCCACCTACACCAAATCCAATTTCTTTCATAACTGCCAAGCCATTCTTACTCAGTATAAATCTATGTAAAGTTTAAGGAAGAGATTTAGTATTCTGGTGGAAGTTTATTTTAAGATTAATAACTATCACTTTTTAATTACATATGGGATCCCAACCAGGTTTTTTTTTTTTTTTTTTTTTTTTTTTTTTACAGAAATTGGAAATCTGATCCTAAAATGCACTTAGAAATGCAAGGCACCCAAAATAGTGAACAAATCTTGAAAAATAGCCACATAGTTGGAGGACCCATACTTCCTGATTTCAAAATTTACTGCAAAGCTATCACAATACTGTGGTAAATTTAATAAGTTTAGACCTACAGAACAATGGAATGGAATTGAGAGTCCAGAAATAGACCTTCACATTTATGGCCAATTGATTTTGACAAGGATGTCAAGATAATTCGATGGTGAGTGAGTATCCTTTTCAACATATGTGCTAGGACAACTGAATATCCACATGCAAAATAATGAATTTGGACCTTTACCTCACACCGTATACAAAAAGTTAACTCAAAATGAATCAAAGGTCTAAATGTAAGAGACATAACTATGGAACTTAGATTCTGCAGGAAAAAACTTTGAGGACCTTAGATTAAGCAGTCGTTTCTCAGAGATGACACTAAAAGCACAAGCAACAAAAGAAAAAGTGAGCATCATCAAAATTAAAACTTTTGCACCTCAAAAGACACAATAAAAATAAAAGATAACTTACATAATGAGAGAATATTTGCAATTCATATATCTGCCTGATTAGGGTCTTATATCTAAAATGTGTAAAGAAATCTTAAAGCTCAACAATAAAAAGATACCTAACTCTATTGAAAAATGAGCAAAGGATAGGGGCGCCTGGGTGACTCAGTCAGTTAAGCATCTGACTTTGGCTGAGGTCATGATCTCATGGTTTGTGAGTTTGAGTCCTGTGTCGGGCTCTGGGCTGACAGCTCTGAGCCTGGAGTCTGCTTCAGATTCTGTCTCCCTCTGCCCCTCCCCTGCTCTCTCTCTCTCTCTCTCTCTCTCTCTCTCTCTCTCAACAATAAATAAACATTAAACAAAATTTAGAAAAAAGAAAAATGACCAAAGGACTTGAATACACATTTCTAAAAAAAAAGCAAGCAAACAAACAAAAAAAGCATACAAACAGCCAATAAGGACACAAAAACATGACCAACATCATTAGTCATTAGAGAAATGCAAATCAAAACCACAATGAGAAACCACTTTACAGCTACCAGGATGGCTTACAATCAAAAAGATGGACAATAATTAGTGTTGATGAGGATGTGCAGAAATGGACACCTTTATAAATTCTTGCGGCGGGGGTGGGAGGGGGGTGCCTGGGTGGCTCAGTCGATTAAGCATCGGACTTTGGCTCCGGTCATGAGCTCGTGGTTTGTGGGTTCGAGGCCCCTGTTGAGCTCTGTGCTCACAGCTCAGAGCCTGGAGCCTGCTTCAGATTCTGTATCTCTTCTCTCTCTGCCCCTCCCCCACTTGCACTCTGTCTCTCTCTCTCAAAAATAAATAAACATTAAAAAAATTAAAAATAAAATAAAATAAAATAAAATAATAAAATATTGGGGGGGGGGGGGAAGACAGCAAAATGTGGCCATGCAAGAAAACACTTATGCAGTTCTTTAAAGGGTTAGACATAGGATTAACGTATGAATCGGTAATTCTACCCATAGGCATATACTCAAAAGAATTGAAAACCCTATACACAAAAATACATAACAATATTTTTCATAATAGTCAAAACATAGAAACCACCAACGAATAAATGGACAAACGTGGTATATGCATACAATTGAATATTATTATTAGACAATAGAAGGGAATGAAGTGCTGATAACTGTGGAACATGGATGACCCCTGATAACATTATGTTAAGTAAAAGAAGCCATTCACAAAAGGCCACGTAATTTACAATTCCATTTACATGAAATGTTCAGGATAGACAGTCCTTAGAGAAGGATAGTATATGCACATTTGTCAGGGGCTGGAGGAAAAGGAAAAATGGTCAGTGACTGCAAATGAGCACAGCATTTCTATTTGTAGTGATAAAAATATTCTGAAATTAGATAGTGGTGATAGTTGTGTGAATGTCTGAAAACCATTGAATTACACGCTTCAAACGGTGGACATTTTGGCATTGGAATTACATATAATAAAGCTGTTTTTTTTAAAAGTCATGGATAAATGTATGCACTGCAATACTTAAGACATACCCACCCCCAGGAAAAAGAACGAACAAGGAATAAGTAAAAAAAGCAAAGCAAAACAAAACAAAAAAACAGGTCATCTACACTTCTATCACCCTTCTACAAATCATTTCTATCTGCTCTCTGTATGCATATAGGTATGTAGATAAATGAATAGGTGGTGTAATACATGGAATTATTGGTCTCAATTCCATCTCTTATAGTATTCAACATTTATGCCTTTGCCTTGGCTTAACGGTGGTTGGAGTATCCTTTCCCATTTGAATTTAGTCTTCGCCATATGTCTTGCTCTAAGCCATAGAATAAAAGTGCCTGTGACACAAGCTGAGGCTTCATACATGCTTGCACGTCTGGGTTTGCTCTCTTTGACTCCTGCCATCCTCAAGAAGAATATGCTCCAGAGAACTCACTAGTCCAAAAAGACACCTGGTGCAGACTTAAACCCAGTCAGTGCCATGGAGTCAAGTCCCGCTGAGTCCATGTGTCAGTCCAGGCACAAGTGCCTGGGTGACTCACAAACGATTCTTGTTGTAAGCCAGTGATTTTGTGGGTGTTTGGCATGCAACATTATGTGACAACGGTTGACTAATAGATACATATTATTTCATTTAAATGAGGTCGTATAGTACAACCTATGTTTTAGTAAAACGATTATGTATACCTTCATTTGAAACTATGGACCAAAGACATTGAAATGGAACAACAACAACAAAAATACACTTTGGAAAATGTGCCATCGACACAAAATGTTTCCATACAGTCCCACTAAAGTTGTGAAAAAAAATGTTACTGAAAACACTAAAAGCACGGGAATACTTGCTAAGCACCTGCTTTTATTTCAATCATTCATTACCTGCTAACATACTGTTAAGAAACAAGAAGAAATAAACTGACAATTTATCCCACCTCTTCATGCTCATTTTTTAATTATTTACTTTATGTTTTTAATAAATATTTACTTAATATAGAAGCATTAAAAGCATTTCATAATAATGTTTTATATTTATATTTTAATAAACTCCTTTATGTCATGAAGAACTTTGGGGAATTTTCATATGTTTTTTAGTTTATTGCTCTTTCCAAACTTTGCTCTCTCTCTCTTTTTCCCCTCTTTCCCTCCCTCCCTCTTTCGTCTCCTTCCTCCCTCATCTTCTCTCCTCCTCTCCTTCCTTCCCTCTTCCCTCTATTTTTTAAACATAAGATTATTTGCATCATTTCTGTGTCTTTACGTTGTTTTCTGATCATTTACATAAGGCATAGTTTGTGTCCAGACTACTGTTTACTCTGATGTGGGAAGAGTGATTTCTTGATTCCATTTTTACTTTTCTAACCCTTGTTTGCCAGTGTGATGACAGTTTGCAGATGAACTATTATATTCTATTTAGTTTTGATTCTTTTGGAGGAAGGAGGTTGAGAGCACTTGGAATGTGCAACCTTTGATGAAAGAATTCTGCTCAGCTCGCTCTCAAAGTGTCATTTGCTGAAATGCACTGTGGCAGAGGCATGCATCCATTCTTCTTGGAGTGAGAAAGGGGGCCAGATCAAATAGGTTTCAGATCTTACTCATAACTCAGTGTGAAGACCTTCAGGCTATCCTTTCATCTGAGGGCATCAGTCTCTACTTTTCAATTTCCATGTTTCGTCCGAAGCTCCTCAGAAACGACTTTCCCTTGCCTTTCTGCTCACAGCGGAGAAAAGATAACACTACCTCTTCTGACTGCTTCTCTTCAAAGTTAGCTGGATTCATGAGGATGCTTGGATCCATAGTTCAGAAAGAGACGTTGGAATGGAAATTAGCCTAAGCCTCATCATAAAGCTACCCTTTTGTTCTTAAACTATCCTCCTCTGAAGTTTATAGCAGGAAGCATGTCTCTCGCTGGATGCTGTTAGCAAATGAATTCTTTGTTGGACTTGTGTTTCCGCAATCCAACTCTCCTTCACTGGTACTGTCCCGATGTTACGTAATATTTCTGTGTGGCAAATTGTTATGATTTTAGCAATAATTTAATTTTTGCTTAAACTTTTGTTCTTTGCTACTGAAATAGGCTATTTCCAGTTTTTTGACTTGTAAACTTAAAATTATATGGCCCATAAAAGCTTTTGTATTTGTATTTAAATCTTGTTACAGATTTCATTTAACAGGTTATTAACACTGCTCAGTACTAGGTGGGCTGCTGATACTCTCCCCGTTTGTAGAGAAAACAGAGATTTCACCGTATTCTCTTTTGCTGTGAGATAAGGTCCTCCACAAAATTCAAGGGGGGAAGTAAAATAATTCTCTAAGCTGACTTTAAAACAATTTTGTACAAGTACTTTTTAACCTCCTGCTTAGAAAAAAACATCAAGTTTTTATAAGTTTTACAATGGCCTTAACTCCATCTAGTAAGCAAATAGTTTACTAAGAAGTACAGAATTCAAGTCCTTTTAAAAGAGTTTAGGATTAAGGCCTTAATTGACACCCTCTGATGTAAGTCAAATACGTGACAGTTCACTAAACACTATTTGAGGTTTCTGTTTAATCAAAGGAGAGCTTACAAAAAAAAAAAAAACATTTTATCATTTTTAATACAGCTCTTTGAGTAACTTTCCGCTGGACATACTGATAGACAACCAGCTCCAATGATATACCCAAATAGAAAAATATATATAAAATATCTTTTGTACAAAATAACTTAGCTTCTGACAGAGCTAAAATGTCTATATATTGAGTAATAATAAGCAATAGACAAATGTTGAGAAGAAATCCTTTCAAAATCTGGAAAATAAGATGCATTCCTATTGTTCCATATTTAACGTGCACAGGGAGTAAAATTAATATCTCTTAATCCATTGATGCTAATTTTTTAA
This sequence comes from Puma concolor, assembly GCF_028749965.1. Lineage (NCBI taxonomy): Eukaryota > Metazoa > Chordata > Mammalia > Carnivora > Felidae > Puma > Puma concolor. The sequence goes on from NC_141670.1 coordinate 71,703,350, forward strand.
AGATAGTACCTACGGTAGCGATTGTCTTCCAAATTTCCAGACATTTTAATTTCAAATAAGTATTCATAGACCAGCAGCTACGGGTCATATCTATCAGGAAAGAAATCTGTGACAAGAAGAGTAGGGATTACATGAATAATTCATTGGCTAGAGGTTGATTTGCTTTGTTTTCAGTCTGAAAGCTGTGATCCGAAAACTGGATTTGCCAGCGTTTGGACAGAAGTATCAGGAAGGAAGCTGAATGTGCTCCCTCCAGCTTAGTTTATCAATGTGCTAGTGTCTGAGGGGCTGCTGTGCTTTTCCAACGTGAGAAGAACCTGACCTTAAGGCAAAAAAAAAAAAAAAAAAAAAAAAAAAAAGCATAAAATGAAAAGGCTTCAAATGACCAATTCTATGTGTAATATCTTTAGAGGTTTTCTGGAAAACATAATAATTTAATAAAGGAATTTTGATCACTGTCATACATTTTAGTAGCATAGTGTGAATGATTTGCTCAAAATCTTACTGTATTTCATAGGGCTTATCTGTTTTGACAATACATCGTATCTTTGTTGTTGAAATAAAGGCATACAAAGTGTTAACAAGACCTAAGTCTTATTGCAATCTTCACTGGCATGGTAATAAATCATAGTGATTTGTTTTTAAACTTTTTAAAAAAAATTTTTAATCTTTATTCATTTTTGAGAGAGAGAGAGAGAGAGCAAGTGGGGGAGAAAGAGAGAGAAGGAGACACAGAATCTGAAGCAAGCCCCAGGCTTTGAGCTGTCAGCACAAAGCTTGATGTGGGGCTTGAACTCATGAACTGTGAGATCATGACCTGAGCCGAAGTCAGATGCTTAACCAACTGAGCCATCCAGGTGCCCCTGGTTTTAAACTATTTTTTATCCAAAGATACTTACATACTTTGCAATGATTATTTTCGTGGAAAGTGTGTGTGTGTGTGTGTGTGTGTGTGTGTGTGTGTGTGTGTGTTTACAGTTTTTCATCTTAATTTTTGCAGCTGGAGATGGGGTCAGGAAGTGAGAATGTGACATGACTGAATAATCTACATCACACACAGGCATGTAAAAACATTTGAAGAAAATCATGAGGTTCGTGTTTGGTTTCCATTCATGGAAAAGGCAAACTATTTGGCATGCATACGAATCTGCTTTTAAAATTAACCTATGAACAAATAAAGCCTATGTTCTTTCTTAAAAGCAAACTTCATTTCGACTATATCAAAGGTGTTTCCCAATATCTATTCAAAAAACCTAAACCATAAGTTCCCAGCAAAATCCTGGAATCAAAGCAGGTCATGAAACCCTCTACCTTCCATCCCCAGATTATTGCTGCTTCCAACAAGTATGATAACGGATGCATAAAGTCGCTAATATGCCAACTCATCACCCCTGCAGTGATAGCTTATCAACTTCGGGTCCAGAGATACTTAAATACTTTAACAAGGAATGGCTTGAACCTTTCAGCCCAGACCATCTGCCCCTCAAGCTTCATAGGCAATCATCAGTCCCACACTCATCCCATGGAAATATATTCATCAATGGCCCCAATAACCAGCCTACCACCTCATATCTAATAATTTGTCAGTGAAGTTTAAATAAAGCAATGCAGAAGTCAATATCCAAATTACTCTTCTAAGATCTCTCAAGTTTCCATTTGGCCAATGAGATGATTTGCGGCTTTTTAACCTCATGTAACCCATGGTTGGGTACCTGGATAGTGTCCTGATGTTATAGATGCAAATTCCTGGTATGTCTCAGAAACGCCCACCAAAAAGAATAAAAATCCACTAAATTTCCTTTTTGGTTGCTTAACCAACTGACTATAAAATTGGCTTCTAGAATTAACATTTGTATGTAGTTGATCTAGTTTATGAGTGTAAAAGATAATTAGAATAAAAAAAAATGGACTTTGAGGCTGTCAAGTCTTCAAGGCAATAACTGGCTTTACAGCCTAACCTGTGTCTTAATAGAAACCTCGACCCCTTTTCTTCTTCCGTTAAATCAGTGAGTAGTTTAAACTAGATGATCTTTGAGATTTTTCCCAGCATGTCCATTTAAAACTTTGCATGAACACATTCACAGAGAGGGAAGACACTACCCATTGGGTGAGGATTCTGATGACCAGTTCAAACAAAAAATCTGCCTTCCTATAACTTCCATTCATCAGTCCAGGTTCTGATCTGTGAAACGATTAAAATGATCTCCTTCAAATATTGGAAAACAACCCACAGATTTCCCCTACGTGTTACCTTCTGCAGGTAAAACTTACCAGCCCGTTGACTAAACTTTGTATGTCATGGTGTGATCATTGTGTTCAACTGCTTGTCCTGAAACTGCATCACATATTGCAGATTTATCTGGATGTGGTGCTCTTGTCAAAGCAGCCTGTGTTTGCATTAGCTGGTCTAGCACCTTGTAAGAAAAGTGCAGTTCCTGTACTTCTGGATCAGCATCGCCTGGAACTTGTTAGATATGCAGAAATCGGAGCCCTACAACAGACCTACTGACTTAGAATTTGTATGCTAACAAGCCTCATAATGATTTATGTCCACATTGAATTTTGGGAAGCACTGACACGGTAGAATCATCTAAGTACTGGTGTACATTGAGCTCATTGTCAACTGCAAACCACAAGCAAGTCAGAACTCTGAAACCCCGAGCTGATGCAACTGACTTCTGAAAAAGGAATGTGTGTTAGACTGATGGTTGCCAGTAAATATATGCGATGCCCCTAGCCACCCTCTCTCTTGAAACTCTTCCTTTTCTTGTTTCCCAGGACACCTGCATGCTGATCCATGATCTGAGCATTGCATTTCAGTATCTCTTGTGCTGATTTCTGTCTACTCACTCTTGATTCTATATATGCTTGTTCCACACTCACCCCCTGCCCTTTCATGATTTCAACTGCCATCCATATTCTGCTTATTTTACATTCCATACCTCCGGCCTTGTTCTTCTGAAGTCCAGTTCAGTTCAACTGAACCATCCACCTGAATGTTCTACAGGTACCACTTAAATGGAATCCACCTTAACTGTCTCTTCTCCCAATTTCTTCTCTTCTTTTGTTTCTGTTAATTAGTTAACAGTATCTACCAAGTTATTAACTTGTGAAGCATTCTAAACCCTTCCCTCTCCAACCACACTGTTAGATCTATCAACCACCCAGCACCATCAACTTTGTTGATGAATCAATCTTTCTGTACCCACTCTCACTGCTTCAGCTTAGCCCACCATTGTCTATCAAGCTTTATCATCAATTGCTTAACAAAATGTTTTTCCTCTTACCCATTATTACTCTCTCTGCACTACCTTTGCCCCTTTTCCAGCTCCCCCCTCCAGCCAAACACACAAATCACTTTTTATTTTATTAATTTTAATGTGTATTTATTTTGAGAAAGAGTATGCACATGCATGCTTTTGGGAGAGACAGAAAGAGAGGGAAATAGAGAATCTTAAGCAGACTCCACCCTCAGCACAGAGCCCAATACGGGGGCTCAAACTCACGATGGGAAGATCATGACTGAGCTGAAATCAAGAGTCAGACACTTAACCGACTCAGCCACCCACCCAGGCGCCCCTAACTTTTTCTGTAACGATGCATCTAACACAGATTCCTTCTCCCTCAAAAATCTCCTATGTCGCATTAATATGACAATAAAGTTAATACAACTTTACAATGATTCCAGTCCTGACCTCTACTAAAACTATTCTATCAGCTGTTTCTTCCACCATGCATTGCCTCAGCTTAGTACCTTCATAAAGGTCATTTATTCTGACTTAAATGCCTTTCTCATTTTCTTTTATTGCAAAAACCTATTCGTCCTTCTAGACCTTGTTCAAATGTCACTTCCCCTGAAATGCCTTCACAGATTTGTGATGTTTCTATTCAGTGTTTGCTTTGTAGATTATACAAATGGAACACAACAGTTCCCTTGTGTTGTTCTGCAAGGGCTTTAAAGTGAAGTCGGTTCTGGTACTAACTACATGATCTTTGACCATTTATTAATCATCTTGATTTCCCACTTTGCTCAAATGTAATTCAGAGATCAGAGTACCACTACTAAAACTTAGATTACGTCAGTAAAGTATTAATCAAGGTGGCTGGTACACTGTAGGTGTTAAGTAATCACGTGTGCCTTATAAACACAATCATTTAGATTTGACTTAGTCTCCCCTTAGCAGATCGTGGACAACTGTCAGGAGGCCCTGGTCTAACCTGATGTCTAACGTTTGCAGCTAGTTCTGAGCCTACCATAGAATAGATGGTATGTTTGTTAAATTGAGATCCTGCTGAAATATTACATGTCACCTCAGTACCAATTTCATAATCCACATAAGGAAAAAAAATTCCCAAACCCCTTGGATGACACAGGCATCTATATGCATCATCCATCAACATTTAAAAATCTTCCTTTCTTTACCCAAATATTCCCTCCCCCTCCTTTTTTTTTCTTCTTTAAATGGAACATACCCTGCAATCTCTGTGATCACCTTATCCGTGTCATTGTACTCATATTTGTCATAGTCATAAAATTGTGTTTCTCAACCTATTACTGTTTCAATCTTCATTTTGTTTATTGACCATACTCTGTATTTATGTGCAGATATTTCAGTCAGAAAGATTACTCTTACCTATGTCCTCGGGCATTTGCTCCTCTGAGGTTCTTCCTAAGGAATACTTACACTTTTCAAAGTAGTCTGTTAATTTTCTTTTGTTTCAAGTTGCAAGCTATTCAACAGTGTGGCCAAATCACCTACCAGAAACCCCTTCCTGTACCTGTAAAAGGTAAATATCTACGAGTATTTTGAGATAGATTTCCTTGGAACTATCATAATGAAGATAAACAAACTCAATTTTGGTTAAACTCATGCAGAAAGGTTCCTGTGTGGCTCAGTCAGTTGGGCATCCAACCCTTTCTTGTTTTGGCTCATGTCATGATCCCAAGGTTGTGGGGTCAAGCCCTATGGCAAGCTCTATGTTGAGCGTGCAGTCTGCTTAAGATTCTCTCTCTCTCTCTCTCTCTCTCTCTCTGTGTCCCTTCCCCCTGTTCTCTCTCTCTCTCTTTCTATTAAAAATAAATTAAAATCCATGGGGAATTTTTCCATTAAGATAAATTTTCCCATCTTATATCTCAGCAAGCTTTTAAAGTTCAGAATTTATCGTGTATTGATAATGTGGAATCAAAAAGTAACTGTCAGGGATCCTTGTGCATAGGGATCACTCTGTTGTATCTTTCCATAAAAATAAGTTACTTAGATATGCAACTCTGCAATTGCTATGTAAATTAATGGGAAACAGGACTCAGTTATGGAATTTTCTCAGAAAATCAGTATAGCTCTCAATGTAAATGTGACCCTCCTCTAAAATTCTACCACTGAAATCTGCTTTCATATTTTAGCACTTGGAGCAAGAGCTCTTACACTGAGGTCCATGGACACACTTGGAATTATCTATGAACTTCATGATTTGTATGTGGACATTTTGTAAACACATGTATTGTCATTTTTCTTACTCTGTCGAAGGACTTGATGCAAAAAGTTTATGAGCCATCACAGACAGAGCTAGAAGACAAACAAGGTAGTAATGATTCTTTACTCTGTACATTTCTGGAGAGTAGAGATAGGAATAAGCCTGAATCTGGTGCTAAAGTATGTAGAGACTTATCTGTGACAAAAGGCTACAGAGTGGGATGGGATGATTTACTTAGAGATCATCTCTTTTACCAGCACTGTAGTTGTTAACTTGTATTTTAGTTCCAATGAAAACAGTCCCTACAAATCAAAGCCCTTGGGAATCAGGGTAGTAGCCTCACCATATGTAAAATGTAAAGTTCAAGGGATGCTTCAGTGCAAGGTGAATTTGACTTACAGAACCACAGGAAGAGTCTCCTGGATTAAGTTGCCAGATATATGTCAGTGATAATTACTAAGAAAGGAAACAGAACCCTCTTTGGTGATATTATGGGAGAGATGACAGACAGTGCAACAAAAGCTTAAGCACATTAGCTTCTGGTCAATTTTGGACTCACCTCCAACATTGCGAACTCCTAATTTTCACGTATTCAGAGGTAGAAGCTCTCTCCTCCCTATGAAAGTAAATCTCACCATGTGCTTCACAAAAAACCATGTGGCTCCGACAACATAGTCCAGGTTTAGAATAGAATCAGATAGGAAACGCATAATTGGTTGGAACATGACCTAATAGGTTTCTAACATGTTAGTAAACCATGTCCCTGATGTGATGTCTTCCACTTGGAATTTGGTTTCATATTTGTTTCAAAAAGTGCACACACATTCTTCAGGCCATTCAAACACAAAATGTGCGTGCAATATATTCAGTTTTTAACATATGAAGCCTATGTGACAGCAGCAAGAATAAGCTTTTAATAAACCCTACTACTGAAGTTTCGGAAGAGTGTTGACTAGATTTCTATTAATAAAATATTTTCCCTAATGTTAACTTTGGGCTTAATTGTTTGCCATTATCTCTTATAAATTTGGTTTCATAATGTCAATCCTTTCCCCCAGCTTTTTGCTATTAATATTGTATAATGGATGCTTACCCCATGGCATAAAGTTTTATAATTTAATTGAATGATTTTGTAATATTATGGTATGTGGATATACCATTATTTATTTGTATCTTCTCCTTCTATAAAAAAATTTGTTTCTTTTTGTTATTAAGTATACATCTTGGATATCCAGATAAATCGATCCCTATGATAAATATGGTGGTTGGCTATTGTTCTAAATCCATTATGAATAAATTACAATGAAACATATGTGTGTTATTTATTAGTAATAATGATACAAATAATGCAGGTTGTTTTTGTAGCAGAAGGGGTCTTTTTCACTGAGTCATTCCATAGCCCCTGCTATATTCCTAGCGGGCAGAAACCTTCTGTCTACAGCTTGAATCATGCATAGTATCAGGAGGTAATAAAATACTTTGATCTCTTTTGAGAATCTTTATTGTTCAAATATTCCATTAACATTGGAACTTAATTTTTTAAATATATTTTTAATTAAGTGGATAATCCACATGTTTCTTGTATGCAGACTGCTACTTCATTTAAATGATTTTCTCTTTTTTGTCTCTTAGAAATTACTTCAGTTTAAGTATAGAGACCATTAAACTACAGGGCTTTTGTTTTTGTTTTGGTTTTTGGTTTTTTGTCTGTTTAGCTTGATAATTTTCATTATAATTTTAATAATTAAGTTAATTAAAGTATCTGACAATATGGATCACCTTTGTTGTGTAGTTTTAATTACATGCTTGTCATTAATACAGGAGCAAAACTACGTGAATTTTCCCTAAAGCTTATTGAAGATTTTTTCTCCTTATATGTCAAGTAGGGAATTGATTGTGTATTTGCAGCGTTTGTAGCAATGGGTAGACCTAATCTAGGCAGTAATACTAAAAACCCACAATGTAAACTTTAAAGGGCTATCACAGCTTAACAGAGAACTGTAAAACCTCAAAGGGAATGAGAAAAATGATTGTTTAAACCACAATGAGAAACAGGTGCCGGCTGTGAAAACTTCCCTTAAAAAATCTTGGAGATTTTGCATTCAGGTATTTGTTTCTTTAATGCCGAGATAATCTCAGCATTTTATACAAGCAGCAGTGAGGAATAAAATCTGCTTTATGACCTTGTGGATTTGCTAACATTCCATTCATAGAATCTGAGTCCATGTGCCTGCACACACACATACACACACACACAAGTGCACACATGTCCACATACACACACGGTGTCATGCATACACACAGCATGCACATGCACCATATCAAAATGGGCATAATGTGAAGTTTAGAAAAAAGGGATTCCATATAGATTATTATTTTCTGAAAGTGCTGAATAAATTTTGGAGCTATGTCTGACACTTAATGGGTACTCGGTATTTGTTGTCGACTCGTTGAGTAAATAATTGAGTTAATAAATGAAAATACTAACATAAAACAAGAATATTATGAGAGTTTAGGGGCGCCTGGGTGGCTTAGTGGTTTGGGCGTCCGGCTTCGGTTCGGGTCATGATTTCACGGTTCGTGGGTTTGAGCCCGTGTCAGGCTCTGTGCTGACAGCTTGGAGCCTGGAGCCTGCTTTGAATTCTGTGTCTCCCTCTCTCTCTGCCCCTCCCCTGCTCATGCTCTCTCTGTCTCTCAAAAATAAATAAATGTAAAAACAATTCTTTTAATTGTATATGCCCAAAGTAAATAAATTCAATGCTCTAAAATACTCACTTTTTTTTTTTTTTTTTAAAGGAGGTAGGCAGGAAGAAACTTCTGGAGATGATGGATATGTTTATTACTTTAATTGTGGTGATTATTTCACAGGGTGTATGCATATAGTCAAACCCATCAAATTACTGTATACATTAAATATGTGCAGTTTTTGGTGTATCAATTATATTTCAAAAATGCTGTTAACAGGATAAAATTTTAGATACTCAAAGTAAGTAAATTTATGCTCTAAAACATTGATGTTTAATGTTTCCTTGACAAACCCTGTAGAATCTGTGTTTTATTTCAAGTAACTCAATGTTGCCTTGTATCAAACATACGGATTAAATTAGTGTTTAAGATATGCTTTGCATACTGGCACCTGGGTGGCTCAGTGAGTTAAGCCACCGACTTCAGCTCAGGTCATGATCTCACGGTTCATGAGTTCGAGCCCCACGTCAGGCTCTGTGCTGACAGCTCAGAGCCTGGAACCTGCTTCGGATGCTGTGTTTCCCTGTCCCTCTGCCCCTCCTCCACTCATGCTCTGTCTCTCTCTGTCAAGAATAAATAAACATTAAAAAAATTTTAAAGAAATATATGCTTTGCATATAAGATTTACCTATCTGCCATTTTTTCATGTTGTGTCCCCACTTTAATAACTTTCTTTCTGTAATATGTCTACATCCTGGCTTAAATAAAACCTGCAAGCACATTGTGATTCTCAAACCTAAAAAAGTGATTTTTAAAAGTTTTGGGCCCATTAACTTCTTTTATTACTGTTTCTCAGTGCTATAGTATAAGGAGAGACACTTTCTAATTAGGAAAAAATTGATGTTTCTTTTTTTTTCCATTTTAGTAGTTCAATATTGTACATTACCATAGGGAGTTAAATTAGTAATATTGTATTTCTAAGAGAATTTCCTTTACTCCTTTGTACCTAAATGAGAAGTAGGATTGCTTCATTTCCCTTGACAAAAGTTTGGAAGCCAGAAAGAGCCTCTGTTAAATAGTTTTCAACTCTGAAATCTGCATTTCATATACTAAGCTACCTCCTTAATGCACTTTTATGAATGAATTGAGTTCCCTACCTCACTTCTTTCTGATGGCTAATGATTTCCATAAAACTGATTTCTAGCATCTGCCTATATTTTACGACTATTTCATTGCTGTATTTCGGAGAATATGTTTCTTTTGGTAATTTCTGCACCCCTAGAAGATATTTCTGGTAACAGTAGTTAGAGCCATTGTGAAAGGCAATAAAGTATATGAAGGTTTAGAAGTAGGGCTCTAAGGTCAAAGAGAACACGGTTCAAATCCCAGCCATACCAGTTATCAGTCATGTTACCTTGGAGAAGGCAATTAACCTCTGGAAGTCTGGGAGTCCTCAACTCATAAAAGGAAAGGGATAGAAACAATACTACCTTTTCAATGATTTAAAAAAACATTTTTAATGTTTATTTATTTTTGAGAGAGAGAGAGAGACACAGAGCATTAGCTGAGGAGGGGCAGAGAGAGGAGGGGAGACACGAAATCTGAAGCAGGCTCCAGGCTCTGAGCTGTCAGCACAGAGCCCCATATGGGGCTCGAACTCACAAAAACCATGAGATCATGACCTTGGCCAAAGTTATATGCCCAACCTATTGAGCCGCCCCCCTTTTCAAGTATTTTAAGAGTTAAATGAGGGGTGCCTGGGCGGCTCAGTCAGTTGAGCATCCGACTCTTCATTTTGGCTCAGGTCATGATCCCAGGGTCACGGGATCAAGTCCCATGTCAGGCTCTTCACTGAGTGTGGAGTCTGCTTGAGATTCTCCCTCTCTCCTCCTCCTCCTCCTCCTCCTCCTCCTCCTCCTCCTCCTCTCCCTCTCTAAAAAACAATAAAAAAAAAAAAAAAGAATTAAATGAGAAAGTCCACAGAAGCTACTTGGTCTAGTGCCTAGAATAATGTATGCACACAGAAAACATGAGCTATTTGTATTTTTATTATTAGTTGCATTCAAATTTCTATATTTGTTTTGCTACCTGACTTTGTAATTATCCTTAAAATTGTAGTGTCTCGTGGCTGTTCACTTGACCACTTGCTCTCCTCACTGTGAAGTGCAAGCTTCATGGAGCTCTTGGGTCCTGATATAAATAACGCTGACGCCTTTTCTCTTCACATTCTTGGAAGCGATTTCTTCTGATCACAAGTGATGAGCTATCTGCCTCTCTCTGCAGCTCTCCGTGGTTGATAGGGTGGTGGGAGCTTGACATAACTGAGCCATCGCTTCAGGATTTTTTTAGAGGATTGTATCCAATCTTGGGGTACCATCATGTTCCAAGTGGCCATGGAGCCCTGTGGTCATATCAGAGAGAAAGCCAAGGGGATGCTTTGAAGGGAGACATGAGGCCCAATGGCTTATGAGATATAGGTGTGAGCGTATTTGTTGAGAGAGAAGACTGTACAGGGAGGTGAGCCTTCTAGAGATGTGGAGAATAGTTTTAAGACTACTGAATGAGTAGAGGAGTTCTGCCTGTGGGCTCACAGAGGGCAAGAGAGAAATGTGAGGGGCTACAAAACACAGAGATTAGTAATATTACTAGGCACACAATGCTTGGCTTCCTGTGAGACTCCTTATATTCTCAGAACCCATGTGAAAAATCACTGCTTTAAACATTATATGTTACTACTTTTCTGATACTGAAATATAGATGTCTCCCGGAACTGAGAATTTCTTTAACTAGCATACATAAAATAGAATGTCACAAAGGCTTATTTCCAAAAATAAGAAGGATTCAAACAGAAAAAAAGCAGTTGAAATATTTCTAGATGAAATTATGTGTTTTAACTTACTTGACCTTTCACTCTTCTATGATGTAACAGTACATGATTTAAATGACCCCATTTTCCCTTTAGCACATTTCATGGCAATCAATTGTTTTCATGATGTGTCCCCTATTAAAAGAAAAGTTTCTTAAAAAGAATTAGTAGGTCTTATTCCCCTAGTGTGATCCCCAGGGCCTGAAACAACAGTTGGTGAATATTGAAACAAAACAAAAAACCCTGAAATCATACTTGGAGGTTTAGGTGTTTTGTTTGGTTTTGGTTTTGTTTTTTTTTCTTTTTCCCCCCAACAATTCTATACATTTCTCAGTGCTTGTCAGCATAAATCTACTCTTAATCCCTTCTATCTATTTCATTCATCCCCCCACCCACCTATCCTCTGGCAACCACCCATTTGTTCTCTGTATTCAAGAGTCTGGGTTTTTTGGTTGTTTGTTTGTCTCTTTTTTCCTTTTTTTCCCCCTCTTTGTTTTATTTCTTAAATTTCACAAATGAGTGGAATCATTTGGTATTTGTTGTCTCTGAGTGATTCATTTCACTTAGCATTATACCCTCAAGATTCATCCATGTTGTTGCAAATGGCAAGATTTCATTCTTTTTTTGGATGAGTAATACACACACTCACACACACACACACACACACACACATACCCCACATCTTCTTTATCCATTCATCTGTCAATAGACATATGTTGGCTACTGTAAATAATATTGCAATAAACATAGAGGTACGTATATCTTTTCAAATTAGTGTTTTCATTTTGTTTGAGTAAATACCCAGTAGTAGAATTACTGGATTACACGGTATTTCTATTTGTAATTTTTTTAAAGAATCTCCATACTGTTTCTTTTTTTTACAATATTTGCAGTTTTTTTTTTTGTTTTTTGTTTTTTTTTTTTTTTGTTTTTTTACCAATTTGCATTCCTTCCAACAGTGTACAAGATTTCCTTTGTCTCCACATCCTTGCCAATGCTTATTGTGTTTTTTTTTTTTTCTTTTAGCCATTTGAAGGTATCAGGTGATATCTCATTGTGGTTTTGATTTGCATTTCCCCAATGACAGGTGATGTTGGGCATCTTTTCATGTGTCTGTGGGGCATCTGAATATCTTCCTTGTAAAAATGTCATCTGCCAATTTTTAATTGGATTATTGGGGTTTTTGGTGTTGAGCTGTGTAAGTTCTTTATATATTTTGGATACTAACCCTTTATTGGATATGCCATTTGCAAGTATTGTTTCCCATTCAGTAGGTTACCTTTTTGATTTATTGATAGTTTATTTTGCTGTGCAAAAGGTTTTTATTTTGATGTATTCCCAAAAGTTTAATTTTGCTTTTCTTTACCTTGCTAAAGAAGACATATCTAGAAAAATATTTCTATGGCTGATGTCAGAGAAATTACTACTTATGCTTCCATCTAGGAATTTTATGGAGTTAGGTCTTACATTTAGGACTTTAATCAATTTTGAGTTAATTTTTGTGTATGGTATGGACTTTAATCAATTTTGAGTTAATTTTTGTGTATGGTATAAGAAAGTGGCCCAGTTTTATTTTTTTTACATGTAGCTGTCCAGTTTTCCCAACACTATTTATTGAAGAGACTGTCCTTTCCTCATTGTATATTCTTGCCTCCTTTGCCAAAGATTAATTGACCATAAACCACATGGGTTTATTTCTGGACTGTATTCTGTTCTGTTGATCTATGTGTCTGTTTTTGTGCCGGCACCATACTGTTTTGATCACTACAGCTTTGTAATATAACCTGAAATCTGGGATTGTGATGCCTCCAGTTTTGTTCTTCTCTCTCAAGTCTAGGGCTCCACTGGCAGAAGCTTAGCAGCCCATAGTAGTGCAAGTCTGCAATCTCTTTTTGGAAATACTATGAGCCAAGTATGTTTTGAATTCAGAATATTTTAGATTTTAAGAAGGCAAAATGGCGGGACATATTCTGGATATTGCATACTAACCCCATTAGCATCTCGGGAAGCCCTCCAGAAAAAAAGCACATTAAGAGCTCAGTAGCAAAAGGTATAAGTAAATAAATGAATACATAAATAAATGAATAAATACGATAAATGATATGTGAGTTCAGGTTATGTGTTTCTACCCATTAAGCTAAGTTCAAGTCAGGTTTTACAGTCAAATGAATTTAAAAATTCTTCTGGGTTTCAGATATTTTTGGATTTAGGAGCTGAAGATAAGGGTTTATAGGCTTAGAATAGCTTCTTTGCATAGCTCTTTCTTGTTTTTCAAATCCTTTTTCCACAATTACTGTGTCTCAATTAGAGTAGATCCAGTGTTTCTCTTTGAATATAAGTAACTTATAACATTCTCTTTACACTCCTGAAATAAAGCACAGAGATAATACAATGTGTCTAAAGGAATAGGTTTTAGAAAAATTGGTATGAAGTCCTAATATGCAAAATAGAAATAAGAGAAATGGATAATAAAAAAATGCAATGTAACAACACGTAAGTGTTTAAAATCTGAACCACTAAAAAATATAACAAAGCAGTCCAGTATCTGTACCTGTGGTTAGAATCATTATGATTGTGCCAGCTGCAAATGTAGAGGTGGTTTATCGGCCACATCTGGAGCAGTGTTCCCAAGGGAACGACTTGCCAAATATTAAACAACCCTTGGAAGATTATAGTATAGATGTATAGTATAGATGTATACCACACACACATACACACACACATACATTCTACGTATCATTATATGTATAACCTACAAAATTTTGTTGACAGCTATTTTCCTACAAAAATTGCTGTTTCTCAAATCACCTAAAAAGAACTTTGCAATTGTACATAAAATGCTCAAGGCCAGATAATTCCAAGCTGGCTTTCCTTCTAAAATGAGTGGCAGGGTATTGGAAATGGTGTGGAATTTGAGCAGTTTGGCACGCCCCGGGACTGCGCTGTCCTTCACACCACGAGACAACTCTCACCCCTGGCTCTTCCCACTAAATGTCAGCAGCGCTCTACTCATCATGTTGACAACAAAAGCTGCCCCCACACATTTGCCAAATGCCCTCTGCCTCCCATGAGAACCACTGGCCCATCTCATCCTGACGACCACCCAGTCAACGTATCTTTTCTCACGTGGTACATGAGGCCACCGAGGAAGAGAGAAACTTATCAGGCTGTTATTCCTGACTTTCAAAGCAGGACTCTACCTGACAGACATTCTCACTTCTTGTTCAGCTGTCTCCTCCCTGTACAGGCCAATACTTCGGAGTCTTTAATCTGACTTGTTCCTTCTCATTTTCACATGCTTGTGAGATAAATCTGTTGCCTTGTGCTTTTTCATTTTGTTATTATTATTTTCTTTGAGACAGAGAGAGAGAGAGAGAGAACACAAGCAGAGCAAGGGCAGAGAGAGAGGAAGACACAGAATCTGAAGCAGGCTCCAGGCTCTGAGCTGTCAGCACAGAGTCTGACGCGGGGCTCGAACCCTGAACGGTGAGATCGTGACCTGAGCCGAAGTCAGACGCTTAACCGACATAGCTACCCAGGTGTTCCTGCCTTGTGCTTTTTCTATCCTCTTCCAGAAAGTATTTAAGTTCTAATGTTACCTGTTCTGGCTTTTTTAGGCAGAGGAAGAGTTGTTTCCTGACTGTTAGTTACAAGGAAAATGAGAATTATTTGCATTTTTGAGGTGACATCCTATTCTTGCAGTTCTGCTGTGTTCTGTTTGAAAATAAATGACCTAGCAATTGCCTTGCCACCAAAACAAACAAACAAAACCCCAAAAAACAAAAACAAAAACAAACAAAAACAAACAAAAAACAGGTCTACCAACAGGAGACTGAGTGGTTCTATTCATTATTTATTCCGGAATGGCAAATTATCTCTAACACTTGGCATCTTAAAACAGTGGATATTTGTTATTTCAATAAGTTTCTGGGGTCAGGCATCCAGGAGGAGCTCAGCTGGGTAGTCTGGCTTAGGCCCTCCTCGCAAGATTTCAGTCAGGATATAGGCTAGGACCGCATCATCTGAAATAAGTGGGTCTGGAGGATTCATTTCCAAGCTCATTCCCATGGTTGCTGGCAGAAGCCCTCAGTTCCTCACCACGTGGGCCTCTCTTGATCATGACATGACAGCTGGCTTCCTCAGCAGAACAACTAATCTGAGAGAGAGAGAGAGAGAAAGAGAGAGAGAGAGAGAATATGCAGGAAGTCATGCTTGTCTTTCATGACCTAGTCTCCCAGTCACAAACCATCACTTCTGCCTTACTGTGCTTGTCCGAACAGTCACCCAATTCTAGCACATACTCAGTTGAGAGGAATTAAGCTGTGTTTCTTGAAAGAAGGAATAGCAAGAATTGTGGACATATTTTTTTTTTAAACCAACAGTGGTTATTCCAGTTTTGAGAATCTTATATGGTATTTTGTTTCAATAAGGAAATAATTCCACTCTTGATGTCCCACCCAGAATGCCTCAAGTCCCTTTTCCCAGTTTTGTGCACCCTTTCTCCAGTCTCCATTTCACTGCTGAAGGCTAGCACTTGCCATATTTAGAGGTTTGCTCTTGGCCACTGAAATGCCTCACACATATGGAAAACCAGAAACCACATGAAGTCTTTCCATACCTGAGCTGACTGGGATAAAGGTCACAAAGCACAGCCACTCTACTCTGAGGCAGAATAGCCTCTATGGTGTCATTCCCTTTCCACCACTCCCTCTGAGATCAGGCTAAATCTGGGACTTCATCTAAATTGCACTCGGCTTGGCTTTTTCCTCTTCCCCATTCTGCTTCCCTCTATTCTAGACCGCTTTCTCCTGAGAGATTGTCCTTCATAAATTACTTGCAAGGATTCGGGGTTTACTTCTGATTCACAAAGAACATGTAATATTTTCTTTGCCTAGAGCTTTATAAAAATTTTAAACTCTATATATTTATGTTGTGGAAGGCATTTTATTCAGAGCTATATTGTTTGCAAAAAAAAAGAAAAACAGATTCAAGCTAGCTCAAGTGAAAAGTTGTCTAGTTATATAATTTCATAAATATTTGTTGGAAAGATATTTAATATCAGCCTGGAATCACAAGGACTTAATGTGGAAAAGAGATTTTCCATCTCTCAGGGGATATATGACCTCTCCTGTCACTGCCTTTCTTGGTGGATCTACTCCATTATTCGATTTTCTCAAATGACTTCTTCAGATTATTTTTCTCAAACACAGTTCGACGCAGCTGTTACCATGCCTCTCTCTATTTCATGAACTCTGTTCCATCACCCATCATCAGTTCCTATTTCTTGCTTTGTTTCATGTTTCGAATTAAGCAAAATTCAAAAAATTCAAACAAAAATCCTGATTCAGGTTAGACTCTATGTAAAAGCCACTCCCATGTAAGGATTCATTAGATGCTGCAGATCAGATTCCCAGGAAGCAAACTCTGAGACAGAGATTTATACAAACATAGCCTATTGACATGTATTCTCAGGATCAATGCTCTGAGGGGCATATAGAAGCAGAACAGGACAGAGGGACAAGCAAGGCTGTGGTGCAGTCACAATAAAAGCCTCAGCCATACCCTCTAGGAGCTCTGAAGTTGGGATGCCCTTCCCTGCTGTCCTGAGCTGGAACCAGGGCCTGAGCTGGAACCAGAGTCCTGAGCCTTTACTGCCCCATATTACATAGTCAGTGCATACGGAGAGGGGCTGTACTCTTGGAAAGAGTCTTTCCCTTCAGGTAATGACAATTGCCAGGAGACACCGTGTGCAAACAGTCAGTCCTCGGTGGGTGCATCTGGGTGCTACACTAAAGCGTCCACCAGCACAGATTCAGATCAGATACCCCTTCTGTAGCTCAACCTGAGCGTGCTGGAGCCATGGCCCGCTACACATTCAGCAGTCAATTGCTTGTGTGTTGCAAGGTCTGAGGACGAGATGTGAACAGGACTGATCTCTTAGAAGGTCAGTTTAAATGAGATCTCTTGGAGTGGGGAAAGAACGAAACTGTGGACAATAATGTTAGTGATAGGTCTGATGGAAACTGAGAAAATCGTTTGTGAATTACAAGTTATTTGTATATTCTATTTTAGAAGTCATTACATGTATACAACAGTTAGCCTTAAAGCAGAGATCCATAAATTTAGGGGATGGAAGTAAGAGTCATGCAAGATGCGCAAAGTCAGCTTATACCCTCATCATACTATAAGAACACACTTGAATTAAACCCGTGTAAGTCAAAGTATATTGTACTGACCCAAAATGAAAAGGATCTCTAATGTAAAATAGTGTCTTTGGTGCTTGATCCTTCAAAACATACTAACGTATATATTTACCTCTGTGAAAATGTAAAGCAAAGTGTTTGTGGAAACTATTTTATAATTCCCTTTACCACCATTTTAAGGTGGCACTTAAAGAAGTGAGGGCAGCATTCCTTCCGGCACAAAAAGCCATGAACGAGACTCACTGTATAAATATTTTGTTCTATGGCACCAGCGTTAACATATCACGGCTACAAAAACAATACTCAGTCATAGTGCCTGAGTTTGGGTGCTGTCTCAAATGTGGTAGCTGAGGTTTAAATGATTATAAACACAGGGGATTCCCTTACACGATGTCTGGAAAGTAGTTTCAATGCGCTTGCCTTCTTGATTCACCTTCCTGGGGAGAAGGAAAAAAAGAGAGAAGCAAACATATGAAACACTTCCATGTGCATGGCCAACGTTCTCCACATCCACTTGGCCGGGCCTCCCTGTATTCTGAGAGCTCAACAGAGCCTGCGTGTCAGTTGAGGTTCTTACTTGCAAACCACAGAATCCTTTCTGACTAGTGTTAAAAAAAAAAAAAAAAAAAAAAAAGAAAGAAAAAGAAAGAATGGAAGGAAAGGGTATCAGGTTGGTCACTAATGCCCTGCAAGGGCCAGAGATTCATGTTCTATGATCTCTTTGTTTTCCTTGACATCTTTTCTCTCTGCAGCTAGTCTGTAGTAGGTGTTACCAATGAACAACAACAGCAACAACAAAACTATATTTGAGTTATTACCTATGATACTTATTTTAATTGAATTGAATTTGTGATATTAGAGAAAGTGTTGTATGCAAAATCCAAGGGGAAGCTATTTGAAGGATCCCCTATGTCAGCATGATGCTTTAGTTTACTTATTTATTTTTGCCACGTTTTTCAGATGAATAGTATCCAGATAAACAGCTGTCTTAAATATATTATGTAACTTCCAAATTGTTAGATGTCTTACTGGATTAATTTTAAATGAATATTTTCAACAGAATGTATTTCTTGTTACATTTTCTGTTTTCTATGAATATTTTAATGTTTCTTTTGTCTTATAAAATGAAACAGAAAAATGAAAAAGATGGAAAGGTAAAAATAAAATGTTATGTATTTCAATCATGAATCACTGTTAATTTCTCCCTTTCTTTAATCCTTCTTTTTCCCCTCCCTTCCTTCCTTCCTTCCTTTCTTCCTTCCTTCCTTCCTTCCTTAAGTCAGTTAGCCCTTCCATAAAGACTTATTGGTCACCTACTATATACCAGACTGCATGGTCTGTGCCAGGAATTGCATAAACAAATAACTTATTGCCCAGGATATAAAAGGCCTCATAGTCTACTGAAAGAAATGTATATATAATGTGGTATTTCACCATAGATTTTGTTGTAGAGGAAATCTGTTATTTACTCTCCAGAACCAATCCTCCCTTCTTTATGGTAAGAGTAACTTGAACTTATTTTCAGGAACATTCCTTTTCCTGCCTAAGTTTTCAGGTTTGGTTGGAAGTGACATCAATCACAGATCCAAAAACGGACCCTGCTGATTCTATTTCTCTGGCAACAGCAATTGGCATAGAGCCAAATGGAGGATGAGGGCAACACAGGGAGGAAATGAAGCTTAGTGATGGACGTTGGCGGTATTGCTTACAAACTGAATTAAGACAAAGCTGTGCCTGGAGCCAAAACTATCTTGAGACTTTTTTCCTGTCTTTCCATCGGTCACAATGACAGGTATCAGTAAAGATTATTACTTCTCCATCAGCATGTTTCATCAGCAAGATGCATCAGAGGGATGATGTAAAAGAGTTCCCGGCCAACCCATGGTATACTGCAACACAAATGAAAAAGAAGTATTTGTCCCTTTGAGCCGGTGAGATTTTGGAATTGCTTATTAAAGCCACATAACCCGGCCAATCCTGACCAATACAAGGTACACAGAGATTGATTATATTACTGAGGAACAGGGATCAAAAAGCTATTTGCAAGGGGCACCTGGGTGGCTCAGTCGGTTAAGTGTCTGACTCTTGATTTCGGCTCAGGTCAGCATCTCACTGTTCAAGAGTTCGGGCCGAGTGTCGGGCTCCATGCTGACAGGGCGGGGCCTGCTTGGGATTCTCTCTCTCCCTCTCTCTGTCCTTCCCTGGCGCTCTTGTTCTCTCACTCTCTCAAAAATAAATAAATAAATAAATAAATAAATAAACAAACAAACAAACATTCAAGAAAGCTTTTAACCCAGGAAGAGTATAATTAATGAAGTTCTTATAGAATGCAAAATTACTGCTTTGTAGTACATTTGCCAGTGTTATTAACATGCAAACTGTGTTTATGAAATTTGACATGTATATGTTGCCTTGAGGCCTAGACATTTGCCACAAATTTTTGTTCCTTTGTTTCTTTGGCCTTGACAGCTTGCTGTATTTATTTATTTATTTATTTATGTATTTATGTATTTATTTATTTCCATAACCATGACCTCAAGATCGACCTTGTGCTACCCGTTTACGGTAATGCTAGCATCCCCTCTCCGTCATCTCTCTAACCGTTGGCAACAGCATTCTGTTCTCCATCTCTATAATTTTGACATTTGGAGATTTATAGTGATGTTTTCAACGTTTATTTATGTCTATTTCTTTTTGAGCAAGAGAGAGACAGAGGGCGAGGAGGGGAAGGGCAGAGAGAGGGGGAGACACAGAATCGGAAGCAGGCTCCAGGCTCCGAGCTGTCAGCCCAGAGCCCGACGCGGGGCTCGAACTCATGAACTGCGAGATCATGACTGGAGCAGAAGTTGGACGCTTAAGCAACTGAGCCACCCAGGCGGCCTGGATTCTTCATAGTGTGTTGGAGTACATTTCTTTGTATAGCTTTTTCAGTGGTTGCTGTAGGGTTTTTTCCTTCAACTTATCAGTGTCTATTCGTATCAAGATTTTACCAGTGCAGGTGAAGTGTAGAAACTTACCTGTCTTTATATCCCTTTACTACTCCTTATAATAAATTGTCTTAAGTATTCTTTCTATGTGCATTGAGAACCACTTTAGATAGTGTTATAATTTTTGTTTCAGCCATCAAATATAACTTAGAAAACTCAAAAGAAGGACAACTTATGGTAGTTACTCATATTTTCACTTTTTCTATTGTTCTTTCTTCCCTGCTGTTCCCAGAATCCTTCTTTTCTGAACATTTTGTTTTCAGGTTATCTGAGAGAGAGAAAGAAAGAGAGAGAGTGGGGGAGGGGCAGAGAGAGAGAGGGAAAGGAAGAATCCCAAGCAGGCTCTATGCTGTCAGTAGGGAGCTTGACACAGGGCCTCATCTCCCAAACATGCAATCATGACCTGAGCCAAAATCAGGAGTCAGACCTTAACCTAACCGACCAAGACACTCAGGTGCCTCCAAGGTTCCTTCTATCATTTTATTTCTGGTTAAAGAATTTTCTCTAGGCATTATTTTTGGGTAGGTGTGTTAGGAATGGTTTTAGTCTTCAGTTTTCCTTAATCTGAGGAAGGAGACTTCCTTCATTTCTGAAGGATATTTTTGCTGAATATAGAACCATGCATGAAGCTCTTTTCTTTCAGCTCTTGAAAAATACTGGGCCACTTTTTTTCTGGTTTCCATGCACTCACATTAGAAATCTGCTATCACTCAGTTGTTTTTGCCTTGTATATAATGTATCATTTCCGACTACCTTTAAGACCTCTGTCTTTGTTTTTAACTTTTCAGAAGCTTGACTATGATGTGTCTTGGTATGGATTTCTTTGAATTTATTTGTTTAGCGTTTGCTCAGTTTCTTGAATCTATGGGCTTCTGTCTTTTGCCAAATTGGAAATTTTTCAGCCATTTTGTATTCGAGTAACATTTAGCTCCATGCTCTTTCTCCTCTGCTTCTGGGACTCAGATGATATAAAAGTTAGACTTTGTTTGATGGCTTGTTTTGGGAGAGAGAGAGAGAGAGAGAGAGAGAGAGGCAGAGGGAGAGGGAGAGAGTCCCCAGCAGGTTCCATGCTGTCAGTGCAGAACTTGAATGAGGGGTTCCATCTCACCAACCATGAGATCATGACCTGAGTTGAAATCAAGAGTTGGACGCTTAACTGACTGAGCCACCCAGGTGCCCCTAAAAATTAAACTTTTTATTATATAATCCTATGTCCCTGTTTGTTTGTTTGTTTTCAGTTGACTTGATCTCTTGCTCAGATTGGGTAATTTCTAATCTTCTAGTGAGGGTTTTATTTCAGGTTTTGCATTTTTAATTCTAAAATTTCAATTTGGTTCTTCCTTATGCCTTCTATTTCTTTGTTCAAATACACTATTTTTACAATTCATTTTAAGCATGTTCATAATTGCTTGGGGAAGTGTTTTTTATGATGGCTCCTAGAAATCCTTGTCTGATAACTCCAACATCTGTTCTGTCTGGGTGTTAGTGTCTGCTGATCGTCTTTTCTCATTCAGTTGAGATCTTCCTTGGTAAGAGGAATTTTTTTTTACTTAAATATGGACAGTTTTGGTATAATGGTATGAAAGTCTGGATCTTATCTAAATCATGTATTTTGGCAGACCTCTCTTGTTACCTCTTCGTCAAAGGAAGTCAAGCACTGCTTCATTACTGTCAGATGAGAGTGGGAGTCTAGCTTGTCCACATGGCCTCCATTGACAAAGGAAGCAAGGGCTTCTTCCTACTGCCTGGTGCAGGTGGAGTTCAGCCTTCCTAGTAGGCTTCCATTTATAACACTCTGGCTAGGAGGGAGAGAGTGCCTCATTATTGCTCTTTACATGGTCTCTCCTAGCAATGTGGGGGGTGGTTCTATTACTGCTGAGTTGTGCTGTAAGGCCTGACTTTCCACTAGGCCTCCTGTATACTACCCTAGCGAGGATGAAGAAGTATGTGCTTTATTACTACTGGGTGGGGTAGAAATCCAGGCTTCCTACTTAACCTTCTCTTACATCACGCAAGGGGAAGGTTGTCTTGTTATAGTGTGGTGAGGTGGAAATCTAAGACTTCACTCAGGCTTTGTTGAGAGGAGTGGGGGACCACAATTTCTTCTGTGGTGTTTGGTTGGAGCAGAGTGGCTATGTTCTGAAAATTCTCTGTCTTTCTAGGATGCCCTGTTCCTATTCCTTTAGTGGGAGAGCAGGCTTTTCTTGGACCTTCTCTGGGCTTTCTTTGTCTGACCCTATTGGCATTTCCATGTTGTCTGTTTCTCCAGTATCTCATCTACCCAGTGGTATACTAGACACAAAGAAAACCCAGGGCATGCACCACTGTGTCATTTTTCAGATCCCGAGGTCTCTATCTATTCTGCCTTCTTCTTTCCGCCTTTCAGAGCATTCTTATGCTTGTTTTATAAACAATACCAAGTGTTATTACCTGTACTTACTGAGAAGAATAGAGAAATACCTGTACTCCATCTTTCCGGAAGCAGAAGGCCAGAAAAAAATTTTAATAACACTGGTAACATCTTAATTTAATTACGATTACTATTTCTTCTTTAAAATTCTTTTAATGTTTATTTATTTTTGAAGGAAAGAGATACAGAGTGTGAGCAGAGGAGAAACAGAGAGAGAAGGAGACACAGAATCTGAAGCAGGCTCCAGTCTCTGAGCTGTCAGCACAGAGACCCACACCGGGCTCAAACCCACAAACTGTGAGATCATGACCTGAGCCAAAGTTGGACACTTAACTGACTGAGCCACCCAGATGGCCCATGATTAATATTTCTTCTTATTTTATGCCAATTACTATTTGAGTTTGAATAATTATCTAATATATTTCCTATAATTTGGAGAATCAACTTAGATCATTCAGTCAAAGAACCAAGGGTCTTACTGCCCTGTGATACTTAATTTTAATGCATTTCACTGAAAAAGAAAATTGTGATCTCACTCAATGCATTTTATTTGAGGCAGTGTTTGACTATTTTAAGTTCTCTAACACTCTCCTAAGAGTGATTTACAAAGAGTCTAACTTCATTCCAGCTAACCATGAGATGATGATCTAGAAAATAATTCCTAATTTTTGATATGGGGCTATTTTCAGAATTCTACCCGTTGGTCAGTTTAATTTAATTTGAGAATAAATCCAGCTCACAGGTCTATTGCAAGTCTTTGAGTGCATAGACTTCTTCTTAATTTTCTTTGGTTATAATCAGTTGTGCTTACTACCCTAATTCCATCTAAATTAGCCTTACAAATGGAGAGTGCAAGATGTAGTCTTACAATAACTAAGCCAAAAGTAAGTTGGTGCAGATATAATGAGCGTGATGTTAGCACTTGGACAACGAGGGTCATGAGAATTATAGAAGAAACAAATGGAACGACTTGTAATAGTATTAACTTGTCTTGGGAGAAACTGACTTCATGATTCATTTTCAGAACCTTGTTTCTAACATTCATGTAAGCTTTTATGAAAGAAACTTATACATTTGCACTTTATTTTTACTACCAGAGTAGAGTCATCTTCGAGGTAAGTTAGATTTTTAATTTTCTAGCAAACTGAATCTGTTTCCTTTTATTAATGTTACAGTAAACTGTTTACCAGAGACTAAGCTCCCAGAAGATCTCCTGATAAAATGCACATGGAAAAAGAAAGACATACACCATATTTGGTTGGGGTAATAAAAGTGGGAGAAAATCCAATAACTTGTTTTCAAAAAGCATTTTAATAAGAAATGTATTTTACTTGTTACAGGATTCCATTAAAATATGGTTGCCAATTCTTTAGTGAATTAGTATTAAGTCCTAACTAAATATTACCTACCACTTATTCAACAAATGCACAGCAATGTCCTATAACAGGCAAAGCATTGTGTTATTATGTACAATGTGGGGTAGGGACAGAGCCATATAGAAAATGACCCACACTTCCTACACTGCCTTGAAAGAAAATGCTGAGTCTGGTTCAAGAGGCAAAATATACACTCTTGAAAATGATGATAAATGAAAAAATTGTAATGTCAAATGAATTGTAATAGCCAAATGCTGGAACACCTGCTGGATGAAATAGAAAATTCAGAGGAAACTGCATTGATTGGGAGGTTAGAGTGGCAGCATAAATGGAAAGCAACAGAAGCAGTGCAAGCAATGCTGAAGAAGTGATAAAGCATAAAGCACTATAGGTCCCAGCACTGGGCCATGAAGAGTGAAAGGTGCTATGGAATGGATAATGGAAAACCAGAAGGAATGAACACTTTAAGAGGAGATGTTCTATAGAGGGGTGGAAGGAAGGGAAAAGTGACTTGGAGTCAGATTTCATACTTTGAAAGCTTTGGAAATTTGGTGGAGGAGTTTCTACATTATTTTTGAGATCAGAAGAAAGCTTAACAAACTCTGATGAAAAGCATATATGTGATCCAAGTGTTATTTTAGGAGGTTACATTCTGCAAAAGTTATTCTATGTATGGGGAAAGTGGAAGATGCACCATTTAAAGATTAAGATGGCAAAATAAGTTTTGAACTCATCAAGCCTATATATCACATTAGAAATAAAATGGAATTGTAATTATGAAAGAAAGCAAAGATCTGGGTTCTCAACTGTATGCGGGCAGGAAAGATGGAAGGAATAGAGGGATGGAAGGGCCAGGGATCAGGAAGAGTCAACAAGTACTCTAAGCATCATTTGTTGTTATTGTTGGAAACCAACTTATACGTTGTTTAAAATGTTTGATGAAAAAAAATGGAGGTTGCCTTTTTATAATACTTATTCAAGATATTGTCAAAGGAAAGAAGTAGAGAAAGAAGATGATTGTAAGAGACAGTGAAGGTCAGTAAATGTGTTGGTCAAGTGAAGGGGGGCAGATAAAGCAGAGAAAAGGGAGTTGTTTAATGGGAATAATTGAACGAAGGGATAGACGCTAATGAGAGAGGAGAAAACCGAGAGATGCAGGATCAACATCCTGGGGTAGGTAAATGGATAGGATTGGGAGCAGAGACGGCCATTGGAAAAGACACATATAAACTTGTCCTCCGACATAGGAGAGAATGAAGAGAAGATGGGTGTGAAGACATCTTGAGAAGCAGTTTGTGTAATGGTCAACTGTCACAGATTTGGGACTTGAGTTCACTTTCTTTCCAGTTCTGCAACTTTAGGAAAAGACCTCTCTTTCTAAATTTCAGAGCTTCCCAAAGCTGGAGATACTAGTAATACCTATCTGGTTGGGTTCTGTAAGGAATAAGTAAGATAAGTTATATAAAACATTAGCATAGAGGCATCTGCGTGGCTCAGTCGGTTGAGCATATGACTTTGGCTCAGGTCAGGATCTCGCAGTCTGTGAGTTTGAGCCCCGCGTTGTGCTCTGTGTTGACAGCTCCGAGCCTGGAGCCTGCTTCAGATTCTGTGTCTCCCTCTCTCTCTGCCCCTCCCCCGCTCTTGCTCTGTCTCTCTTTCTCTGTCAAAAATAAATAAACATTAAAAAAAGTGTTTTTAATAAAAAAATAAAGTAATTAGCATAATATCTGGCACACTGCAACCTACTAAACGATAATATTGTTATTTCAGATGTTCATTTTGAGGTGGAGATGGGCTCATGAGACTTTTTGCTTGAAATAGTATACAGATAATTTAGCTCTTTCAGCCAACTTGTTTTCTTTTGCCCTCAGGGCTCTACTCAGAAAGTTAATCCACCCAGAGAACATTTGCATTCTAATAAAGGCCTTCAAACCCTGGAGGAGAAGATGGAAGAGAAAAGGAGCTTTTCTGCTCCTCAACTAACATCCTATAAATGAACATTTTTATGCCTGTGTTTGTATAAACTGGTCCTGCTCTGTACCACATTTGTAATAGGATTTTTGAAAAATATTCTAGTTAGTTTCACCTAAAGACATATTTAATAATATGTTTAGCTTTAAATCATTTACAAATTCCCTTAAAGTCACAGAGCACTTGTCGGGTCGGATTTCATTACAACATAGGATTAAACTCCCGGAATACTGGGCCACTGAACAGAGCACCGGTCACTTCTTTTCTCAGTTTGCGTTTCCGGATGAGCGTGTTCTCAAACCCTGCCTTGTGAATGCACCTATGTTGTGGTGATAGAATTCCCCAGAAGGTTACATTTTTTTAAAAAGTAAGATAAATCAGAGAATGATTTATACATTTGATTGGTGCTCTTATGGTTTTGAATTAGTAAAAATCAACACCAAAGATTATTTGTGAGAAAGAACTATTGGCCAAATTGGTATATATGTCGGGAGCTTAAGCTCTTTTCATTTTAAATGTTTTTATTTATTGGGGCACCTGGGTGGCTCAGTCAGTTAAGTGTCCGACTTTGGCTCAGGTACTGATCTCCCCGTTCTCGACTTGGAGCCCTGCGTCAGGCTCTGTGCTGACAGCTCAGACCCTGGAGCCTGCTTTGGATTCTGTGTCTTCCTCTCTCTCTGCCCCTCCATCACTCATGCTCTGTCTCTCTCTGTCTCTGTTTCTCTCTCTCAAAAATAAATAAACATAAAAAAATTATAAATATCTTATTTATTTATTTATTTATTTATAGCACGAGAACTGGGGAACAGCAGAGAGAGATAATCCCAAGCAGGTTTTGTGCTGTCCGCACAGAGACTGATGAGGGGCTCAATCTCGATCCCGTGAACCATGAGATCATGACCTGAGTCAAAATTAAGAGTTGGACACTTAACCAAATGAGTCACCCAGGTGCTCCTAAGCTCTTTTTATAGTATTCATTCATTAGTATACGCATATATATTATTTTATAACCATGTACCTATTTGTGGTAAGATGGGAAATACTGGAGAACATTCATGTTATACTTTGTGAGTTCAAAAAGTTTTTTCCATATGTAAAATAAAGGTTTTGGATTGGGTTTGGAACTTAAGTGCAAGTGGTGCTCTCCTTGGACCCAAATAACTTAAAGTTTATTTTTGGCCCTACTTACAGCATGGGAATTGAAGCCTATTATCCAGAAATCTCAATGAAAACAATAAATATTCGGCTGAATATTCAATCAGAATTTAAAAACTAAATTGCATATATATGCATTCTTCCATGGGAGTTCAATTTAGAAAGTGGAAAATTCTGTGAATTATTATATCGTATAAAAACAAATTCATTTACTTCTCTGCATCTTAGGGCAGAGTTTTGCAATTTAGACAAGTGAAAACACAGAGAATTTGGCACAGTCACTACCAAGAACCAGGTAATGATGGTGTACTTGATGAATGAGCTCACACCTGGTTCATATCCATAGCTAGACTCACCAGTCATGACTGCTTCTGTGATCCTGCAAATGCAACAGGTTTAAACTGAAACATGGAACACATCTAATTCCTCAGTGATAACAGATCAATTACCATCAAAGGCAAGACTGGCATTTTGATGGCAATATTTCATATGCTGCTTCTCCCTGAAGCACAGAAATCCAAGTGTAGATTAAAAAAAAAAAAAAAAAAAAAAAAAAAAAAAACACCTCATTTGGCATCTTCCTCTTTCTTTGGCAATCTGGTTTTTAAAGAATTTGTTAATATGAAGATTTTGTTTCCAAAAATAAAAAAAAAAAATCAACCTAGTTTATTCTTTTCTGAAAGAAATGTTAGCTATAATAATTAAGATATTTCTGTGTTCATTTTTCATTTTGGCTCTTATAAACTAAATTATCTCTCTGATCAGCAGTTTCTTAAGCTTGCCAAATATATGGCTCTCTATTGATTACATAATTTAAAATAAATCAGCCTGATTTTCTCATTAAACTACTTCCTTTTTTTTTTTTTTTTTTTTTTTTTTGTGAATGTTTTTGAAAATGACACTAAATTTTCCAGCCAGGAAAATATTATCCACAAATTTCTCCATTTACTAGATATTTGGGGACTGGAAGAATATTGCAGGTCTGGTTCCCTGAAGTGCAAATTAGGAGATGGAGATTAGTGGGCAGTTTATTAGGGAGTGTTTTCAGGTTCAACACCTATGTGGGAAGGAAAGGAAGCATGGCCTGCCCAAGGGAGAAGATGGGCTGTAAGACAGTATTAAGGAATGGGTCGTCCTACTCTGTGAGAAGCTCTGCAGCTGGGATGGCCCCTCAGAGTGATAGACTAGGCAGTTAGCTAGATGTAAGATAGAACAAGTGCTTTCCAATTGGTGAAAGGGCAGAGGCCATGTTCCCGACAGCTGGGACAGACTCCAGGGGATGCACAGGTCTTCTTCCCTGTAGACCATTGCCCTACAGTCACCTATAGCTTCATTATAATACATTTACACTGTGGTCCCTCCCCTCTAACAGAGAAAGGTTGCCATGACAGTTCTGACCATATAGACCATATAGAACCAACCTCCCTCCCCCATCCTGTAGAAGGACTCTTCAGATGATTGGCTGCAACCTTAGTGAGAATCTGCTCTAACCAAGACCCATAACCTATTCAAACATAAAAAGAAAAGACAACCTTGACCTCTGGTGCAGCTGCCACCACTGGACCTGCTTGCTCTTCCATCTAGAGGGTGTATTTTGCTTAAACTTCTATTAAACCCTTGCTTGCTTAACAGGTTGTCTTTGAATTCTTTCCTGGCCAACTCAAGAACCGCGGCCAGAGAACAAGACAAGACATTGACAGGAGTAGTCCTAAATTGGGACACTGTAGGTGCCAGGCTGATATTATCCTGCACTGAACAGTCATTGGATGTAGGCTGCCCCCAGAAAGTAGGCATAGCCTCCCTCATCATGAGGCAATTTCTGGAGAGAGCTGATAGCTATGGACCGGAAACTGGCTTTACTCCCAGAAGTGGAGGAAGGGTCCTTCACACTTGGGGGAGAGGGGCTGCCTAGAGTGTCCTGGTATCCACAATAAAGAATTAGTGCCATTAAAAAATGTGTTCCCTCGGGGCACCTGGGTGGCTCAGTCGGTTAAGCGTCCGACTTCGGCTCAGGTCACGATCTCGCGGTCCGTGAGTTCGAGTCAGGCTCTGGGCTGATGGCTCAGAGCCTGGAGCCTGTTTCTGATTCTGTGTCTCCCTCTCTCTCTGCCCCTTCCCCGTTCATGCTCTGTCTCTCTCTGTCTCAAAAATAAATAAAATGTTAAAAAAAAAATTTTTTTTTAAAAAATGTGTACCCTAAAGGATTCCAAGCTCTGTCATCATCTTAGAAAAATGAATGTAGTAAAGTTTGTGTTAAAAAAGTATCAATGGCTAAAAAAGTGAAAATTGCTTAAATTATAATAATTATTGAGATTATCATAAATTCTCCCTCTCAGACAGATTTATTGTATTAGTTGTATTCTCAACCCACCTTCCTCTAGCCTTCTTTTTTCAAAACAGTTTCTGGAAGCAAAGTTATATAGAAAAGCAACATGGACTTTAGAGTTAGATTTGACAGTGTCCACACTTAGGTTTCACCACTCACTAGGTGTTCAGTCTTGGACAATAACATCCTGGAAACTCTGTTTCCTTATTTTTACAAATGAGTCCAATCGTGGGAGGAAAATTAAGTGAGATGGCGTTTTTATTGGAGTCCACCTTAATGCTTTTGATTTAGATGCAGCTAAGAGTTTGTTTATTTTTCCTGACTATTACAAAAGTAAACCACTGCATTAACAATTAATATAAATATTAGGAATTTTGTATTCTGTTGTTAACTTAGAGATTATTCTTCTGTTTCTGGTAATAGCATTCTTCTCCTTTGGTGAAGTTAGCATATCCAAAAAGAAATTGTAGTCCACAGGTAGAGAGTTTAATTAATGGTGCCAAATGTACTAGTGACTTTCACCACACTGAAAAATTAACTTTCAAAATAGTTGGTTAGAAAACAACATTTGCAGAAAAATATATATACATATATAATATATAAAAATGTGTATATATATACATACATATATATACACACATATGTACATATATATACATATATATACATACATATATACATATATACATATACTCATATATATACATACATATATATACATACATATATATACATACATATGTATGTATATATATACATTCGTATATATATGTATATATATACTGTATATATATATACACACACACACACACACATATATATATATATATACACACACACACACACATATATATATATATATATATATATATATATACAGCTGACTATTTTATCAATCTTTTTTATGGTCACTAACTTTTTACCTCTCCCAATTAATATGTAAATTCTCAAAACCTTCACAAAAATAAAATGAATTTATTTCAAAATTATTTACCAAACTAAAAGTTCTCTCGGAAGAAGAACTGTTAATGTTCTGTTTTTAAATACTCACACTGTCCACAAGAAGGGGTGAGATAGCTAGAAATAATGTCACCTCAAGGGAGAATGACAGCAGTTGTGGCTTGTCTTTAGTTGTTAGAACTCCATATTTTCTTTTCCCTTTTTAAGTTCTGATACTTAATTCCCTCTTGCTGTTTTATGGCTTGGCAATATGATCTATCTTTCTTTTCCTCATTTACTAAGAGGCACCTTTCTTCTCTCCCTCAGTCTTTCAATTTCTTTTTCACCCAATATGTCCTATAGCTGAATCTAACAAAACCATTCAGTTGGACAGTGAGGAACCTATACCCGACTTAATGGGCTAATCCTGTGTAGAGAGGATGTGTACATGTTAACTTGGCATCCCTTAATGGGAATTTGTGGGAAAAGAAATCAGGTGGGTGATGGAAGCTGGATTGTGAAAGGTCTTGTATCAAGTGCTGAAGAGTTTTAGACTTTTTTTCTATGTGATGGAGCCAGTTAAAATTTTTTGAGCCAGGAAATAGAATGATTACATTAAGGGGGCGCCTGGGTGGCGCAGTCGGTTAAGCGTCCGACTTCAGCCAGGTCACGATCTCGCGGTCCGTGAGTTCGAGCCCCGCGTCGGGCTCTGGGCTGATGGCTCAGAGCCTGGAGCCTGTTTCCGATTCTGTGTCTCCCTCTCTCTCTGCCCCTCCCCCGTTCATGCTCTGTCTCTCTCTGTCCCAAAAATAAATAAACGTTGAAAAAAAAAAAATTTTTTAAAAAAAAGAATGATTACATTAAGGATAATTAAAGATATAATCATAGTAGGCTAGTTTTGTTCAAGGTTCTGATACCTAAAAATTAATGACATCCAAAAAAGTCTGATCCTAAATATTATTAGTAGACTCCCTATTCTATAAATGGCCCTGATATGATCAGATTAATTTCTTCTCAATATTAGATTACATCTTTGGAAACTAAAAGTGTTTCACTTAGTTCACTACATATTTTATTTTAGGTTTACTGATATATTTATTTTTTAATTTACATCCAAGTTAGTTAGCATCTAGTGCAACAATGATTTCAGGAGTAGATTCCTTAATACCCCTTACCCATTTGGCCCATCACCCTCATACAACCCCTCCAGCAACCCTCTGTTTGTTCTCTATAGCCAAGAGTCTCTTATGTTTTGTCCCCCTCCTTGTTTTTATATTATTTTTGCTTCCCTTCCCTTATGTTCACCTGTACAATATATATTGAAGATGGACTAGTCTTATGTAAACACCAACAATTTACTCTCAACTGAAGAAGACTATGCTACGGCGCTGAAGAAAAAAATCAATTTCTTCCCATGCATTTCAATTTCTCTCTGTTTTTAACTAGACCCACATTTTCAATATATTGCTAACCATTTCTGTATACGTGTACCGCTCACCCTCCTCTCTCAATATGATGCATGCCAGCTCATTTCCCTGACCCTCCCTTTCCCACTCACGAACTTCTGCTCTGCATTTCACTTCCAATCAGTCACAGAGCCCTTGATTGTCTACTTCAAAATGAACCTGAAATATTTGCCTGTTCCTACCCCCCATATTCATTGTTATTCTATTTGTTCAGACCCTTATCATTTTAATTCTGAACTGTTGAAATAGCCCCCTGACCCTGCCTCTGTCTCTAATTTCTTATCTCTCCAATGCTCTCAGAATGCTGCTATCATAATTATCTCTCTAAAATACAGCTTTGGTAATGTCACTTCCCTGGAGGGACTTCTGTGGTCTCACTGGATCAAGTCTAAACTCTTTGGTGTTCCAAGTCAGTCACAATCTACCCACATTCTTTCTTCAGCCAGGTCTGCAAAAAGGAACTCTGATTCATTTAAGAATAAATTTGCTGATCAAAGTTAAAATTTAAAAAAAAAAAATCTGAATGAAGGATGAAAGGTTTAAACTGCCCTGTGGTAACATGTTTTTTGACCCTTGGGTAGAAAGAAGGGATTGGTCATCTGAGTATTGCACAAACTAGTGCTGGACAAAGGGATCCGTTAAGATACACCACGTTTAAGGTTTAGGGAGCAGTCCCTCTGACATCTGAAAAATTCAGTGGGACAGACAGAAAAGCAGCTGCTTGAAATGGTTGATGGCAGAGCTCTGACAGGGACATCCTTTGGGAAGTAACTGTGACAGTCAAGTGAATTAGAAAAGAAAGACTAGGGTAACCTTCCAGTGGCCAGAATCCGAGGAAAAAATAATTCTTTTGGAGACATACCTATGAATTCCCCGTCCACCAAAAAAGGGAGTGAATACTTTTTTTACAAACTGAAAATAAATGAATTAACTGCAAGTCAGGATTTCTAGCTGGTATGGCTTGAGAGGAATAGCCTTTAACATTTTGCTGGTCTCATCTCTCATCACCTGCTCTTCTCTCCTGTTGACTGTATAGCCTCTCCTGAGTCATGCCAGCTTGTTCATTGTTCACTTCACGTACCTCTGGAGTCTTGCATGATTGACTTCCTCACTGAGAAATTTCCATTCTTTCCCTGCTGGTCAAAATTCCAAAGATCTGTGTTGAGAACCAGTTTAAATCACTTCCTGTGTTCTTTTTGGTAGACGCAGTAGCCTGGGGAAACTTTGCAGCGAGAGAGGGTCTAATACTTCCCCCACCTCCCACATCCAGACTTCAACAAATGCAAATCTCAGACCACGTGCTGTCACCCACACCCACACCCACCCCCCCACACACGGTCAACAAACACTTATAAAATAGTATGCATATCCTTTTTTTCTCCCCCAGTTCAGTGCTCCATGAATCCCTAGACCTCAGAAATCCTTGGAAATTATATAACTCTGGGTTAAACCTTAGCTCCACCACGTAGTTTTTGAGTGACCTCAGACAAGTTACTTAACTTTTCTGATCTTCCCTTTCCTCATCTATAAATTAGGGTAATGATCCAGGCATGTAGATATGCTATAAACAAAATATCCACGAGGGAGCTGGAGTTGCCATGGAATTGGAGGGGTGTGGTGAATCGAGTGATACATTTTCAGGAGTTTTATGAGACAGCTGCTACCACGGCTATCTAAAAAAAATCAAATTGTGTAAACTTGCAAGGAAAGAACTTGTATAAGAAACCAAGGCAAGCAACCCTAAAAAATTTTAAGTTCCTATTTATGCTACTACTTTTTCCTATTTTTCTATGTACATATGCTACTCGTGTATACAGGATAATGTTGTGCCACTGCAAATTTCTTCCCAAATTTGTTTTCACACACATGGTGTAGCTCGGGAGCTGAAATTCATGGTGAGAATGTTCTACCATGGAAATCAGCAGGCACTAAAAATCAGGATTCGATTTATCGTTTTGTTGATTGTCTTTAAAGTTAAAAAATCATGAGGAAAGTGCCAATCATGTGATTAAACTCAAAGGTGTATGGTTTTTACATAATGGATAGCACAAAAATTGAAGAAATATATTTTTGGTATTCAAAAACTATTATCAATTCTGCCAAGTTGTTCACATCATTGACAAACTATTGAAGTTCTAGCATAGGACATTTGCAATTATATTCATTTATTAATTGCAAATGTAAGTTACTTATAGACTTAAGAATTTAGAAAAAATCAATGAATGAATTCTGTGAGGCTCTATCCACATGGAAATTACAATAAAGGGTATAGTATATTTTATTATTTGTCAATTGTGTACTATATATGTTTACATCATTAATTTTTATAATAAAATTATTCATATGTATCTATATATACATATATATTTTTTCAGATAGCTAGTTGTTAAAAAAAATTACCAGCATTCTTTTGCATATATCCTTCTCTTGACTTTCTGCTCAAATGTCACATTCTCCATGAAGTTTTTTTTTTTTTTTTTTTTTTGAGGGGGGTGGATTTTGCCCATATCAATATTAAATGCACCTTCTGCCCTCCATAACAACTTGGGACCTAATTAAAATGCTTTTTATCCTAAAGAATAATTGGTATGCATATCTGTCCACCTCACTATGTTATTACCTCTTAGAAAATAAGAGAAAAAGTGTTCTATATCTTAATTTTGGTATGCAGCATAGCATCTCTCTATGTAGTAAGACTCTCGGGAAATATTTGTCAAAAAATTAAATACTTTACCAGGTTTAATTAATTAATTTTTTTAAATTTTGTTAACGTTTTTATTTATTTTTGAGACAGAGAGAGACAGAGCATGAACGGGGGAGGGGCAGAGAGAGAGGGAGACACAGAATCTGGAACAGGCTCCAGCCTCTGAGCAGTCAGCACAGAGCCGGACGCAGAGCTCCAACTCATGGACCGCGAGATCGTGACCTGAGCTGAAGCCGGACGCTCAACCGACTGAGCCACCCAGGCGCCCCACCAGTTTTAATTTAGATAGCATTACAAAATATAGGTTCTGTTTTCCCATGGATTCTAAAATATCTTCTCATAGCCAGGTAGGAGATTAGCTGACAATACAATGGTTTTAAGATGAAAGAAATTGAATTAATATTTCTCTTTCACCAAATTAGTGACATACATCACATCAGTAAATCTTGTAATATTAATTAATTAATTATTTTTAAGAAAAACCAAACTTTCTTCTTCACGAAATATTCTTACTAAACCGACAAACAACAACAAAAAAATGGGCCAGGATGAAACTACTAGGTACTGAGCCAGCTTTTACTTTCCTACAATTTTCTCAGTCTAATAATATTTAACCAACTTTTGCCTAATAATAACATTGATAATTATAATAGCTAATGCTTTTATGTACCTACTGTGCTCCAAGTGTTTTACTTTATCTAATCCTCATCACATTTCTATAAATTAAGTAGTATATATATTACTCGATATACATATATATTATATACTACATATGTGTATGTACATTACACACACACACACACACACACACACACACACCCCTACACATATGAAGAAAGTGAGTACCAGAGTATTTAAATAACTGTAAACTAGTGAGTAACAGAGCTGGAATTTGATGTCTGGCAGTCTAGCCTCAGAATTAAATTTACCAAAGCAGTTTTTGATATCCTAGAAAGAGAATGTCTTTTGAGAAAATAACATTTTTGTGTGTGTGTTCGAAAAAATTAAAAGCCTGAAAGAATCAGGGCATATAGTTTACCAATAAGCCACAATTTGGGGAAGAATTCATGATTCTATAAAATGTAGATTTCCTCCCAAAAGGAGATAGCATTTCACCATCTGAGAGAGGAAGGGAAAAAAGAGGAAACTAATCACTGCAGGGTTAGATATTGGTGCGGTCTCAGAAAAAATGAAGCTATACTGGTCAGCTCTGCCAGGTTGGTAGGGGAAAGGAGCAATATCCTCCAGATAGATTTTGGGGGATCCAAGAACAGAGAGGATCCAGGTCTCAGTCCTAGCCTACAACCTCGGGATTCAGAAGCCTCCCAAGGAAGCCCCTACCAGAGCTGTTCCCAGCCGGCTGGAGAAATGGCAGCCGGGATGGTCTAAGGCAGAGGAGACCCAGGAGAGCTCTGTGAGACTCTGGGGTCCTTGGGATGACGGAAGAGTAATTCAGCAGTTTCCCGTAACTAGACGGGCATGAGAGGATCGGGAGGGTTCTACAAGCTGTGAGAAAGCCATGCTATAGGCAGACCTCCCTCAGGGAAGGTTCAGGAACTGATGTTCAAAGACCAGACAGAAGGAATGATAGTCCACAGACGCAGTTTGATATGGAGCACTCTCCAGATTTAAATTCAGAGTTAACTGACTTTTAACCTGGAGTTAGGGGGCAATTTCTAGTTTCACTGAGTTCACCTGAAGGATGATTAAATGAGGTTTTGTGCATTAGAGAGAATAGGGATTTAGACAGGTATTAAATTGAATAACAGAAATTAAATTTAGAATTCTTGTAAACTAGAGTTACAAACAATGAAATTCAAACTGGTTGTATACTTTCCTCAAAAAGTGTCTATGTTCATTTAGGAGATAATAACTGAAATATAGTAGAGAAATAATGTCTTAGTGGACATGTGTTCATTTAATATACACATGTGTATATATGTGTGTGTGTATAACAAACATATACACACATACGCCCTTTCATTGACTGTGATTGATTTATAGATTACTTATGTATGTGTTTATTTATAGAACAAGACAGTAGTTTTATTTCTCATCCTTAGATTCTGTAGTTACTGAGTTCTCAAAATAATACTGATCAAAATTTGAATCTAAATTGAGGTCAAACTATGTAATAAAAAAATCAATATGATTTAAGTCCCTTGGAGATGATAAATGGAGGTTTAGTTTCTGTTCTTTCATTTGATAGAGGTTCAGAATAGTTTTGAAAGTATTTTTGTGAATTTTTGTCATGTAAGTTACAGAATAATTCCAAATCTAAAGCGGAGAGTGCATGAAATTAGTTTAGCAGTTTTTTATACTCTTGAGAAACTTTAAAAGCCAAATCAAGGATTATACATTTAGAAATAATCCAGAGTAGTAAATTTTGAGGTAAATTGACATGAAGTATGTTTTAAAAGAAAATTTTGGAACATAGGCTAATATTACACATTACTTTTTCTAAAACCAAAATAATTTTTTTTGTTTTTTTCTTTGCAAGTTTAAAAAAATTTTTTTTTTCAACGTTTATTTATTTTTGGGACAGAAAGAGAGCATGAACGGGGGAGGGGCAGAGAGAGAGGGAGACACAGAATCGGAAACAGGCTCCAGGCTCCGAGCCATCAGAGCCTGACGCGGGGCTCAAACTCACGGACCGCGAGATCGTGACCTGGCTGAAGTCCGACGCTTAACCAACTGCGCCAACCAGGCGCCCCTCTTTGCAAGTTTAAAGTTATTCACAGTTATTAGGAAATAGAAGACTTAAATGTAATTGAAGTTGTATATTTAGTGGCATAGTATAGACTGTAATATTTTATCCTTTAACATTTGATTTTATGTTTTTGTCAGTGAACTATTAGGTAAAAAATAATAATGATAATAATATCCAGGAAATAAGGCACCATTTCCTAACTCTGTACTTAAGAGTAAGTCCTCCTTAAGCTGAAATTGAATGAAATTCTGAAAATTTAAGATAATGTGACATAGTTCCTTGGCAAGTCTGATAAATTGAAAACATGATATAGTATAATCAAGTCATTTGCTTTCTTACTAGTCAAAATGTCAATTCTACATCTTTTCAAGAGAGAAAACTTGAACTATGAACCGTTTGCAGGAGACTCAGTATGATTTAAGACAGACCTTCGGGCCCCAGTTTTTTCATGTGTAAGTTGAAGTTTATTAGATTATCCACCTAGTCTAATATTTTTAATATTCTTAAAACCCTGAGTGAAAAATAAGCAAACATGATTCTAAAAGAAAATATCAAAGATGCTTCTAATGACTTTTCTACCTGTACTTCTACCCGAGTAATTGTAGAATTAACATCAAGAAAGTCTGTAATGGCAGCTACGTAGCTTGTTGCTACCTGATTAATTTCAGGCCACTGCATTCCATGATGAAACTTCAGAGTTCTGTGGCCTTTATCATATAATCCACTAAAGTGCTGATGGTGTGTACTTGAAATTTGGGAAAACACTAGGGATTAAAGCCCACCTGGAATAATCTGGTAGTTTCCATGGTAAAAAAAAACAGAACAAAACAAAACTAAATGACCTCATCAGTTTCTAACTTCCATGATGCCCTAATTGCCGTGCCCAAGAAAAATGCCACATTTTATTTCACAATCTATGGTACTTGATATAATTATTGTTCTTTGCATATGTGTATTCATTTCAGGAATACCTCAGCTCTGGACATAAAATCTCATTTCTTTCTTAATGAAGATTCTGTCAGATTTTACTAACTCTCCAGTGCATCTGCAAACTTAAAAAACGTTCAGTGGAAGGAGATCATTCTCCATAAAATTCAATACTGTTGCAGCAATGAAAAACATACATGAATTTCAAATAATTAAAGTTGGAAGACAATGTGGTTGTGTATTCTCAATTGCTCAGCCTCTTAGTTCCCACAATTATATATATATACACACACACACACACACACACACACACACACATCTTCCACAGAATGACATCAGCATCATTGAGAAGTTCAGTAATGTCTGTCCTTATCTAGACCCGGGCTGATAGTATGATGTGCTGTCACAGAGCTGGGCTTCTTTCCAGCAGTGCTGATAATAGGATTCCAAACTAATAAAGTCCAGGTGGTAGTGCAAGGTGTGCACAATTATCACAATCAGTGGCAAGTTTAGAGTGGTGGCCAAGAAAGCTCAGCTTTCAGAGAGGTATAGAGAAGGTATTCCTAGAGGCAAGAGTTGAAGAGCAGTCAATAAGGGTACTATTTAATTTATACAACCAGGAAAATTAAAGATGGATAAGCAGGAGACTGAAGGTGGCTACTCTAATAAAAAGTCATGATTCCTTACTCCAATTCTGTACCTAAGCCAGTTCTCAGAGTTGGAACCTATTAACTGAAGGAGGAGCCACCTTCCTATGAGGAAAGATGCTGCAACAATGCAGCAAGTGTATTCAGCAGCAATTCCCCAGTTTTTTTTTTCCTAAAGTGAATTATAAACATTAACTATTGTAAGTGTGCATGAGGGAGAGGAAATTATCCATATTTTTAGAAGATTATTGGACAAAGTCTAAATTAATGTTGTTGTCCAGGAACCCAAAGTGCCCTGTTAGCATGGGGAGATGTGATGGCCAGGGAATAAGTGGAATCCTGCTCTGGGTCCTGCTTATACTGGGACCCTTGTGCCCACAAACCTACCCTGTAGTCATTTCTCCAATGTGTGATTGGAATGCACATACTTGATAGATGACAGAACCCTCAAATGGTTCTTGATCTTTGGGGTATCAGCTATTGTACTGGGGAAGGCCACCTAGAAGTCTGTGAAACTGTCTCTTTCTTTTCAAGAGAGTAAATCAATACTGCATCTTGGGAATGAATGGCAGAGATTAGTGCCACACTCACGGAACACAGGGTGGTCTCTATTATATTCCCATTAAATGAACCAAGTTGGTCTTTACAGAAATATGATGGATCATGATGGATGACAGTGAAATTCCGTAAAGTTAATCAATTAGTAGCCTTAATTGCAGCTGTTATGCTGGATGTGGTATTTTTGCTAGTACAGATTAACAAAAATTCTGATAATACGATATGTTGTCATTGAGCTGACGAATACCTTCCTTCGAATCCACATCGGAAGAGAGGATCAGAAGTTGTTTTCATTTACTTGGAACAGATAATATTATACATTTACTGTGTTGCACCAGGTCCGCATTAAAATCTTCTACTGTGTGCCATAATATAGTCGAAAAGAGCCTGAACATCACGTTAAAAAGACCAGATGTGCACAAAGGATGTGTGTTGTGTTAAGGCACACATATTCCTAGGGAAGGAGGCAAACTCTGTGAAGATTCAGGGACCTACCAGGTCAATGAAGTGTTTAGGGGGGTTAATGGCCTGGAGAATTCTAGGACATCCCTTCTAAAGTAAAGGGCAAATCCTAGCACATCTCACCTCCCACGCTAAGAAAGAAATGCAATTCTTGGTCGAATATTTTTCCCAAGATCTGGAGACAGCATATTGTACATTGGAAATATTCTTCTAACTCATATACTGGTTCTGTAAAAGGCTGCCAGCTTTGAGTGGGGCCCTAAGCAGGAAAGTGGTCTGCAGCATATCCAGGCAGCAGCAGCAAACTATATAACATTCAGAAAATAGCAACTGGAATGTCAGAGACCTGACCATGGAACATCAAGTGACTGGTAGAATGCGGTCAGAGATGTCCTTCTTGAGTAAGATTCTGCTGACCCACCAAGTCATATGACCAGGCAAGCAGAGCAGTAATCCTGTATAATGGAAGTGATTCCACAAGTTCCAGGCACAAATAGGACCGGATGGCACAAGTAAGCTATACAAGCAAGTGGTGCAAGCCTTCTTACCTTTTAGAATCTACCGCTTACCCCTGGCTTCATGTGGGTGTTGAGGTCCCTTATGACCATCTGATAGAGAAGGAAAAGGCTAGCTTGGTTCATTAATGAGTTTGCCTAGTATATGAGTGAACAGCTGAAGATGAACTGCTGCTCTTTTCAGGACGGTCCTGAAAAAAAGTGGCGAAGGGAAATCCCACAGAGCAGAGTTCTGGGTGGTGCACTCACTCATCTAGTTTGTGTGAATAGAAAAATGAAACAAAGTAAGAATATACAGGGGCTCCTGGGTATTGGTGCTGATTGAGCAGGCACCCAAAAAGAGAAAGATTGGAAGTTCTGGCTGAAGGGATCTTGGGAAAAGGCATGGGAAAGGATCTATA
This sequence comes from Puma concolor, assembly GCF_028749965.1. Lineage (NCBI taxonomy): Eukaryota > Metazoa > Chordata > Mammalia > Carnivora > Felidae > Puma > Puma concolor. Next base: position 71,744,130 of record NC_141670.1, read on the forward strand.
GACACTGCTGGGCAGTAAGATGTTCTTGTCCTGGTGCTTGTGCTGGTGTCAGACGTAAACACCCACTGGAAAACATCCATCACTGAAAAGACATTAAACAAACAAGGAGACAGAATGACTTGGCCAGTAGATCTCAGTTAGGCTGTGTCACTAAGTACCCAAGGGCTGGCATAATGATTGACTGTATGGAGAGCAGTCATGGAGGTGCAAGATGGAGCCTGTAAATGGGCCTGATAGCATGGACTCCAACTCACCAAGTCTGATCTAACTATTGCCACTGCTGCGTGTTTAACTTGCCACCAACAGAGACTGATACTGAGTCCCTATATACTGTCGAAGACCAACCAACCACTTGGAGAAAAACGACGTATTGGATGCTTTCACCTTGAGAGGACAATAATTCCAATCTTGATTGGAACTGGCACTGGTTCTGGGTATAAGTTTGCCTCTTTTGCACACAGAGCCAAGGCCATTATTAGAGAGCTTGTGAATTCTTTGATCCATAAATACAAGATCCCAAACAGCACTGTGTTATACTAAGGAACCTATTTTGGAGCAAGAGAAGCACAGCAGTGGGCATATGAACTTATCACATACTCCACCACCTATAAACTACTGGCCTGAAAGAGAAATAGAATGGTCTGTTAAAAATGCACCTGTTCACCAGGTCTGAGATAACACCTTGAGAGGATGGACATTTATATGATGCTGAGCCCCCAGAACTAGAACATATGGACCCAGGAAACAAAAGTGGAAACATGCATGATAGCGTTACTTTAGTGACCCATTTTGTACTTCCCATATTCCTGAGACCCTGTGGGTCTAGGGGTCCTAGTTCTCAAAAGGAGAGCACTTTTACCAGGGGACACAGTAAGATTCTCATTGACCTTTAAGCAAAATATGTCGCCTGCTCAATTCAGGCTTTTCATACTAAGAGACCAGCAGGCAAAGAAATGGATTATTTTATTGGCATTGGTAATTGAACTTGATTATCAGGAGAAAATAGGGCCACTGTAATACAATGGGGCACAGGAGATTGTTTGGCGTCAGGCAATCCATTGGGGCATCTTTTGTTGTTTCGTGTTCACTTTGATGGTAAATGGATGATAGAATAACCATGGCCTAAGTAGGGGCTAAGATTCACTGGGAATGAGGATCTGAGTCACCCCTCCAGGCAAAACAACCTGAAATGTCAGCCCAGCAATGTGGGAAATTCAAAATGTGTGCTGGAATAGAGGGCTGATGAGTAACAGTCATGACCTTGAAATCAACTGCAGCATCAGGGCTATACTTTGTTTTACTGACCTTTTCTTCTACGGGGCTCAGGAAGCTCTTCCCTAGTGGAACAAACTTACTCTAAGAAACAATTAGGTTTGAGTAGTACAAGACTGATTGTAGGGAATACAGTAGTGCTCTACTCAGACCCATTATTATTATTATTATTACTAATTATTATTATTTTCAGCTTTATTGAAGTATAAATTCAGACTCATTATTAGGGCTAATGTACTTACAGGTATCAGAAGCTGGTTTCTCACAACTGAGTCTCTCCCTATGAACTTCCCTAGCTCCAAAGAACTGCCTCATTTCTGGTCACATTTCCTTCAGGGGAAGGAGGGGGGGGGCACACTACCAATGACTTGCTGACTGGCTGATGTGCACCTACAAAGCCTGACCCTCTTTCTTGTATTTGGGACAATTCAGAAGGACCATTACAGCTCCACAGCTCCTAGTAGAATTGTCAGAGGTCTCATTTAAAACTGCTGTGTACTCAGCTTTCCCCTCTCTTAATTCTGCCTTCCTCACTTTTTTTTGAGAGGTATTTCTCAGAGCTTTCTCTAGTAAAATTTCTGCGTGCCACCCGCCATCTCACAGTCTGTTTCCACGGCACCCAATCTAAGACAGATGGAGAGAACATTCAGGTCATTTATAAACCCAAGTAACTTCAGGAATGTGTTCAGCATTAAATTAAGAGCCACATATTTTGAATAGTGGAAAGAGAATACTCCCTGATCTATTATTTAACAAGTTTCTGGATAATTTGAATAAGGTATATCTGTGTACCATGCTAACGTGAATTATTGTGACTTAAAAAAAATTGATGCTGTATTGGCAATTTCAAAGATTATTTTCTCTACTTTCTAAATTTCTTCTGCTCTTAGAGGTTGGCATATACATTATTTAGCATTAAAATCATGTTCTATTATCAGCTTACTTTATATAAAACTAAATCTTGAATTTTCCGGTTTTTAGATATATTTTCTCTTATTTCACCCACATATTAAAAATTTTTCACACAGATTCATGTAAATTCAACTTCTCTAAAATGCATAGCATAACCCATATATTCTTTTAACAGCACCCCACACAAAAAGAAAATATTATTATCAAGTGCCTATCCATGATTTAATTTCTGATGCAGAATTTTAGTAAATTCTTTCTGGTAATACCATATATGTCACAAAGTAATACCGTGCTGCAATGATAATTATGTGCTATAAACGTGCTTTTGCATGGGGATCTTGAATGAGTGTGTGAGGCCATATCCTCTGTGCTACTCACATAACATCGACAGTTCCTGTTTTGTCTGACTAAATCGACTTAATGTCTTACTGTTCTTTTTTTTTTTTTTTAATTTAACGGTGAAAAGGAAGTCTTAAATTCTGAGTATGCCTGACTCAAATTGAAATAAAAGGTATTCTTTTACATTGACCAACATTTTCTATGTCCTAAAACACCAAGATGTTTGACATTCAATTTTCAAGATACTATATATCAGTGTTACTAAACAAAATGAAGAAAAACTTTGTTTATTTTCTAAAAAAAGCACAATTAAAACTAAAACAAATTAAGATTAAAGCATACATTTGTTGCCCATATCTTCTACACACACACACACACACACACACACACACACACACCTCTACATGGTACAGCATCTTAGTAAACAGCACAATTGCTGTGGTTCCCAAACATTAGATAGTTTCAGAATATCTTAGAGAGCTTGGAGAATTACTTATATTCTGGAGATTCTGATTCAGTAGGGTGACATAAGTTTTCGGCATATGAATTTTCCTCCAAAACTCTGGGTGATTCTAAGTTACACCAAGTTTGGACCCAATTGAAATAAAAAGAAAGGTAAATGACACAAATTAGCTGTTAATAGTTTATACACAAATTGTATATGGAGGAATCTAACGTCCATTTTTGGTAATGCCAATACTGTAATCTATTATCTATCTATTATCTATCTATCTATCTATCTATCTATCTATCTACTTGTTTAAAAACATTTATTTTGGTGATGAAGCTAAGGTTCTGAGATTACTTATATGATAATATTGTTCACTTTGGTCAGAATGAAATGTCCTTATGAATAATTTAGTATAATATTTGGGTTTTCCCAAATATGTCTGTGTAAGAGATTTTTGCAATAGCAAAAATTCCGGTAACAGCTAATTTTGTGACTCAGCACATTCATAGATGGTTGTCTCTTATTATGTAGGTCATCTTTGAATCAGGTAATCAAGAAATACATCCTGCTATTCATACGGGCATTCTGACTTCAAGAATTTCTTCCTTCCGGGGAATTTTTAGGATAAATTTAAACATTTAGTTCTCATTCTTTACTGTTGAGGTGAGTAATCTAAACAAAATCACTCCACATCCTTATTTCAGAATTTCCTCATTTGAAGAATAAAGGGTGATCCTGAGGAAGTCTTACTAAACTTCATATCTAAGTTATATAGTTTTGAAAAGACAAAGGACATACCATTCCCGGCAGCAACAAAAAGAAAAATCAAGAGCGAGGTTTGCTGGGGGAATGGGGGTTGAGGAGGTGGAAATCCATTATGGTTTACTTCTGGAGGCTTAACTTTTCAGGTTATTTATTTCTGCATTTCTCATATCTGAAACTCATCACCTTCCCGGAACAGAGAACATTGAGATATATTTTGCTTCCTGTTCTTTAAATTTCATATAATGGATTGTTTGGGAAAAAAATTAAAGACTGAGGTTTATACAAAAATGAACATTTAAATTTGTCATGTTTTCTTCATTTGTCGCAGGAGTGGAGGCCATTCTTTGAGCTAAAAGTTTATTTCTACCTTTGCCTGGGTGTTCTTCTCTTAGTATGCAGGAATGGAGCATCTTACCTAAGAAGAGTACCTGAAAATAAAGTTTAGCTTCAGTTTTACTCCCACAAAAATCTGACATCTATAATGAAATCCTATTCAGAATGTCTCTAATTTTATAATAGATGAGAATACCTGGTATATTTCACTTTGGTTTTCAGTACAGGATTTAAGCACTACTTTTAGGATATTTTCTGTAGGTTGTCTATAATGGGATTCCCATTTTTCCTTGGAAGATGAGCAGTCATTTTTACTAGCCTGGTGGCAAGCTAAAAATTGATAATTTGAAGAAGTTAATAAGGACAACATTTCCATTCTCGATGTAGTATCATTCAGAAAATTTAGTAGGTAAAAATTTTTGAAATATACAAAATCAATTTAATATTGTTAAATACATAGTCACATCAGTGGACGTGTAAACATTAAACAGATTTAGGTTTGAGTGAGAGAATAGAAGACAGTCATTTTCCCTTTCTTTGTGGTTCAACATCAATTATCTATAGCCAGAGAAATGAAGGAATATAATTGTCTTACAATTCATTTTGCGTTTTCTACTCTATATAAGTCTTCTAATGAGTGTATATCTATCTTGATTTCATTTGCTTTCTCTCATAATAGGACCTGAGGTCTTTCTTTTTTTTTTAATTTTTTAAAAAATGTTTATTTATTTTTGAGACAGAGAGAGACAGAGCATGAGCAGGGGAGGGGCAGAGAGAGAGACGGAGACACAGAATCTGAAACAGCCTGAGGTCTTTCTATATGCCTTGACATATATGGTTTTTAAATACGTGTGCATAATTTTCATGGTACTTGTAGAAACAATACACTGAATGCCCCTTTTAGAGATTTTGTTGATGTGGTTGATTTCTGCTTTTTTTTGAAAGATCTTTTTTAATAGGAAACTTAAGAAAAGTCTATAAAGACTATTAATATAATTTGTACCACAAAGGACACCTGACAAATTACAATGTCTAAAACTGTCTGAAAATCAGCTCTGGAACCACAATGAGATACCACCTCACACCAGTCAGAATGACTAAAATTAACAACTCAGCCAACGCCAGATATTGGCAAGGATGTGGAGAAAGAGGAACCCTTTTGCACTGCTGGTGGGAATGCAAACTGGTGCAGCTACTCTGGAAAACAGTGTGGAGGTTCCTCAAAAAATTAAAAATAGAACTACCCTATGACCCAGCAATTGCACTCCTAGGTATTTATCCAAAAGATACAAGTGTGCTGTTTCGAAGGGGCACATGCACCCCAATGTTTACAGCAGCACTATCGACAATAGCCAAAGTATGGAAAGAGCCCAATGTCCATCAACAGATGAATGGATAAAGAAGATGTGGTATTTAGGTATAATGGACTATCACTTGGCAATCAAAAATAATGAAATCTTGCCATTTGCAATAACGTGGATGGAACTAGAGTGTATTATAAGCTAAGTGAAATTAGTCAGAGAAAGACAAATATCATATGATTTTACTCATATGTGGGATTTAATATACAAAACAGTTGAATGTAAGGGAAGGGAAGCAAAAATAATATGAAAAGAGGGAGGGGAACAAAACGTAGGAGATTCTTTTTTTAACGTTTATTTATTTTTGAGAGACAGAGAGAGACAGAGCATGAGTGGGGAAGGGGCAGAGAGAGAGAGAGGGAGACAGGCTCCAGGCTCTGAGCTGTCAGCACAATGCCTGATGCAGGGCTTGAACACATAAACTGCGACATCATGACCTGAGCTGAAGTTGGACACTTAACTGACTGAGCCACCCGGGTGCCCAACAATGGGAAGGATTTAAATTAAAATTCAGAAAGGGAATTTCAGTCAGAACGGGAGGGATGTGAGATTGGAAAACCGATGATGTTTGTGTCAGGGAATAGAGGGTATGGGGTGTGATGTTAGTTTCATTGCTATTCACAAGCAGGCTGACCTATATCAATTCTAGGAAATATGGGATGCTCTGTATTGGCTTGTCACTTTAGGAAAGCCTCAGAACACGGATAAAGAAAATATGAAATGAGCCCCTTCCTCAAGGCACTTTTGTCAAGGAAAAAAGGTAAAAGCTGAAATAATGGTAATAGAGTCACATGGAAGACAGGGCAAAAGGTTGCCTTGGAAGATTTATAATACTAGTTGACAATGACCCACTTGACCTTTTCTCTGTTCCAGTGAGGGCCATTTGTTTGCTCAAACACTATTTATTCACAGTAGTCTTCTCACATTTTCTCTCTAAAATAGGTTTCATTTACTTTTGTTGAAAAAACCTTAATATTCTCATGAAGTGCCTCATATATATACTTTTCACTCTTACCTATTGTATGCAAGATGACAAATTGGTGGTTTCTGGCCAGGAATACAGACAAAAACTGAATTTGGTGAGACTCACTATGTGGATAATCAGTCCTTCAATTAAGAGGACTGACTTACGGAGTGCAGACATTGAGGCCAAGTGCCTGCAAAGTGGTCAAGAAGCCAGCAGAGCCATGGTCCAATATTAGTGAGAGAATTAGAGATCTTTTTCCTAATACAATCTTTCCCCTAAAGTTTGTTTCTCAAGCTGTCCGGTGCATAGATGGATCTTGTTAAAAATGGAGGTCCTGATTCAGCTGTCTAGGGCAGGGCCCAAGATTCTTCTTGTCTAAGAAGCTCTCAGGTGATGCCGTTGCTACTGGTTCATGAGCCACACTTTGCGGAACAAGCCTAGATGGAAGAGGGAAAGAGGTATAGTCTCAAGGGATTATTGGAAATAAATCAAATCAGGGCTTCAAAAAATATTTCCTCGCTTTCCCACAGGATGGTCATGAACTCAGTTTAAAGATGTTTGATCTGTGGTTGAGGGCAATGGTACCATTAAATGAAAATATTTGAACAGTGGAATGGCACAAGAATCTTTCTTTAGAACATGGCATGTGGACTGGAGGAAGGAAAGAATGAAGGCAAGCTGTCTGGTTAGATGCCACTCTAGTTTTGAGGTCCTGAGAGTCTGAACAGAAGGGGTAGCAGCAGAAAGGTAAAAGATAAAATTGATCTAGTTTGACTTTGAAGATGGAAGACCATGAAGGAGGGATAGCATGCAGAGTGCAAAAAGGAATTGACTAGAAAGTATACTACCAAACTAGAAGACACGAGTCTCACGGAGTATCTCCTTACTCTAGTCTGTGGATACACTCATTCACTCTGTCTTTTATTGTCCTGTCTTTTTTACCTCTGTTTTGTCAAGTGGGGATGGACATAGAGTGCTTGGGGCAGAGTTCACCTTTTCTTCCACTTCATGCATCATTAATTGTGAACAGTAAACAACTATGAACTACAGCTACTGGGGCAAAGACAAAAAGTCCAAAAACATGAAGGTTGAGACTTACTAGCAACAGTCAATTCTCTTTACCAGGGAGAAACAAGGAAACTGTTTTTATTGTTGTTCTACTGGAGCCTGATGCTCACATTTTTTAAAGCAACTACCTTTGGTAGATTACCTTGAAACTTAAGAAATTTAGAAGTATGATAGATGGGAAATGTAGCGCAGATAAACCCTGATTTCAGCTGCAAAATAAAGGGAAATTCAATACCCTGATAGTATTAGCATTGTATTTACAGCTGTCGCTGCTGCCCACATGAATAAATGCTCCCCATGGACCCAGATCAAAGGTAGTCACGGTGTGACAGAGCATGAGACCATACTATAATAATTTTACAGATTTAGAAGAATGTTTCAAATGAAAGTGCATATGATATAAGTTGCAGGTGTTCATAAACATGATGCAGGGTTCAAGCTGCTGTTGGCTTGGAGCTGTGCTGCTCTACTTACCACTTTCTCCTGAAATTATGCCTGAGTAGATCAATCACAACCGTGGTGACTCCCTTTTGGGAGAGATACTTCATCTCTGTGCATGTGTATGTGTATATGTGTCTGTATGTGTATGTGTATGTTTGGTGCATTTAATCTACTGTATCAATTCTTGTATTAATGCTCCATACCTAGTGGAAATCTTATCTATATAGACTTTCAAACCTCAAATTGTATATTTTCTTGTCTTTGTACTTACATTTGATTTACTCGTATAATGAGCATGTAATGAATATGTGCATGCGTGTGTGCGTGTGTGTGTGTGTGCATGTGTGTATGTATCTCAAAAACTGCTGTCTAAAAAGCTAGAGGGGCACATTTCTGAAGTTTTGCACACTCCCGGGCCTTTTAGGCTGAAATTTTGATGGGAGTTAAGACATTAGTGCTCCCCATACCAGGATAAACCCATTTATATTGTACTTTCCTACTTTGCAAACACTTAGCCACTCTATTAATTCTTAGTCTCCTTTAATATTGGACAGCTCTGTTATTTTCAATGAGATAAATAATAATTAAACTCTAACAAATAACTCTGGCCACTTAACTTCTGGCTCCATCTCAATTTTAAAACTGTGAACCCAGAAAATAATCAGCAGCTATAAAACAATTTGCTTCCTATTGCCTGGTTCCAAGACAGTCCCGTAGGGCAGCTGTACAGCATTTATACTGCAACGGAGTTTAGAATTTTCTCTGAAAACAATGGGCAAATTTGACCATGACTGATTTAAAGTTTGACAGTGTAGGTTAATTTCATTTTTTAACAATGTTATAAACATCTTTAAATAATATACAAGAAGTTTGAAGTGGCATATAAATATAACTATGTGGCTATTATAATTAGTATTTGAAGAACTGCCATAGTCAAATGTCATTGAATTTGAATGTATATGCCTATTTTAGAACAAACTGTATACTATAGTCATGTTTGATATGTTTCTTTGACTATACATTTTTTCTGAAGTTAGAAACAACTAGCAGTGGGCATTTTTATTCCTATGGGTATTACTAATACAATTCTTATCATTCTTATTTAAAAAAAGATTTAGAAGGAAATTACTTTTTTTTTTGAAATTTATTTAGAAAGAGAGAGGGGGTGTTTTCATGAGCAGGGGAGGGGCAGAGAGAGAGGGAGAGAGAGAATCCCAAGCAGGATCCTCGCGGACAGGGTGGAACGTGTCATGGGGCTCAGCCCCACGAACCCTGAGATCATGACCTGAGCCTCAATCCAGAATCCGCTGACTCGCTGACTGAGCCAGTAAAATGAATGTGTTAGGTGCTTTACTGGGAAATTTATCTCTGACAACTCAGCAGAGATTTTTTTTTTTTTTTCAACGTTTATTTATTTTTTGGGACAGAGAGAGACAGAGCATGAACGGGGGAGGGGCAGAGAGAGAGGGAGACACAGAATCGGAAACAGGCTCCAGGCCCTGAGCCATCAGCACAGAGCCCAACGCGGGGCTCGAACTCCCGGACCGCGAGATCGTGACCTGGCTGAAGTCTGACTTCAGCCGACTGCGCCACCCAGGCGCCCCAAGATTTTTTTTTTAAATAAAATAATGAAAGGACATGCTAACTGGGGCATTTCCTCAGCTCCAGCTAGCAATGTGCACCCACGGGATTATGTGTGATCCTACCCAGGGAAGTGATGTGTGTCTCGTTTTAGTTGCTTCACTTTTGTCTGGGTCTTGAACCATGCAGTGCTCTCAGGTGTGAGATTGTCCCTGGACTATTATGTGATGCTTTTTACCTTGTATAGGATGATGTCCAGTTTTAAATATTGTAAATCTGTAGACCTTTTTTTGCTTATTTTTTCCCAGGTGAGAAATTCTTTTTGGTTCTAAAAGTCCTCTTTCTTTTGGTGTGAATTGTCCCAAAGTCATCTCAAGAGGACGTTTTTCTGTTAGTGTTTCGAAAATCTCTATGAAACATCAGCAGTTTCTTTTAAGCAAAATTCACTTTTTTTTTTTTTTTATAACTTGACGAGGGGCTTCAAGTATATGCTTCCTGAGAGAAACTAAAAAGATTTAAAATTGTATAAATTAGTTAAATATAATAAAATCTGACATGTTATCTTGTGATTGAAGAATTCTCATATACTTAGATGGCAAAAGAAGCAATAATTATATTTACCTGCTTCTACAGCAAATTATTGCACAGGTGACTGCATTTATCTAATGTGATAAAGTCAAAACCATTCTCTCATTCCAGAGCTACAGAGTATATGTTTTCTTTTTTTTTTTTTAATCTGGCCCAGCAAATCATTACTATCCTGTATTTTCCACTGCATTATTAAGTTAGCTTCAAAAGACCTAAAATGTGGGGTTTTCTTTTTTTTTTTTTTTTGATTTTTTAAAGTTTATTTATTTATTTATTTATTTATTTAGAGGGAGAGAGAGAGAGAGAACACAAGTGGGGAAGGGGCAGAAAGAGAAGGAGAGAGAAAGAGAATCGTCAGCAGGCTCCACACCGTCAGCATGGAGCCCCGAGTGGGGCTGGAACTCACAAACCATGAGATCATGACCTGAGCTGAAACCAAGAGTCAGATACTTAGCCGACTGAGACACCCAGGTGCCCCAAATACGGGGTTTTCATTGATTCTTGGAGCAAACATTTCAAAACTTCTGAGAATTAAGAGGATGGTATGTTTATTTTTCCCTAATTATCTTTTTTTTTTTGAGAAAAATACCTACTTAATACAAATTTAAAAGTAATTTGCATCTGCCAACTATCATTATTGTTTGTAGCCTTTTTTAAGTTGAAAATATGGTAAACATAGTATCTCTATAAATTATGAAGTTATCTTAAAAAACAAAAACAACAAGTCTGAAGCTACATAGAACCTTAGTCTAGCCGCTCACAATTTCTTTGAAATCACCAATGTTTTTGAATATCTTTTTACTATTTTATATGCTCTCAAAGCAAACTTAGGCCCTTTTATACAACTCGACAGATACTTAACATTTCTACTCTCTGTGTTCAAGCAGAGTTTTACACAAATGGGATTGTGAAGAAATGGCATTTTAACCTTTGCTTTCTGACATAAATGTGTCTCAGGACTTTAAAGCTGTTAATTGAAGAAACTACAATACTTTCCCATACATATTGGCCTGGATGCACTTTTAACAAATGCGGGGAAAATAACGGTTCTCTTTTACATATATTTTATCTTTAGTATTTCCTTAGGGCCCACTGACTAGATGTGAGCTTTTTCTTGGGATGTGGAGAGTCATTCTTCCACACACACACACACACACACACACACACACACACCTGGCCTGTTTCTACCTCTCTTCTGGGGGCCACAGCCAGGTGAGCCACTTCTGTACTTGAAACCCTTCAAAGCCTTCCAAATCTCTGAACAAAAACAATTCCTTGTTTCCAATATAATTTTTGACCAAAAATTTGACCATTATCGGCCAAATGACCAAATCGGCCATTAGAAAATAATGAAATGTTTTTCTTCTGTATCAGGAAAAAAAAAAAAGCTACAAGAAGAGCTAACGAGTTAGTTTTGCAAACAGCATGGGTGTGCCGTAGGGATGGAATATCTTTGGTGTCTTTCACTCTGCTACCATTTCTGAACGATGAGCAGGTTACCGCCTTGCCACTGGGGGAGGCAACCTCAATGTACAAAGATACTTTTTTTTTTTTTCCTTAATAGTCGACCCAGGAGAGATTTGGAATTGAGTATAGAGACATAACAAAGCCGCATTCAAATTTATCTCAATGTTGTTTAGCAAAAATCTGCATATTTTGAATATTATAAGTACCAAAATACTTAGGTATCTTATAACCAGTTTTTTTTTCAATGTTTATCTATTTCTTTTCAGAGAGAGAGAAAGAGAGAGATGGTGCGTGGGAGCAGGGCGGAGGCAGAGAGAGAGGGAGAGAGAAACCCAAGCATGCTCCAGCTGAGAGACCCCTACGCCTGACGCGGGGCTCCATCCTACGCGGTGAGATCATGACCTGAGCCAAAAATCAAGTCTGATGGTCAACTGACCGAGCCATCAGTCTGCGCTCTTATAACCAGTTTTAAAATATGTACTTGAAAAACAAATTTGTATTTCTGATTTCAAGTTAGAAGTTTACAACTAATAGAAGCATTTAAAAGAGCTTAAGAATTGTCTCATTTATAAATGCATTTATTAGATTTACAAGACATTTCAAGTGTGTGGAAAGGTTTTATTTATTATGACAGACAACTGAAGTATTTGTAAGGAAATGGAATATGTTAACTTCGTATACACATACTGAAATGACTTAGAGCACTTAATTGTTTAATGGTTAAAAATCCTTATAAAATGTAATAATATCTACAAGCAGAATTTAAAATTTCCAGGGGAACTTCACTCTTGACTTTGTGATTTTTGTTACATTAAATAAAAATTAATAATATTAATTAAAATTAAAAATCATTTTATAATCATAAATTATATATTATATATATTACAATCATAAATTAAAATCATTTCTTCATATCATTTCTATCTAAAAAAGCTACCTCAGGACCACCCAAATGCTCACATTGACAGCTTAAAAGGTACTGTAAGTATTTCAACTCAGGACAAATGACAATGTGATGCTGGCAGGGAAGGGGAAATGGTACAGACCATTAAAGGGAGAATTGTCAGTGCTCTGAAATGTGAACAGTTTGGTTCCTATTCAAACAATAGTCTCTGAGTATTTACTCAATAGTGGGATCGGGAAGAAGCCAATTTTCCATTCAAAGACAGTGCATGCACGAAGAGATCCACATAGCGGCCCATTTCTGCTGGAGAAGGCAAAATCAATGTTAGGATTTTTTTTTTTTTCAAAGCATTTTCCATTTTTCTATGAGCGAGCATCAGTTTTGTTTATTAGTTCATTGGTATTTTTGTGCATGTGTGTGCTATTTAGCGGGGCTGACTTCTCTGGAAATATTAAGGAGTTCAAAGTTTAGATTAAACACTTAAATCACCAGTTTCGTGTACATTACAGAACACATTATTGGCTTCCAGAATTTCACCAGATTGCCCACTGCAATTGCATGTGCACACTGCAGAAACACTCAGTGAAGATTGGTTGGCCTTTTAATTTTCTCTCCAGGGTGCTAGCTGCTCTAGAGGGTAAGATGAATTTACATTCACAGTCACAGGAAGGATTGTCTGAGGGAGCATTATTTCCCTTCCCAACCCTTGATAAGGGCTCTGGAACAATTCTATCAATTGTTAGACACAGAAGTTACAAGACATAAGTCAAAGAGTTACCATAGTTTTCCATGGTGTGGAAAGTGATGTGGGGAGTGATGGTGCCCTTACTGGACATCCGGAGTACTGAGGGGGTGGAAGATAATTTGTTCGTTTGGGGTTTGAAATTCCAACTGGCTGGTGGTTGGAAATGCAGGACTGAAGCACAGGCCGGAAGCCAGAGTGAAGGAGGAAGATTTAAAAGTTAAGTTTTCAGGAGGTGCCTGGGTGGCTCAGTTGGTTGAGCATCCAACTTCGGCTCAGGTCATGATCTCAGGGTTCATGAGTTTGAGCCCCCATCGGGCTCACTGCTGTCAGTGAGCGTCAGTGAGTGCACAGCCTGTTTGGGATCCTCCATCTCCTTCTTCCTCTGCCCCTCCCCTGCTAATGCTCTCTCTCTCAAAAATGAACAAACATTTTAAAAAATAATAATTTTTTAGAACCGATATAGAAGCCTAAGATTGCCCAGAAAGAATGTGAGGAGAGAAGGGATCCCAGGAATATCTCCATACAGCGTACGGCAGCCTGAGGGGAAGCTCGAGACAGAAATGTGCACGTGGGACCTGGAATTGAACCATGAACTAGAATCTGCAAAGGTGTATGTGGCTCACACAGTGTGGGCCACGCACGCGTGTGTATATGTGTGTGCAGTAGGTGTTTAGCATGAGCCCACGTTTAATGTGGGCGATTACACATGCAAATATAAATTCTCAAAAAGTCTCCAAGAATTCTCTTTAGGGCACCAATTCGTGAGCGCTGGGAAGCAGCTCCCTGTGGGGGCGGGGCATGCATTTTCGGGCTTCACTGCAGTCCACGCAACTCACACAATCCGCGTCTATTCACTTGCAGGCCCACAGCTCCCTGCCTGTCGTTATCTGCCTCTGTGATTTTGAGTTCGTGATCCATGGTTTGCGGGATTTAAACAGAAGAAAGTTTCGGCGTGGGTAGTGGGCAGTGTGGTGTGACATTTTGGGCTGAACTGTTTCTATTAGCTTTCCTTTTTGTGAACACCTACTTCACTTTGGATAGTGTTATGCGTTGAACTGCATCCTCTCCAAATTCATATGTTGAAGGACCAGCCCCTGGTACCTCAGGATAGGACGACATTTGGAAATGGAGTCGTTACGATGTACTTAGTGAAGATGAGGTCACGTTGGAGTACAATGGGCCCCCCAATCAAATATGACTGTGTCCTTATAAAAGAGGAAATTGGGACACAGACACGTATACAGAGAGAATGCTTTGTGGAGATGAAGGCAGAGATCTACAAGTTAAGGAACATCCTAAGATTGCCAGAGAAGCACCAGAAGCTCTAGAAAAGGCACAGACCAGATTTTCCCTTACCTCCCCTCTCCCCTAGGAGGAACCCCTCCCCCCGCCCCTTCCAACACTCCAGTCTGGGACTTCTGGCTCCCAGAGTAGTGAGACAATAAGTTTCTGTTATGTAAACCACTGAGTCTGTGGTACTTTGTTAAGGTATCCCTAGCAAACTAATGCAGAGGGAAAGAGTATTCTTACTGAAGACAACTTTTTGCCACTTTTATTTAAGATCACAGGAAAACATCTTTTTTTCTAGAGACTACGAATTATAAAATTTGATAAGGAAAGCATGCATAAGAATAACATTTGGCACATTTAGACAAAGATACCCATTTAGTTAACTGTGTGAACAAATCCCATAGCTGAGAGATAAGCAAGCCTAGGTTTGAACCTTGCTGCCCCCAGGACTGATGTGGCTTTGCGGGCATTGCCTAATGTCTTTTTAGCCTAGGTATTATTTATAAATATGAATCTCAAGAGTCTTGTCATATAGCAGTGTTTTAAGGCATAAATAAGGAGAAAACAATAAAAGGCCTGGCACAGTGCCCACACAGGATAAACATTGAACAAACTGTAGTTTATATTATAAGCACTTATCATTCTTACTATTTCATTTTAAGAATCACACATCAAAGCATCAAAGTGGTGCCCAAACTCTTGGGATTTTAAGGAACTTGACTTTTTTTTTTTTTTTTTTTTTTTTTTGGAGTCATGTTGAGTTATGATATGCTTCTAAAAAAAGCTGAGACTTCTTGGTACGCAAGTGTGGAGTTTAAGGAAAAATGTAGACTACCCCAATTTAATTGGAGTGGAATACTCTGACCCTGTGAGTGTGTCATCCAAAGGTGCTTGCTTTAGAACTGGTGTGGAGTTCAAATCCTCAGAGCCCGTTGCTCATAGTGGCTGCCAAGTGCACTTTACAGGCGTCTTACCCCATTCGATGTCATGACCGGTGTATGAGTTCATTTCCGCACCACAATGGGAACTCCTGCAAGTAGAGACCTAACTTCAGTCTCTTCTTCTTTATCTACTGAAGACACAGATTCATGCTTGCTGGATACGTAGACAGTAATTCTCAGTAAGCAAAATAAAAGAAACAGCAATACTACTTAAAAGATGGTGTTACTGCTGCGGTTTCTTGGTCTAATGAAATTAAAATGATACTGCATGAAGTGTTGGTTAGGGTAAAGTTATGGATAATAGTATCTTTTACCCTGATTTCGTTTCTCCCTTTAATGAAACTATCTATTCCCTCTTAAGATTAGAAGAACACTTTTGGATGATTTATGTTAAAGGGGTACCTTTGTCTGGGCTCTTTTCCAGACCTTTTCTACAATTATTACAGTTACAACTTCTGGAAATGCTTGGCTACAGTTATGCCTGGTTAAATATATTATCCAGTCTCTAAAGCCTAGAGTAGACATTTATGCATGTATTAAAGTAAAAAAAAAATAACCACTTTACATATAATTTTATTATTTCTGATCCACTTTATAAATCCCATCTTTCTAATTCACTTAAAAAGCAAGCTGTCCTGCAAAGAGATATTTGTAAAACAAACAAACAAAAAGAAAATGGGTGAAGAGACTGAACATAAGACATCTTTTGAAACAGAATGTTGTTTCTTGCTTGGATGTTATTCCACTAGCTGCCATTCTCTTTTCTTTGTTACTCTTTAAAGTACAAACCACGGGGCGCCTGGGTGGCTCAGTTGGTTAAGCGTCTGGCTCAGTTGGTTAAGCGTCTGACTTCGGCCCAGGTCACAATCTCGTGGTTCATGAGCTCAAGCCCTGCATGAGGCTCTATGCTGACAGCTCAGAGCCTGGAGCCTGCTTCGGATTCTGGATCTCCCTCTCTCTCTGCCCCTCCCCCGCTCACGCTCTGTCTCTCTTTCAAAAATAAATAAGCATTAAAAACAAATTTTTAAGTACAACCCAGGAATTAGACAGCCCCAGCTGAAATATAGGGTCAAGAGCTAAACAATATTTCAGCCCAAATTTTACGGAAAAATACGTGCATTTGATAATCTGATAAGTGTGAAAACTTTTACCTGAGGTAAAGTATTGCAGGACTTTATTTTTTTAATTTGCAAAGGCATTTCCAGAATAGTAGAAAGAGAATAAGCAGTATTTTGTTTCAGCTTTTAGCAGCTTTCGTCATTTTAAATATGGTTTATATTCATAATGATGGAAATTTGTAGCTGTTTGTAGTTTGGTATCCTGTGGAAAATGAGGGGACCTCAGTTCAGTCCTAAAGGCCAGCATTGCAAAAATACTTAGTCCTTGCAACATTTTGTTTATAAGCAAAGAACTGAACAAGCTCAAAGAGTCACCTTTACTTTTAGCTGACTTGGGAATAGGCAGCGTATGTGGGTTATTATTCAAGATTTTGGTTTCAGTTGACTTGAAGTCAGTGTAAGAGGTGTGTGTGTGTGTGAGCAAGAGACAGAAAGAATATCAATAGATTTTCTTGAGATGAATAGAAATTGATCTCAATCAGGATTTTTGTTTTGGTTTGGTTTTAAGTTCATTTATTTAGAGAGAGCACGAGTGGGGGTGGGTGGGACAGAAAGAGAGGAAGAGAGAATCTCAAACAGATTCTGTGTTGTCAGCACAGAACCTGACGAGGGGCTCGAACTCACGAACCTTGAGAAATAACCTGGGCCGAAATCAGGAGTCTGATGCTTAACCGACTGAGCCCCGGCTGGGCGCCCCTCAGTCAGGATTTTTTGAATCAAACTTCACTCAAATATCACCTGCTGGCGTCAATCCTTCATGCGCATGGAGCGTCCTTGTGCACACTACCTGCTTGAGTTTGCCAAGAGTGCAAGGCCCTGACCACTCTTTCCCTGGGCCATTTCTTAGGGTGGTATGTTTGTCCTTTAAAGACAAAGAGCAGACTTACTTCGTGCTTGGGTTTCCCAAGCTGTGTTTATCAGCTGTGATGCAAACCCACCAAGCGTAAGACTGGCCCTCTGCGTCCCAGCCGGGGATAGGAGGAATCAATGCAAACTTGCTGCTCATGCTACCTGCTCTGCTGTTTCCTTGCCTCTGACCCGGGAGATCTGTGTCTTCTGCCAGAGTCCATGAAACACGGATAGACTGATGGACTAGCTTACAAGAAGGGCCAAATCCCAGACCCAAACAGTATCTCAGAACTGAGATTGGAAATCATATGCAGTAAAAGACAGCACTGATGAGAAGGGCATAGATGATTTTGGACTAAGAATATCATTCAGGCCATCCAAAATACAGTCAAAATAGAGCCAATTTTCTTTCAATTTACCATTTTTTTGGTATACGAATCTCCAAAGGAACCAAAATGAGTTATAAACCACATTCAACATAATAACAAAACAATTATTTTTTTTTGCGCTGAGGTAAATCCTTAAATGCTAGTCTCAGCTCAGAGAAAGTATTTCAGAACCACTTACAAAGTAGTTTAGAAAAATAATACACTTGGAAAGTTTTAAAAAGAATTCAATATTAGCATATTTGAGTTACCTAACAGCAAAATAATGAAAATGTGTTTATGATTTGGTTGCTCAGAGCAGCATTTATTTGAAGTTTGGACTGTCTCCTTATTGGATATGGTGTGGAATAATGAAACACTGTAATGTAATTTTAACAATCCAGATTTTCTTTCATGAAAAATTGTGGAAATAGCAAGCTTGAGTTGAAAGCATTGGGTTGCAGGTACCCAGCATGGATCCTGAAGTATCTCTAAGAACTGCAATTAAAAGGTGTTTATATTTGGAGATAGGAGATTCTGATTCCTTAGGGCCCTGTTAAATTAGGTGCAAAATGATACGTTCATAGCTGAATTAAAAAAAAAAAAATGTTGTCAGAGCTGCTTAACATCTGGCAAAATAATCTTGGTTTAGAACAGAGATTCCTATACATTGATGGCTTCCCCAAGAGTAAGCCACCACAAATACATGCTACTCATCAAAAGGGAAAGAAAATAAGCTTTATAAAAAAGGGAAAGTATAGACCCTATATGTGTAAATGAGATTTCAATAAAAATTGGAAGACTCTTTTGATACCATAATTTTACATTTTGCAACACTTACTGTTTGTGAGTTTTTATGGCTCAGAACTCTGAATTCATCATGAAAAAGTATCTAGTTGCGATCATTTCACCCATAATAATGAGCTAGCTTCTCTTTCCATATGCATTTTATGCTTATTTCTGTCTCTTTTTACCATGTGGTTTAATGCTTATTGCTTATTGTCAAATTTACTTATTTTCTGTTATTTGTGTGGCTTCTGGGTATTGCTCTTTGCGAAAAGAAAAGAACCCATGTATTTATAAGGAATACGTTTAGGGACTGCGCTGTTCTTTACAGGTTGGGAAGGATGGAGGAGTGAGGAAAAGAAGGAAATGTTTCTTTGTTACAATATACTGATGGCCAACATCCTGGGGATGGAACAGCTTGTGCATTTATGAAGAAGGGATCTTTGGATTGTATTCTTTACTGGGAAAAGTTTCTCGACATTCTGCTCATTAAATGAGTTCAAACTGCCAAGACTGGGCTGCAGCACATTTATTCCTAGCAATAAGAGTCAAATCTATCGCCACATTTACAGATTGAATCAATTGAATACACACACACACACACACATATATTTTTTACATTGGCTTTTGCAGTTTCTTAAAATAAAGCAAAAATCGCTCTAAATATTGAAATGTACCAATTTCCTTTCTGTTCTTCTGAGAAAACTATTGAGGTGTTAGGAGAGAACAATATGTGAGATAACAGCTACCTGTGTTCCAGTTTTCCAGATGAAAGGGTTGCTTTCAGAGACATATTATTTCCTACCATAAAAACGTTGCCACCTCATCAGCAATTGCGTAAAAATAAAATTTAGTTTCCTCTACTCTTTAAATAAATTTTAATGTCTCTAAAAAGTAAAAGAATATGAATCTTTCTATCACCACTGACTTCTACCTTGGCCTCCATGATGGTCTTGAAATAAGCCAGCAGGTTGTCACCTTATTCCACAGCTGCCTTCTCAGGGGCACCTTCCTCGATGACCCCCCCCCGCCCCAAGGAAAATTGCAACCTTCACATAACCCCAATTCCTCTCATCTGCCATTCCTACTTTATCCTTTCTGTTGGCACTCATCAAAATCGAGCATAATGTGTATTATACCTACCTGTTTATTGTTGATCTCATTCCTAGACCATAAGCTCCACGAGGAGAGTTTGTTTGGCCCCATGCTATTTTCCAAATGCCCTCAGTGGTGCCTGGCACACTGCAAGGAAGGGCTCAAAAAACATTGTTTGAATGAATGATTCCATGTCTGCAGTTCTGTCAATCATCTGAGGCAAAATGGTACCTGTACTTTTTCAAAAAGTAGAAATTCTGATTTAAAAAACAATGATGAAGGTTTTTGTTGTTTTGTTATGTGTTTTGTGTTAAGCTTAAAGGTGTAGTATTGCTTGCTAGATTTTCCTTTTTTATTTTGGTCTCAGGGAATCTCAAGTGCCCTCATTTCCTTTAAAGGATTGTGTTGTTGAAGCCATTACTACGCAGCTGTGGTTGTTTCCAGGAGTCAGAGAAAGATATAAATGGGAAGGTCTTTCAGAGACACTACCTGTACCCTTGAATTCTGCTATAGAGGCTTTACCTCTAAAAGGGCTTCATTCGTAGAATCAATCATCCCTCCAGAAAAATCAATGGACCTGCTGTTACATCTGCTTAAAATGTATGTTTCTTTGCACATGGAGACTGTTTTTTTTTTTAATAAAGTAACTGACTTCTGTCTTTTCTCTCCAAGTATTGCTAAAAATAAACACATATTTCTTATCTTCCATTACATAATTCTTCCCTTGCAAGAATTCCATTAACTTAAAAACAGATAGTGATCTTTTTCTTGCTAACTTAAGGAAAAAATTATAAAAAGGCAAGGCGGTGAACCAATAATATAATTTACACCATAAAGTGACATAAAGATTTATCATTTGGAATCCATATGAGGATAACTCTTTCACCAGGTCTCTGTTCAGCCATGTCTACAAAGGGTAATCGGATCACCTCTATCCATCAAGAGCTCCCCTGGGGTTGGTGAAGAAGCACTCTAGTAGGATATGGGATGATCTTTCTAATCGTTTCTTTACAAATATGTAAACCTGAAAATGCACACACTAACGCTTATCACTTCAGACAGTTTTATGGATAAGATTTATTAGATTATATCTATGACCAGAGATTATACCGTTAATAGTATCTTCTTTGATGAACAAACAGAAAGAGGACAAACCAAAAAAAACAGACTCTTAACTCTAGAGAACTGGTGGTTACCCGAGAGGAATTGAGGGTGTGTGTGTGCGTGTGTGTGTGTGTGTGTAGGTAAAATAGGGGATGGGGATTAAGAGCACACTTACTGTGGTGGTGCCTGAGTGGCTCAGTGATTTGAATGTCTGACTCTTGATTTTGACTCAGATCATGATTCCAGGGTCATGAGACTGAGCCTTGCATGGGGCTCCATGCTGAGTGTGGAGCCTGCTTAAGATTCTCTTCCTCTGCCCCTCTCCCCTATTCATGCACGCTCTCTCTAAAATAAAAAAATAATAATAATAATAATTAAAAAAACTAAAAGAAGGAGTAGAACTTATTGGTACACCCGAAACCAATATCACATTGTATGTTAATTGCAATGGAATTAAAAAACAAATACATTTTTTCAAAATCTGACATGGCAGCTTTCCTCCTATTTGTGGAATGATCTTAAGAAGAAACACTAAAATTAAAACACGCTAGCCAAAATTTCCCAGATAATTTTATTTTATTTTTTTAAATTATCTTTTGATGTTTATTTATGTTTGAGAAGGGGGGGAGGGGCAGAGAGCAAAGGAGACACAGAATCTGAAGCAGGCTCCAGGCTCCGAGCTGTCAGCACAGAGCCCAACGCGGGGCTCGAACTCACGGACCTGAGAGGAAGTCAGTAGCTCAACCGACTGAGCCCCCCAGGCGCCCCTCCAAGATAATTTTAGAAAAGCGAGCCACTTCTTCCCTACCCACTTTCTACTAAATTCAGCAGCATGAGAATTTCTTTTAAAAAATGAAGCGAATTCTTTGTTCTACGTAATGTTATGTTGATGTGCTAACCCTTGTTGTAAGCATTAATATACAGTTTCCCAATGAATGGCACTACAGTACTGTCCATTCTGTATTGTGTAGAATTTGTTGCTCTTGACATCTATCACCACGTTCACACTTACTACACATATCTACAAGTACACAGCATCCACCTGGCTGGCTACAATATATACACACAATTGTCATTCTAGTGGAAATAGTGACATTAGATGAATTTGTATACTTTCTAATGGTAAAACGTGAAAACAATACAACCCAATGTGGTTCCCATCCTTTGGTTTGCAGTCAAAAGTCTTACAGACAAATTTATTGCCTCAGTATGGTAATCTACTCGACTCAGTTGTCTTAGAGCAGTTATTCCAACTTCTTCAAGAACCTTTGTGATCTTTCTCCTTAAGTGATTTATCTCATACGGTGCTTTAGTTTGTAATCTGCTTCACATTCTTTCAGAATGTCGCATAATCAAATACCAAAAATGAGAGTACGTTTTCTGTTGTGAATAAACATGCATCTACCTTTAATTCCAACGGTGAATAAAACTTGAATTTCATTGGTTAGAACAGTCGACAGAACATCCTGAATGCTTTCTTCATAGGAATATAGTCCCATTAAATTTGCTTCTTTTGGTGGGCAAATACTCAGAATGTCTTTCACCTGTGAATTCTTCATCAGAGAGTTATTGACCTTAAAGGCCAGTCCTAATGTTTTAGAACATGTGGATCATTTCCTGTGTTTTTACTAGGCCCCTACTTTTTTTGTAAATTTACTTATTAAAAAAAATAACAATGACTTCTATGTAGTATAATCCACTCAGCAACACATCAGCATAAACCCGCATCTTTCACGAATTTAATAATCTTCTTTTGCCACATCAACCTCTAGCTCTGGTTCAACACATTAAGAAATCATCCATACGGGGCTTTTATTTTTGTTCCCAGCCAAAATGAATTTCTTTGTAAACTCCACGATTTCCCATGAATCCATGAATTTGAAACTACTGAGCACCATAAGCAGTGCCCTACTCTAAGGATTAATGGGAAAATATTTGGGGTTTTCTAACTCTGACTGAAGGCTGGGTGAAATCAATTATTTAAGCACTATAAACCAAGGGCTTGGGTCTCAGACAACGATTACAAAGCAGACACACTTTAACACCCAGAACAACCATGTGGATCTTGTTGACTTCTTTACCATGGCCAAAGGGTGAATGAAATATCATTCCTGTCTGCTGATGCCATGGAGATTCCTTCAATCTAAGAGCAGCTGGAGGTCCCATTTACACACACACACACACACACACACACACACACACACTTCTTTTTAGTTGTACAGATGTTAAATATAAAGAATTTCTACAGCTTTTATTAAAGTGATCAGAAAAGCAATTGACTTTTTCTACTGTATCTGCAGCGGTTTTCTGGGTTTCAAACACTCAATTTGTACAAAGTAATAAATGTCGGTGCTATATAAAGGAAAGTATTATGTTTCTTACTGTGCTCTAGAAATAGTCAAATGTTATGGAAAAATTTATTGAAGACTCAATGTGACTTTTACAGACTATCTGATTTTTACTATGCCTGGGTGCTCAGCACTTGTGTGAACCCAATGTTTCACATTGCAGTTAGGTGAGTTGTTTCAAATACATGACTTTCAGATTGCTAAAACTTCCAATTCAAAGAAAATCAATGTGTATTTTACACAGTATTGGAGGAAGTGGGAGAGAGGAAAGATTATAGGAAGAAGGAGGTGTTCACCAACAGTTGTGTTTAGAGCTCTTATTTGGAAGATTGGCACCAGCTTCCATGGCTTTGAAATCTAATAATCACATAAAGCCTCCCTCAAAGTGCTTGCAGCTTTTGGTGACAGTTTTTCCTGTATAGATCAACCTGCAGTAATATATCAAGATCAAGGTACATTTCAAAGAGAAATTCTCTAAAAACAAATCATGGTCACTGCTGATTAATCATTCAGAATCATAAATCTCGTGTGGTGAGTTGACAGAAACCAGACATTGGCACTGAACTGAAAAAAACAAACAAAAAAACCAAAATGAAACAACAGTAACAACAAAACAAACAAACAAAAAACAACACCAAAAAAACCCCAACTATTATTCCTCCTTGTTTGTAGTGATCGATGTGACGTTTTAGAATCGGTCCCAGTCGAATCTCTTCTGGTGTCTGTGATTCAGACCAGAGCATTCTACTTCAAACCTTTATTCACTGACCCCTAATGGAACGTTGTGAAACTATGGATAGCTTCACATTTAACTGACCATTTTAAAGGTCTCATCATAAACATAAATACTGAAACAAAAAAACAACCACCCTCCAACGTATGGTAAATGATCATAACTAAATTAAAACTGTACCTCATTTTTTGAGTTGTGGCTTATGGAATTTAAAAACTATAGCAACTTGATATGAACCATCAACTAGTTTTAAAATATATAAAACAGGGACACATGGGTGGCTTAGTTGGCTCAGGTCATGATCTCACGGCTTGTAAGTTCGAGCCCCACATCAGGCTCTGTGCTGACAGCTTAAAACCTGAAGCCTGCTTCGGATTCTGTGTCTCCCTCTTTCTCTGTCCCTCCCCTGCTTGCTCTCTGTCTCTCTCTCTCAAAAATAAGTAAACACCAAAAAAATTTAAAAAAATAAAAATATATAAAACATAATTATGTTTGAATGTCTTCTGGTCATTTTATCATACTTCTATGTAAAAAGAAAACATGTACATATATATATGCATACTTTAAATGTAAAATTTTATAATTTCCTGTGGTTGTAAATCTCTGATAAAATATTTTTTTTTCTGAATAGGGTTTTCGCTCTAGTTTTAATTATACAACACTGATAAAAACGTTTTATATATACTAAAATTCTGAAACATAATGCTTAAATATAAAAAGGAAGAAATCTGGTAGTGTATCTCTTTATAGATTTCTTAGCGGATGGAACTTTTAAAAGTTAATTTATGTCTCTAAATATTACTTGTTGCTAGATTTAGACAGTGTTCAAACCCAATTCTATCTGTTTTGTTTGCTTAGATGTACCTGTTCAGAAACCTTATCACATAGATAAGCAGGTAGGAATAGAAGCCTTATTATTAGAATTGGGCACAATTCTTTGCAGTCCTTCCCGGTTATCACTCCAAATAACAGATTATTAAAAACCATCTTGCTAGTAGATCACTATCAGTTGGGTCTTGCCCTAATTTTGTTCAAAACAAATAAACTACCTGTCTTATGAAAAGATTTTTCACCAGTTATTAATCATTTCCTTTTGCAACACCAATGTTAATATTTTTATACCTCTGTTTTGTTTCCCAGAAATTTATATCCTGGAATAATGGACTACAGTAACTTTGAGACGGGGATAGTGGTATCTTGGGAGGGAAATTGAACAGTAGGTCTTGAACCTCAATTAAAAGTATATTCTCATGGCTCCTGGCTGGCTCAGTTGGCTGAGCATCTGACTTCAGCTCAGGTCATGATCTTGAGGTTTGTGAGTTCCAGCCCCACATCAGGCTCTGTGCTGACAGCTCAGAGCCTGGGGCCTGCTTCGATTCTGTGTCTCCCTCTGTCTCTGACCCTCCCCTGCTCATGCTCTGTCTCTCTTTGTCTCTCAAAAAATAAACGTTAAAAAAATTTTTTTAAAAGTATATATTCAGGAGGATCAATTTAAGACAGTATATATGTGAGAATTTAGAAACATAGAAGTTGAGAATCTGAAAATTCATGTATAGATCTCCCCCCCCCCCGAAAAGACTTTATATATACCTAAGGTGTATGCATACCACAGCTGGTTTAGAGCATTTTAATTTACCATGAAAAATTTCTCTTCTTCAGTTCAGATTAGGTAATTATGAGGGCATCATCACAGTTTAAGTGGGTTTTATTTCTGTCATCCATGTGCATAACCATCTTTGAGGGAGGTAAGAAGAACAACGATAATAGGAAATGTTCCTGTCAGTATCCTGTGGTACAATAGGGGATTAACATTTTTTTAAGTGATTATTTATTTTATTTTTGAGAGAGAGAAAGAGAATGAGAGAGAGAGAAAGAGAGAGAGAGAGGGAAAGGGTATGAGCAGGGGAGGAACAGAGAGAGAGGGAAAGAGAAGCCCAAGCAGGCTCTGTGCTGTCAGTGTAGAGCCCAATGTGGGGCTCAAACTCATGAACCATGATCATGACCTGAGCTGAAATCAAGAGTTGGATGCTAACCGACTGAGCCACCCAGATGCCCCAGGACTCACATTTTTATCAGTAGTCTCATAACATATCTCAAAGTTCTTTGACTTTCAGGGTAGCATTATGTAACAAAACAAAACCAAAAAACAAAACAAAACAAAAAACATTAAATGACTTTAATTTGTAGACAAAGAAATAAGATTTATGCAAAGATTTATGTATTATACAAGTTAAAATACAGGAGATCCTGGGAATGATTTAACTTTTATTCATCGATAGATTAGTATAAATTCTTTATGTGGAAAATCCAAGGGAATGAAACTCTTATCTTTATCCTTTATTTGGATAATATCTCATATTTCTGAATTTTGGTTGTGCAGCATTTCCCATCTCTTCCATCCCTTTGGTGTTCGTTGCAAGCTAACTAAAACTCCTGACCATGTTTGTAATGAGAAGCATGCTATTTTTGCACCATGGCTAGCATTTTCTCTTTCCATTTAAAATCTACTTTTAATAATGTACTGTTTGCTTTGTTTTCTTTGGGGTTTGTTTTTGTTTTTTACTATCATGGTACATGGAAATATTTTCTTCTTGGAAATCGTAATAATAGCTAGCTTATTTTAAATACTTTTTTGATCAAAATCAGTGAACTTTATCATTAAAAGTAATAAGACCCTTATGTGTACTATGCTTTATATATATATTTATTATTATTATATTTATTATTATATATATTTACACCCTCATGTGTACTATGCTTTATATATACATATATATTTATTATTTATTATATTTATTATATATAAATAAATATTTGTATTTATTATTTATTATATTTATTATATATATGTGTATATATATATATACACACACACACACACATATATATATATATATATATATATATATATATATATATATATATAAATATCAAATGCTCCTGACTACCCTATTGGGAAGATATTATCTTATCTTCCTTGTTAAAAATGAGGAAACTGTGATTGAGAAAAATTGCATATTTTGTTCAAGGTTATATTTGTAGAAGGTGGTCAGCCTAGAATTAAAATCCAACCTTTTTTTTTAACTACAAAATTGTGCTTGGGTTTGAATTTTTTTTCTCCTAAATGTTTTTAAGAGTTACAGTTTAGAAGCTGTCATTCCATGTTCCTAATTTTATTTGATCCAAGTTATGTCAAAAATATTGTGACTTTAATTGCAGATTAATATACTCAAATAGTAAAGTGAAGTTTCCAGTATGCTTAAAATCATCTCTTCATTCAAATAAAAATTATATATTCTTTAATTATGTATTCTGATAGACTGGTAACTGGAATATTGTCTTGTTCTCCTGTTCCTGAATCTTTAAATTCATAACTAATTAATGGTCAAATATATCTAAGATTATGAACTCCACTTTCCATTTTATTTCACCCTCAGGATTCAAGTCTCACCTCTGAGTTCCTGCTGAGTTACGAAATCTTTACTGACTGTTTTGAGTGTTTGTTATTTTTACTTTTCTGTGACTAAATATAATCTGCTCCTAGGTACTCATTGTTATATTTCATTTACCACTGGAATATCCATTTCTTCTTTACTATTTACTATTGATCTCTGTGTATTGCTGAAATTGCGTGTTCCACCTTCCCAGTGCCCTGTTAGCACTCATAGTTAATTTTCGTTTGCTTCTTCGGATCTGTTTTACCCAATTATCATTCTTTTGGTTTGTAGTGATAGGGTTGGTAAAATGTTCAGAATTTGTGAATATGAAATAAAATAAATGCTCAAAAACTGTCAATAAAGAAGTGGTAAAATCTATAACTAGGTATCCTGAAAGAGGCATGTAAAAAGAACTTAGAGATTCAAAGGCAGGTGGCGTTAGGTTGGGCATTACAATGTCTGTAATTTCACTTCAAATACTACAGAATTGATGGTATAGTGTTACATGATTCTTATTATGATGAAGTTAAAGCTCTGTTGCTGAATTCTGAATTCTAATAGGGAATTCAAACTCCAGGTGTCCTCAGCTGGAATTCTAATGTTACTATATACACGCTTATGTCTCCCTCTTCCTCAGCACATGAGGCTTTTCTAATCACATAGTGAATGTCATGAATGGTTTTAATTTGTGAGTTAGATATTTTCTAATTGCCACAGTAAATGTTAAACTGGTTCCTTATTGGTGAAATTAAAAATATTCAAGATACATGGATTAGTGTGCTTCTTATACTTGTTCATCCTTTTGAGAACGGTACGTAAGAATTCAGCAAGGTGTAGACTCTTTATTCTTAGAGATGATGACCGAGCTCAGTAGTATACAATCACCATAGTCTCAGAATCCATGAACATTTATTGAAAATTCCCTGAGTATATATTATGAAATTGAAAGTAAAATTAAAATATTTATTAATTTAAAAATAGTGATAACAGTATTGTGTTAAACATAAATATTTGTGAAAAATAAATTTATTTTTAAAATAAAAAAATGGCAAGAGTAGCATTGGTTAACATTTTTGAAAATCTTTTCAGTGTCGAGTTTAGAAGAGGACATGATTCTCACATATTTCTGCTTTCAATCTGTGAGATATTTTGTTTTGGTGGAAACATATAAAGAAAACATGACTTCATAACTCATCTGACTTATTAAACTGAAAAAAAAAGTAGTTTAAAATTTCTGCAGATACAGTAAAACCTTGGTTTGCGAGCATAATTCATTCCAGAAACACGTTTGTAATCCAAAGCACTTGTATATCAAAGCAAATTTCCCCATAAGAAATAATGGAAACTCAGATGATTCATTCCACAACCCAAAAATATTCATATAAAAATGATTGTAATATAATAAATAAAATGCAAAATATAAAGAAAAAGAAACAAATTAATCTGTATTTACCTTTAAAAACCTTCATGGCTGGTTTGAGGGAGACAAGAGAGAGGAGGGTGATTGTGTAGGACGACTTTCACTGTCACTAACGGAATCACTGTTATCTATTGGTTCAATGGAATCTTTTTCTGCATGGGGGCCATTGTATATGCTCACAGGGATGTTGACTACAGTGCATATTAATAAACTCTTGTCATATACTGTACTTAATGTAACTGACAATAAGACAGCGGAGGGGAGGATCTGTATCTGCAGGCAGCCTAATCTAGAGTGAAGCAAAGCATCCCTAAGCTTACTCTTGTATGGAAAGCAAAGGACTGTCCGTCGGTGCCTTGAAGTGACAAAAATACACTAGTGCCAGTTGTGGGCACCTTCCAATGTTCTGAAAAATCACTGATTTCTGCCAAACACCACAGCCTGAGACCAAGCATCTGAGAATGGGAGATGATCACCCACAATCCCGTAGTGAGAGAGACAGAGACAGAGAGAGAGAGAAGAAGAGAAGAACCATTGGCTCAGTTGCGATCATGTGACATTCAGCATCATGTACTACTCCTATTGCAAGACATTGCTTGTTTATCAAGTTAAAAGTTATTAGAAATCTTTGCTTATCTTGCAGAACACTTGCAGAACAAGTTACTCACAGTCCAAGGCTTTACTGTAATTTGGATATATATTTTTGGTACTAAATCACAGCATAAGAAGTGACGGTTTATTGAAATTCATTGCAGTGTGGAATCTGAAATGAAATCCGTTAACATTTTGTATTCTGTTCTATTAAAATCCATTGTCCTATCTTGCACTTTTTTTAAAGTTTATTTATTTTGAGACAGAGGGAGAAAGAGCACGCATGCACATGAGTTGGGGAGAGGTGGAGAGAGAGGGAGAGAATCCTAAGCAGTCTCCACACTGGCAGTGTGGGTTCCATCTCATGAAATGTGAGATCATGACTTGAGCCGAAATCAAGGGTTAGAGGCTTAACTGAATGAGCCACTCATGCGCCCCCCCCTATCTTGCACTTTGAATGGAGATTTTATCTATGCATGGTTTTGTAAAATCATGCATTTGTCATTATAAAATGCTGGTGCACTGACTTGTGCAGATAGTACAAATGTTAACGAACTTTATTGTACAATTGTAAAAAAAAATCACAGTCATTAACCACTAATCTCATGAGAAAGTTTAAAACTGCCAGTATAACAAAGAAGACAAAGTCTTAAAACTCTAAGTTTTGCTTAAAAGCTCCAGTTTTATCACTGGCAGCAAATATTGTCAACTCCTTTCTTTCAAGGAGTAGGCTCACTTCATTCAATTTTGAGAAAATGCTTGCCCACTATTCAAGATTGAATAACCGTATTTTGTCTTTCAGTTCCTCTTTCAAGTAAGAATAGTGTTCCATTAAAAAAAAATCTAGTTCGGCTGTAACTCAGTCACACAAGTGTTTTACCTTGAGTCAACCATCGTGCTTTGGTATGTACATTCCATAGACTTTCCATTTTGCACTCAGAACATTAAAAAGACACGTTCTCAAGGGTCTAGGGTTCATAAAATTGATAAATTTTATTGCTTTCTCAAGGACATTCTTAAATGGATCTTTCCCCCCTGTGAATATACTGGCAATGAAGAGCATTGGTACAGTTTGGTGCCACTGCTTTGATTTGTGCTAAGGCTCCAACGGTTTTCCTCACCACTACTGTTGTACCGTCAGTGTAAATGTTGAAACACTGATAAAAAGCAGAGTATTGCTTCAGAATAGTTTTGATCTGGCAGATTCTCTTAGATACTCACGTTCTAAGGACTGTTATCTTAGCTAAATTTTTAAAAATTCACTGTGTCTAACCTCCAACACAGACAATTCAGTTTGCATTAAGGTAAACAATCTTGCTTCTGGAATCTTGCTCTGGTTAAAATGAAGCTTCCATGCTTGGTGGTAGCTGGATCTCTAAGAAGACAGAGAACTGGACTTCAGTGAGTTTCCAGGACAGAACCATGAACGGCTTCCTTACTCGTTGGTTCAATTTCTACAAAAACTACCTTGAAGGTCTGCCTGACAAATCTGAATAAAGTTGGTTTATAACATTTGAGAAATCAGACAATGCTCATGTAAAAGAAGGCATTTTCCCTCTGGGTTCTTCTACATATAACGTATGGGACCTTGCACAAGTTATTTATTATTATATCTCAGTTTCTCATGAATCGCAGACCTACCACCGAAGGTTGTCAAGAGGAATAAATGAACTATTACATATGAAAAGTGCTTAGTTCATATGACAAATAAAAGTGCTTAGTTCAATGCTTGGCACACAATGAGCCCTCACTAACGCTGGCTACTTCTCATATTGTTATTGTCATCATCACTATTATTGAATATGATTTAAAGGAATTTGGATTGGTCGTGGTAGTTTTTGGATGCCAACAGAGTCACATTGAAAAAGTCATAAAAAGTATTCAACAAGACAAAATAATTCAGTTAGGTTGGCATATAGGTATATCCAAACAAGGATAGTAAGGGCTGACGATGAAGAAGTTGACAGAAGAGGACTTTGCATGTGAGCATAAGACTTTAGAATTTAATTTTGTAGGTAATTGGGGAGCCATTAAAGGCTTTTGCGTGATGTAATTCGAGCTTTGTTTTGTTAGATTAATCCCTTAGCGGAATGCATATTGGATTTCATAGGGGTAACTGAAGATGGCTACCGCACCTGGACTCATGGAATTAACTTTGCCATTTTTACACAATTATCCATCAGATTTTAATTTAAAAAAAAATGTAAGTACAGGTTTTGAAAGGGTGGGCCTCAAATTAAGGGATATTGCTATGCAAAATGAATAATGTGGTGGGAGCTTCTTCGGGTCAAAGTCAGTTGTGAGCCAAAAACAAATGGAAGACGAATATTGCCAAATATTAATTACATTTTGTGCCCACACAAGATTTTTTTGAGTTTTACTCTATTATACTGCAAGAGGTTTAATATTTTGTCATTAAATTATTTTTCTGCCTGAAAGACATAAAGGTTGGGAAGAAATTCCTTTTGCACCACGGTATCTGTATAGCTTTTTTGATCTCTAAAACAAAAGACTGGACCACATGAAAGTAGAATGGTAAATTCACTATTCTTTGCCCCCCATTTACTTATAGGAATTTTGTCACTAGCTTCTCACCTCTTATTGTCTGGAGCCTGAGAATATAGTGATGATAAAATCTTAATGCATTGCTATGGAGGTACAGTAAAATCATGGATGTTTACTGCACCACGAAAGCAATACGTGGATATAAAAATAGCCATGTAGTCTCCATCCGTAGTATTGGGTGAAAAAAAACAAAACAGACCAAGAGTATAAATCTCAAGCTCTTAATTCATTACTGTGATCCACGGAGTCTCTCTTTTCTAGTTAATGTCTCAGTTGGGAAGACAGCAGTTGGAAGGGATCATGCGACATGTTCATTTATTTGCTAGCCACACAAGTATGACTACCTATTGATCTTTCCCTAAAATTCATCCGTAAATAAATTTGTGTTCATCTTGTGTGGTTGAAAACACTGCAATTTTCTAATTCAAGTATGGCTAACATGATTAAGGTATCCATGGAATAGAAAAAGTACTCCGAATGTGACTGAGCAATTAAGTTTGGTCTTCTAGTGTGGAAAAAATGTACTCTCCAGGGGGCTCCATGTGTTGGCACCACCCAGCTGTTTGAAGAATTTGCCTGATGAAAGCAAAAATTGAAGGAGAACAAGGAAAAACAGGTGGCGTGTCAGAAGCAGTGTTTCAGTGTGACATCCGCAGGTGGCTCTGTGGATCCAGGATCAGATTGACTCACTTCAAAAGAGTCCTCCTCCTTGGGGTGCATCCAAAGTCTGCTAAAACTAAAGGAGAGCTGAAAGTGTTAAGAGAATCCCAAAAATAGAGAAAGAGGGAAAGAAGGCATATCAAGTTGTCTGAAACTTTAGAAAAGATTTGATTCTGTTGAAATAAATGTAATATATATACACATACATGTATATACGTATATGTATATACGTAGGTATATATGTATATAGATACGTATATATGTATATACGTATACATGTATATACGTATATACATATATATACGTACATATACGTATATACATATACATGTATATACGTATATACACGTACATACATGTGTATATGTATTTATGTGTATATATATGTATGTATATATGTATATATGTATATATATTAACCTATATTAGTATATACATGCTATACATATTACTATTATTTTAGTATAATATTAAAATTACAAAATACTGTCTTTTGTTATGTTCATATTTAAAACAAAACAGACAAATAAACAAAAACAGACCAAAAAACAGACAAAAACATCTTTGAGAATTCCGTTTGTCTTTTACTGTTGTCCCACGCCAAACCAGTAGGGTGTGCTCATGACTCAACATTCTGCTTATGACAGCCCACCCCGTTATCACTATGGGTAAACAAAAATAGCATACATATAGGGGGCAAAATGCCCTGTTCACACAGTGCTCTTGCAGTCACTTTCATGCCTCATTAAAATGACATGTTAAGATACACTTCACTTGCTTTGGTTCCTTTGCTGAAATGCTGATCAATCTCTTCTCTAATTCTTTTTTCACTTCTCCTGGGGAGTAATCTCTCAATACAGGTCCCAATTACCAAAGCTTTCTGTCTTTCTGAATCTCTCTTTTAGACAGCTGGCATGCTTCAGAATTGGATACAGGAATCTTTCTGGTTAATAAACACTTTTGCAAAATGGAGACTAACTACATTACGTCGCTAAATCATGTCTAAGCTTCATCCCGCGGTATCCAGAAGGACAATGCAGAGGCCATCCAGCCATCTATTTCATTGCTTTCAACTTTTTAGGAGAGCTCACTTCTCTTGCCGCAAAGTAATAAAGCTCAGTTTGGCAAAATGGGCAGAGTAGAACTGAGAGACAGAAATTAAGTATGAATACGAACAGTTCTTTCCAAGACAAAAATAGACAGCAAAACATTGCATTAACTTCCTTGTAGACTTTCTTTGTAATTTGTGGAGGTAGAATATGCTTAGTGGCCCTCACTGTGATGCGAAAACTTGGGTCCTGACAAAATGGATACTGTGAGCTCATGTGCGCCCCCCACCCCCCACCCACTAGGCAATGACTGTGTGGACTACTATTGTTTAATTGCACTTGGCATAGCCGAAAAGGACTAAACTCAAACATTTCACAGCATACCCAAATCCAGACGAACCAACAGTACATTTACCCTTATTGCTGTTCTAGGTCAAAGTTCAAAGTTCATTCTTCTACGTTCAAGGTAAGATACATCTGGGTATTCTAAGACATCCTAGGGGTCTCATCTATGGGTCTTTGTTTGGAGTATTAATATGCCTTTTGAACAGGGTAAAACCAAAAGCACATAAAACAGAGGTTACATAAAGTATGGGGTTTAAAATTGTTAAGACCTTTGTTTGAAAACCAATTTACTAAAGGGGGTGGGGTGCAAATACAGTGATGACCACCAGGTATTCCACACATGCTCTTTCTTTCAACACCTTTCCTGTAGTCGGGGCAGGGACCATATGGCTGGTTGTGGCCAATGGACTCTTTGCAGACATGACATGTGTCAGTTCTGGGCTGGACCAGTTCAGAACCCATGTACCTTTTCATATCAGTCTCCCACTGCAGCCAATCTGAAGGTCCTGAATTGCAGCTACTGTGGGTGCTGGGTACATGAGAGTCACCCAACATGTATCAGACTTTATGGAGTGAGAAGTAAACCTTATGCGTGTCAAGCCTTGAGATTTGGGGGTTTTTCTGTGTAGGGCAACAATCCTGATTCAAACATGAGGATACCCACCAGTTATTTTTCACTAAGAAATTAAAAAGTTTAATTCGAGTTTTATGTATTTATTTTGAATAGTACATTCATGGAGTTTATAATTTAAAAGTTTGTTGTACTACAGAGTGAAATCTTTCTTTTCTGAACCCTGACCACTCATTTCCCCTCCCTGGGGACAACCAATAGTTAGTAATTTTTTTATATTTCCAGAGATATTTCACTTACATATAACAAATTCATACATTAAAGTACTTTTTTTTTTTACAGAAATGGAAGCATACTACACATTATTCTGCATTTTGCTTTTGTTTTATAGGGCATTTTATATATTAGGGAAATTTACCTTTTGACTATAACATGTGCGAATGCTTTTTCTCACCCTCATCTCTCATTTTGAGAGATGCTTTCATAATTAAACAATTACTTTGTTTTATTTGAATTAAAATATCAAGTTTGGAAAGATCACTTTGAGATTAGATTTTAAATTCTCAACTGTTTTCTTCTCTTTTATTATTTAATTTTCATATATTTATTTGTTTATTTTTAAGTGTTTTTTTTTAACTTTATTTATTTTGAGAATGATAGAGACAGCGTGAGCAGTCAAGGGGCAGAGAGAGAGGGAGAGAGAGAATCCCAAGCAGGCCCCACACCATTAGCATAGGGTCTGATGCGGGGCTTGAGACCATGAACCTGAGATCATGACCTGAGCCAAAACCAAGAGTCGGTCGCTTACTGAGCCACCCAGGTGCCCCTCATTTTCATATATTTAAAATATTGATATACCCGAGGTAAAGTTTGAGGTATGGGTCCAACTTTAGTCTTGTCCAGATAGCTACCTGGTTGCCTCAATTTTATCAAACACTTTCTTCACAGATTTGAAATGTGATCTTCATCGTATCTACTTTCCCAGATGATCTTGGACCTATTTCTAGACTTGCTATTGTGTCTCTTTGATCAGTCTTCCTAAGTGTGTGCCAGTATCATTTATTCTTCTGTTCCTGTTACATGGTTTCGCTACTCATTACTTCAGTAATTTCCTCTTGTCCAAAGATGTTCATCCTAACTGATGCTTAGCACAGTGTGGAGGTCCTGGCCTGGTGTGACAGGTCAGGAAAACAAGAGTAGGTCTACAGAGGAAGGAAGCAGGGGTATAGAAAGGGAAGTCCTCTCAGAATCATTGGAACTTTCTAGGGACTGTGGCCTGGGTCATTTCTTTCTTCTTTTTTATACCGTGGGCTATGGATGTGAGGCAATGTAGTACATTACTACGGAGTAGAGTACTACAGTACTCTACAGTACTACAGATGTAGAGTACAAGGCAGGTAACCATAATGGTGGATGTGTATATTTTATTTCTCTCTTCCTGATATTCATCTTGAATAATCTGCTGCAAACTCCAATTCTCTTCAGTTAGGAGAGGGAAGTGGCTAGTTATCCTTTTTTTCTTTTCCTTTTCCTTTTCTCTCTCTCTCTCTTTAATGACCCAACTTAGTAAAAAAAGCAAAAACAAACACACCCCAACAGCCAAAAAACAGACTTGATTGACAAAGATTTCAGGCAGATCGTAAGTGATTTTTTTTAGCCTATTCAAATCTTTGGGAAACTGAACAAGGTAAAAATATAGTCCCATAGGTTTTTTTTATTAATATGATTTACATCTTTCATTTAATCTCTTTAATAAGGCATGGAAAGGTCTTTGAGAGTAATGGATAATTCTGACTAAGAGGATAAATGAACTAGAAAGTATTTTCAAAATCTGATATAAATTTTACAAAGGAAATTCTGGAATACATCATTGCTCCTTAATCATTTTCTGTTAGAAGCTTTTTAGAAAATTGTAATGAAAAGCTTGACTATATTCTTCGAAGTTTTTAAAAATGAAGTTACTCAAGGGGCACCTGGATGGCTCAGTTGGTTGAGCATCCGCCTTCAGCTCAGGTCAGATCGCATGGTTCCTGAGTTCGCGGCCCACATCGGGCTCTGTACTGACAGTTCAGAGCCTGGAGCCTGCTTCGAATCATGTGTCTTCCTGTCTCTCTTCCCCTCCCCTGCTCATGCTTTGTCTGTCTCTCTCTCTCTTAAAAATAAATAAACATTAAAAAAGATTAAGAAATACTCGAATCAGTTCTAAATATAGGCAGTAATCTTATTTTCTTGTAAATAGGTTATTCATCATCTGTCTCTTACTTTGGAATTAGTCCTTGTTTTGGTCTGTGTGCTTTAATTTCACTGAAATATGACAGAAGATGAATAGATTAATAAATAAATGTTCACACAATTTCTTCTTTCCTCAAACTATCAAAGAGAATATTAGAGTTGCCAGCACTGATTTGCTCCTGTTAAAGAGTATAATGGTTACCTATTGCCATGATAATGCTGTGTATCAAATCACCTCAAATTTCAGGAACTTAACATAATAATAATTTACCTACCCCACCAATCTATGGTCAGAGATTGTGTTTGGGCTTAGTGGGGCTTTTTGTTTGTTTGCTTGCTTTTAATTTGTTTTAGAGTATGAGAGATAGAGCACACAAGAGCAGGGGAGAGGGGCAGAAGGAGAGAGAACCCCAAGCAGGCTCCTTGCTTAGCTCAGAGTGCAGCATGAAGCCCCATCCCACACCCCTCTGATCATGACCTGAGCCACAATCAAGAGTTGGATGCTCAATTGACTGAGCCACCCAGGCACCCCTAGTGGGGCTCTTTTGATCTTGAGTGGACTTGTGTACAAGTCTGATGTAGACTGGCCACCAGCTAGGATAATAGCAATATCTGGACCAAGTATCACTCATCCTCCAGCAGGACATCGTGGCATATTCTCATGGCTTTGTCAACGAGAAAGAATAAGAGTGACTCCAGTTGGGTAAAGGCTTTCTCAAGCCTCTGCTTGTGTCCCACTTCTCAGAATTTCAGTGGCCAAAACAAATCATATGGCTGAGACTTGTGTCAAGGTTGTGTGAGCTATAGAGTTTCATGCCAAAGAGCATAAATACAGAGGGGTGAAGAACTGGGCCACTAATATAATCACATGATCGCAATGAGAGATGGAAATAAATGTTTTATAAGGAAGGAAGTTATTAATTAATTAATTATTATAATTCATCCCCAAGTGATATAATTATCATTAATGCCACAGTGGGAAAGAAGAGGAAAGAAAGCTTCAGGGACTTGGGCGTAGAGAAAGGTTTTCCTCTTTCGGATGGCGAAGAGCACGGTTAAGAAGAAACCTATGAGGAAAGTGGAGTGAAAACAAAGGGCACTTTAATGAGCGTCTCTGAAGACTTTTTATTTCAGTCACTTGAATGTCATCTAAGAGGTCACAGAATAAAATTCCTCTTTGATCACTTTTGGCTTTCGAGCTGTAATTTGTTTGTGTCACAGCTCTGTGACTGAACTGCGTTGATCTCTACATTCATAAGTGTTTACTGTAGGCACTCTAGCTTGCGTGCTTAGTCATACATCCCTTTTACTTTTTCAATGCCTTCATTAATTAGGTCTCAAACTGCAGTGTCCTCTGGGAAATTGAATGCCTTCCGAAGTGTGCTCCAAACCTATCCTACTGTTCCATGTATACTTTGCTTTGTGACATGGGGCTGGGATTCCCCAAACCCTAGCTTATTTTTGCCAGAGGAATCCCTGGCAGGTTCTGCTAATAGGGGCCATTAACTGGAGTCTGGAGCAGAGGAAGGGGCATGCTCCTTCCTGAATGGTCATTCTAATTATGGCCCTGCATCCCAACATTTGGTTTGGGTAATAGTTGGTACCAGTTGCCAGTTTTTTCTGCACTCCGAGAACAAGTTTTATCACGCTGGCTCAGGGGTGTCAGTACCAGCTGTCTGATGTTCCCTCCACAGAGGTCTGAGTCTCAGCTCTGCTGGATGTTGTTCCACTGAGCTCTTGAGACACTAGCGCCCATAGTAAACTTTTGCTTTAGGTTTGAACTCATGTATGACCTAAAGCAATTTAACCTTAAGGGGCCTTAGTTAAAGAGATAATAAGGTTGTGATCACTTCTAGTATTGTCCTAATACTTTCTTTTTTCTATGCAGTGCACTCCCCCTCCATACACCCAAAACGTATGGAGAAGTGAAACAATTTCAAGTGTTTAACTTAAAAAGCTATTTATTTTGGGGTGCCTGAGTGGCTCAGTCAGTTAGGCTTCCAACTCTTAATGTTGGCCCAGGTCATGATCTCACGGTTTCTGAGATCGAGCCCCTTGTTGGGCTCTGTGCTGATGGTGCAGAGCCTGCTTGGGATTCTCTGTCTCCCTCCGTCTTTGAGTGTCCCCTGCTTTCTCTCTCTCTCTCTCTCTCTCTCTCTCTCAAAAATAAATTAACTAAAAAAAAAACCATTTCTTTTGTGTAAATTATTCTAAGCAATTGACCTAATGGATTCCTTAGATTCACTGAATTATCAGGTTGCTAGTAAGAGAAACTCTACCATAGAAGGTAAATATTAAAAAATGTGGTGACCAATCAAAGTTGAAGAAAAAACATATTATTTAGAAAAATAGAGCTTGCCTATGTGAGACCACACTGGAAATTTAAGAGAACACCTGTAATAAGAAGGCAAATTTTGATGAACATGAAAGAAATTTGCTCCTTAAAATTTCAAATAAGCCTTTTATTTTCTGATTCAAAAACTTTCTAAGAGTTTAATTTTACCTGTTTAATTAGTGTAAGAGTTTAATTAGTGTAAATCCCTAGCTAACTGTGAATCTCTTCTTATTGTCTTCTTTTTGTATAATCCTCTGAGAGCATGCACTTATAATTCCAAGTATTTACAGAAATATATCCTAGTGGAATATGATCCTGACTAAACTAGCTACTATTGAATTTTGGTATTTAAATTAAAAGAGTAATAGTTTTCCTAGTGTTTATTTATACCGTCTTTTCCTAGTATTAATATATATTTCTAGTGAACAAAAGAGCTTATGTAAATAGAATAGGCAAAATGCAGAATTTCTGTCTTTCTAGAATGTCATGGGGATAGAAAGTAATGTGACTTTGCTTTTCCTTTGGCTGTATTAATAATAAGGTGTCATCTCTGGCCTGGAGACTTTAAGAGTAGACACATTTTTTTTCTTCCAAGATTTATTTAAATACAAGTTAGTTAATATGTAGTGTGGTTTTGGTTTCAGGAGTAGAATTTAGTGATTCATCACCTACATATAACACCCAATGCTCATCCCAGCAAGTGTCCTCCTTAATGCCCCTCACCCCTTTAGCCCTCCCCCATCCAATACCCTCAGCAACCCTTAGTTTGTTCTCTATAGTTAAGAATCTCTTATAGTTTGCCTCCCTCTCTGTTTTTATCTTATTTTTCCTTCCCTTCCCCTTTGTTTATCCATTTTGTTTCTTAAGTTCCATATATGAGTGAAATCATAGGATATTTGTCTTTCTCTGACTGATTTATTTCACTTAGCATAATACACTGCAGTTCCATCCATGTTGTTACAAATGGCAAGATTTCATTGTTTTTTGACCACTTAATGATATTTCATTATATATTATGTATTATATATATATATATATATATATATTACATACATATATCATATCTTGTTTATCCATTCATCAGTCGATGGACATTTGGACTCTTTCCATACTTTGGTTATTGTCGATAGTGCTGCTATAAACATTGGGGTGTATGTGCCTCTTCAAATAAGTATTTTTGTTTCCTTTGGATAAATACCTAGTTGTGCTACTGCTGGGGAGTAGGATGGTACTATTTTTAACTTTTGAGGAACTTCCACATTGTTTTCCACAGTGGCTGTACCATTTTCCATTCCCATCAACAGTGTAAGAGAGTTCCCCCTTTTTCACATCCTCACCAACATCTGTATTTTCTTGAGCTGTTGATTTTAACCATTCTGACAGGTGTGAGGAGGTATCTCTGTGGTTTTGATTTGTATTTCCTTGATGATGAATGATGTTGAGCATTTTTGCATGGGTCTTTTAGCTATTTGCATGTCTTCTTTGGAGAAATGTCTGTTCATGTCTTCTGCCCATTTCTCAACTGGATTATTTATTTTTGAGGTGTTGAGTTTGATAAGTTCTTTATAGATTTTGGATACTAGCCCTTTATCTGATATGTCATTTGCAAATATCTTCCCCATTCCACAGGCTGCCGTTTAGTTTTGTTGATTGTTCCTTTTTCTGGGCAGAGGCATTTGATCTTGATGAGGTCCCATTAGTTCATTTTTGCTTTTGTTTCTTTGCCTCCAGAGATATGTCTAGTAAGAAGTTGCTATGGCCAAGGTCAAAGAAGTTGCTGTCTGTGTTCTTTTCTAGGATTTTGTTGATTTCCTATCTCACATTTAGGTCTTTCATCCATTTTGAATTTATTTTTGCATATGGTGTAAGAAAGTGGTCCAGTTTCATTCTTCTGCATGTCGCCGTCCAGTTTTCCCAGCACCATTTAAGAGACTGTCTTTTTACCATTGGATATTTTTTCTTGCTTTATAATAGTAGACAAAGTGAAATAGCATGCTTTATCCTGGCTTTGGTATCATGCATGCCATGAGGTCTCTGCTGTATTTTCATTAGAGAGTTGCCCTAGAAATTTCATTAAAAAAATCAGGGATAGGATGGCACCAGTTTTCAAATAACTGAAAAATATAAAAAAAATATATAATAATAATATACACAAAGTTTTGAGGATAAAACCTCTTGCTTAGTCAATTATTTGTATTCTTAGAAAAAAATATTTTTCAAAGTTAAGGGTAAATTCTAAAGCACACCATTCCTTTGTTGGATTAAGACACTTAAAGATTAAAATGTGCGATTTTAAAAAAAAATTTAAGTTTATTATTTTGAGAGAGACAGAGACAGTGCAAGTGGGGGAGGGGCAGAGAGATAGGGAGACAGAGAATCCCAGGCAGGCTCTGCACTGTCAGCACAGAGCCTGACATGGGGCTCGAACTCACAAAACCATGAGCTCATGACCTGAGCCAAAACCAAGAGTTGGACACTTAACTGACAGAGCCACCCAGGCACCCCAAAATATGTTGAATTTTTAAATACTACGACAAGGCAGAGCTCCTTCTCTGTTCTTTCTGCTTGTGTATCCGCTGAACCCCCGAAAGAAGTAAAATTAAAACATTTTTATTTATCAGATAATTAAAAAATTTTACTTATATATTTATTTTCTTATTTATTGTGGTAAGAACACTCATTTAATGTGAGACCTATCCTTTTAACAAATTTTGAAGTTGACAATACAGTATTGTTAACTATAGGCATCATGCTAATACAGGAGACCTGGTGTTTATTCATCTGTGTAACTGAAACTTTGTACCCATTGAAAAATGACTTCCCATTTCCCATTCCTCATCCCTTGGCAACCCCCACCATACTCTGCCTCTGTGAGTTTGACAGTTTTAAATATCTTATATAAGTGGAATCATGTTGTATTTGTCCTTTTGTGACTGGCTTGTTTCGTTCAACATAATGCCCAATAGCTATATCTGTGTCACAAATGGCAGAATAATTTTTTAGGCTCAATAATATTCCATTGTATTTATATACCACATTTTCTGTATCCATTCATCTATGCATCAACATTTAGATTGTTTCCAAATCTTGGTTATCATGAATAATCTCAGATACTTTGTATTTACCAGCATGTATCAAAAGAAATACTAAAGGAATTTTTCTAACAATGAGATTATTGCAGATGGAAACCTAGATGAACTGTAAGATGAAATGAAAGCGACAGAAAGGATAAATATAAGGGAATAACTATAAATGGGTACTGTCTACTAAAAAATAAATACTAATGGCATGTGGCGCTTAATATTAGAACATATAGCAAAGTAGCCCAAATTTGAGAAGATAATTTCAGTTAAAATATAATATACATCATTATATATATAATATAAAATATTATAGAATCT
The DNA here is from genome assembly GCF_028749965.1 of Puma concolor. Lineage (NCBI taxonomy): Eukaryota > Metazoa > Chordata > Mammalia > Carnivora > Felidae > Puma > Puma concolor. Next base: position 71,786,559 of record NC_141670.1, read on the forward strand.
GTTATAGACTGAGTGGTGTCCCCCCAGAATTAATATGTTGACACCCTAACACCAATGTGACTGTACTTGGAAATAAGGCCTTTAAGGAGATAATTAAAACTGAATAAAATTGTAAGGGTGGGGACCTAATCTGATAGGACAGGTGTCCTTATGAGAAGAGGAAGGGACACCAGAACTTTCTCTCTCACTATGCACTCACAGAGGAAAGGCCTGTGAGGATGTGAGGATACAGGGAAGGCAACTACCTGCAACTCAAGGAGAGAAACCTCATCAGAAACCAACACTGCTGGCCCCTTTCTTTGACTTCTAGGACCAGAACTGAGAGAGAATACTTTTCTGTTGTTTAAGCCATCTAGTCTGTGACATTCCACTATTACAGTCTGAGCAGACTAATATAGTTACCATAGTTTGTGCATTGTCTGGGAATGGATAAAAGTACTAAATTAAAATAGACTTTAATAGATGAACAATGCAAATTATAATACCCAGTCTAACAACCAAAATAAACAAATCCATATATACATACATAAATATGCAAACACATCGACACATAAATATATAATATATGATATTATATATATAATAAATATATATAAATATATATAAGATATAATATGTAAATGTAAGATATATATATATATAAATGTAAGATATATATAAATGTAAGATATAAATGTAAGATATATGGTTTCAAATGTTTCTCCCATTCCATTGGTCGTCTTTTGCTGTATTGTTTCCTTTGCTACACTAAAGATTTCTAGTTTGATATAGTCCCGCTTGTCAATTTTTGCTTTTGTTTCCTGTGCTTTTGATGTCACAACAAAGAAATCATTGCCAAGACTAAGGTTGTAAAACATTTTTCCTGTTTTCTTCTAGGAGTTTTAGAATTTCAGGTCTTACAGTTAAGTCTTTATTTTGAGGTGGTTTTTTATATATGATGTAAGATAGGGATAATCTTTTATTTTTTTGCATATTGATATCCAGTTTTCCCAAAATCATTTGTTGAAGAGCTTATCCTTTCTTGATTCTATAGTTTGACACCTTTGTTGAGGATTATCTGACTCTATATGCATGCATGTATTTTTAGGCTCTCTGTTCTGTTCCATTGATTGATAGGTCTGTTCTTTCTGCACGTACCATACTGTTTTAAATAATGTAGCTATGTAATATATTTCAATGTCAGGAAGTGTGGGGCTTTTAGCTTTGTTAATACTTCCAAAGATTATTTTGAATTCCATATGAATTTTAGTGTTTATTTTTCTATTTCTGCAAAAAAAAAAAAATGCATTGATATTTTGAAAGAGATTGCATTAATTTGAAGATCACTTTGGGTCTATGTAAACATTTTAACAATAAGTCTTCCAATCAGTAAACAGAAGACATCTTTCATTTAAGTGTATCTTCTTTCATTTCTTTCTGAAATATTTTGTAGTTTTCAATGTAATAATTCTTCCTCTTTCATTCTATTTCTCAATATTTTACTATTTTTGATGCTATTGTAAATTGGGTTGTTTTTTCTTGATATTCTTTTTAGGCTATTTGCTGTTGGTGTATGAAAAAAAAAATAGCCCGGGGGGTTCAATCGGTTAGGCATCAGACTCTTGATTTGGGCTCAGGTCATGATCTCATGGTTCGTGAGTTCGAGCCTCATGTTGGGCTCTGCGCTGACAGCATGGAGCCTGCTTGGGATTATCTCTCTTCCTCTCTCTCTGCCCCTCCCCTGCTCACGTTGTCTCTTTCTCTCACTGTCTCTCTATCAAATATTACATTTCTTTATTTTTGAGAGGCAGAGTCAGACAGAGCACAAGGGGGTGGGGGGAGAGTCAGAGAGACAGAGAGACACAGAATCCGAAGCAGGCTCCAGGCTCTGAGCCATCAGCACAAGCCTAATGAGGGCCTTGAACTCACCAATCGTGAGATCATGACCTGAGCCGAAATCGGATGCTCAACCGACTAAGCCACCCAGGCGCCCCAATCAAAATAGATAAATAAACTTAAAAAAATAATAAGAGAAGGATATTCCAATACTTCCCTTTCAATAGCAGATAGAAAATCCAGGCAGATGATCTTTCCAGTTCTACCAGTGTTTGCTTCATGTTTTGATACTCTGATGTTGAGTGAATATATATTTATAAATGATATATCTTCATGGTAAATTGCCACTTTTATAATTACATAAAGTCTATATTTTTCTCTTGTAATAGGTTGTGACTTAAAATAGTTTGTCTGATATAATCACGGCCACTCCTGCTCTTTTTTGGTTACCAAGTAGCATTGGCATGGAATGTCTTTTTCCCCCCTTTCACTTTCTACCTGTTTCTCCTTCAATCTAAAGTGGATCTCTTGTAGACAACATATAGTCGTATCTTGTTGTTTCAAAATCCATTCAGCCACTCTGCGTCTTTTCACTGGGGTTTAGTCAAGTTACACTTAAAATAGTTTTTGATAGTCAAGGTCTTACTATTGCCATCTTGTCAACTGAGAGAGAGGCTCTTGAATGGTAGTGTCCTCCTTCTGCTATATTGTTGGTCCTCTGGAGCAGGAGCATGCCGCCACCCAGCTCTCCCATGTTCTTGCTTCCCCATGCATCTGGAGCATGCTGGGTCTTACCCACACTATGAGACACGGAAGGCAAAAACCAGTGCCATGGACAGCTCCTCACCACCAAAAAGTTGGAATGTTGGAAGTATATTTCAGTTTTCTCTTTCTCTCCCTAGCAAGAAGCTAGAAGCTGGGATGTTCCCCACCCCCCCCAATCATGCCACACTGAGCTGGGGTGAAGGACTATGATGAATGAGTGCCATGAATTTTCTTACCAGCTTTGATGTGTCTGCTTTTGCACCTACCTGGGGTGCAGGAGCCTCTTAACTGGTTTCCGGATCTCTTACAGGGGAAATTGGTTCATGTGTCTCCAATTGAGTCAGTGCCTCCAAGGGGGGAAGGAAGTTCTAGGGCTTCTTGTCTGCCATCTTGCTGACTTCATCCTGCTTTTATCTTGTTTCTAACCTAAAATGTCAGTGTGCTATGATTTCATGGAGGCTGGCAGAAGAAATGAGATTCAGAGACACTGGGCTTTATTACTCACATTACAGCAAGCTGCACAAGCATCAGTACGTTTGATACTAGTCCTCCAAGCTGCAATTCATACATACAGAATGGTTTGAAGAAGGCCATGTAATATCTGTATGTGCACTGAGTGGTATTAAGAAGGCAGAGGAGCTATGAAACAGTGTCTCTCATACGGAATAGTAAGCATGCCTGCTGGCTGGTCCAGAGGGACACAGTCTTTCAAATCTGTAAGAAAACTTGCCTTTTATGTTGGAGAAGGACACTGTCTCCATCTTCCAGAGTTGATTGCTATACACAATCCTTCAAAATATAGTTCAGGATAAGAGGAGTCATGGCCTCTGCTCTAAAGATGGGCATAAACATAAGACACCCATGAGAATCGTCTCCCAGTGACATTCGCCAAAATAGACCATATGCTGTACTATCAAGTAAATCGTAACAAAATTCAAAAGTTTGAAAATATTCCTAGGCTATTCTCTGGCCACAGAGAAATTAATCTAGAAATCAATAACAAGAGTAAAAATAGATAATCTGCAAAATGTTTGAAAATTAAAGTGTACTCTTCTGATTTGTACGTACGTTGAAGATGAATTATAATAGCAGTTAGAAAGTGTCATTTTCATTAGATAAAAAATATTAAGCCTTGTAAAATGCACCTAGACAAAAGCTGAGAGGAAAATCATAGCATTAAATGCAAAAATTAAAAGAAGAAATTCTAAAAAATCATTATCTAAGTATTCTTCTCAAGGTCCAACAGAAATCATAGGAAATTAAAGCTAAAAATCCTAAAATAAAAATAAATAATGGAGAACATAAACCAATAAAATCCTGAAATCAAACAAATAGAAGCAAACAGCAAATCAAATTAATTTATTTGAAAATATTTATAGAATTGATGAACACTTTAGAAATACAACTTATGGGGGCGCCTGGGTGGCGCAGTCGGTTGAGCGTCCGACTTCAGCCAGGTCACGATCTCGCGGTCCGTGAGTTCAAGGCCCGCGTCGGGCTCTGGGCTGATGGCTCAGAGCCTGGAGCCTGTTTCCGATTCTGTGTTTCCCTCTCTCTCTACCCCTCCCCCGTTCATGCTCTGTCTCTCTCTGTCCCAAAAATAAATAAAAAATGTTGAAAAAAAAATTAAAAAAAAAAAAGAAATACAACTTATGAAAAAAAGAGCAGATAACAAACATACTCTACAAATATAAAGAATGTAAAGATGGAGTGCCTGGTGGCTCAATTGGATAGGTGGCTGACTCTTGATTTTGGCTCAGGTCATGATCTCACAGTTCATGGGATTGAGCCCCTTGTTGCGGTCTGTGATGACAGGATGGAGCCTGCTTGGGATTTTCTCTCCCTCTGTCTGCATGCATGGGCATGCGCCCGTGTGCACACTCTCTCTCTCTCAAAATAAAAAACTTAAAAAAAAAAAAAGCAAAGATGATATTACTAAAGATTCATAGACTTGAAAAGATGATATACAAATTACATTAAAATGGACACATCTTGGGACGCCTGGGTGTCTCGGTCAGTTGAGTGTCGAACTCTGCCTCAGATCAAAATCTCACGGTTTGTGAGTTCGAGCCCCACATCGGGCTTGCTGTTGTCAGCACAGAGCCTGCTTCGGATCCTCTGTCCCCCTCTCTCTCTGTCCCTCCCCCACTTGCACGTTCTGTCTCTCAAAAATAAACAAACATTAAAATGGACACATCTTGAAATACAAACTTACAAAAATTGACACAAGACAAAGCATAAAATCTCAAAGCTCCTGTGTTTATTGAAGAAATGGAATGCATAATTGAAACTACTCATATAATGCAATGCCATCATACAACAAAAGAGAGAGAACTGGTACAGATAACATGGATCAATTTCAAAATGATATAATGGCAAGGAAAAAAAAGTTAAATATCTAACCATACAAAATATATGATACTGTATGAAGTTTGAAGACTGATAAAATTTATGGTGATAAAAGTAATATGGTGGTTACTTTTGTGTATGGGATAATGATTAGATGCGGGCATAAAGAAGGTTTCCAGGGGGTGGCAATGTTCTTTATATTGATCTAGGCGGTTTTTGTGTGTGATAACCTTGTAAAATGTCATCAAAGTGCCCCTTTAAGATATGCATTCTTTCCTGTATATATGCTTATTGCAATAGCATTACAGCTAAAACAACAATCACAAAAAAACAGTGGATAGAAAATGCTCTCGTTTCTTGAAGGTAATATCTGAGATTGCCAAAACATTGTCCCGCCCTTCTCTGTTTGTACTTTTTACATCAACATCGCATTACTCTTTTGGGGAAGATTAAAAAATGGATAATCGTTATTAAACTCTATGTGCAGGATTGGATTATGTCAGTAAGGAATTAAAAACAAGTTTATTTTTAGTATTTAGGCCATCTAAATTCACTCGCTGACTTGAAGGAAGAAAAAAAAATCAGGGTTTATGAGGAGTCTCAGTGGGGAGTGTTTATATTAGATACTTAGCACTGCAGGATGCTGTGAGTTGGAAAACATAGGCAGATCCAATTAACAGATTCTGCACTGTGGAAACTGAACCATATTAGGCTTTTGGACAGCTTTATGTGTGAACGTGAGAACATACTCATAAGAAATGTTACCGTTTTATCCCATATAACTTCACGAGAATTTTTGTATAGACCAGGGATTTGTGGTAAAAACAGAGGTATGTTGGCTCCTCATTTGTGGAATTCACTAGTAAATTCCTTGAGAATCATTATTTAAGGGAGTAATACTGGTCTTGAAGGATGAGTAACAGCACATCTGCCTATATGAAACAAGGAAAGAGAACATATTCTTTGACTACTACTCTCTATTCTAATGATTTGGACCCTCCACACAATGGAAGGACTTCTCCTTATAAGTGTGTCAAATTAACCGGGATTCTCGCCTGTGATCAGCAGCTTTCTGATGAACCTTCCAGCCTCCATCTGACTTTTCCAAATAATGTGTTGTTTTGAAAAGACTCATTCATAACGGTAGACTATAGATTACTGCAGAAGTGTACGTTTTCAAAAGGAAATATAATCTATTCATAAGCCCCAGGGCTAAAATTTAACCAATGATCTCTTTAGAGATTAGTGGAATTTGAATTGGAAACTTAGTTTCTAGAAACTTATACTGATATTTCTGACCTTATTGACTATAAGGAATGTTTCGGAACAATGATTCTTAAATTGCTCTTTGTAGGTCTCTGGGGAATCAGAGCAAATTCCAAAAAGATTACAAAAACCAATGCTGTGAAAACTTCAAGAACTCTTCGGTGGCACTTAGATCCATTAGCAGAAGCTCCTACCATTACATTTGCCTTTTTTTCCCCCTCTTTGGCTAACATGTAACCAACATTCTTGCTAACACATATTTTCAGGACTAAAACATATCATATCCAAAGGTTGTCAGTCAGGAAACCAACCAAGTTGCATGTGTGCATACGTGTGTGTGTTCACATTCATGTTTATATTTCTTCTAAGTTGTGCTTCGTGTTTGGGTTCAGGACAAAAGGAGGATGCAAGCAGAAAGAAAGATTAAAGGGTAATTGGAAAAGTTGCTGGTATAAATATTGAGGAACCATTGATCCAGAATAGTCATTCTTAGTAAATACACACTGTGAAAATTAAAATGTCAGAGCTAATGCAAATGAATAAAGCCTTTACTTATTATTTCTGGATCAAACATCATATGCAGAGGGTAGTGTTTATTGGAAATTCAGTGAATGTTGAGGTAGTCTTATTTTCTTTTACTCTTCTGTAATTCCACAGGAAATATTTGCATTCATATTATAAATAAAAATAAAACAAAAATTATAAATGAGGCTTTTCATTAATAGCAATTAAAAAGTGAAGTAATTGCCAGAAAGTATTCTTTGAAGGTAAATTTAAGGATCAGACTTCTAAAATACTTGCTTTGATGAAAGAAACTGATGTTTCCAGTGGAGAACTGTCTACATTTTATTCCTCAGAATAACAAACACTTTCAGTAGGAGGCATAGTAAGAGGTTAGTGATTAAAGAAAAAATAAAAAGAAAAAAAAAATAGAGTAGATACATGCATTTTATTTCTCTAAAAAGGTAATTGTACCAGCCTTTCTCTACACTTAACTGGAACAGTTCTCTTAGACCCTTTGTGACTTTTTGATTTCAGAATCCAAGGAGTAAGTCATATTACCTAAGGAATCATCTTTCTTCCCTCAAAATAACTTATTTTGAAAACCGACAGGCACCTGCGTGTCTCAATTGGTTAAGCATTGGACTTGGGCTCAGGTCATGATCTCATGGTTGGTGAGTTTGAGCCCCACATAGAGCTCTGTGCTGACAGCTCAGAGCTTGGAGCTTGCTTCAGATTCTGTCTCCCTCGCTCTCTGCCCCTCCCCCATTTGCGCTCGCTCTCTCTCTCTTTCTCTCTCTCTGTCTCTCAAAAATAAACATTAAAAAAGAAAACACATCAGTAAATCTTCCTCAGGCTTGTTATTTATTGCAGAACATGCCCTCGAACCAATTAAAAGTTTAAAGAGCTATTGAATCTACAATTTTAAAATACCTGAGGTTCAACCTGCACAAAGTAATTTTTTAGAGGGGAAATAATTGGAAAAATGTTCCATATGCTACTGCCTGGTTTTTATTGGTTTAACATGTAGATTTCCATAGACTTTTTGGAACACAGAGAGGGCATTTTTTTTTTTTTTAAATCAGGAGGGTTTTGTTTGCCAGGTGAATATTTCAGAGCTCTCACTGCTCTGATAGAAAACAGCTTTAGATTTGGATGGGAGCAGTCCGTGTGAGAGGTTCTGATGAAATCACACAGAGCGGCTTTCTATGACAGCATTGATTTATACATAACATTAGAGATGATTATATAATCTGTTGTCAACAATTGATTCTGCAATTGTCAACTTAGCAATTTTTAAGGAGGAAGGATGATGACACATGGTGAACCTCTTGATTTTAAAAAAATATATACTGCCAAATAACACTGGCAAAGGAATTTTTATTTTATTGCATGCTGTTTACAAAAAAAAAATAAAAAAGAAAAGTAAAATTTCAACAATTCTTGAGCCTTCTGAGGAATTCCGTAAACCAAATCTTACCTTACAGGTTCGCCATGACCACCCTATTATCATTCTTAGCACCTACTCTTGGTCTAGCACATAGTGATGCTCAGCAAATACTTGTTGCAGTCAATACAACTTTTATATTTGTGTTGAGAGAGATGCCAACTATAGACAGCATTTATTAACCCATTCCTATGTGTCAGGCACTATGTTAGGTCCTTGCTGCAGTTCCATTTTCTCATTTAATTTTCACAAATAACCTCGTGATGTACGCATTGGATTAGAGACCACTACTGCCCCCATCTAGAGATGAGAAGACTGAGGCTCAGTGAGGTGAGGTGAAGATCGAATGGCCAGTGAGAAGCAGAACCTGGAATTGAAAAGAAGTGGGCCCAATGCCAGAGTTTCTGCTCTTCACCAGGAAGCACCCTTCTTTAGAGAATATTTCATGATCGCCAGTGTTTGAGTTTAAACAACTAAATGTCAATTCTAATTGGTCTTAAAGGACTTCCAAATTATAAGGAACAATTCTAGAAGTAATAAGAAAATTTCTCAATGGAAAATTGGCATTCCATTGGAAAAGAATTGTACTGTTGGCTTTTGTTTGTTAGTTTTGAGTATGGAATGTTGGAAATTCTACTTGGGGAACACACACACAGCTAGAAGGTTGCCACCAGTTGTTTTGGCTTGGCCAGGATAGACTCTTCGAAAGACCAAGACCATGAGAAATACAAGCTGGTGGCTGGTTCTAGAATCATCCCAGAGTCCTTTTCCCAGAGCATAATGTAATTCTGTTCATGTGGACTGACATCAAATTCTCCCCAGTGATGGGCTAAGTAAGAATGGTCTTTTTTAACTTTCACAGTTATGTTGAGTGGTTAGTAAAGACAGCCAAAAATGAAAGGGTGAGATGTACTTGTGATCTAGGGAAGCTCTGAATGTTGATGTTTGCTCATTTCATATTATGGGTAGCATAGCTCTTAGGGCAAGCAAAATTAGAGACAATAATTCTTTTTTTAAAACGTTTATTTATTTATTTTGAGAGAAGAAAGAGAGAGAGAGAGAATGCATGAAGGGGAGAGGGCCAGCAAGAGATGAGGAGGGAGAGAATTCCAAGCAGCTATACTGTCAGCACAGAGCCTGACATGGGGCTCGATCTCACAAACTGAGATCACAACCTGAGTCGAAATCAAGAGTCAGATGCTTAATGGACTGAGCCACCCAGGTGCCCCTTTACTTTCCTTTCTGATGTGCACTTTGATTTTTATTTTAGCAATCCAATTTGTTCAATGGAAAATAAAATGTATATTACACTGTCATGTTAAAAAAAACTGACTAATATGTAATGGCAAAACTATTACATATATGCTAATAAGGCATGATTTAATACCATAAACTATGAAATCATATGTAAACAGGAATGTTCTGATCTTTCTAAGAGAAAAGACACTCATACCTTTGTAATGTCAATAATAATATATCAACTGTTCTTTACAAATATATTTTTGGATACACTGGGAAGTTATGGTGAGCTCTCTTCTTGTATCAGACAAAGGGGGCATTTTAAAAATCCTTAATAACATGGGTAGTAATTAAGACATAATTGGCTTCTACTTATCGAAAAGATGCATAACATCTTGAAGAAAGGCAATAATTAGCATTAGAGGGCAACTTAATGATTTCATTACATAGCACTGAGTAACTTTTAAGGATGGAAGAATATTTACGTAGATTTTATTTGCTGTAGGATGGCCCACTAGGACATAGTACTACCATATGAGTCCTGTTTTACCTTTCACTTCTGGTTTTTCCTTTCTATGCATGTGCATTTGCTCTTAAACAGACAAACTTCTGATTGATTCTTAAATCACTTAAAATTGTTCTGAAATGTATTCATTTATATTATTCTGAATTCATTTATAATTTTTGATCTGTTACAATATCAATCTTATTTATCTTTAGATTTTTTTTTTTTTTTGATGAGTAGAAAAGATAAAATTTTCTGGCCAGGGCATAGGAAATGACCTAAATTCCTTAGAATGTCCAGGGAATTTGCCAGTACTCATGAATGTTAAGTAATGATCAGAAGCCATAGTCTATGCAAAGCCTGTATAATTACCTTTTTTGTGATTCTCTTCTAGGATTTCTTATACCCACATAGCTCTCTGGCTCAAACACATCCAAGATTGTTCCAGAAATTTTTAGACATTCTCTGAATGTACAATGAGATGCTTATCAAGTGCAATCTGCCCCACCTCAACTGAAGCAAATGGCAGAATTTTAGTACATTTGCGATGGGTTTAGGATAATAAAATGGGAAAAGCTCTGGAATCAGTAAGAATTGGGCTTACGTTCTAACTTAGCTACTTCCTAGCAATGTGACCATGAGCAAGTAACCCTCTGGTCCAAGCCTTTGTTTCTTCAGGTGTAAGGATGAGAATTATAGCACTTACTCTTTCGTGTTGTAAAGATTAAATCAGGTGATGTCTTCCTTTAATTCATTTATTCATTTAATACTATTTGTTGAAGGCCTACCTTGTGTCAGTTGATGTTCTTCTAGGTTCCTGCGCCGGGTGTAGTGTTGGGCCTTCCCTCATGCAGCTTCAAGCATCGTGCATTAAAGCACCTATCAGAGAAAATGGTATATCATGTGTCTAGTAAATATCACCCATGATGAGTGCCTTGAGACAGATAGTTTTGTGCACATATAAGAGCCCAAAGCTGTCATATAATAACTTTTCTCCAAATAGAAACAAATGTAAAGGATCAAGAAAAATTTAACCTCACTAGATACAAAGAAGAGCCACAGCCACTCAGGACATATAATATGGTTAACTGTTTAAAATCAGGGAGATTAGGGGCGCCTGGGTGGCGCAGTCGGTTAAGCGTCCGACTTCAGCCAGGTCACGATCTCGCGCTCCGTGAGTTCGAGCCCCGCGTCGGGCTCTGGGCTGATGGCTCGGAGCCTGGAGCCTGTTTCCGATTCTGTGTCTCCCTCTCTCTCTGCCCCTCCCCCGTTCATGCTCTGTCTCTCTCTGTCCCAAAAATAATAAACGTTAAAAAAAAAAAATTTAAATCAGGGAGATTATAAGAAGAGTGAAAACTGTAAAGTAGTTACATGTAGGCTTTTGATATATTTGAGTTAACCCTCCTCTGCTCCCTCTCCTCCCTCCCCATCCTCCACAGGCTTCATTGACAAGGAATTCTATTTGTTCTGGTTCACTTCATGGCTCTTCTAATAACCTACAATTAGTTGGAAAAATAATTTTGAAATAAATCTGATGAACAGATTTACTTACAGGGCCTATTACACTCAAATCATAACCAGATGGTATTTCAAAATCTGATCAACTTGATGCATTGGCAGCAGGAGTGGCGTAAATATATCTGAATCCTGGAGCCATCACAAAAGATTTAGTGCGTCACCCTCACTAAAAAAGAGAGATGCCAAATGATATGAAACTCCAAAGAAAAATTTCAGAGAAAGGGTGAGATGTGGAGGTTTTGGAAGAATAGGAACACAGATGCTCACTTTGGCTATTTTCCATAAAACAATATAAAAAGAGGCCACAAAACTGAAGTATGAGTTGGAGGGGGACTTAGGTATTGGAAACCACCCCCAAGAGTTCAAGAAGAAAAGACCATATATGACTTCTTGTTACTTGGGAGAAAAAAAAAAGCATAGTCCTAAGACACAGAAGAAAAGAAAGAATTTCAGGACAATCTAACGAATGAATCAATATTGAACTAAAATTTTTTGGCTAATATTTCTTTCTATGGCATTTGAATTAATAGGAACTGAGATGGTCAAGGGAACAAGGGAGGGAGCCAGCAAGGAGAGTGGATCTAAAACATCGTTATTATTCTTTGCGGTGTTGCTCACTCTAATGTTGTATAACCTTTCCACTTATGCCTGTGTGTGATTAGCACATAGGAAAAGAAAGGAATTTTGATGCTGGAAGAGACTCCAATGATCACCAGAGTTCTCCTTGGTAGAGAAGGGAACAGTCGGGGAAGCAAGTTGATTTGCCCAAGTTCACCCAGCAGAAAGTGGCAGAGTGTCTTGACATGTGCTCTTGCATTCTGTCTGCAAAATCAGTTTATCTATTGTCATGTATCCTGAGGTTCCACTTCTGGAAACCTCAACCATTTGGTAATGTATGTTGTCTTAGAAAAGCATCCATTTCATTGAGAATTTCAAGTGAATTAATACAGCACGGCACCTTCTTTTATCTTTTAAATAACCATGGGGTACCTGGGTGGCTCAGTCAGTTAAGTGACTGACTCTTAAGTCGAATCAGGTCATGATCTCACGGTGGTTCCTGGGATCAAGCCCTGTGGTCGGTTCTTTGCTGACAGCTGGATTCTGCTTAGGATTCTCTCTCTCTTCTCTCTCTCTGCCCCTCCCCCATGGGCACGTACTCTCCCCTCTCTCTCAAAATAAATGAACTTAAAAAAATAAATATTTAACCCTACTTATTGTTAACTACCTCATTTTATGTTTGGGATATACTTCTCTTCATGTTGTATGATTTGACTGGCACTTAGGTTTTATGTTTTTTTTTTTTTTTAATTTTTTTTTTTCAACATTTATTTATTTTTGGGACAGAGAGAGACAGAGCATGAACGGGGGAGGGGCAGAGAGAGAGGGAGACACAGAATCGGAAACAGGCTCCAGGCTCTGAGCCATCAGCCCAGAGCCCGACGCGGGGCTCGAACTCACGGACCGCGAGATCGTGACCTGGCTGAAGTCGGACGCTCAACCGACTGCGCCACCCAGGCTGTTTTTTTTTTTTTAATCAGCTTTAAAAATCGATTTTAATACCCTTAACATAATTCTTCCCTCTTTTGTCTTCATCATTTTGTCTACTTTAGTTTTTTCCCCCATTACTTTGATTGTTTATTTCATTTATTCTCATTCTTCTGTTGATATTAAGAAAGCATTTAAGGGTATACATTTGCCACTGACTACAATTTTGGTTACATCCAGTATGTTATTATTTTTTTTAAGATTTTATTTTTTAAGTTTATTTATGCATTTTGAGAGAGAGAGAGAGAGGAGGAGGGCAGAGAGAGAGGGAGAGAGAAAGAATCCCAAGCAAGCTTCACACCGTCAGCACTGAGCCTGAAGTGGGGCTCGAGCTCACCAACCATGAGTCATGACCTGAGCCGAAATCAAGAGTCAGACACTTAACCAGCTGAGCCACCCAGCCTCCCCATCCCATACGTTTGCATAAATGTCAGACATTTGTATTTCTACAGATGTTTTTAAAAATAAGTAAAAATTACTTAAACTAAAAAATAAAAATAAGATGAAATTGCTTACAAAGTCTGTACCTTTATTAATTTATCCTTTTCTGATAAATACTTACTTTCTACTCTGCAACAGTATGTTTCTCTGGTTTAAACTCACTAAATCATATTTAAAAAGAAAGTAACCTACTTTGATTCATTTACTGCATTTTACCTGCAGTTGTACTTAGTTTCATAATAGTTGTACCCTCTGCCTCTGTTCAGTAGTATTTGTATATTAAATCATTGACCACCTTGATTATTTTTAACACGTTAGTATCCTTTTGGATTTGCAACAAGCAGTCATTTGTACAGCAGGACATCACTATCTAACAATGCTTTGTTTGTTTACCATATCCAATAAAGTTTAAAATTTTGCTAGGATACTTTTTTCCAAAACACTGATACCCTATGCATTTCTAATTTTCCAATCCAATCTTTCTTTTGAACTCCCTGTATCCCCAGAAAGGCAAGACATTTCTATCCCCCAAACCTCCCACATATGATCTCTGGTGTTTTACTTATCTTTGTAATTCTAAAACTTTCCTTTTTTTTTTTTTTTTTTTTTTAATGTCTAGGTTAAAACTTGGTTAGCAATGGCTCAAATCTCAAACACATGTTTTGTTTGGCACTCTTAGTGCTTTTTTTGATAGTTGGATTCTGTGTGTATGAAAAAAAAATGCGACGTTACATATAGATTTCTGGCTTCTCTTGAAATTTGTTGATCTGGCCCATACTGCACAGAAATGAAGCGAGGGATTTAAGGAGCTTCTGCTGTTTTTGGACAGTGGATATGCCCTCTAGTTCAGCATGGTCCCCACCATGCCTATTCATGAAGGCTAGACCTCTTTGGTTATCAGCCATGTTCCTCAAGCCCTGCAGTCACTTGAAATTGTGGTCATTAATCTAAAGATCTCAACCTCGATTATTATTAAAATATTATTTATTTCATATAACTTATTTTTAGAAAAAAATTAAATACTTCAAATGTATATACATGCCATTAAACCCTATTTAATATGCACTTCAGCTTTTTTATGTTGTGACCTATTTTAAAATTATGTTTAGTTAATCTGTAGCTGTTAAGATAATGTTTTCTATTTTTTTTTTTTTCAAGCTACACATGTTAGCAGTATGTCTTCTGAGATCTGCTTATTTGAAAATACCTTTCTCTCTTGTGGCCTGCACCTACAAAGGACAACTTGGCAAGCTCTGCCATTTGGGGGATAATCTTTTTATTGCTCAAAACTTTAGAAATGGGTCTGCTATTTTTCTACCATTTAGCATTGGAATGAAGTAAGGACTAAACTGATTTTTATTATATTAAAAAAGTGTTTGAGTGCTTTTGTTATCTTTTTCCTTACCATTCTAACTCCATTTTTTTTGAGATATATTACAATATAAGTCTCTCTGATTTTTTTATGCTCAAAGATTACTGAGCCCTTCTTTTTTAAAAACAAAATTTTTAATGTTTTTATTTTTTATTTTTTTGAAAGAGAGATTGACAGAGTATGAGAGGGGTAGGAGCAGAGAGAGGGAGACATAGAATTTGAAGCAGGCTCCAGGCTCTAAGCTGTTAGCACAGAGCCTGATGCGGGGCTCGAACTCACGAACCTTGAGATCGTGACCAGAGCTGAAGTCCGACGCTCAATCAACTGAGCCACCCACTTGCCCCTATTCTGAGCCCTTCTGATCTTGATGTTGGTCATTTATTTAGCATAGGAACATTTTAATTCATTAAATCTTTCATTATTGCTTCTACTTTAGACATAGTGCATTCTCCTGCTGTAACTTCTATTAATTTCTGGTTGCATTATCATTTTCTATCTTTCATAATTATGAATTTTTACTTAGTGTTTACTTTCCTTATGTTATTTTTCCTCTGGATTATTCAGAAATTTATCTAGCTTGTTCTCCACGTTAGGATTTTATGTCTGTTGTCAATATTATTGTTTCTTATCTTCAATATGCACTTTATTATTAGTTTTTTTTTTATCTTATCTAACTTTTTAATGGGTTAAGGGTCTTTTAAAATATCAGATTTTTTTGAAAAAGCAGCCTTTTTAAGGTTTTTGCACCTGTTTCCCATGGTTCTCCCCTTTGTCTTGTTTGTGTTTTTCTGAGAACGCCCTATTTTCGGAACAATTTTCCTAGCTGCTCAACTGGTTAGCCTTTAGAAAATGGCTCTCTTTTTTTTTGGCTCTGCAATAATTTCCCAGACCCATATGTTTTGCTTTTCTTTACTCTTATTTGAAAGAGTAGAGATCTCTCCAGAACTAGTGTTTTCCACAAACAGGCTGTATTGACTGCTCCTGTCTTTATTTCACAGATGTCGCATGGATTTAGTCTAGCGCTGTCATTGCATTATTGTGCACAGCTCCTAACCCACTCCTCAGGCTATTACTATCTTTTCTAGGTACAGTCATTAGATTGAAAAGCTATGAAATACATCAAAAATCTAATCACCATGTTTTTGGATTCATTAAGGCTTTTACTTTCCCCTTAAATGAGGGGTTACATTTTCCAAAGTGACATCGAGCACTCTGATCCCTCTTCGTCCAACCCATTTTACTTTCTTGTTGCCTAGCTCTTTTCCTTAAACTTTTTTTCTAAAAGGATGAAGAAAATAGTTTGTGTGTGTATGTATGCATGTGTTGGGTTATTGAAGTGAAGGGTAGGGTTAGATTTAGGCTAAGCAAGGTTGGTACTCTAGATTAATCAAAATGTGACATCTGTTCAGTACTGGGGCCAAGGCTTTGTTTTCTTATAGAAATGTATCTTGTGTAGCCTGATCCAGAGGGCAGATCTTAAAAGGTAGCTAAATGGTCTTCTCACCTTACTTCAAATTTGATCCATCTGATTCGTGGTACATAGAATCTCTTCCAGATTGTGTGTTGACTATCCTAGTTTTTATTTTGGGTTTTACATGTTTCTTTATATTTTCTTCAAGTTTTTACTTATTTATTTTGAGAGAGAGAGAGAGAGAGATGGAGGGGGAGAACGTGTAGGGGAGGGGCAGAGAGAGAGGAAGGGAGAGAATCTTCAGCAGGCTCTGTGCTGTCAGAGCAGAGCCCAACGTGGAGCTGTAAATCGAGAACCATGAGATCATGACCTGAGCCAAAATCAAGAGTTGGACACTCAACCGACTGAGCCACCCAGGTGCCCCGGGTTATGTATTTTTCTAAGTCTTCATAGACAATGTTTGGTGAAGTTGAGAGAAGCTGCCTTTGAGCTGACTAGCTTGCATTTTTTTTATTGGAGAGTCAAAAGACACTTCAAACCAGCTTGATGAGCTTGTCTCTCATCCCATACAGCTGGAAATGCCAAACAGAAGGAAGGGGAGACTGTTGCCAGAAACAGGCACAGTGAAAATGAAGAAAGTTTTGATGTTCTGGCAAGATAATTAATTATGAGTAGCCGCAGGAACACAACAGGGTGTTGGAAAATAATTTTCGGCATCTAAATGGATTTTAATATCAATATGCCATTAAGAAAATTTTACATTACATTCAAAATTCTTTCAAATGTGATTATGTGATGTAAATGATACATTGGTTATAAAAAGCAAACCTTGTTTAAAAAATTCTTGATACTTGAAGACACCCGATTTTATTATCTAAAATATTCACTTAAGTAGAATAACCAGTTCCTGAATATTTTTCATTATCTGAGATCTTATCATGCATTCTCTGTGCATCCACACACACCTACACATACCTGCCTTAGACTATTTGTTGTTGCGCTTTAGTTTTGGAGGAAATGTAACTGGCAATTAAGATCTACAAATATAGTAAATAGCGTGACCCCGTTACCCAATAATGCAATGAGAGAATATATACTATGCTCTTGACTTAGTATTTCCCCTTACCACCTGAAAGCTTACTTTTTTTTCTTTTTAGGAATTCCAGACAGCCTGAAGTCTGCTGAAAAAATAAACGCCCAAAAGCAGTTCTTTTAAAGCTATGTGAAGATGTTCTGGCAGTTGCTGTGGTTTCCAACCACCCACTTTTATGTCTCATTGTTTGAGGCTATATAGCAGTGGCTCTTTAAAAGTTATGATCTGCCTCATTTCAACTTGCTTTGCAATAGCTGCCAGGGCTCCTTGCTTTCATCTATGTTGTGCATATGGTCAAATATTTTATGGACAATCCAGGGCTGAACATTGCCACAGCATTCTTTTACCTGGGCTCTTTGACAGCTATGTAGAGAATGGAGTACTAAAGAACAATACCTTGGGAAGTTTCACACTCTGTTTTGAACCTACATGACATTAAGATCCAAGTCTAATTCAGTCACTCAAGGGATTGTGTCTTACGTCCCTCTGGTGTGAAAAGGTTTTCCATTAAATACAATGGAAATCCATTTCTGTTTATGCAACCATCAGTGAGTGTGTGCGTGTGTGTGCGTGTGTGTGTGTGTGTGTATGTGTGTGTGTGTGTGAGATTGAAAGAGGAAAAAAAAAGAGAGATAAAGAGAACTAAAATACTGTGTCTAGATAAACTGGGGATGTTTCAACGCTACCCTGACATTTTCAAAAGATAAGTCTTTGAAATAACAATTGGATAATTCCTCATTTCATAGAATTTACAGAGGACTGAGTTTTAACATTCTATATTAATCCATGTTATAAATAAAATAGTTTAATTTGTTGAAATGTTTTAACTGTATTATCTCACAATACTGATACTATTTATTGTGTAATGGTAGTACATCACTCCCAACCTCTTTCCATGATGTTGCAGCTGTAAACCATAAACATAGCACCTTTATGGGTGTCTCATGCCAGATTTCATAGTCTTTCAGGAAAAAAAAAAATTGGACAAGATTTTACCTGATGTTATATGCCTGCAAGCTATGATTCTGTGTCAAGAATTCATTATCTTTAGTGAAGATATAGGTATCCAAATAAATAAATACAATATAAACCATGTCAGGTTCAAAGAGGCCTTGAGGGTAGTTTTGCAAGAGGCAACTCCAAGATTCTGTCTAATTTATAACAAAGTAAGTAAAGATGATCTTTCATCAGAGGTATCAAAATTGAAGTTGAAAAATAATATTTTGAGAAGAAAAATCTGTCCTCCATATTTCCTTCCCTTTTTACTTGATTGCTTCAACAATATGATTCTGCATTTACTGAGGATAATTCTGTTTATAACAATGCTTCAGAAAGGAACTCCTTTACAGAAGTCCTCTGTAAATTTGCTTGTGCGGATTACAGTGTAGATTAGAAGTACGTGTATGTTTTGGTTCTTTGACCACTGAATCACTTCTCAAGTGTCTTTTGGAAAGGGGTAAATGCACATCTATTTTCAGGGACCAGCAAACCTTGGGAATTAGGTCATCCTGAACATAAAATACAAAGCAAATTAAGATGAGCCATCCTCAAGGGGATCCTGGAAGGATTCTTTAGCAAAATAATTCTTTCAACATTCTGTTCACACTACCTGCAATCCCACTATTAGAAAATAGTTTTAGGATTAAGAATCTTTTAAGAATTAAAACACCTCTCATATGATGAATTCAATTGTCAGTGGAATGAAAAAGAATGACTCTTCTTTTCCTTTGGTGAACTTTCACTACTCAAATGGTAAGTAATCAATCATGACACCTCTTCCCTGCCACAGAAGTGGGGACTCGGTCTTCGCCGATTAATCATAGTTCCAGCCCACTGAACTTGGGGACTGTTTAGCTTGGTCAGATAATCCAAGCAGAACCAATCAAGGCCCCTTTGAGGGAAATGATATGTATGCTCAAGGAGAAAGGGTCTTTATCCTTCTGTGATCATAGATATTAAATATTGTACAAAGCTATAACTTCCAGACCCATTTTTACTCTTCATGGACAAAACCCACCTAAAATAAATGATACATATGAAAAATAGGAGTGGGATTCCTAATGACATCATTGGAAATTTTGGATCCAGTTATGTATAAAGATTATATAACCACTTGGATTTCCCAATTAAAGCAGCCAATAGATTATCAATTTGCTTAAACTAGTTGATCAGGGCATTTGCTATTCACAAAGAATTCTTGCCACTATAGGTATTTACTCCCCAATAGTTAGGTAAATGCTGGCTTAGGTCCAAAGAGTATCAATGGTTGGAAAGACTGGAAGGGTTGGAGGGAGAAGTAATTTGGAGCAAACATTATTGTCGGGAAACATTATTTCTGGAAAGGCCAGCGGATCGGGAACACTGAAGAAATGAGGGTAGACTATGGAGACACTCCTTGGATTCGAGGTACCAGAAGGAAGAAGAGAAGTGCATCAAGGAAGGGTGAGAGATGTATAAATCTAACTTTGCTATAATCAGCACATTGCTAGAAAGAACTCCAGGGAAATCCTGCGTTTTGTTTTCACTGCATTTTAGATACTTATCAAACAGTAAGTGAGCCTTCATAGCTTATGCATTTAGAGTTCTATATTTCACTGCCACATATCAGAAATATGAAACCAGGAATGGAAAGAATGTCCACTGTGACACTCTAATCCAGAATTTTCATTGTTTAAACTTCTTTAAAGCTTAAGCAATTTTGACAAAACAATTGTGTAAATTCTATCAGCTTTCCTGTTTATAAAATGGAAACTTTAGTATTGCAGTTGGTACTGACAGTTTTCTTACCTGGGAAGACATATTTAGGTGATAAAGTCCTTCAACAGAAGGTATTGTGTCCGCAGTTCAGAAATGACCTAATTTCAGTAACAAGATTTAAGCGTTACACTGACATAAATTGTTACCTGTATCTTATAAATTTTCTAAAGCCAAATTCAAATGGGTGGTATCTGCTCAAGAAAAGCTACCTCTTGGTTTCTTTCCCCCAGAATAATTTGATGAAAACCATAAATGTATTTTATTTCTCTAATTATAACAAATTCCAAAAAAAAAAAATATGTGTAGGCATTCAATGTCTAGTTTTTGTGACTATGCACTATGTGTGGTGCCTCTAATTGGCCAGACGAGAAGCACAATACATCACTTCTTAGAGTGTCGATAAATGGGCAGACCAAAGCAAGGGCTGAGATTTCAAAGGGAGTATTAGCATTTGTGGGAAAACTGTGAGGGAGTGGAAGATAATTAAACCAGAGCTAATAGCAACAGACTTGAATTTCAGAGGGCCACCTGGATATCTTGTTCGCAGTCACTTTCTCTTGTGTTTCATTTCCCTCATTTGAACAGGTCAACAGTCATTAAAATTTTTCATAACATCTGAGACAAATCATTGAATTAATTCCTTGGTAAGGTGTTTGGAAGCTACATATTTTTGATTTTAGCATTTAAAATATTCAGCTTCTACCATCTTTTTCTTTTCTTCTCTTTTCTTTTTTTCTATCTTTTCTTTTCTTCTTCTTCTTCTTCTTCTTCTTCTTCTTCTTCTTCTTCTTCAAGGTTGAAATGGTCTGGGAATCATTAAGTGCCAAATTCTTTCATCAGGCCCATAAACAATAGTAAATGCAGTTACTTCTTGGGAAGTTTCAACAAAACACATTTTCACTCATTCAAAGCTAGGGGGAATAAATCTTGAGGTCTTTTAAGAAAGGTGCAATTTGGACCCTAGGAGGCTGACACAATACTGGATTTCACACAAGAAGATCACAAAAGCTATCCTGTGGCCTCAGTAAATTCTGGAGGTTCTTGTAAGATTTGCCATGACTCTCAGTATTGGAGCCATTCTTCTCAATCTCACTGTTTATCTCTTGACCTAGCAACCTGGATAAAATATGAAAGTAGAAAATAAGCTTTCGAGAAGTCACTATGTTTAATCAAAGAGAGTACAATTGAGGTCAGGTTAACATCTGAGGGAAAGGCCAAATTGTTATATCATTGTTTCTCAGTGTCTTATGACTTATTTTTCTTCCTAACAAATATATTGCTATTATGTATTTTTACCTGTGGCTTATTCTATATTGCGATAACCTTGGGCTTTAATACAAAAATTAATGCCCTTGGAAAAATTTACCTGCTGGGATATAACTTAATTACAGGCATGATTAGATCATCATAAACTCATAATCATCATAATAAAATCATAATAACTGTAAAATTAGGAAGTAAGTTCCAGTAAACAAACTATTGCCAGCATATGTGCTGGTATGACTCACAGCAGAGACATGCACCCCGAAAATGAATTCTCCTCAACATTCCTTTCTAGCTAGTTGAGACCAAAAGCTCAGCTGAGTCCCTGCTAATTGTCTCTATTCATCTCCCTAATTCCAGGAATAATAACGTGAAACTAATAGAAATGTGATGGCATGCAACACACGTGGAAGGGCAGTAGTGTTCACCATATTATAACCCAAAGACCACCTGTCTCATAAAACCTGGGTACTTGTTGACAATTTAGGTTTCTTGTCATCCTTTTGAACCATTTGATTTGATGTCTCTAGTGGCCAGTGCCAGGAATCTGTATTTAATAGGGTTCCCCATGTGACTCTGGATTGTTCTTAGGGTTTAAGAGCTGTGTTTGGGGGATAGAGTTATCAGGTTTTGTTGGAATTACCACATCTTTTTTTTAAATATTTATTTAAATTCCAGTTAGTTAACATACAGCATCATATTAGTTTCAGGTGTACAATTTAGTGATTCAACACTTCCATACAACACCCAGTGCTCATCACAAGGTCACCCTTTAATCCCCACCCCCTATTTCACACCCGCCCCCCCTTCCCCTCCCCCAGAACTACCACCTCTTTGAACTGAGGATGGAGTGATTCAGATGCAACTGGTATTAAAGAGCCATGGTTCAGCCACTTGTTCACACATGCCATTGAATAGTAGCTCCAGATTTCTTCTGCAGTAGCAAGGTGAACCTATGAGACACTAGCCCAGAAAAGGACGCCAGTGACTCTGCCTGTAGTCATAACTCAGAAGTGCTTTGGATCCTTTTTACTTTTAGAGGTAAGTTGGTGGCAAGTCTAGTACAGATTGGTCCACATAGTCAGGAAGCCCAGACAACTTAGAAACTGAGAGTCTAAGAAGATAGATGTTCAGAATTGTTCCCTAAATAGTCCTACCAGAAGATACAAACGTGATACATCCACCTGAAGAATATATGATTGATATTAATGGTCCTGGGTTGCAGCCAAAAAAATCTCAGAGGTTAGCTGAGGACATGAAAAGATTCATCATTCAGTGCTTTATCGCCAGACCAGACATACAACACAAGACGTTTTCATAGAAGTGTTAGTGCATCGAGCTAATTTAATGCTTAAATTTCATTCAACCTACAACTATTTGTAAGAAATGTCTAGCCTGTTTCAGGCAAAGACTTGATGTTAAGGGAAATGTAACTACACGTTTATTAATTAAAAAACACAAGTGAAGGGATTTCACCAAATATGTATGGACACGTCGAGTAGGAAAGGGCGGGAGAAGGGCATGGGGAGAGTTTGTGCTTATGCAGGGGGTGGATGTTAAAAGAAAGCGTCTGTAAATTATAAGATACATTTGTTACAAGAATTTGCCAGAGCTTGAAGCTCTGTACTTAAAAAACATTCATGTTTGAAAATCCATTGCAGTTTATCTGGTTATTGCTTGACTTTATTATTTTACAATAAATACTTACTTCATCGGTTGTTTATTTCATTCTTGCCTATAACATATTTTTTGTTCCATTTTTCTAATGTGTTAACCTCAGACCAGTGCTTGCCAAACACGTGGGGATGACTGGGTGGCTCACTTGGTTAAGCATCAACTCTTGATTTCAGGTCAGGTCATGATCTCATGGCTCCTGTGTCGGGCTCTGTGCTCACAGCACAGAGCCTGCTTGGTATTCTCTCTCTCCCTCTCTCTGTACCTCCCTTGTTCATGCTCTCTCTCTGTCTCTCACAAATAAACAAATAACTTAAAAAAAAAAAAGTACTATTAGATGGAGATACTCTCCACACAGGAGCTGATACATACTTTGCAGTATTAGTAAGAAGGGGTTTCTCCACTAAATGTGATACATAACTGAACCTGCAAGTCAAGTCTGTCATAAGTTTTAAGAAAACAGATGATCCCTCACTTTCTTCTTTCCTGTGTCTGAGTTTTCTTATTTATGACTGCTCTGATTCCAAATGTGGTGAGTGATATCAAGCACTAGACCAGGATTCAAGGCACCTATTAAAAATGACCTATATGATTGTAGCCTAGTCATTGCCGCAGGTTTGAGTTGACTCCCTCCATAAAAGAAGGAAGATTCGAATGACTCTTTCCTACTAAACAAAACAAGAACGTGCTGAGTAGCATGTCATAAAAATGAAAGGCAGAGTGTTTTTTTCAGAGAAGCTGAAATCTACTAGAAGAGGTAAGCATAAAAATAAATGTCGCTAGGGTGCCTCTTGAGAAATGTCAAATCTCTTGGAACTTAAATTCAATAGATTCAGTCCCTTCATTACATATCCTGTAGAAAGATCTCCTGACTCATATTTCTGAAAATTTCTGGGAGATACGTCAACGTGATCAGTTTGGGCTTCAGCGTTGGGGTCTGAGTTCCCATTCCTGCTGAACACTTGATTTAACTTAAATTTAATCTCCTGTATCTAGGCTGGACAGGGAACTCAAGCCCTTTCCTTCTAAAGAGGCACCAGAGCACAGAGGTTGATTGGTGACAATCTCTATGATGAGAATTGAAGTCTGGCTATAATACTTATTACCTATGTAGATTGACCAAGTACCTTAACCTCAGACGTCTCATTTGTAAAATGGAGTGATGATTGTTTTATATTCATAGTGTTTTGTGAAAAGCACATATGATCATGTGATTATTTAAACAGATACTTCACATAGAATGTGACACATTGTAAATACACAACATATTGTTTGCTATCATCTTAAATTAAAAAAAAATAATGTTTATTTATTTTTGAGAGAGAGAGAGAGAGAGAGAGAGAGAGAGAGAATGAGCAGGGGGGGGGCAGAGAGAGAGGGAGACACAGAATCCGAAGCAGGCTCCAGGCTCGGAGCTGTCAGCACAGAGCCTGATGTAGGGCTTGAACTCATGAACTGCGAGATCATGACCTGAGCTGAAGTTGGATGCTTAACAGACTGAACCACCCAGGCACCCCATCTTTAAAAGTCATTTACACTGGCATTTGTATGCATAGCACATACTCTGGAGGCCAGAATATGTTGGGAGGATTTATTACATTGAAAAAATAGAAATCCTTGTCTATTAGATACCCTGGTTTGTGAAGAGCACATATGCCAAATTTTTTTTTTTTTTTTTTTTTTTTTTTTTTACTGTGGTCCAAAAATAAATTGAAGTGCATGGCAATAAATGCAATATTACAAGATGCAAAAACAGAGAGGAGGACGTGACGAACTCTGCCTTGGGAAGTGGGAAGTGGAAAGACTCAAGTGATATTTGAATTGAGTTTTGATGGGCCAATAGGAGCTTATCAAGTCTGTAAAAGTTACAAGAGAGCATTACAAGTAGAGGTAAAGAAATGTACAAACACTATAATTTTTCATTCCCTTAATAATTTTGCAGAATGTTTATTTGGCATCTACTACACGAAAGGCACTACCTTAGCAGCTAGGGTTGTAGGAGTAGACAATAACCAGTGTAAAGGCAAACACTGAGAGGGTACCATGTGTTCACAAGGAGAGATGTTCAGGTTCCCAGAGACTGCATAGCAGGAAGTCCTAACCAGGACTGATATCGGGTTTCCTAGAGGATGTCAAATTTAAGAAGGTGCTCACGTTTGGTCCTTCAGTCAATCTTGTCAGGCATACTTCCAAAATAACCAGAATCTTGCAATATTTCACCACCAGTACTACCCCTACCTGCTGCAAATGACCGTCATTCCTTGCATGGACCATTGCAATAGTCTCCCGACTGTCCTTCTTGCCTGTCCCCTTCCCACCTACAATCTATTCCCAACGCAGCAGCCTGAACGACCTTGGTGAAACCTGCAGCCAGTTTATGCCACTGCTTATCTCAAAACTCTCTGATGACTCCTATCTTACTCAGAGTAGAGTCAGAGTTTCATGATGTTGTCAGGGCCCTCCACAGGCCATAGGGTCCTGTTGCCTCTCTGGGTAGCCCCCCGAAGCTCCCTCCCTTGCCTCTTCGTTCCATCCATTCTGGCATCCTTGCTAGCCCTCCAACACGTCAAGCATGCTTCCTCCTCAGAGTCTTTCTGATTACTGTTCTGTCTAGAATGTTCTTCCCCTAGATACACACCTGACTCATCCTTCATCTCCATCAGATGTTTTCTTAAATGTCATTGAAAAGCTACACTTTGACCACACACTGTAAGAGCCGCCGCCATTATCTCAGGATGCCATTTCTCCTCACCCTGATTTATGCTGCACATTGTGCTGATTGCCATCTGATATGCTTCATGTTATTTATTTATTGTCTCTGTTCGTTGCCTAGAATGTGGACCTCAGGGGCTCACTGATGTTAACACCTGGATCTCCAGCAGGGCTGGGTACTTAGTAGGCCTTCTCTAAACGTTTGCAGAGTGAATGGATAATACATGAGATGTGGTTGGTAAGTAAGCTTTAGACAGGTGAGAAGGAGGGCTACTGGAGAGGTCTCTGGGCAGAGGGAACGGCAAGTCCACTGGCTCAGAGATGGAAAAAGCATGGTGAACTGGAAGGAATAAGAGAAGTTCAGTGTGGATGGAGTACAGAAAGCAGAAGAAAGTGGAGCCAGATGAGCTTTTGTTTTCCTCTACAGTTCTTCCACAATGATCAAAAATCAGATTCATGGATGTTTCAGACTTTGTGATGGGAAGTACAAGGCATGTCAGGATTATCAAACGATTACGTGAGAGCTACAAAGCATGTCGAGTTCGTAAAGAAATTCTGCCCTACTGTGCTGAATTTGTAGGTTGGACAAACTTTCCTGCAATAATTTGATATTCTTATTTGATGGAGAACACTCTCGGGGACACATTGTTCAGGTGGCTAAAATGGAAAATGTGGCTTTCTTAATCTTGTTTCTTCTGTCCAATTTTAGAGACTGTCCTTTCTTTGCAAGACATTTTTGAAATATTTCAAAATATTATATTCTCTTTCCTTGGCTCTGAGGTTCTTTCTTTGGCTGTTTCTTTTAAGCAGCACGAGTTGTTTCCTCCTGGCAGAGGGCTGCCTCGGCTGAGTGATGAGTGCATCGCATCTGATTTGGGGGCCAGAGCCCGGCCTGGGGATCATGGAACTTGGGCTGGCCACTGTCATCCACGACTTGAAATGGAAAGTTTACTTTTGAAAAACACACATGGCGAAAGAAAAAGTTCTTTTCTTTCAAACATGGGAATAACACCTACAAGAAGATCTACTCCCCCAAATGAGAACTCTGCTGAAATGGTTCAATCAAGGGAAAAATGTACGTATAAATTTACTTACGAAACTAGAAAGCGTTGCTAAAATAAAGCATGCTGAAAACTGTTTGAGTTCCATCACATTATTTTAAAAATCCTCATTGGCTCCTTAAGCTTCAATCATTTCTTCGTGAAGAAAAAAAAAATGTCTTTGACTTGGAGCTACTTACAATCTAGACGAGAGGAGCTGGAGGGAGCAAAGAAATTGATCACAGGGTCCTAATCTGTGTAGGTGTGTCCCTGAGGCCTGCTGGGGCCTTACCTGTGTGACCGCTGCTGCTGGCAGGAAGGTGTCTGTGGAGGAGACTGTGGTTGGCTGGGACGAGGCCAGGGTAAAGTAAACTGAAGTCTAGCTTTGAAGAAGGGGGTGGACTTTTGTGCAGGGTGCCTTAACCCAACTATGAGGCTGACCTGATCTTCCTTCCTGATTTAAAAAGGAAGAAGGAAGACAGATTTGTTATGGTTTAAAAAACAAACAAACAAACAAACAAAAAAAAAAAACGGTGAAGAATTGCACCTGGACACAGCATCCCAAATTCTGGATGTTTGTGGACTGTTGCATGGAGTTTGTAGCTGTGAAATTCATATGTCTGGTGAATAAAACCTGCCCACAGTGTGAGGGCGTAGGTCTGGGCATGTCGGGGGTATTGGGGATGAGTTCCAAGACTAGTAGGGAATAACACTGTGAAGCAGAAAAACTAATTAGGTACGAGGTTTGGGGGTGGGGGGAGGAGAGATTCATATGAATTACAACCTGCTGAAGTACAGAAAAGCTAATCTTTTTGAGAAAATCAGTGGTCATTGAAAGTGAATGTCATGATCGAATATCCATCTTATTTATTTGTTTATTTATTTATTCCCATCTTATTTATTTTTATTTCACGAACTATTCAAGGAAAGGTTACTGGACAGAGAGGTACAGAAAAAAAGAGGAAGAGTCTTATAATCTGTTCCACTCTCCGGATGTAATCATTTCATATCCCTCTTCTCATAGAATAACCATTTAAGAAATACTCTATAAAGTTGCTTAACAAAGACTTAAGTGCTGTATATAAAGTTTAAAAAGTAACTAAGGAAACAAAAGTGATAGTAATAATATGTGAGTAATAAAAAGGAGTAGGAGGGGGAAAGTGTCTGATTGCTCCTTTTCATAGCAACAAGTCAGTAGATAAAATTTGGAGTTTGCAAACTAAGCTTTAGAGGCTAAATCTGATTATGTGGTTCTATGGAAGTCATAACCTGAAAAACTATGCATTAAAGTGCTTGTAGATAAAGTTGTGTTTAGAAATCAAGATAGAGAATTAATTGAAGAAAGGAAGAGAAAACTGAACACAGGAGTTAGTTAGTTTCAGGCCATGGCAATAAGTTGAAAATGAAGAGATCTTGGTCTGTGGTCGTGTTATGGGGATCAAAAGGCAAAGGCAGGTAACGGGAAACTCATGAAGAGGAAAATCTTACTGAGGTGTAGGAGATGGAAAACCAGGGCATTGAGATAGTCATCCATGCAAACGATGATGATGATATGCCTTGGATGTTAAGGAAATAGAACGAGGGGATGAGGCAGGGGCCAGGGAAGAAAAACGACTTACCATGTTGCAGTCTCACTGCAAACATGTCAGCGGCTATAGAGAAGTGACCTATAGTCCAAGGGATGCAAACGGATGGAGAATGATGATGAGAATTCAAAGCTTGTGTCCCGTGCTAAAAACAGGGATTGGGGACTAAAGAAAGTGTTGACCCTTTCACTTATGTCTCAGAGAGAAGACTGAATTGACATGGCTTCATTCTGGGAAAACTGGTCTTTCTTGGGCCATCTGGAGAAATAAAGTGCACAGGGTTTCTTGAAATCGTAGGATTGGAGGGAAGGAGAGGCTAGTTAAAAGCATCTGGAAATGGGAACAGGGGTGAGAGAGGATGGAGCAAGACTGGGTTAATCTAGTTGGGGGGGGGGGGGTGCCCAGGACTGCATGTGATACGTGTGAATTAGGAAGTGGAAAACTCAATGTGCAATCTAAACATAGTGTTTTGTTAAAAATGTTTTACACATATATACAACCCTCACTGGTGTTTAACGTTATTCACGGATTATTCATTTAGTCATTTCCTGATTTGAAGTTATTCATATTCTTACCTTTAATATTGCAATGTTTCTTTCTTTTTTTTTTTTTTTTTCATTTAATTTTCTTAGGCTCAGGTTGGGGAGAGAGAGTGAGCAAAGCTCTCACAAGCTCATGCATGGAGATCTGCACCATCACTATGTTAAGAAATGAATTCTGTGACTTTTTAGACAGGTAGACAGACATGTTTTACTTGGTATGCTTAAATCATTTTTCTTTAAATTGTGTAAATTAATGAACAAAAATACTTAGAAGATTTTCACTGAATTCAGATATGTTTCCTTTCCTTAAGGGGATTCAAATCCTTCCAAGTTGATATTTGTAGTCCTGGCCTCATTTGACTTACATGAGCAAAAAGAAAAATCTTAAGAATACTTTTTATGACTGTTCACATAACTCACAAATAACTAGGTGGACTTTATTTAAGCCTTCAAAAGAAATTCCATTTTAGACTAGACACTAATGTGGAAAATTTGAGAGCAAACAATTTAATTTTTAAAGTCTTAGGAGAAAGAGTGGCAGAGAGAGAGAGAGAGAGAGAGAGAGAGAGAGAGAGGTAGAGACAGACCTACCTCTATCTAGACCTATCAGATAGAGACAGACAGACGGGGAAAGAGAAGGAAGGAGTAAGGAGAGAGAGACAAAGAAAGTTAATTTATAAATTAGTTGAATACCTTTCTGGATCATTCCTCTAAAGTTTATATATATATATATATATATATATATATATATATATATATACACACACACACACACACACACTTTATATATGTTTTATATGTATATATGTGTATATACATATATAAATGTGTATATAATTTTTAATTAATTTTAACATAAAATTGAAAAAATCCTTTCCCATTCTATGTAGTGCTTATAGTGCATATGTAAGCACAATTTGCTTAATGCATAATACATATGTTTAATTTTAGTTGAATATTTGTTTATGGAAGACACACAACTTAATAATTTCTCTGAATTACACAATGTAAATGCAGCTTTTATATATTAGGAAGGAAAGCAGAGGATGCTACATGAATATATGTTAGTTCAGCACTAAACATTTATAAAATGTGGGGGGGAAGCAAAAACGCAAAGGCCAGATTCACCAGACACAATTTCTTCTCCATGTAGAACTCCCGTGGACTTCAAAGGGTTTACTGCTCAAAAACCAGGCTCAACACGGGGGAGGGAATGAAAATCTGCCGCCAATTGCCAGTTGCAGAGTCTCAGCCAATTTTTACAAACTTGGAAGTTGTCCTCTTTGATTTTTTATCAGTGAAAAATGTCTGGAATGACTGGAGACACTTCTGAAGTTTTTCACTTTTTTTTTTACATTTTTACAGACTAAAATATAGTGGAAAAACTGGATTTTCATTAAATATGTCCCAATTATAATGTGTAGACATAAAATGTTAATTTCTGTATGTTCTTCAGGGAAGACTAAACTTTTTTATTACTATTTCTATGCATTTATTAGAATCATACTGTTTTAGGCTTGGAAAGCTTTTGTCAATTATAGTGCAGAGTTAATTTATTTTATAGGAAGATGCTTTGAGGTGGTTTTCACATTTAGTTCCTATTTCTTACCCAGGGTGTGATGCATTTCCTGACTAGAGTCTGTTTTTCACCGGTGAAAGAGGAGTCTCCAAATATCCTTACCAATTGCTTTCCTTGTTTTTCAGCCAGTTACTTGACCACATTAAGAAAAGAGACATGAATTTGGGCTACAGTCCATAGAGAACAATGTTAGCCTTGATGAAAACCATCACCAAAAAAGTACAGAACAACCAAGCATGCATTCTGTTTTGTTCTTTTGAACACAGGTACCTATAAAATGACCAAAAACAACAACAACAACAACAACAAAACAAACAACAATCTAAATGGTAAACCCCAGCAATCCTAAATAGACAGCATGAATAAACACCATTGCTAAGTGACTACCTTATCATTTACTATCAAATTTGCTGGCTGAACCATGCTTGAGGGAAAGTTTTTTTTGAATGATTGATCAATAACACATTAAGTGTGTTTTGTTGTCTTTTATTGTAAAGTGCTATTGCAGGCATGCATACAGGTGTGTGTGTGTGTGTGTGTGTGTGTGTGTGTATGTGTGCGTGTCTGTATGTAAGGTTCAGAATAACTTAAAGGGTGGATCCATGGTGATAGTTTTTAAACAAGCAAATAATCTCTCTTTCTGTGAACGCTAGAACCTAGTATCACACAAAGCCAATGAATAGACACGTGAAGCAGATGTATGTCTCTATTTTTCATGATGTCAAAAGAATTTTGAGGAGCCCAATGAACTATTTATTAGTTTAGTCCACGCGTTAGAAAACAATGCAATGTTTATTTCATTTTTGTCCCTTGTATTTAGGATTCCTTTTTCTAATTTGCATATAATGTGAAATATTTTTGATTCTTTGCAGGATCAGTTTGGTAGGTTTTTGCTGCTCTGTCTTTTGTAGCCTGACAGCTGCAGTGAGTACACGCATCTGCCATGTCGATGTCAAGTGGCACACAGTCACTTTTCATAACAGCTGTTGTTGGCGGATCATTTCAACTATCTTGGGGATCAATGGAATATAAACATTCATTGCACAAAGTATATAAAGCTGGGTTTACTGGATTTGACACTGTTTCTTATCAACATACTCTGTTTTCTTTCTAGCACTGTGATGCTAAAAATTGGTTCACAGTATGAACAACAAATTATTTCTCGTCTAATTGTCCAAGTATTTAAGAATGCTGTGGCGTTGATGTGACAAATCAGTGCCAGGAAAAAAGTTTTGTTGAAAGAATGGTTTTTGTGTACAGTGTCTACTTAAAATATATCACAATATAAACTAACATATATATATATATATATATATTACATATAATAAGATATTTATTACATTTGAAATAATACATAAAGATATAGAAAATAATGACATTGGTTCAATTTTAGACCAAATGCCACTTCTCCTAAAGTACCATCATAGGATATTATGTCTACTATGGCTCTGTATGTTTTGTCACAGTTTTGTTTCTACAAAATCAATCCTTTTAAGCAAATTGAAAAGAATATTTGACGATTTCACATTAAAATGGAAATGTATTAAAAACATACACACACACCCCCAGGGGTGCCTGGGTGGCTCAGTCGGTTAAGCGTCTAACTCTTGATTTAGGCTCAGGCCATGATCTCACAGATCTGAGAAGAGCCCTGTGTCAACATCCACACTGGGCATGGGGCCTGCTCAAGATTCTCTCTCTCCCTCTGTCCCTCCCCCACCCACACAGTCTTTTGTATGCATGCGCAAATGCTCTCCCTCTCTCTCTCTCTCTTTAAAAAAAAAGAAAGAGGGGCGCCTGGGTGGCGCAGTCGGTTAAGCGTCCGACTTCAGCCAGGTCACGATCTCGCGGTCTGTGAGTTCGAGCCCCGCGTCGGGCTCTGGGCGGATGGCTCAGAGCCTGGAGCCTGTTTCCGATTCTGTGTCTCCCTCTCTCTCTGCCCCTCCCCTGTTCATGCTCTGTCTCTCTCTGTCCCCCAAAAAATAAATAAACGTTGAAAAAAAAAAAAAATTAAAAAAAAAAAAAAAAAAGAAAAAAGAGAAGGGAAGAGAAAGAAGAGAAGGAAGAGAAGAGAAGAGAAGAGAAGAGAAGAGAAGAGAAGAGAAGAGAAGAGAAGAGAAGAGAAGACAAAGAAAAGGAAAGGAAAGGAAAGGAAAGGAAAGGAAAGGAAAGGAAAGGAAAGGAAAGGAAAGGAAAGAAGAGAGAAAAGAAGAGAAAAGAAAAGCTCTAGATCTTGATTAGAACTAAAAGTATTGTAAGTTCTTAAGTGAAAAGAAATTATTGGTTACGTGGAAGAATTACAAAGATGAAAAAACATTTTTTAGTAATTATCAAATAGGGAAGGATTGTTGGAGGTAGTCACACAGTTTGACACTGTGTACTTCTTTTCACCTTTTACCAGTCCTTGACATCAAAATCAACCCTTGATTTGTGAAAATATCTTCATGAGGAGAAATCCCCAGACCTTAGAATCTTTTGCAACCTACATTTTAGTCACACACAGGGAAGAGAGAACCTTTATGACAGGCTGCTCTTACTAGTGTGATTTGTTTCACATCTATTTTACAAGAATGGAGTCTTGGAAACCACATGAAGTCATACCTGTGGACTTTTGCTGGGGAACACACACACATTAATAAAGGGCATGCATTTCAAACTACATCTTGTTTTCTCTGTGTAGCCATTCTCCTTTTAGTGACCTTCTCCAATCCCATGCTTTTAAATACTATCTCTGTAGACAGATGATTCAGATGCTTATCTCCAGTCCAGATTTTCCTTTCATCTCCAGTTTCACTGGTCCAATAATTTGTGAGTTGCTCCCCCCACCTTGGGTATCCAATCTAACTCTTCATTTCTTCACCTATCCCACTATTCCTCTGGTTTTCCTTGCCCCAAAAAATAAGTTAACTTTATTCTACTGGTTTGTTGGGCAAAATAATTTGAGTTATTCTTTATTCCTTTTTAATTTCATACCTCCCATTCAATCCACCAGCAAATCTCATTAGCCTTTTTATCAAAACATATATTCAGCATCAAGTCACTTCTGAACTTGTGTATCCTACCACTATTCTCTCTCCTCAGAACGATTTCAATAGCATCACAAATGAGGCTTCTCTTTTCAGCCCCCCCACAGTGTAGTCTCAACACAGCAGTCAGATATTTAGAAAAGTCTGAATTTTAAAACTTGAGTCACAATGTGCCACTCCTCACTTAAAACCTTATAATAACTTCCTATTTCATCTTGAGTAAAAGTGATGTTCTTACTGAGAACTCCCAGTTTCTACATGACTTCATTCTTCATTCCTCTCAAAACTCATCTTTTAAAACTTCTCTTGCCACAGTGACTTTTTGCTGTTCCTCAAACATGCTGGGCATATTTTTGTCTCAGTGATTTGTTTTTTTTTTCATTTTCTCTCCTTCTTCCTGGAATATTTTTTTTTCTCCAGTCATGAATAGATACAGGCATGGCTATCTTACTTATTCCTTTGGGCTTCCACTCAGCAAGGTTTTCTCTGGCCATTCTAGCTAAATGATCCCCATCTCCCCTGTCAAACTCTATCCTCTTACCTGACTTGAATCTTTTTAGGACATCTTTTTATCACCATCTGGTATTATATAGTCTGTACTTTTTCTTCAAAACAAAAGTTCCATGAGTGTGGGTTTGTTTTGTGTTCTAATATAACTTCAGAAGTCTAGAAGAGTGTGTGGCATGTAGTAGACACTCAATAAATATTTGTTGACTTGAATTGATGCTTTGATGTCATTTGTAAGGCCTCATTAAATACTAAATGTATTCAAAAACTTGCTAGTAGAATAAGAAGAAATAACTAGCCTTCTCAATTTCTCTTTTACAGTAGAACAGATGTGGACTCTTTTCTTCCCAATAAAGACAATAGTGGTCTTAATTCATTCAACACTTCTTGTTGGCAAAGAAAAACTTTCTGTGGAGAAGGAAGAGGCAACATGACCTCTAAAAAATTCCTCCTCCTTCCCTGAAGACAAAAAAGGATATATTTACATAAAATTTTAGAATACACTCAATTGAATTGAGGAATATTCCCAATTGGGAAAATTGATATAAAATGTTTTAAAACACTGAGAAGAATCAGTATATTCTTACATGTTCATGAGTTAGTTTCTTATTATTATAATTTATGATTATTTTATCAAATACATTATTTTAAATTAAGATCATAAAGAAACATCTTTGTAGAATGAATGAGAAAGAGGAATAAACATATCAGAATATTATAAGAGCCAAGGTAACTGTGTTTTAATTTTTTTAAATATTTTATGGCCAAAATGTACGATTTTTTTTCCCTCTCACTTCTCTACCATGGGCAATTTCTGAGAAAAGTCCAGGAATGAAATAACTCTGAAATGTGAGGTCACAGTAACCTGATTTAGTGCAGAAGATGAGCAATCAAATACAAGACTTTTATTTGAAGATCCAAATTCTGTTTTCAGATCAGAAAGATTCTTTCCTTTTCGGACACCTTCATAGGCACGCAGTGGGATATTTTGGATTTTGTTGCATACTGATGTAACCGTTGTTGGGCAAGTTACCCATGACTTCATCCCGCATACAAATGACAGCTGGGAAATTTAGTATGCGTATGTAATGATTTGCCCCATATGCATAGAATTAAATGTCCCAGGCTGCTCTGATGGTCCATGTAGGATCTGTTGTTTTACTTGGTTCTTGATCGTACAGAGTAGCAGAGTTAAGAGATTCTAAAAACCTTTAAACAACAATTCTAGTGACTTCCAGTGGGTGAAACATAGTTTCAAGAAGTGACTGATAAATATGTGAGTACCTAGGAATCTGAAGACCTGAATTTTGGGACTCAGCTCTATTACTTTTTCACCACATGTCGGAGTGGCCTCTGCTTTGATCCTAAGATATCTCATTTTGAAAATGGGGAGAATAATTATTGTCTTGCTTAAGTACAGGTTGTTGGAAATATTAAAGTGTATAATAAAACAGTTGTTGAATGATAAAAGTTTATATACATTTTTACATAAAGTGGGAATTCCCTGCAAAGAGTATGGAAGCAGGATCAAGGAAACATCAAAATTCCAAGTTAGGGGAGCCTGGGTGGCGCAGTCGGTTGAGCGTCTGACTTCAGCCAGGTCACGATCTCGCGATCCGTGAGTTCGAGCCCCGCGTCGGGCTCTGGGCTGATGGCTCAGAGCCTGGAGCCTGTTTCCGATTCTGTGTCTCCCTCTCTCTCTGCCCCTCCCCCGTTCATGCTCTGTCTCTCTCTGTCCCAAAAATAAATAAACGTTGAAAAAAAATTAAAAAAAAAAAAATTCCAAGTTAGATTATTAAAAAAAAAAAAAAAGTTAATGTTTATTTGTATTTTGAGAGAGAGAGACAGAGTGCAACTGGGGGAGGGGCAAAGAGAGGGGAGACACAGAACCTGAAACAGGCACCTGGCTCTGAGCTGTCAGCACAGAGCCCAGCGGGGGGTTCAAACGGAAGAACTGCGAGATCATGACCTGAGCCGGAGTCGGACTCCTAACCGACTGAGCCACCCATGTGCTCCCCAAGTAAGATTATAAAATTAACACAAAACTGATAAAAGTAGGCATGTGCAAAAGGCAACATAAACATGAAATATTTCTAGGGCTGAAAGTAAGAAGAACGTGCCAAGTCTGAACAATGTAGTGTGTTCAAAGCTGGTCAAGAGCGGTCAGCTTTGTAATGTTTAAAGAGAGAATGTATTCTGTAGGTGGTGTCTTAGGTTGGGTTTCCTGAAAGCAGACCCTGAAATGAGGATACATGGGCATGTTACTTATTAGGAAAAATCCCTTGAAAAATATTAAGGGAGTAGGGAAGTAAGGAGATCAAGTAGAGCTCTCCTCTCAACTCATGTCCCGCAAAGAATGATTTTGGCTGAATCCCACACCGGAGATCTGGAGACCCTGTTGGTTACACCTAGAACTTAGGGCAACAGAATGAGACAGTGATGTTGTTAGTATTGTGAGTGCGCATCGTGGATTCACGTTGAGGAATCACACTGACATGCACGTTTGATGTGTTGAATTCTGACCCTGTTGGCAACATGGCTATAGAGATAAGCGGACATTTTAAAATATTTGTTCATTTAGTCGTCTGTTCCATAGAATATATGTAGACATCTAGTTTGTGCCACATTCTGAGTGAGGTACTGAGGAATTCAAAGGGATTACAAACAGAAGACAATATAATGGGGAGGACAGAATGAGAGAATTTATAATAAACAAGGATGAGTGTTGTGGTATCACTAGGGCTTTACCTGGTTCTTGGCACCTATTACTGAAGAGACAGCAACACAGAGGATAACCTTTAAGTGTTCTCTTGGTTTCAGATTCAGCTCCATCATTCATCACTGTGTGACCCCGGGCAAATTACCCAATCTGTCTGTGCGTCAGTGTTCTCATTTGGACCATGGAGATCATAACTCTGCATAACTACTCATTTGTTTTTGTGAAGGCTAAGTGAGGCAATACATTAAAAAACAAAACAAAATAAAACTCAGAAGACTGTTAGGAAGTTTATATTTATTTCTACTGAATATTCAATGCATATAAATAACCTCCATTTTTCTGAACTTACCAAGCATCTTAAGCGTAATTTGGCCTTTCATTTAGATCTACATGGCAGAGGAAAAAGTTGTAGTAAAAGGATGCTAATGGCTAAGTCTCCAGGCAATTATATTTCACACTGTAAACCCAACTTCTGTTCTATAGTCCTACAACAAAATAACAACCAAATGTTGTTTAACATCTTTTTTTTTAGAATTTTTTTTAACATTTATTCATCTTTGAGAGACAGAGAGAGAGAGAGAGAGCGCATGAGTGGGGAGGAGCAGAGAGAGAGGGGGAGACACAGAATCTGAAGCAGGCTCCAGGCTCTGAGCTGTCAGTTCAGAGCCCTATGTGGGACCCGAACTCACCCGAATCTCGGCTGCAAGATTATGACCTGAGCCAAAGTCGGAAGTTAGATGCTTAACCGACTGAGCCACCCAGGCGCCCCATTGTTTAACATCTTTATGCAGTACAAAGCAGGGTAGAGTCCAGCAACTGGAGAATCCTTCTCTTCCTGTTCTCACACAGTGTTCTTTACTATCATGGCCTCCCCTATTCTTCAAGTAAGTATTAAGTGCTATGTGGTGCAATGCACATTTGAAGGCTAGAGGGGACAGAGCTCTGATTTTAACCTCAAGGAAGACTGGAAGTCACAAAATTCTTTTAAGTTTATTTATTTATTTTGAGAGAGAGAGAGAGAGAGAGAGAGCACATGTGTGCAAGTGGGGGAGGGGCAGAGAGACGGAAAGAGAGAGAATCCCAAGCAGGCTTCATGTTGTCAGTATGGAGCCCCACTCTGGGCTGGAACTCACAAACTGTGAGATCATGACCTGAGCCTAAGTCAAGAGTTGGACGCTTAACCGACTGAGCCACCCAGGTGCCCCTGGAGGTCGCATTTGTTGAGGGAGACACATGCGGTAAAGGCAGAGTGCTTTATTCCTCTCCTATTCACGCCATTGGCGATGGAGGGATCTTTGCCCTAAACTTATGGCTGAACAAAGCACAATGACACTGGACAGAGAATATCAACAATAGCTGACTAGTCACATAGGCTCACAGCTCAGGGATGAGACCACTGCACATCATGTAGGCCATATGGGGTCGCACTCAGGAACAGAATGACCAATCAGGGATTGCGGGAGGCAGGCTTCAGAGGGTCTAGAGAGTGGATAGCCCCTGTTTCCAGTGGATAGATGTGATTAGCTTATTTGAATTATTCTCCAGGCTGGCAGGGAACTGAAACCCGCTCTTCAGGAATAGGCAGAAGTTGCACCTGGTCTATTTGATGAGGAGGGTTGTCTGGCAAGGGGATCTGATAGTCACCATAGAGGAGTGAGGAGACCTTGAGATTATGCCATTCTCGGTGTTCTGGATTTCAACAGTTGTCCAGGCAACGCACAATCTTCAGCCTTAATTTTAGGCCTTATACCACAAGGAGGAGTCAGAGGGAAGATGAGGCTCGTTGGCCAGTCATGGTAAAGAGAAATTTGGGAGAAATTACATGTTTGCTGGAGATATTTTGCACACATGATTGTAGGTGTGTAAAGGAAAGCCTCTTCCTTCTCGCCTCCGAAATCTTCAATAACACCTACTTCAGTCATGCAGGGTCTGATGCAAGTAGACCCTTAAAGTGAAAGCAAAACATTGCTGTGTGTAGCTGCAAGGTTGGCATGGGGTTAGAATAAGGGCTGCCTGTGGGGGTAGTGCTCATGAATCACATTCATTAGCATTTTTTGAGCTTGATTTTCTGAGTCCACATCTGCTTCCCAGTTTTGTCAGCACCCTGAAGCTCAGAACCTGGTCTTCAGTCATTTGCCAAATAAATACCAATCAGTGGGCTTCCTCAGCTGATGCCCTCTACCAGGCCATGTACTTTCTATATCTACATATGAACATTCTAAGTCAAGTTTGCTAATACTGAAATGTACTTGCTACGTATGATTTCTGATTATTTTTTTGCTGGTTCAATATTTCTTCCTTTCTTTCTTTCTTTCTTTCTTTCTTTCTTTCTTTCTTTCTTTCTTTCTCTTCCTTCCTTCCTTCCTTCCTTCCTTCCTTCCTTCCTTCCTTCCTTCCTTCCTTCCTTTCTTTCTTTCTTTCTTTCTTTCTTTCTTTCTTTCTTTCTTTCTTTCTTTCTTTCTTCCTGAAACTCCTTTATAGGTTATACAGCAAGAAACAAATCTTTTAGAAAATAAATTACTTGACCTTTCCATTAAGCATTTTCACAGAAGTTACTTGGAGTAAAATTTTATCCTTAAGCTGATTTTCATCTTTCAAATATCTATCTTTGACCTCGTGTTGGAAAATAGTTTGAAGAGAACATTATTAATATTTCTAGGAACTGTGTCTGTGATTGCATTGAAAAAAAAAAAAACAAGAAAATGAAGGGCAGAGTATGACTCTGACTCCTATACTCTTCAAAAATATTCAGAAATAGGTGAGGAAAATTGCACAGATCTAAAGTCAGATGAATGATTTCATGCACTTTTTTTTTTAATCTTTATTTATTTTTGAGAGAGAGACAGAGTGTGAGCAGGGGAGGAGCAGAAAGAGAGGGAGACACAGAATCCAAAGCAGGCTCCAGGCACTGAGCTGTCAGCACAGAGCCCAACACGGGGCTCAAACTCACGAACCGTGAGACCATGGCCTGAGCCGAAGTCAGACGCTCAACCGACTGAGCCACACAGGCACCCCTCATGCACTTTTATATAATTATTTGAAAAAATATATATAATGTTTATTTTTGAGAGACAGAGAGAGATAGTGTGTGAGCTGGGAAGGGTCAGAGAGAGAGGAAGACACAGAATCGGAAGCAGGCTCCAGGCTCTGAGCTGTCAGCACAGAGCCAGACAAAGGGCTCGAACTCACTAACTGTGAGATGATGATGTGAGCCGAAGTTGGACACTTAACTGACTAAGCCACCCAGGAGCCCCAGCACGTTTATATAATTATTTAAAAAAAAATTCTATTGAAAAGCCTATGGGCATTTGTTGGCTGTGGATAGTGCCCTTAAAACATATAGAGAAATAGATGGAGGAGTAGAAAGAGATGGAAGAAGGAAGTAGAAGTAGAAATTCTAAAGCACAGATGTTAGAGGTAGTTCAGGACAGAGTCTCAGCAATATATGAATTTCCAGGTTGTCTCTTTTTATTCCTTTTACCTTTCCTGCCAAGTTGCCCAAGAGGCATTTTCAAGTTTATTTGACTCATCAACATTTTTTTTTTTTTACTTCTCAGAAACTCAGTAAGTGGTGAGCTCTGTGGTGGATAGCTCACCCACAGTATAATTTAAAAACCTGTTAGTCTTAACCTTAACCTACTTTGACCTTTCTTCCCATTCTTTTCTGAGGATGTGGTGAGCATTTACTGTTTTGGGATCCCAACCCTATTTTCCATCTCTTTGTAGCAATAGTACTTCATTTTGTCTTGGATGATGACCCCATACCATTTTTACCCAATATGATCACCCTCCTTTGTATTTATGCTATCATTCATATTTACATTTACATAATCCCATGAATCTCTGCTTTACTTGTATTACACTGGTTTATAAATTATATCCTCGAGGTAAACCAACTCTTTTTGTTCCATTTGTACATTTTAACATTAAGTGAAGTGAGGAAGGAATTAAAGCAGATGGTCTGAGATCTTCTCACTCCCTTTTATGGATGGTAGGAATGTTCTTGGCAAAAAGAAAATAAAGTAGGTGACCCTATATTATCTCCTTGTCAATTTGACCTTTGGCTAGTGTTCTTTGCTGGGAAAAAAGCCCTTAACTCTGAGCTTGCCTTTAGCAGAATGCCTCTGGCTGAGGGTTTTCTGGAAAAATAGAATCAAGGATCCAAAAGACATGGCTTCCTGGCTAATGTAGGCAATACCACTTCCTGGAGTTGTTTCATATTTAAATGTTCCAGCGATATGAGATATCCCATGAATCTCTTCTAGAGGATTCATCTATTCTGAGCCAGAATCTGGGGAGCTGCCACTGATGTCCCAGATGGCTGTTTTGACTGATCCTTATGCTTGTCTGCATCCTTAAAATTATTTGTAAAGTTGGATACCAGACAAATCTCTGATTTCTGTAGGTCTGATCTGACAAACAAGTTCTGTAAGTTAGTTCAGTAACCAAAATTGGTAAAGAGAGGTTTGACCTTCTCACTAAAGATACCAGCTGAACATGGTCTACAAAGGAGTTTAGTAAGGTTCTCTTAGAGTCTTGAATTAGTACTAGAAGATGTTTAATCTGTGTCTCAGAAGATCCTGGATGATTAATATGTATGGCTTCTGTATCTACCTTTGAATATATAATGTTATAGCTTGTTAAAGTGGGACCCAATGGCCTAATGGGACCCAATGAATGAGGCTTGAAGATCACCAACAAAACCATCATGGCTCAAGGTCATATCCCCATCTCTGGAGAGGTCTAAGTCCAGCACTGATCTATGTGGGCTATAAAAATCTGGGTCCCTTCTTTCAGTCAGGAGAACTCTGAAGGTTCATCTCAGGTTTAGAACTTGGCATTAGGCTGATTGAGGTCTTTCTTGAGACTGCACAGCATCCGTCACCTCTGTCCACCCACTCTTCCTTCTCTTGCCTTTCACAGATGTTAACTGTGAGGGCACACCCTTATAAACCTTCTGCATGCTAACTGAGGGCTGATGGGGGGTGGGAGGGTGGGGAGGGTGGGTGATGGGTATTGAGGAGGGCACCTTTTGGGATGAGCACTGGGTGTTGAATGGAAACCAATTTGACAATAAACTTCATATATTGAAAAATAAAAAAAAAAAAGGGAAAAAATAAAAATAGAAAATAAACCTTCTGCATGCTAACCTCTGACCATCACCTCAAAGCGGGCCTCCGGGAACCCAGGCTATTACAGTAACCTTCATGGTTTTCACATTCTGTTCAAGAAGTTCACAAACAAGCAAGAAGTACATACTGTTATTTGACTCTTTGGTGTGTTAAGTAAAAGCGTGGGATGACTAATTTTTAAGGATTATTATTTAAGGATTTATTTTCTTAAATGTGTTCATATATAATTCCTTTAGGTTCATGGAAGAAATACATTTTATTACATTGGTCTAAATTATATACGTGGAAGTATTTCAGAGAAAATTTAATGCTGTGTCATGTGAAATAAAATCATTTTTACTTTTATTGCCTTAAAAAGACATAATACATAACTCTAATTAAAAAGTTTAATTGTTTACAGTTTATTGTTCACCAGCAATGGATTTGTGCTAATTTAAATTTCCTTAATAGAGTTTTTCATTATGGGAGATATATATTCCTATGGTAATAATACTTAGATATTTCTGAGAAGGAGAAAAATAATATTGCTCTTGCTTTCAAGATAAAATAATGTATTTCTCTTTATATCTTTTGGATTTGTTTATTTGTGGTTAAACATATTTCTAATAATTTAAACCATTTGATTTAAATTCTCTTCAAGATGACGGAAAATTTCAAACTGACTACCTTCTTAATAAATCTTTACCATTTTCAGGACGTTTTCTGAGGTCCTACAAATGAAAGTCATAGTAATATTTTTCCTATATTTTTCAGACTTGTGGCAAAGAAGTGAGAGGATGGTGGGGAAGAAGGAGGAACATAAAGAAGCACCCAACTAATTCTGAAAAGCAAAGGCACTTAAAAATTCTTCCTTTTGTCCACTTGCAAGGACATGGATGGAGCTAGAGTGTAGTATGCTAAGTGAAGTAAGTCAATCAGAGACAGACACCACATGATGTCATTCATATGTGGAATTTAAGAAACAAAACAGACGAACATATGAGGTGGGAGGGGGTGGACAAGAGAGAGGGAAACAAACCACAAGAGACTCTTAAAGATAGAGAACAAACTGAGGGTTGATGGAGGGAATGGGTGGGGGGTGGGCTAGACGGGTGATGGATATTAAGGAGGACACTTGTTATCATGAGCACTGGGCATTGTATATAATTGGTGAATCACTGAAATCTACTTCTGAAACCAATATTGCACTGTATGTTAACTAACTAGAATTTAAATAAAAATTTGGAAGAAAAGGGGCACCTGGGTGGATCAGTGGGTTGAGCGTCTGACTTCGGCTCAGGTTATTTTCTCACAGTGGGTTCGAGCCCCGCATCAGGCTCTGTGCTGACCACTTGCTTAGAGCCTGGAGCCTGCTTCAGATTCTGTGTCTCCTTCTCTCTCTGTTCCTCCCCTGCTCACGTTTTGTCTCACTCTGTTTCTCAAAAATAAATACATGTAAAAAAATTATTTTTTTAAAATTTTGGAAGAAAAAAATAATTCTTCCTTTTGTGTCCAGAGTTTATAATGTAGAAAAGCAAAGCTTTTAAAAAATAAGTTCTGATGCTTATGAAAAGAAACATTTTACTTTATAACCAATTACATTAATTACATATTTACTTTGTAGCCAGTAATAATCACACAATCCGAATAAAATGTTGGTTCTTTGAGTAAAACAACTACAACTAATATCCCCTCCCCCACCCCTCAAAAATAAAACAATAGAGTAGCTAAGAGTTTCCCTAACAAACACAGACAGAAAAGTCTTCATGTTGAGTTTTATTGATCTCTGGAACAGTAGCTCCCCCTGAACTGAGAACCATACCAGAATTAAAGGAAAGATCTTTCCATCTCAGAGACCAGACATTTGGAAGGCAGCCATTGTGAGTATAAAATGTGAACCTGGCCAAGTACTTTATTTCTTGTTGGATTCTTGACTATTTCTGACTCTCATCACTGTCATGACTGACAGTATATATGCAGTCATTGACTCTGGAGAAATTTCTCCAGGATCCTCATGGCATTCTTTGGACCATGTCAAATGGGAGCATTCTTTCAGTCCCTGATGTTGCAGAAGCTGGGGCAGAGAACCACAGACTGTAGGGCTCTGAGTTCACTCTGCACATCTAACGGTACAAATTTGCTCCGGGTCA
The DNA here is from genome assembly GCF_028749965.1 of Puma concolor. Classification (NCBI taxonomy): domain Eukaryota; kingdom Metazoa; phylum Chordata; class Mammalia; order Carnivora; family Felidae; genus Puma; species Puma concolor. Next base: position 71,830,492 of record NC_141670.1, read on the forward strand.
GGGTCAAATGAAGAAAAGTCTGAAATGGGTGTCTCTGATCACTCCAGAATTGCATTGGAATGCACACTTGTGGTCTTGAAAACTTCATGGGAAACAGAAAGGAATTATACTTGAAATTGTCAGTCATGGATTTCAGGCCAACCTCAACCCTTCCTAGCTCTGATATTGGGCAAGTCATTTAAATCCTCCAAAGTGTTCTCTTTTGGCAAATGAGAAGCAGTCATATAAATCTGTGTAGTCAGATTAGTGGACATTTCAAGGACAGCTGGATTTTTATGTGAAATCATCCAATTTTAAATGTTCTATTAAATTTTATTTTTTTAATTGTATAGATTAAAAAAAAAAAAATTGGATGAGACTTCTTCTCTAGGATAGGCCGAACACATTCCATCTTTTTTCCTCTGGCCTTCCGTGCTCAACTTCTCAAAAAAAAAAATTGCCTCTAATCCTTATTTTTATCTTTTTTTGGTCCTCACACCATACACTCCAATTCTGACTTCTGCCTTCTGCTCTAACACCTCATGAAAAGGATGTCTTTTTTTTTTTTTTTAATTTTTTTTTTTTCAACGTTTATTTATTTTTGGGACAGAGAGAGACAGAGCATGAACGGGCGAGGGGCAGAGAGAGGGAGACACAGAATCGGAAACAGTCTCCAGGCTCCGAGCCATCAGCCCAGAGCCCGACGCGGGGCTCGAACTCACGGACCGTGAGATCGTGACCTGGTTGAAGTCGGACGCTTAACCGACTGCGCCACCCAGGCGCCCCGAAAAGGATGTCTTTAAGAACCCTCGGGAGTCCAATTCAATGAACCTATTGGACATTTTTCAATGTGTCTTGCTTAACCTCCAAGGAGCATTTGAAAATCTCAAGCATCCCTTCCTTGCAATCTCTTTCATTGTTGTCATTGACACATAATTCTGCTTTTGTTTGTCTCACTGGATGCCCCCTTGTCGTATCTTTTTAGAAAGGTGTCTTCCTCCCTTCTCTGACCTTTAGATATTACATTTTTAAGACTTCCTCCTGGTCCTTTTCTGTTTTTTCACTCTGTATTCCCTCTCCATTGGTAAATCACATCCATTCTCATGGCGTCATGTCTACTTTGTACAACAAATGGCTCTCAAATGTGTACCTCCAGCCCGAATCTTCCTGTGGGCTACTGAAGTCACTTGCTTTCTATATGTCTCATTTTTAGGTGATTCAAACTCAACATATCTAAAACTCCCAATTTTTTTCCTAAAACTTAGTCATCCTCTAAGATTTCACATCTCAGTACTTGTTATTCACATCTATCCACTTGAGCAAGCTGGAAACGGGGAAAGAACTACCACTGCGAATTCCTTCCTCCTTACCTGGAGTCTCTAATCCATATGCTTACACATCTCTTAAATCTTCCACTTCTCTTCACTACAGTTCTATCACCTTGGCCCAAGCCACAAACTCCACTCTCGAAACAACCTCTATTCTTTCCTCTTTAGTGCACTCAACAGACAATGATTTATTAATTAAAAAAAAAAAAAAAAATCTGATTCTGTCCCTTTCCTGCTCAAAACCACTCATGGATTGCTAACTTTTTGGAAGAAAAAAAATTTTTTTTTTTCAATTTTGTGGTTCTAAGACCCATTTACCTATGTGATCTGGCATCCCTGACTAGTTTAGCACAGATTGCTTTTCATCTTACACTTTACCCTCTCGGTCTTATTTTGGTTCTTTGAATTCAAAGAGTCCTTTCTGCCTCAGATCTTCAACCTGGACCACACGTTCTTTTCCTGACACCTCTATATTCTCACTCTCTTGAGCTCATCAAGCATCACTCCCACTGCAGACTTTGTTGACCCTCTCGACTCGTTTAGATTTTACTCTAGTGTTCAGTCTTATGGCATTCCCTATTTTCACATCATGGCACTTACTAAAGTGTGTGATCATATTAATGCCATTGTTTAGTCACTGAGGTTTCCCTACTAGTCTGTAAGCTCCAGAGGAATGGCAATATATTTTTTTGTTCATAATTATATTCCAGATGCCTAACATAGTTCCTGGTATTTAGAAAAGGTTTAGGGGGTGTCTGGGTGGCTCAGTCGGTTATGTGTCCAACTCTTGGTTTTGGCTCAGGTCATGGTCTTACATTTCATGAGTTCGAGCCCTGCATAGGGCTCCGCGCTGGCCGTTTGGAACCTTCTTGGGATTCCCTCTCTCCCTCTCTCTCTCTCTGCTCTTCCTTCACTTACTCTCTCCGTCTCTCTTGGAATGAATAAATGAACTTAAAAAAGAAATTAGAAAAAGTTTAGGGGCACCTGGGTGGCTCAGTCAGTTAAGCATCCTCTTGGTTTCAGCTCAGGTCATGATCTCAGAGATTGTGAGTTCGAGCCCTATATTGGGCTCCCTGCTGACAGCATGGAGACTTCCTGGGATTCTCTCCCTCCCTCTCTCTCTGCCCCTCCTCTGTTCTCTCTGTCTCTCAAAATAAATAAACTTAAAAATTTTTTTAAAGAAGAAAAGCTTTAATAAATACTAATTGCGTGAATGAATGAATGTTTTTGAATGTTTAACTTACATATTGTAATATTTTACATATATTTAGAAGTAACAAAAGTATGTTTTGTGATACATAATAATAACATGGTCCCTCTTCCATCTGGGTGTTGGGATGTGGAATCATTGAGTTTATTTTGCTGTCTACAAGGAGGCATAATACCCGTATAGATGTTTATCTAAGCTCTATCTTTATTAGAGAAGTTAGAAAATAATTTATTTCTTTTTTATCCAGTCATTGATCTTGAAGAAGGTGTTTGTGTAATTTCAGGTTCTGGAACGAATGTCACTGGTAAGGGAAAGGATCATGGGAGGCTACTTGCTTCCAGTATCTGTTTTAAATGAGCTACTTTCAAATCTCAGCTTCAGTCTGATCGGCCTTCTTCCGTTTCCTCCACTCCCTCGTTTTCTTCTTTTCTTCACACACTCTTCACTATGTCCTCTTCAATTGCTATTTTGATTAAAAACCTTCATTTATACACAGAAAATTTTTGCATAGAATCTTTCAGGCTCATGAAACCCTCATATTTAGCAACTTTCTCAGATCACGTTCTTATAAATCCAGCATAGATTCTTGGTCTACTACTTAGAAGATCCCTCTGAAGTTCTTTGCTTCCTTATTTTTATGCTACATTATTATTATAACCACAACTCCTTTATTCTTTTGGCCATTACCTTTGTGTTTATAAGACTTCTGAAAGCATCTTGAGACTCATGGATGAAAGCCTTAGCTGGAATCTCAGAGCAGTTGACAAAAGCCTGGGCACAACTCTGCCTATTGTCCTTTTGATTGTTCTTGGAGTATCTATTGCAAATGTTTCAAGTCATTCCTTAAGATCCCTATCCACTACATTCCCACCAGCAGAAATCTGAGAGGACCAGTTTTTCTTCTTCTTCACAAAGAAAATAACATAAATGATTAAATTGTTTCTATATTAAAAACAAAGAATCTTTCCTGGAATCTCTAGGAAACTTTCTAAAGAATGGAACCCTCTATTCTCTATGATGGAGTTTTGGAGTGATGGTGGGATTTGGAGGCAACAGCCAAGAAAGAATTCTTGAAGCCATCTTTGGTGCAAAAGGTGATTTTATTAAAGCCCAGGGACAGGACTCATGGGCAGAAAGAGCTTCACTGGGGTTGTGAAGAGGGTCTGCTTATATACTGTGGAGTTGGGGGCAGGTAAAGCCAAGAAGCAGTTTCTTAAAGGGATTTCCATATGCTAAAGAGGATTTACAGGTTACTGGAGGCCTAGCTATTGTCAACTTAAGGTTGTTTTTCTCTCTAGCAAAGCATTATCATTATGATAGTAGGGAGTTCATGGAGATTAGGCTATTGATAAGATTGCCTTTTTCTTAAAATATTACTGAGATATTTATAAACTGATGGAGACTCTATCAGTTTAACCATTTGTTTTCTGTCCTCTCCTTTGTCCTTGGGCAGCCAGGAGTGCCTGAGGAATGTCACACAAATCCCACCTAGGGGGTGAGGTGTGTGTGTGTGTGGGGGGGGTGTTTGTAGCTTGTCAGCCTGCCTTTTGCTCCCTCATCATCTAGATACTGTTTTTTATTCCAGCTTTACCCTCTGGCAGAGAAAGGTGCCATACTTGACTCATTTCACATTTATTCATTTATTCGCATTTACATCTCACATTCTCTTCCCCAGCCAACTGCAATCTGACTTCACTTGTAATTTTACTTTCCTGTGGAGTTTGCTTACATCACCTTAATTGCCAACACTTAAGAATATGGATATATATATATATACATATATATATATATTTTTTTCTCTCTCTCTTCACTTCTGAACTATTGTTAACACCTCTCCCAGTCTTCTTCTTTACCTCTCTCCCTTAGTTCAACATCTTTGACACTCATTCTCTCCTAATTTTTTTTTTTTTTTAACTCTCTGACCCTTGTCGGTCTCCTTTGGGTGTGTCTCATCTCCCACATGTGAAAATATAGAATTGCTAAAGATTCATTATCAGTTGCCTTACAAACTTTTTTTTACGTTTGTTTATTTTGAGAGAGAGAGTGCTAACAACGGAGGAGGGGCAGAGAGAGAGAATCCAAAGCAGGTTCTGTGCTTTTAGCATGATGTGGGGCTCGGACTCATGACCTGTGAGAACGTGACCTGAGCTAAAATCAAGAGTCAGGTGCTTAACTGACTGAGCCACCGAGGTGCTCTCAGTTGCCTTCTTGTCTTACTCTTACACAGCTTCCTGGTAATTTTATCTACACCCTTAATTTGATTACTATCTACACAGTGTGGCTAATGTGTGGTGGTAAGGAGCTGGAGCTCAGGTAATGGACGGCTTCTTTAGAATGTTGGGTCTTTCAGTTCTTTGCTAAATGCTCATGAGAAGGTCACGTCACATGTTTGTAACGTAGCTATTTTATTTACTTTCCCAGCACCACTAAGCAGCTTAAGTCTATACCTCCTTAGGGTAGAAGCCAGAAAATATCTTTTTTAATCGAAAATACCTTTTTTAATATATATATATATATATATATATATATATTTTTTTTTTTTTTTATTTTTTTTATTTTATAACTGAAGGTACAAGATATACCCCAAACTTTGCCAATCTGACTACCGGCTGAATCCTGTGACTTGGAAGCTAGTGGCACAGAGAAGCAGGAGCATCTGGTTCTGGTGGAGTTGGGGGTATTCAGGTTCAGGATGCTGAGGCAGACACTCTACCTATTGCATCCACAACTCCTGAAACAGAATGCTACGGGCGCCAGTGACAGTCACAACAAAGTTTATTGCAGTGAGAGGCAAGGCCGACCGATCAGGACCGACACTCTTGACCAGAGTGCGGCCTTGAACAGCCGGGGTACAGAATTTTTATAGCCGACCACATCATCTTCTCATCACCTGGGAACAGAACAAAGAGATAGTTCCCAGATGGGGGTGGAAACAGTTCAGACCTTCTGCGGTTAAGCCGCAACCAGTTGACCTCTTCGACCTGCCTCTGGCCCACTTTTTCAAAATTCTCAACATGCCCTTGCCCCGATCCAATCAAACACCAATCCAGTTGATTTCCCTTGAACTTTTGTTCCCTTGATTGATAGGACAAGGCTGTTATCTCTTAACCTACAGTGTCAAAACAAAGCTGTTATTTCCCAAGGCTACAGGTTAACCCTACACTACAATTTAACCCTTACATAGCAATAGCATCCATCCTTTGGCTCTGGTGAGTAGAGTTCAAAGGTTTGTGTACTCACGTGCCCCAGTGACAACAGGGTTGTCTCAAAGGGATCAGTGTTACCAGTGAATTTTGGGCCTTTGACTCTTGGGGTTTGCTGTGTAGATTTTCAGCCTTCCTGGAACAGAGATTAACAAACTAGGGTCTAAATAGGTTTGTTTTCCATAAAATAGTTAAAGCAATTTTGCAAGAGGAAGCTGAGATTTCTTTCCTGTCTAATGAGATCATTTCTGCTTTGCTTGATGAGTCTGGAATGATTTCACCTAAAGCAATAGCCCTGAAAGGGGAAAGGCAATTCTCCCAATAAGAATAAGAAACCACCTTAGCATCTCCAGATCTGTAACTAAAATCAGTGCCTTTGGGTGAGTGTAGAGGTATTTTTAAAACAAAACCGGAAAGCACAAGGTTGACAGTTAAGGATGGCACAGGTTTGCTATTTTATATAAGAACCTAGAGTTGATATATAAGAATAGATTCTGTGGGTATTAGATCAAGAAAAAAAAAAAAAGTCTACTCTTATACTAGATAGAATTTGCTGATAGAGGTTCACACACCAGTAGTTGGGAGTGGTTCTAATTGCTTACATTGTTCACTGATTGAGATCTGGGCTTGGTTACTAAGGCTAAAGTAATTTGACATGCCCAAAATACCTAGTATAATCTAGACTAAAGGTCAGCAAATTATAGCCCTGGGAGTTAAATCTGGTCATTGGCCTGTTTTTGTGTTTTATTTTTATTTTTTAATGGCCTGTGAGCTAAGATTGGTTTTTATGTTTTTAAATAGTATCAGTTTAAATTGGCATACGAGTACCCACATTACACTCTTGATTGTGTCCCTTAGTCTACAATATTTACTATCTTCCCCTTTATGAAAAAAAAAAAAAAGCTTGCTGATTCTTCATCTAGGCTCTAAAGGAAGGAATCCCAAATTCACGGAGACGGGATGTTGGACTGGCTTTGTCCTATGTCACCTAATTATTTTCTGCTAAATTTATCCCCTAAAAAGGCCTTTTTGTCACTCGCTATTTGTGTGGCTGATATACAATGGGGGCAGGGAGGAGTATGTCTGAATCATAGGGCAAACCTTGAGACTATCATGACTGATGTAAAAATTAATCAACAATTATAAAACTAGGACCCCTGGGGTCAGATCTCTTAGGAATGAGGGTTTGGGTTATCTTACTCGGTAAAGAACACTCATCACCCGAGTAGCTGGCTGAGGGCAAAAGAAATATGGTTTAGATAAAGGGGGAGGAATGGTATAAATTGTAAATGCAGCCTTAGGACTACCTGCAGTATCTACAATTTTGTTTTTTCTTTCATGCGTCATGTACATATTTGAATATTCTAATAAAGCTTCCCTCTTGTTCTTTTGCTCTTTTACAGACTGCAGGAAACATTACATTCTGGCCTGTAGTTTATAGAATATTGAGCAACAAGAGATTATCATGACAGAACTAGAAGAATAATGACATCATCCAAAGATCCGGGATTTGGCACTAATTGCTATATTGATGAAATTTGGGGACATCTCCCTTTGGGGAGTAATAGTAAGTTTTTATTTGTGAAGTGATGGTTGACTTATATTGGGAGGAATATATATGTTCCTGTTGTTTGCATGGTTAATAGAGAAAGGTGTATATATGAAGAAGTAGACTCTAATGAAATTTATAAATTATCTTTGGTTTCCCAGCACCTTTGAACACTTTACTTTAGGGCATTTCTTAATTTATAAACCAATTCCTCCACAAAGTCAAAGCCACGAATTTGCTCTCTCATACTCTGCTCCATTACTGGAGTGTGGGCATATTTTCTGAGTCTGCAAATTATGCAGACCTACTGAAGACTTGAATTTGGAAGCTTGTGATATAAATGAAGAGGGGACCTTCATATGGGTCCTATTCTTATGAGGTGGGCTTATGGGACCTATCGTTATGAGGTGGGCAACAGTTACAATGAGTCTCCAAAAACTGCAGGGATACTACCAATAGTATAGAGTGCTCAATATCCAAGGTGAGAGGTGCAATTTTGTGTGGCTGGAGCCTGTAACAGAGGCTGTCGTGTATTCAGGAGAAAGTTTCTGCAGGGGATTTTGGATTTTGTTTTTGGCTCCAAAGTCTAATCATCTGGTTCTCCTGGAGAGTCGATGAACTGTTTAATACTATATTTAATGAGATCTTTCTTTTAAACTAGTTAGAATCAGTCATGCACTTTTTATTTTTTATTTTTTATTTTTTTTGCCTTTAAGAGCCCTAATGCACTCTTCTATAACATTTCAACCATCAGTTAGTTTTTGGACTACATAACCCACCAGACCAAAGACGTCCATCTTAAGAGACTAGTAATTTCTTGTCTCACTATTCTGAGAGTCAGAATTGTTTTTCTAGTTTCACCTGGACTCACTTATGTGGGTGCAATTACCTGGCTGATCACCTGGGGCCTTGTTGGTGTCTGATGGCCCGACTCACATGACTGGTAGTTGGTGCTGGTTGTGAGCAAGTGGTGGGTGTGACGCAGGCACGTGCTTACAGTAGGTCCTCTTATTTTATTCTTATGTACAAAATGTAAGCGCTTCCCAAACTTCTGCTTGTGTCCCATTTGACAATATCCTGTTGACCAAAACAAGTCACATGGCTAAGTCTGGATGCAATGAGGAAAAGGATTAGAATCTAACTCTTGCAAAGTCACATCGCAGTCGGGTATACAGACCATGCTGGGAGAATTTGCAGCCTGTTTTGTAATCTCCCTTACCAACATAAAATGTTTATTTCATTTGACTCCCAGAATTTTGAATAACCTCTCTTTGAAGCTTTTACACCTTCGAACGTGCTATTTTCGCTTCTAAATTACTACTTCTTAGTCTTCCTGGGTAAATCTCTATGCAGTCCTGTTTTCATGATTCAAGACTTCACTTCTTCAGGCTGAATGAAGTGGTTTTCATCTCAATTCCCACCAAATTGTGTGTTTCTATCACTTATAATACTTACTACATGGCACTCCATCATTAAATATCCATTTGACAACAGTTACCCAGAAGATGGAGATTTCCTAGGGCCTACCACAATGTTTAGTAAATCCCTACTGTTAAGTTTCTTGTTCCTCTGGGGTTTATTAGCAATGACCTGTATCCTGGCAAAAATCTATCTGCAGAGTTGAAGGATTTTTAGATTTCTGAGAAGTCTCTCTATGTAGTGGCTATTATAGCTATGTGAGGCCTAGACCTTTATTTACTTCTCAGTGTTAATCCAGATTCTTGGTAGCCACCCATGAGCTAGAGATTTTGACTAGAATATTCTTTTCTCAAACATTCTCTAACCACTGTAATCCCTGTCTTTCCTTTATTAAATAAATCAAAAGAGAATATAAAGGGGACTACTCCTGGCCCACACCAGTCTGGATTATTTGGATAGTTATGGCTTAAATGTAACCTGTTTTTTGCCAGGATGGATTTCAATGTTTTATATTTTCCTTTTCCTTTTAGAAAAGTGGAAAATAAATTATCCATTTCATCCCATTTATTTCATCTGATAAGCTGAACAGCATGCTCATAAGTTGTATATTTACTCTTTATCCTCTCACTGAATTCATTGAAGTTGGTGAGGTACAACTATTTCCAAAGGATTAGACTAAAAATAAGATTGCATATATTCTGGTATTTCAGTTATCCCAAACAAAGATGTGAAGTCGCTTAGAACTCAGGGGCTATTTAGGGACTTTCTCATTATTCTAGTAGAGCCAAATATTTTCCTTCTTTTCCCTTTCCCCTTCCCCCCCAACTTTCCTCCAAATCCGTGCCCAATCAGACAGTCATGGACAGGGAAGATCTCCTTTCCTCACCCTCTTAGTGGTAGGAGAATGGAAAATGCTCCGTTGGTCATGTTTGAACGCCCGGCAGCTGCTGTGCTGGCAACAATTGGGGAAGATTTTGAACTAGACATCTGGCTGCTGAAAGTTTTTGGATTTGGGGGTTGATGTTATCACAAATATTCATCTGGTCAGATGCAGGGACATATTGTTCAATCAAGAAGGAATGCAAGCAGGTTGTCCTTCACAGTGCATTTCGGTGTGCTCTGTTTTTGTGGTGATGCCTGCAGTTGCTCTGTAACTCGAGAAGTGTAGGTCTGGGTACAGAGTAGTCCACCATGTTTCAGTTGAATCTGTGTCCACCGTTTAGGCAGGTTCTGAAGAGATGTCTCAAATGAATGAAACAGTGGTTAAGTTTCTCGGTTTCTTCTGCAAAGTTTGAATTGTCATACCCAAGTAAATTCTCTCTTCTAATAAAGGCTTCAAACATTTAGCTCAGGATTCATTTTCTCTCTCTGTCTCAACACACACACACACACACACACACACACACACACACACGCATGCACACGACCTTAAGACGGGAATTTATCGGTTTTACAGGCAAAATACTCATATTCATTGAAAAAATATTATTTCCGATAAACCATTTTTGACTCAGATTGTTCAATCCCTTTATGTTTGTTCTGTTATTTAATTGTGTCATTTTAATTGTTGATAAATTTATAATGCAGAACTCACCAATTTGAAACATATTGTCTTTAAATTTTTGAATATAAAGATTTTGGAAAGTGTGTTGGACATAAATATCTTCTACAATACTGAAACATCTTAATTATAGCATCTCTTAAGGAAAAAAACATTGCTAAACTTATTTATGGGGGAAACATCTTGTCTAGATTAAAATGTCTTTAGACACAAGATTGACAGGAGCCACTAGGCAAGTGATTATAGTGCGAAAGAATATCTATGAAAGGGGAATATATTTATTCTTTGATCTTCTGAGCACAGACTGCTTATCTACCTTCTCTATTACCTAAGGTCATATCACTGGGATATTGGTTCTTTATGATTTCTATGAGCAAGTTATTCTGTTGGACAGCATCAGCCTTCATGTGCTTAGGTATAGTTTCTTTTGTGGTTTAGGATATAAACCAGATGATATCTGTAAACTTTAACTATGGCCTAGTAATTGAATTAACTTACTTTAAAAAATCTGCAGGAAAAAATTTTCCGCCTTATAGTAACTCTGTATGATCTTTCTGATCATATTTCTAATAATCTGGCATTTGATAGTTTTATTTGGTTTATTCATTAAACAACCTTAAGTGATTTGCCTTTTACACCATGGTCTGTGTTGGTTCATATTTCCCAAACAGTATTAAAGTCATCTCACAATTTTTCTTGAAGCAAGTAAATTTATATATGGACAAAAATATTTTCAGTTTCATTATTGCTGGGCCTTCATACCAATGGCCATATAGGACATCATGGAAAGACATGAGGATTCATTTCAGCTGTGACTTTAAATTCTTGTTCTTATATAACCAAAGAGTTAAAGCATGGAAAAATTAGACCAATAGTATTTTTTGATCTCTCTACTTCTGCTATAGTAGTATGCAATGAGACTAAAAATATAAGTTAATCATTACTCAACATAATTAGAAGCATCAAATATCTTGAGAGTTTTCAGAAGCTGAAAATCTGAAGTAGAAGGCTCTATGTGTCTTCTTATACAGTACAGTTTTGAAAAAGAAAGTGTATGAGGATAAACGTGACTTCAGAAATGCTTGATTGAGGTTATTATGACTGCATTATGCCACTTGACACGCCCAAGTTTGCATTTAACTTTCCCCCATTTCAAAACAAATTTTTCCTGATAGTAAATTCGTTACTGCTGTCAGTGGATCACAAATTTCCCCAGCTTACAAATCCTAGATTAGACTTTGATTCCGTGAGTTATATTCATCATAACATCAATTCCTGTTAATTCTTGTTTTGAAATATATTTTAGACCCTCATTTCTCTTCCTTTTGCCACCTATTTATTCAGAATTTTTATCAAGTCATGCATTGGTAGCATCTCTTCATTAATTCATTTTGCTGTATTCATTGCTAGGTTCTTTACGATCATTCTGTTGTTACCCTTCTTCCCATTTAATCTTCCTAAGACATTCTTTTATTCGATTACTCTACTGGAATGTTGGAATAACTTTTGACTCTTATTTTTCTCATCTCCTTTGTCTGATAAATCCAGTTAGGTTATGCTCCATCAATTTTACTTTATTCATGAACACCTTCTATCAAGTTATCACGTTTCCATTTCACACCACACAGCACTGTCGGATTAGCCTTTTCAATCACAGTTATGGTAATACAATTTTCCAGCTAACAAACGTAGGGTGCATCCCATTAGCTGATGCATAAAGGGCATATGCAAAACCACAGAGGCCTGAGCTCTCTAAGTGTTTCTTTCACTGCTGTCTTATAGGTTGAGCACTCCAGTCAAACTAAACTCTTCATTTTTACCTCTGCTTTCCTAACTTAGCACTTCTGCTGAGCTGTTTCCTCTACCTGGAATGAACTTCCTTCTAGCTCCAGATCTTTTTTTTTCTTTTGTCTTTTAATATCTGTAAAATGTTAATTTTCATGAAGTGTCCCTGTATCATCTTTAAAAGTAAAAAAAAAATTTTTTTCTTTTCTTTTTTTGCAAATAAACTACTGGAACTACATCAAAAACAACGATAACAACAACAACAACAAAAAACAACTTCTGCACAGCAAAGGAAACAATCAACAAAGCTAAAAAGCAACCTATGGAATGGGAGAAGGTATTTGCAACTGACATATCCAATAAAGGCTTCGTATCCAAAATATATAAAGAACTTAGACAACTCAACACCCAAAATAAACAAAAAATCTCTTTCAAAAATGGGCAGAAGACATGAACAGACATTTCTCCAAAGAGGACATAGAGATGGCCAACAGACACATAAAAAGATGCTCGTCATCACTTATCATCAGGAAAATGCAAATCAAAACTACCATGAGATATCACCTCACACCTGTCAGAAAGTCTCAAGTCGAAAACCCAAGAAACAACAAGTGTTGGTGAAGATGTGGAGAAAAAAGAACTCTCTGCCCTCTTGGTGGGAATTCAAACTGGTGTAGCCACTGTGGAAAACAGTATGGAGGTTCCTCAAAAAGTTAAAAATAGAACTACCAGATGATTCAGTAATCTCACTACTAAGTATTTATCCCAAAGATAGAAAAACACTAATTCAAAGGGATACATGCACTCCTATGTTTATAACATTATTTACAATAGCCAAATTATGGAAGCAGGCCAAGTATCCATCAATTGATGAATGGTTAAAGAAGATGTGGTACATATATACACAATGGAATATTATTCAGCCATAAAATAGAATTAAATCTTGCCATCTGCAGTGACATGGATGGAGTTAGATAATATAATGCTAAACAACGTAAGTCAGAGAAAGACGAATGCCATATGATATCACTCTTACATGGAATTTAAGAAACAAAACAAATGAACAAAGAGAAAGAAAAAGAGGGAGAGACACAACCCAAGAAACAGACTCTTAACTATAGATAACAAACCGATGGGTACCACTGGGGAGGTGGGTAGGGGATTAGGGGAAATAGGTGATGGGGATTGAGGAATGCACTTACTGTGGTGAGCACTGAGTAATGTATAGAATTTTGAATCACTATATTGTACACCTGAAACTAATATAATACTATACATTACCTACACTCAATTAAAAACAAAAAGAATCCTAAGTGCGAATTTCTTCTTCAAAGCATGTTGAGACTATATTAACATAACTGGTGATGCATACCTGTATTTCTCGTATCTCAGTGTGTGTCTGGGAAGTGGGTTGTTTGCCATTGCCCTGTTTTATCCATTCAGTTATAAACTCGTAGTGGACTAGATCTCATTCCTTTTCCAGAGCACTTAGCAGCTGGCCAAAGTGAGCATTTAGGAAGCTTGACTGTTTTTGCTGATCACTGTCAAAACCTCATCAGTTCTCTCCTTACAATTTCATTACCTCAAGCTCCTCCTCTTCCAGGAGAAAGACATCTACTCCTCCATTTCTGGACCTCTCTCTCAGTACTTACCACAGCATCAATTGCAGCCATTTCATTACAAAGCCATTACCTCTCTTTGATTAAGGAGAGATAGATGACTCAACTGCCATGCCCTGCTTCCCTTCCAGAATGGCCCTCAACTTTCACAAGGAATCGTAAGTCTGTTGTAGCCTCTCCCCGACAGGCCTTCATTGTCCCATGAGTGATTCTTACACTCTCACTTGGATGTGCCAGGTTCCAATTGCACAGGGAACTTCCCCATGCTCCCGTCTGACTGTGTGTTCTCAGAAAAATCTTTCAGGGCAGGACTTATGTGGAGGAGTTCTGGACTCAGTCTGGGTTCCAATTCCCACTCTGCTACTTGCTAGGTTGTTTGACCTTGGATAAATCATTCAGCTCTTCTATACCTCCATTTCCTTATCTGTAGAAAGGAGATAATAACAATATATACTATAATGAATAAACAAATAAATACTTTCTTTTTCCTGAAGTCCCGTAAAATTTATTTTTACAATAATCACATTCTTTCTTGTATTACAGATATCTGTGATTCAGGTTTATCTTCCTTATAAGATCCTAGCTCTTAAAGTTTTACATATTTTAATCAGCTATCTTTCCATAATTCTTATCATAATGCCTCAAATATTATAGATATAAAATATATTTCATTGGGTTTTTGAATTCATATTTCACAATGGCACTCCACTGTCAATAAGGTTTATTTCATTCATCATGGCTGTTGGTAATCCTTTCTAAAATCACCTCCTCGGTGCACCTGGGTGGCTCAGTTGATTAAGCAATCAACTTTGGCTTAGGTCATGATCTCACGGTTGGTGAGTCTGAGCCATGCGTTGGGCTCTGTGCTGACAGCTCAGAGCCTGGATCCTGCTTCAGATTCTGTCTCCCTCTTTCTCTGCCCATTCCCCATGCATACACACTCTCTCTCTGTCTCAAAAATAAATAAACATTAAAAAACTTTTAAAAAATGAAATAAAATCACCTCTTCAACTTAACTTTTTTTCTCCTCTTGAATAGAGATCATTTGCTACAGTTAGGAAACTTTGCTGGTCTCATTGTTCCAGTGCTCTTCACTCTTACTTCTGCTTGAAACTTTGCATATCACACAGGTAGAGTGCTGGCATCCTATGTTGTCTTTGGAAGCATTTAATAAATGATGGTTAAGGTACCTGACACAAAAGGTACCTAGGATCACTCCTAGCCCTGCTGCTTGGGAGCTGGATAATGATTACAGAACATTCGCAGACTGTACAGTCTCCTTTGTTAAAAGGAAAAGTTAATAGTATCCACATATTATAAAGGGAAACCATTTAGCCTAGTAGCTGGTTTATATTAATAGTAAATAAAAGTTAACTTTCCTCCGAGTTGTTTTTCCCCTCTTTACTTCCTTCTCTATATTAATGAAAGAAAAAAAGATTTTAGAAATATTTATTAATAGTATTTTCCAAGCACTATTTTAGTCCTATGTACAAATATGAAAAAGTCATAGCCATTGTCCTTAGTCCCACCCCATTTTTGAGGGTTTATAGCCTCTGCAAAATACAGGCATCTACACCATTTGTAAAGGTTGAGCTTGAATTGAAAGATGTGTATAGTGGGAGGGTTGAAATATAGGAAATTGAAAGAACTTTTATGTTCTTTGTGTTGTAGGACACTGAAAAAGTTCATGCCTACAATGAAAGCAATAGAGTTCAGTTTGGACAAAAGCATCAAATAAAGTAAAGATGAGTTAGAATAGCCTCTTGCATAGAGGAACATATGACTAATAACTGAAAAGTTTACAGGTCAATGTCAACAGCATAGAAGAGACAGAGATTACTATACCAATCCGTGTATGGAGTATCATTGAAAGGAATAGAAACAGAGTGGGTGATGTGTCTTAAAATAAGAGAGAGAAGTAAGGAAAGATTACTAGGAGACAACTTTAGGTTTTCTGAAAAGTTCTGGAGGTTGGGTACATCAATGAAGTGCTAGACAAGGAAAAATGGGTTTAGTTCGACAAATATTTCTTGAATCATCTCTATGTTCTAGACTCTGCATAATTATCACATGACGCATGTGATATTAACATGGAGCAATGGTGATGTGGGATCTCAGAAGAGGAAACTCAGTGCAGTCTAAGGGTTTAAGGAAGGTGTCCCAGAAGAGATGATTTGAACTGAGTGATCTGTGTGGCTGTAGCGAGATATAAAGATTTAGTACTTTGGTGCCGGAGTAGCCCTGCCAAGGGCAATGTCCCAGGAACAACTTTCACAGAGGGTTCTTGAGTAGCTGAGAGGTTGTTGCAGTCGGGAAGGCTGCATGGCTCAGTGAGTGATGGATGGAGGCTGAAGTTTTTGGGTGGGGTAAAATTCATATTGGGGGACAGGTGGCAAAGTCACTTATAAAAGAACAGAATTTGAGAGGGAAGAATAACAAACAGTGCAATGGCCAACTAGCATAGCCTCAATAGAGGGGCTGGGTTTTTGTTGTTGTTTGTTTGTTTTTTGGAGGGAGTGGAGGAAATCTGTTGACTTTTTTTTAAACATTCTATTTTTATTGGATACTCATTCTGAAATAGGATTTGAAAGCTTTGAATGGTGCCAGGCAAAGAACATGGTCAGGAATGCTGAATGTGCCCTCTTCAGTGGTCCTTGTGTAGGTGATTGCATTTGAGTTCCTTATAACAGTGGTAGTAGCTGAAAAGCACCTAAGCTGCCAGCACCATAGAAATCCCCGCTATGTCCTCTTTCTTCACATTGACATAGTTGCTGTAATACCGGTGCTCCAGCCATGCCTTTGGGTGAAATCCCTCATCAATATCCAGCTTGGCAGCTCTCCTAGCTTCACATCCATTTGCGGCTTCTCCTTCACCGGTACAGATGATGTCATCTTGGAATCCTGGGTGCCCGCTATCTCGTTGACATTTGTTTATCAATGACGGATTGGTTGTCTTTCTTTCTCGTGATTGAGTATGGTAGCTCAGTGCTACTCTGGGAACCTACCTCCTCCCCAATTCTCAGGCTTTATGCTCCTGGTGGAATTTGTGGCAGGTCAGATGCTGGGGGTGGACGTGTACTCAGTATATGTAATCTCATTTGACTCTGTCATCACTGATCATTCCCCTTCCCCAAATTGTTACTTTCGTTAGAACTTTAGGCATTTGATTGCACTGGATCTTTTACTGTTTATGCGAGTCTTGTCTTTGTCCACTTCCATAATTGTTGTAAAGGGTGCTTGCAACAAAGTGAGCAATCAGTAAGTAGTAGACGGAAAATGAAAGGCAACTGAGGAGGCAAGAAAACGGAATTAACTAGAAATGAGTAGGGACAGGGTTAGAATGAAAGGAAATGTTTAAGCTCTGGAAGAGATTTACAAAATTACTAAGTAGGAAAAGTCGTAGACAGGCTTTTCTGGCAAAGATAACCGTTCTAGGATCAAATTTGAGTCTTGTATGGTAAGGTATCCAATAACCGACATGAAATGTGATAAAAATGTTTGAGAATTTTGTCATATATACTTGGCTCTGAA